>NC_138823.1:105565278-106280203 GCF_965183815.1 Platalea leucorodia
GGTGTGTGAGGTATTCCTGGATGTTGGCAAAAGCAGAGTACAGCCACTGAGGAATCTGTGGACGTTGGTAATTTCTGAGCTGGGCTCCGGCTGTACTCAGCAGCCCAGGCAAATAATGTTGGATTTTGGGAGGCAGCAGAAAGAGAGAGCAGCAGCGTTTGTGGGTCTGTGAATGGGGTTGCCTGGATACGTGAAGAGCAGCAAGAGCTTTTTGTCGTGGCCCTTTTGGTGTAGGAGGAATCCCGGGACGTTGACAATTGCTGAGCTGGGCTCCGGCTGTACTCAGCAGCCCAGGCAGATAATCTTGGACTTTGGGAGGCTGCAGAAAGAGACAGCACCAGCGTTTGTGGGGCAGTGAATGGGGTTGCCTGGCTACTTGAAGAGTAGCAAGAGCTTTTGGTCGTGACCCCTTTGGTGTGGGAGGAATCCCTGGACGTTTGCAATTGCTAAGCTTGGCTCCGGGCCTACTCAGCGGCGCTGGCACATATAATTTGACTTTGGGATGCTACAGAAAGACAGAGCCCCAAGACTTGTGGGGCAGTGAATGGGGTTGCCTGGCTACTTGAAGAGCAGCAGGAGCTTTTGGTCGTGGCCCCTGTGGTGTGGGAGGAATCCCTGGACGTTGGCAATTGCTGAGCTGGGC
This sequence comes from Platalea leucorodia, assembly GCF_965183815.1. Lineage (NCBI taxonomy): Eukaryota > Metazoa > Chordata > Aves > Pelecaniformes > Threskiornithidae > Platalea > Platalea leucorodia. The sequence goes on from NC_138823.1 coordinate 105,565,922, forward strand.
TCCGGCTGTACTCAGCGGCCCAGGCAGATATTCTTGGACTTTGGGAGGCTGCAGAAAGAGACAGAGCCAGCGTTTGTGGGGCTGTGAATGGGGTTACCTGGCTACTTGAAGAGCAGCAAGAGCCTTTGGTCATGGCACCTTTGGTGTGGGAGGAATCCCTGGACGTTGGCAATTGCTGGGCTGGGCTCCGGCTGTACTCAGCGGTTCAGGCAGATAGTCTTGGACTTTGGGAGGCTGCAGAAAGAGACAGTCCCAGCGTTTGTGGGGCAGTGAATGGGGTTGCCTGGCTACTTGAAGAGCAGCAAGAGCTTTTGGTCGTGGCCCCTTTGGTGAGTGAGGTATCCCTGGACGTTTTCAATTGCTGAGCTGGGCTCCGGTTATACTGAGCAGCCCAGGCAAATTATGTTGGACGTTGGGGGGCAGCAGAAAGAGGGAGAACGAGCGTTTGTGGGGCTGTGAATGGAGTTGCCTGGCTACTTGAAGAGCAGCAAGAGCTTTTGGTCGTGGCCCCTTTGGTGTGGGAGGAATCCCTGGACGTTGGCAATTCCTGAGATGGAAAAGGGCTGTGCTCAGCAGCCCAGGCAGAGAGTCTTGGACTTTGGCAGGCTGCAGAAAGAGACAGCGCCATCATTTTTGGGCATAGAAAGGGATTGCCTGGCTACTTGAAGAGCAGCAAGAGCCTTTGGTCGTGGTCCCTTTACTACGGGAGGAATCTCTGGACGTTAGCCATTGCTGATCTGGGCTCCGGCTGTACTCAGCAGCCCAGGCAGATCGTCTTGGACTTTTGGAGGCTGCAGAAAGAGACAGCCACAGCGTTTGTGGGGCAGTGAATGGGGTTGCCTGGCTACTTGAAGAGCAGCAAGAGCTTTTGGTCGTGGCCCCTTTGGTGTGGGAGGAATCCCTGGACGTTGGCAATTGCTGAGCTGGGCTCCGGCTGTACTCAGCGGCCCAGGCAGATAGACTTGGACTTTGGGAGGCTGCAGAAAGAGACAGAGCCAGCGTCTGTGGGGCTGTGAATGGGGTTGCCTGGCTACTTGAAGAGCAGCAAGAGCCTTTGGTCATGGCACCTTTGGTGTGGGAGGAATCCCTGGACGTTGGCAATTGCTGGGCTGGGCTCCGGCTGTACTCAGCGGTTCAGGCAGATAGTCTTGGACTTTGGGAGGCTGCAGAAAGAGACAGCACCAGCGTTTGTGGGGCAGTGAATGGGATTGCCTGGCTACTTAAAGAGCAGCAAGCGCTTTTGGTCGTGGCCCCTTTGGTGTGGGAGGAATCCCTTGACGTTTACAATTGCTGGGCTGGGCTCCGGCTGTACTCAGCGGCCCAGGCAGATAATCTTGGGCTTTGGGAGGCTGCAGAAAGAGACAGAGCCAGCGTTTGTGGGGCAGTGAATGGGGTTGCCTGGCTACTTGAAGAGCAGCAGGAGCTTTTGGTCGTGGCCTTTTTGGTGTGGGAGGAATCCCTGGACGTTGGCCATTGCTGAGCTGGGCTCCTGGCGCACTCAGCGGCGCAGGCACATATAATTTGACTTTGGGATGCTATACAAAGAGAGAACACCAAGACTTGTGGGGCAGTGAATGGGGTTGCCTGGCTACTTGAAGAGCAGCAAGAGCTTTTGGTCGTGGCCCCTGTGGTGTGGGAGGAATCCCTGGACGTAGGCAATTGCTCAGGTGGCCTTCGTGCCTTCTGAGCGGTGTAGGCAGATAGTCTTGGACTTTGGGAGGCTGCAGAAAGAGACAGCACCAGCGTTTGTGGGGCAGTGAATGGGGTTGCCTGGCTACTTGAAGAGCAGCAAGAGCTTTTGGTCGTGGCCCCTTTGGTGTGGGAGGAATCCCTGGACGTTGGCAAATACTGAGCTGGGCTCCGGCTGTAATCAGCGAGTCAGGCAGATAGTCTTGGACTTTGGGAGGCTGCAGAAAGAGACAGCACCAGAGTTTTTTAGACAGTGAATGGGGTTGCCTGGCAACTTGAAGAGCAGCAGGAGCTTTTGGTCGTGCCAACATAGGTGTGGGAGGAATCCCTGGACGTTGGCAATTGCTGAGCTGGGCTCCGGCTGTACTCAGCGGCCCAGGCAGATAGTCTTGGACTTTGTGAGGCTGCAGAAAGAGACAGCGCCAGCGTTTGTGGGGCAGTGAATGGGGTTGCCTGGCTACTTAAAGAGCAGCAAGAGCTTTTGGTTGTGGCCCCTTTGGTGTGGGAGGAATCCCTGGACGTTGGCAATTGCTGAGCTGGGCTCCGGCTGTACTCAGCGGCCCAGGCAGATAGACTTGGACTTTGGGAGGCTGCAGAAGGAGACAGAGCCAGCGTTTGTGGGGCTGTGAATGGGGTTGCCTGGCTACTTGAAGAGCAGCAAGAGCCTTTGGTCATGGCACCTTTGGTGTGGGAGGAATCCCTGGACGTTGGCAATTGCTGGGCTGGGCTCCGGCTGTACTCAGCGGTTCAGGCAGATAGTCTTGGACTTTGGGAGGCTGCAGAAAGAGACAGCACCAGCGTTTGTGGGGCAGTGAATGGGATTGCCTGGCTACTTGAAGAGCAGCAAGAGCTTTTGGTCGTGCCCTCTGTGGTGTGGGAGGAATCCCTGGACGTTGGCAATTGCTGAGCTGGGCTTTGGGCCTACTCAGCGGCGCAGACACATATAATTTGACTTTGGGATGCTATAGAAAGAGAGAGCCCCAAGACTTGTGGGTCAGTGAATGGGGTTGCCTGGCTACTTGAAGAGCAGCAAGAGCTTTTGGTCGTGGCCCCTTTGGTGTGGGAGGAATCCCTGGACGTTGGCAATTGCTGAGCTGGGCTCCGGGCCTACTCACCGGCGCAGGCACATATAATTTGACTTTGGGATGCTATAGAAAGAGAGAACCCCAAGACTTGTGGGGCAGTGAATAGGGATGCCTGGCTACTTGAAGAGCAGCAAGAGCTTTTGGTCGTGGCCCCTTTGGTGTGGGAGGAATCCCTGGACGTTGGCAATTGCTGAGCTGGGCTCCGGCTGTACTCAGCGGTTCAGGAGATACTCTTGGACTTTGGGAGGCTGCAGAAAGAGACAGCACCAGCGTTATTGGGGCAGTGAATGGGGTTTCCTGGCTACTTGAAGAGCAGCAAGAGCTTTTGGTCATGGCCCCTTTGGTGTGGGAGGAATCCCTGCACGTTGGCAATTGCTAAGCTGGGCTCTGGGCCTACTCAGCGGCGCAGGCACATATAATTTGACTTTGGGATGCTATAGAAAGAGAGAACCCGAAGACTTGTGGGGCAGTGAATGGGGTTGCCTGGCTACTTGAAGAGCAGCAAGAGCTTTTGGTCGTGGCCCCTTTGGTGTGGGAGGAATCCCTGGACGTTGACAACTGCTGAGCTGGGCTCCGGCTGTACTCAGCGGCCCAGGCAGATAGTCTTGGACTTTGGGAGTCTGCAGAAAGAGACAGCACCAGCGTTTGTGGGGCAGTGAATGGGGTTGCCTGGCTACTTGAAGAGTAGCAAGAGCTTTTGGTCATGGCCCCTTTGGTGTGGGAGGAATTCCGGGACGTTCGCAATTGCTGAGCTGGGCTCCGGGCCTACTCAGCGGCGCAGGCACATATAATTTGACTTTGGGATGCTATAGAAAGAGAGAACCCCAAGACTTGTGGGGCTGTGAATGGGGTTGCCTGGCTACTTGAAGAGCAGCAAGAGCTTTTGGTCGTGGCCCCTTTGGTGTGGGAGGAATCCCGGGACGTTGACAACTGCTGAGCTGGGCTCCGGCTGTACTCAGCGGCCCAGGCAGATAGTCTTGGACTTTGGGAGGCTGCAGAAAGAGACAGCGCCAGCGTTTGTGGGGCAGTGAATGGGGTTGCCTGGCTACTTGAAGAGTAGCAAGAGCTTTTGGTCATGGCCCCTTTGGTGTGGGAGGAATTCCGGGACGTTCGCAATTGCTGAGCTGGGCTCCGGGCCTACTCAGCGGCGCAGGCACATATAATTTGACTTTGGGATGCTATAGAAAGAGAGAACCCCAAGACTTGTGGGGCAGTGAATAGGGTTGCCCTGCTACTTGAAGAGCAGCAAGAGCTTTTGGTCGTGGCAACACAGGTGTGGGAGGAATCCCTGGACGTTGGCAAATACTGAGCTGGGCTCCGGCTGTACTCAGCGGTTCAGGCAATAACCTTGGACTTTTGGAGGCTGCAGAAAGAGACAGTGCCACAGTTTGTGAGTCTGTGAATGGGGTTGCCTGGCTACTTGAAGAGCAGCAAGAGCTTTTGGTCGTGGCCCCTTTGGTGTGGGAGGAATCCCTGGACGTTGACAATTGCTGGGCTGGGCTCCGGCTGTACTCAGCAGCCCAGGCAGATAGTCTTGGACTTTGGGAGGCTGCAGAAAGGGACAGCGCCTACGTTTGTGAGTCTGTGAATGCGGTTGCCTGGCTACTTGAAGAGCAGCAAGAGCTTTTGGTCGTGGCCCCTTTGGTGTGGGAGCAATCCCTGGACGTTGAGAATTGCTGGGCTGGGCTCAGGCTGTACTCAGCAGCCCAGGCAGATAGTCTTGGACTTTGGGAGGCTGCAGAAAGAGAGAGCCCCAGCGTTTGTGGGGCAGTGAATGGGGTTGCCTGGCTACTTGAAGAGCAGCAAGATCTTTTGGTCGTGGCCCCTTTGGTGTGGGAGGAATCCCTGGACGTTGGCAATTGCTGAGCTGGGCTCCGGGCCTACTCACCGGCGCAGGCACATATAATTTGACTTTGGGATGCTATAGAAAGAGAGAACCCCAAGACTTGTGGGGCAGTGAATAGGGATGCCTGGCTACTTGAAGAGCAGCAAGAGCTTTTGGTCGTGGCCCCTTTGGTGTGGGAGGGATCCCTGGATGTTGGCAATTGCTGAGCTGGGCTCCGGCTGTACTCAGCGGTTCAGGAGATACTCTTGGACTTTGGGAGGTTGCAGAAATAGACAGCACCAGCGTTATTGGGGCAGTGAATGGGGTTTCCTGGCTACTTGAAGAGCAGCAAGAGCTTTTGGTCATGGCCCCTTTGGTGTGGGAGGAATCCCTGGACGTTGGCAATTGCTGAGCTGAGCTCCGGCTGTACTCAGCGGCCCAGGCAGATAGTCTTGGACTTTGGGAGGCTGCAGAAAGAGACAGCGCCAGCGTTTGTGGGGCAGTGAATGCGGTTGCCTGGCTACTTGAAGAGCAGCAAGAGCCTTTGGTCATGGCCCCTTTGGTGTGGGAGGAATCCCTGGACGTTGGCAATTGCTAAGCTGGGCTCTGGGCCTACTCAGCGGCGCAGGCACATATAATTTGACTTTGGGATGCTATAGAAAGAGAGAACCCCAAGAGTTGTGGGGCAGTAAATGGGGTGTCCTGGCTAGTTGAAGAGTAGCAAGAGCTTTTGGTCGTGGCCCCTTTGGTGTGGGAGGAATTCCTGGACGTTCGCAATTGCTGAGCTGGGCTCCGGGCCTACTCAGCGGCGCAGGCACATATAATTTGACTTTGGGATGCTATAGAAAGACAGAGCCCCAAGACTTGTAGGGCAGTGAATAGGGTTGCCCTGCTACTTGAAGAGCAGCAAGAGCTTTTGGTCGTGGCCCCTTTGGTGTGGGAGGAATCCCTGGACGTTGGCAAATACTGAGCTGGGCTCCGGCTGTACTCAGCGGTTCAGGCAGATAGTCTTGGACTTTGGGAGGCTGCAGAAAGAGACAGCGCCAGCGTTTGTGGGGCAGTGAATGGGGTTGCCTGGCTACTTGAAGAGCAGCAAGAGCTTTTGGTCGTGGCCCCTTTGGTGTGGGAGCAATCCCTGGACGTTGAGAATTGCTGGGCTGGGCTCAGGCTGTACTCAGCAGCCCAGGCAGATAGTCTTGGACTTTGGGAGGCTGCAGAAAGAGAGAGCCCCAGCGTTTGTGGGGCAGTGAATGGGGTTGCCTGGCTACTTGAAGAGCAGCAAGATCTTTTGGTCGTGGCCCCTTTGGTGTGGGAGGAATCCCTGGACGTTGGCAATTGCTGAGCTGGGCTCCGGGCCTACTCACCGGCGCAGGCACATATAATTTGACTTTGGGATGCTATAGAAAGAGAGAACCCCAAGACTTGTGGGGCAGTGAATAGGGATGCCTGGCTACTTGAAGAGCAGCAAGAGCTTTTGGTCGTGGCCCCTTTGGTGTGGGAGGGATCCCTGGATGTTGGCAATTGCTGAGCTGGGCTCCGGCTGTACTCAGCGGTTCAGGAGATACTCTTGGACTTTGGGAGGTTGCAGAAATAGACAGCACCAGCGTTATTGGGGCAGTGAATTGGGTTTCCTGGCTACTTGAAGAGCAGCAAGAGCTTTTGGTCATGGCCCCTTTGGTGTGGGAGGAATCCCTGGACGTTGGCAATTGCTGAGCTGAGCTCCGGCTGTACTCAGCGGCCCAGGCAGATAGTCTTGGACTTTGGGAGGCTGCAGAAAGAGACAGCGCCAGCGTTTGTGGGGCAGTGAATGCGGTTGCCTGGCTACTTGAAGAGCAGCAAGAGCCTTTGGTCATGGCCCCTTTGGTGTGGGAGGAATCCCTGGACGTTGGCAATTGCTAAGCTGGGCTCTGGGCTTACTCAGCGGCGCAGGCACATATAATTTGACTTTGGGATGCTATAGAAAGAGAGAACCCCAAGAGTTGTGGGGCAGTAAATGGGGTGTCCTGGCTAGTTGAAGAGTAGCAAGAGCTTTTGGTCGTGGCCCCTTTGGTGTGGGAGGAATTCCTGGACGTTCGCAATTGCTGAGCTGGGCTCCGGGCCTACTCAGCGGCGCAGGCACATATAATTTGACTTTGGGATGCTATAGAAAGACAGAGCCCCAAGACTTGTAGGGCAGTGAATAGGGTTGCCCTGCTACTTGAAGAGCAGCAAGAGCTTTTGGTCGTGGCCCCTTTGGTGTGGGAGGAATCCCTGGACGTTGGCAAATACTGAGCTGGGCTCCGGCTGTACTCAGCGGTTCAGGCAGATAGTCTTGGACTTTGGGAGGCTGCAGAAAGAGACAGCGCCAGCGTTTGTGGGGCAGTGAATGGGGTGCCTGGCTACTTGAAGATCAGCAAGAGCTTTTGGTCGTGGCCCCTTTGGTGTGGGAGGAATCCCTGGACGTTGGCAATTGCTGAGCTGAGCTCCGGCTGTACTCAGCGGCCCAGGCAGATAGTCTTGGACTTTGGGAGGCTGCAGAAAGAGACAGCGCCAGCGTTTGTGGGGCAGTGAATGCGGTTGCCTGGCTACTTGAAGAGCAGCAAGAACCTTTAGTCATGGCCCCTTTGGTGTGGGAGGAATCCCTGGACGTTGGCAATTGCTAAGCTGGGCTCTGGGCCTACTCAGCGGCGCAGGCACATATAATTGGACTTTGGGATGCTATAGAAAGAGAGAACCCCAAGAGTTGTGGGGCAGTGAATGGGGTGTCCTGGCTAGTTGAAGAGTAGCAAGAGCTTTTGGTCGTGGCCCCTTTGGTGTGGGAGGAATTCCTGGACGTTCGCAATTGCTGACCTGGGCTCCGGGCCTACTCAGCGGCGCAGGCACATATAATTTGACTTTGGGATGCTATAGAAAGACAGAGCCCCAAGACTTGTAGGGCAGTGAATAGGGTTGCCCTGCTACTTGAAGAGCAGCAAGAGCTTTTGGTCGTGGCCCCTTTGGTGTGGGAGGAATCCCTGGACGTTGGCAAATACTGAGCTGGGCTCCGGCTGTACTCAGCGGTTCAGGCAGATAGTCTTGGACTTTGGGAGGCTGCAGAAAGAGACAGCGCCAGCGTTTGTGGGGCAGTGAATGGGGTTGCCTGGCTACTTGAAGAGCAGCAAGAACTTTTGGTCGTGGCCCCTTTGGTGTGGGAGGAATCCCTGGACGTTGGCAATTGCTGAGCTGGGCTTCGGCTGTACTCAGCGGCCCAAGGAGATACTCTTGGACTTTGGGAGTAGGCCCGGAGCCCAGCTCAGCAATTGCGAACGTCCAGGGATTCCTCCCACACCAAAGGGGCCACGACCAAATGCTATTGTTGCTCTTCAAGTAGCCAGGCAACCCTATCACTGCCCCACAAGTCTTGGGGTTCTCTCTTTCTATAGCATCCCAAAGTCAAATTATATCTGCCTGGGCCGCTGAGTACAGCCGAAGCCCAGCTCAGCCATTGCCAACGTCCAGGGATTCCTCCCACACCAAAGGGGCCACGACCAAAAGCTCCTGCTGCTCTTCAAGTAGCCAGGAAACCCCATTCACTGCCCCACAAAGGCTGGCGCTGTCTCTTTCTGCAGCCTCCCAAAGCCCAAGATGATCTGCCTGGGCCGCTGAGTACAGCCGGAGCCCAGCTCAGCAATTGCCAACGGCCAGGGATTCCTCCCACACCAAAGGGGCCACGACCCAAAGCTCTTGCTGCTCTTCAAGTAGCCAGGCAACCCCATTTACTGCCCCACAAGTCTTGGGGTTCTCTCTTTCTATAGCATCCCAAAGTCAAATTATATGTGCCTGCGCCTCTGAGAAGGCCCGGATCCCAGCCCAGCAATTGCCAACGTCCAGGGATTCCTCCCACACCAAAGGGGCCACGACCAAAAGCTCTTGCTGCTCTTCAGCTAGCCAGGCAACCCCATTCACTGCCCCACAAACGCTGGCGCTGTCTCTTTCTGCAGCCTCCCAAAGTCCAAGCATATCTGCCTGACCCGCTGAGTACAGCCGGAGCCCAGCTCAGTATTTGCCATTGTCCAGGGATTCCTCCCACACCTATGTTGCCACGACCAAAAGCTCTTGCTGCTCTTCAAGTAGCCAGGCAACCCCATTCACTGCCCCGAAGTCTTGGGGTTCTCTCTTTCTATAGCATCCCAAAGTCAAATTATATGTGCCTGCGCCGCTGAGTAGGCCACAGCCCAGGTTAGCAATTGCCAACGTCCAGGGATTCCTCCCACACCTATATTGCCACAACCAAAAGCTCTTGCTGCTGTTCAAGTAGCCAGGCAAACCCATTCACAGACTCACAAACGCTGGCGCTGTCTCTTTCTGCAGCCTCCCAAAGTCCAAGTCTATCTTCCTGGGCCGCTGAGTACAGCCGGAGCCCAGCTTAGCAGGTGCGTACATCCAGGGATTCCTCCCACACCAAAGGGGCCACGACCAAAAGCTCTTGCTGCTCTTCAAGTAGCCAGGCAACCCCATTCACAGCCCCACAAGTCTTGGGGCTCTCTCTTTGTATATCATCCCAAAGTCAAAAATATGTGCCTGGGCCGCTGAGTACAGCCGGAGCCCAGCTCAGTATTTGCCAACGTCCAGGGATTCCTCCCACACCAAAGGGGCCACGACCAAAAGCTCTTGCTGCTCTTCAAGTAGCCAGGCAACCCCATTCACTGCCCCACAAACGCTGGGGCTGTCTCTTTCTGCAGCCTCCCAAGTCCAAGACTATCTTCCTGTACCGCTGAGTACAGCCGGAGCCCAGCTCAGTATTTGCCAACGTCCAGGGATTCCTCCCACACCAAAGGGGCCACGACCAAATGCTCTTGTTGCTCTTCAAGTAGCCAGGCAACCCTATTCACTGCCCCACAAGTCTTGGGGTTCTCTCTTTCTATAGCATCCCAAAGTCAAATTATATCTGCCTGGGCCGCTGAGTACAGCCGGAGCTCAGCTCAGCCATTGCCAACGTCCAGGGATTCCTCCCACACCAAAGGGGCCACGACCAAAACTCTTGCTGCTCTTCAAGTAGCCAGGCAACCCTATTCACTGCCCAACAAACGCTGGCTCTGTCTCTTTCTGCAGCCTCCCAAAGTCCAAGACTATCTGCCTAAACCGCTGAGTACAGCCGGCGCCCAGCTCAGTATTTGCCAACGTCCAGGGATTCCTCCCACACCTATGTTGCCACGACCAAAAGCTCTTGCTGCTCTTCAAGTAGCAGGGCAACCCCATTCACTGCCCCACTAGTCTTGGGGCTCTGTCTTTCTGTAGCATCCCAAAGTCAAATTATATGTGCCTGCGCCGCTGAGTAGGCCCGGAGCCCATCTTAGCAATTCCAAACGTCCAGGGATTCCTCCCACACCAAAGGGGTCACGACCAAAAGCTCTTGCTACTCTTCAAGTAGCCAGGCAACCCCATTCACAGCCCCACAAGTCTTGGGGCTCTCTCTTTGTATATCATCCCAAAGTCAAATAATATGTGCCTGGGCCGCTGAGTACAGCCGGAGCCCAGGCCAGCAATTGCCAACGTCCAGGGATTCCTCCCAAACCAAAGGGGCCACGATCAAAAGCTCTTGCTGCTCTTCAAGTAGCCAGGCAACCCCATTCACTACCCCACAAACGCTGTTGCTGTCTCTTTGTGCAGCCTCTCAATGTCCAAGACTATCTGCCTGGGCCGCTGAGTACAGCCGGAGCCCAGCTGAGCAATTGCTAACGTCCAGGGATTTTTCCCACACCAAAGGGGCCACGACAAAAGCTCTTGCTGCTCTTCAAGTAGCCAGGAAACCCCATTCACTGCCCCACAAGTCTTGGGGTTCTCTCTTTCTATAGCATCCCATATTCAAATTGTATGTGCATGCGCCGCTGATTAGACCCTGAGGCCAGCTCAGCAATTGCCAACGTCCAGGGATTCCTCCCACACCAAAGGGGCCACGACCAAAAGCTCTTGCTGCTCTTCAAGTAGCCAGGTCCCCATTCACTGCCCCACAAGTGTTGGGGTTCTCTCTTTCTATAGCATTTCAAACTCAAATTATATGTGCCGTCTCCGCGGAGTAGGCCCGGAGCCCAGCTCAGCAATTGCCAACGTCCCGGGATTCCTTCCACACCAAAGGGGCCAAGACCAAAAGCTCTTGCTGCACTTCAAGTAGCCAGGCAACCCCATTCACAGCCCCACAAGTCTTGGGGCTCTCTCTTTGTTAGCATCCCAAAGTCAAATAATATCTGCCTGGGCCGCTGAGTACAGCTGGAGCCCAGCTCAGCAATTGCCAACGTCCAGGGATTCCTCCCACACCAAATGGGCCACAACCAAAAGCTCTTGCTGCTCTTCAAGTAGCCAGGCAACCCCATTCACTGCCCCACAAACGCTGGCGCTGTCTCTTTCTGCAGCCTCCCAAAGTCCAAGACTAACTGCCTCGGCTGCTGAGTACAGCCGGAGCCCAGCTCAGTATTTGCCAACGTCCCGGGATTCCTCCTACACCAAAGGGGCCACGACCAAAAGCTCTTGCTGCTCTTCAAGTAGCCAGGCAACCCCATTCACTGCCCCACAAACGCTGGTGCTGTCTCTTTCTGCAGCCTCCCAAAGTCCAAGACTATCTGCCTACACCGCTCAGAAGGCACGAAGGCCACCTGAGCAATTGCCTACGTCCAGGGATTCCTCCCACACCACAGGGGCCACGACCAAAAGCTCTTGCTGCTCTTCAAGTAGCCAGGCAACCCCATTCACTGCCCCACAAGTCTTGGTGTTCTCTCTTTGTATAGCATCCCAAAGTCAAATTATATGTGCCTGCGCCGCTGAGTGGGCCCGGAGCCCAGCTCAGCAATGGCCAACGTCCAGGGATTCCTCCCACACCAAAAAGGCCACGACCAAAAGCTCCTGCTGCTCTTCAAGTAGCCAGGCAACCCCATTCACTGCCCCACAAACGCTGGCTCTGTCTCTTTCTGCAGCCTCCCAAAGTCCAAGACTATCTGCCTGAACCGCTGAGTACAGCCGGAGCCCAGCCCAGCAATTGCCAACGTCCAGGGATTCCTCCCACACCAAAGGTGCCATGACCAAAGGCTCTTGCTGCTCTTCAAGTAGCCAGGCAACCCCATTCACAGCCCCACAGACGCTGGCTCTGTCTCTTTCTGCAGCCTCCCAAAGTCCAAGTCTATCTGCCTGGGCCGCTGAGTACAGCCGGAGCCCAGCTCAGCAATTGCCAACGTCCAGGGATTCCTCCCACACCAAAGGGGCCACGACCAAAAGCTCCTGCTGCTCTTCAAGTAGCCAGGCAACCCCATTCACTGCCCCACAAACGCTGTGGCTGTCTCTTTCTTCAGCCTCCCAAAGTCCAAGATTATCTGCCTGGGCTGCTGAGTACAGCCGGAGCCCAGCTCAGCAATTGCCAACGTCCAGGGATTCCTCCCACACCAAAGGGGCCACGACCAAAAGCTCTTGCTGCTCTTCAAGTAGCCAGGCAACGCCATTCACTGCCCCACAGACGCTGGCGCTGTCTCTTCCTGCAGCCTCCCAAAGTTCAAGATTATCTGCTTGGTGCGCTGAGTAGGCCCAGAGCCCAGCTTAGCAATTGCCTACGTCCAGGGATTTCTCCCACACCAAAGGGGCCACGACCAAAAGCTCTTGCTGCTCTTCAAGTAGCAGGGCAACCCCATTCACTGCCCCACAAGTCTTGGGGCTCTGTCTTTCTGTAGCATCCCAAAGTCAAATTATATGTGCCAGCGCCGCTGAGTAGGCCCGGAGCCCAGCTCAGCAATTGTCAACGTCCCGGGATTCCTCCTACACCAAAGGGGCCACGACCAAAAGCTCTTGCTGCTCTTCAAGTAGCCAGGCATTCACAGACTCACAAACGCTGGCTCTGTCTCTTTCTGCAGCCTCCCAAAGTCCAAGGCTATTGCCTGAACCGCTGAGTACAGCCGGAGCCCAGCTCAGCAATTGCCAACGTCCAGGGATTCCTCCCACACCAAAGGGGCCACGACCAAAAGCTCTTGCTGCTCTTCACGTATCCAGGCAACCCCATTCACAGACCCACAAACGCTGCTGCTCTCTCTTTCTGCTGCCTCCCAAAATCCAACATTATTTGCCTGGGCCGCTGAGTACAGCCGGAGCCCAGCTCAGAAATTACCAACGTCCACAGATTCCTCAGTGGCTGTACTCTGCTTTTGCCAACATCCAGGAATACCTCACACACTAAAGGGGCCACGACCAAAAGCTCTTGCTGCTCTTCAGCTGGCCAGGCAACCCCATTCACTGCCCCACAAACGCTGGGCCTGTCTCTTTCTGCAGCCTCCCAAAGTCCAAGATTATCTGCCTGGGCCGCTGAGCACAGTCTGTGTCCAGCTCAGCAATTGCCAACATCCAGGGATTCCTCCCACACCAAAGGGGCCACGACCAAAAGCTCTTGCTGCTCTTCATTTAGCCAGGCAAACTCCTTCACAGCCCCACAAACGCTCGTACTCCCTCCTTCTGCTGCCTCCCAACGTCCAACATAATTTCCCTGGGCTGCTCAGTATAGCCGGAGCCCAGCTCAGCAATTGCCAACGTCCAGGGATTCCTCCCACAACAAAGAGGCCACGAACAAAAGCTCTTGCTGCTCTTCAAGTAGCCAGGCAACCCCATTCACTGCCCCACAGACACTGGTGCTGTCTCTTTCTGCAGCCTCCCAAAGTCCAAGAATATCTGCTTCAGCCGCTGAGTAGGCTCAGAGCCCAGCTCAGCAATGGCCAACGTCCAGGGATTCCTCCCACACCAAAGGGGCCATGACCAAAAGCTCCTGCTGCTCTTCAAGTAGCCAGGCAACCCCATTCACTGCCCCACAAACGCTGGGGCTGTCTCTTCCTGCAGCCTCCCAAAGTCCAAGATTATCTGCCTGGGCTGCTGAGTACAGCCGGAGCCCAGCCCAGCAATTGTCAACGTCCAGGGATTCCTCCCACACCAAAGGGGCCACGACCAAAAGCTCTTGCTGCTCTTCAAGTAGCCAGGCAACCCTATTCACTGCCCCACAAACTGTGGCACTGTCTCTTTCTGCAGCCTCCCAAAGTCCAAGACTATCTGCCTAAACCGCTGAGTACAGCCGGCGCCCAGCTCAGTATTTGCCAACGTCCAGGGATTCCTCCCACACCTATGTTGCCACGACCAAAAGCTCTTGCTGCTCTTCAAGTAGCAGGGCAACCCCATTCACTGCCCCACAAGTCTTGGGGCTCTGTCTTTCTGTAGCATCCCAAAGTCAAATTATATGTGCCAGCGCCGCTGAGTAGGCCCGGAGCCCAGCTCAGCAATTGCGAACGTCCAGGGATTCCTCCCACACCAAAGGGGCCATGACCAAAAGCTCTTGCTACTCTTCAAGTAGCCAGGCAACCCCATTCACTGCCCCACAAACGCTGGTGCTGTCTCTTTCTGCAGCCTCCCAAAGTCCAAGATTATCTGCCTGGGCTGCTGAGTACAGCCGGAGCCCAGCTCAGCAATTGCCAACGTCCAGGGATTCCTCCCACACCAAAGGGGCCACGACCAAAAGCTCTTGCTGCTCTTCACGTATCCAGGCAACCGCATTCACAGACCCACAAACGCTGCTGCTCTCTCTTTCTGCTGCCTCCCAAAATCCAACATTATTTGCCTGGGCTGCTGAGTACAGCCGGAGCCCAGCTCAGAAATTACCAACGTCCACAGATTCCTCAGTGGCTGTACTCTGCTTTTGCCAACATCCAGGAATATCTCACACACCAAAGGGGCCACGACCAAAAGCTCTTGCTGCTCTTCAAGAAGCCAGGCAACCCCATTCACTGCCCCACAAACGCTGGGGCTGTCTCTTTCTGCAGCCTCCCAAAGTCCAAGATTATCTGCCTGGGCCGCTGAGCACAGTCTGTGTCCAGCTCAGCAATTGCCAACATCCAGGGATTCCTCCCACACCAAAGGGGCCACGACCAAAAGCTCTTGCTGCTCTTCAAGTAGCCAGGCAACCCCATTCACTGCCCCACAAACGCTGGGACTGTCTCTTTCTGCAGCCTCCAAAAGTCCAAGACGATCTGCCTGGGCTGCTGAGTACAGCCGGAGCCCAGCTCAGCAATGGCTAATGTCCAGACATTCCTCCCATAGTAAAGGGACCACGACCAAAGGCTCTTGCTGCTCTTCAAGTAGCCAGGCAATCCGTTTCTATGCCCAAAAATGATGGCGCTGTCTCTTTCTGCAGCCTGCCAAAGTCCAAGACTATCTGCCTGGGCTGCTGAGCACAGCCCTTGTCCATCTCAGGAATTGCCAACGTCCAGGGATTCCTCCCACACCAAAGGGGCCACGACCAAAAGCTCTTGCTGCTCTTCAAGTAGCCAGGCAACTCCATTCACAGCCCCACAAACGCTCGTTCTCCCTCTTTCTGCTGCCCCCCAACGTCCAACATAATTTGCCTGGGCTGCTCAGTATAACCGGAGCCCAGCTCAGCAATTGAAAACGTCCAGGGATACCTCACTCACCAAAGGGGCCACGACCAAAAGCTCTTGCTGCTCTTCAAGTAGCCAGGCAACCCCATTCACTGCCCCACAAAGGCTGGAGCTGTCCCTTTCTGCACCCTCCCAACGTCCAAGACTATCTGCTTAGTCCACTGACTACAGCCAGAGCCCAGCTCAGCAATTGCCAACGTCCAGGGATTCCTCCCACAGCAAAGGGGCCACGACCAAAAGCTCTTGCTGCTCTTCAAGTAGCCAGACAACCCCATTCACTGCCCCACAAACGCTGGGACTGTCTCTTCCTGCAGCCTCCCATAGTCCAAGATTATCTGCGTGGGCCACTGAGTACACATGGAGCCCAGCTCAGCAATTGCCAACGTCCAGGGATTCCTCCCACACCAAAGAGGGCACGACCAAAAGCTCTTGCTGCTCTTCACGTATCCAGGCAACCCCATTCACAGACCCACAAACGCTGCTGCTCTCTCTTTCTGCTGCCTCCCAAAATCCAACATTATTTGCCTGGGCTGCTGAGTACAGCCGGAGCCCAGCTCAGAAATTACCAACGTCCACAGATTCCTCAGTGGCTGTACTCTGCTTTTGCCAACATCCAGGAATATCTCACACACCAAAGGGGCCACGACCAAAAGCTCTTGCTGCTCTTCAAGAAGCCAGGCAACCCCATTCACTGCCCCACAAACGCTGGGGCTGTCTCTTTCTGCAGCCTCCCAAAGTCCAAGATTATCTGCCTGGGCCGCTGAGCACAGTCTGTGTCCAGCTCAGCAATTGCCAACATCCAGGGATTCCTCCCACACCAAAGGGGCCACGACCAAAAGCTCTTGCTGCTCTTCAAGTAGCCAGGCAACCCCATTCACTGCCCCACAAACGCTGGGACTGTCTCTTTCTGCAGCCTCCAAAAGTCCAAGACGATCTGCCTGGGCTGCTGAGTACAGCCGGAGCCCAGCTCAGCAATGGCTAATGTCCAGACATTCCTCCCATAGTAAAGGGACCACGACCAAAGGCTCTTGCTGCTCTTCAAGTAGCCAGGCAATCCGTTTCTATGCCCAAAAATGATGGCGCTGTCTCTTTCTGCAGCCTGCCAAAGTCCAAGACTATCTGCCTGGGCTGCTGAGCACAGCCCTTGTCCATCTCAGGAATTGCCAACGTCCAGGGATTCCTCCCACACCAAAGGGGCCACGACCAAAAGCTCTTGCTGCTCTTCAAGTAGCCAGGCAACTCCATTCACAGCCCCACAAACACTCGTTCTCCCTCTTTCTGCTGCCCCCCAACGTCCAACATAATTTGCCTGGGCTGCTCAGTATAACCGGAGCCCAGCTCAGCAATTGAAAACGTCCAGGGATACCTCACTCACCAAAGGGGCCACGACCAAAAGCTCTTGCTGCTCTTCAAGTAGCCAGGCAACCCCATTCACTGCCCCACAAAGGCTGGAGCTGTCCCTTTCTGCACCCTCCCAACGTCCAAGACTATCTGCTTAGTCCACTGACTACAGCCAGAGCCCAGCTCAGCAATTGCCAACGTCCAGGGATTCCTCCCACACCAAAGGGGCCACGACCAAAAGCTCTTGCTGCTCTTCAACTAGCCAGGCAACCCCATTCACTGCCCCACAAACGCTGGGACTGTCTCTTCCTGCAGCCTCCCATAGTCCAAGATTATCTGCGTGGGCCACTGAGTACACATGGAGCCCAGCTCAGCAATTGCCAACGTCCAGGGATTCCTCCCACACCAAAGAGGGCACGACCAAAAGCTCTTGCTGCTCTTCAAGTAGCCAGGCAACCCCACTCAGAGACCAAAAAAACTGGTGCTGTCTCTTTTTGCTGCCTCCCAACGTCCAAGACAATCTGCTTGGGCCACTGAGCACAGTCTGTGTCCAGCTCAGCAATTGCCAACATCCAGGGATTCCTCCCACACCAAAGGGGCCACGACCAAAAGCTCTTGCTGCTCTTCAAGTAACAGGCAACCCCATTCACAGCCCCACAAACGCTCATACTCCCTCTTTCTGCTGCCTCCCAAAGTCCAACATAATTTGCCTGGGCCGCTGAATACAGCCGGAGCCCAGCTCAGTAATTGACAACATCCCGGTATACCTCACACACCAAAGGGGCCATGACCAAAAGCTCTTGCTGCTCTTCTAGTTGCCAGGCAACCCCATTCACAGCCCCACAAACGCTCGACTGCCTCTTTCTGCAGCCTGCCAAAGTCCAAGATAATCTGCCTGGGCCACTGAGTACAAATGGAGCCCAGCTCAGCAATTGCCAATGTCCAGGGATTGCTCCCACACCAAAGGGGCCACGACCAAAAGCTCTTGCTGCTATTCATCTAGCCAGGCAACCCCATTCACTGCCCCACAAAAGCTGGCGCTGTCTTTTTCTGCAGCCTCCCAAAGTCCAAGACTATCTGCCTGGGCTGCTGAGTACAGCTGGAGCCCAGCTCAGCAATGGCTAACGTCCAGAGATTCCTCCCACACCAAAGGGACCACGACCAGAGGCTCTTGCTGCTCTTCAAGTAGCTAGGCAACCCCTTTATCTGCCCAAAAATGCTGGCGCTCTTTCTGCAGCCTGCCAAAGTCCAAGATAATCTGCCTGGGCCGCTGAGTACAGCTGGAGCCCAGCTCAGCAATTGCCAACGTCCAGGGATTCCTCCCACACCAAAGGGGCCACGACCAAAAGCTCTTGCTGCTCTTCAAGTAGCCAGGCAACCCCATTCACTGCCCCACAAGTCTCGGGGCTCTCTCTTTGTTAGCATCCCAAAGCCAAATAATATCTGCCTGGGCCGCTGAGTACAGCCGGAGCTCAGCTCAGCAATTGCCAACGTCCAGGGATTCCTCCCACACCAAAGGGGCCACGACCAAAAGCTCTTGCTGCTCTTCAAGTAGCCAGGCAACCCCATTCACAGCCCCACAAAAGCTGGCGGTGTCTCTTTCTGCAGCCTCCCAAAGTCCAGGACTATCTGCCTGGGCCGCTCAGTAGGCCCGAAGCCCACCTGAGTAATTGCGAACGTCCAGGGATTCCTCCCAACCCAAAGGTACCATGACCAAAGGCTCTTGCTGCTCTTCAAGTAGCCAGGCAACCCCATTCACAGCCCCACAAACGGTGGCGCTGTCTCTTTCTGCAGCCTCTGGTCGTGGCCCCTTTGGTGTGGGAGGAATCCCTGGACGTTGGCAACTGCTGAGCTGGCCTCTGGGCCTACTCAGCGCACCAAGCAGATAATCTTGGGCTTTGGGAGGCTGCAGGAAGAGACAGCGCCAGCCTTTGTGGGGCAGTGAATGGAGTTGCCTGGCTACTTGAAGAGCAGCAAGAACTTTTGGTCGTGGCCCCTTTGGTGTGGGAGGAATCCCTGGACGTTCGCAATTGCTGAGCTGGGCTCCGGCTGTACTCAGCGGCCCAGGCAGATAGTCTTGGACTTTGGGAGGCTGCAGGAAGAGACAGCGCCAGCGTCTGTGGGGCAGTGAATGGGGTTGCCTGGCTACTTGAAGAGCAGCAAGAGCTTTTGGTCGTGGCCCCTTTGGTGTGGGAGGAATCCCTGGACGTTGGCCATTGCTGAGCTGGGCTCTGAGCCTACTCAGCGCACCAAGCAGATAGTCTTGGACTTTGGGAGGCTGCAGGAAGAGACAGCGCCAGCGTCTGTGGGGCAGTGAATGGGGTTGCCTGGCTACTTGAAGAGCAGCAAGAGCTTTTGGTCGTGGCCCCTTTGGTGTGGGAGGAATCCCTGGACTTTCGCAATTGCTGAGCTGGGCTCCAGGCCTACTCAGCAGCCTAGGCAGATATTATTTTACTTTGGGATGCTATACAAAGTGAGAGCCCCAAGACTTGTGGGGCTGTGAATGGGGTTGCCTGGCTATTTGAAGAGCAGCAAGAGCTTTTGGTCGTGGCCCCTTTGGTGTGGGAGGAATCCCTGGACGTTGGCAATTGCTGAGCTGGGCTTTGAGCCTACTCAGCGCACCAAGCAGATAGTCTTGGACTTTGGGAGGCTGCAGGAAGAGACAGCGCCAGCGTCTGCGGGGCAGTGAATGGGGTTGCCTGGCTACTTGAAGAGCAGCAAGAGCTTTTGGTCGTGGCCCCTTTGGTGTGGGAGGAATCCCTGGACATTCGCAATTGCTGAGCTGGGTTCCAGGCCTACTCAGCGGCCTAGGCAGATATTATTTTACTTTGGGATGCTATACATAGAGAGAGCCCCAAGACTTGTGGAGCTCTAAATGGGGTTGCCTGGCTACTTGAAGAGCAGCAAGAGCTTTGGGTCGTGGCCCCTTTGTGTGGGAGGAATCCCTGGACGTTGGCAATTGCTGAGCTGGGCTCTGGGCCTACTCAGCGCACCAAGCAGATAATCTTGGGCTTTGGGAGGCTGCAGGAAGAGATAGCCCCACCGTTTGTGGGGCAGTGAATGGGGTTGCCTGGCTACCTAAAGAGCAGCAAGAGCTTTTGGTCGTGGCCCCTTTGGTGTGGGAGGAATCCCTGGACATTCGCAATTGCTGAGCTGGGCTCCAGGCCTACTCAGCGGCCCAGGCAGATATTATTTGACTTTGGGATGCTAACAAAGAGAGAGCCCCAAGACTTGTGGGGCTGTGAATGGGGTTGCCTGGCTACTTGAAGAGCAGCAAGAGCTTTTGGTCGTGGCCCCTGTGGTGTGGGAGGAATCCCTGGACGTTGGCAATTGCTGAGCTGCGCTCTGGGCCTACTCAGTGCACCAAGCAGATAGTCTTGGACTTTGGGAGGCTGCAGGAAGAGACAGCGCCAGCGTTTGTGGGGCTGTGAATGGGGTTGCCTGGCTACTTGAAGAGCAGCAAGAGCTTTTGGTCATGGCCCCTTTGGTGTGGGAGGAATCCCTGGACATTCGCAATTGCTGAGCTGGGTTCCAGGGCTACTCAGCAGCCTAGGCAGATATTATTTTACTTTCGGATGCTATACATAGAGAGAGCCCCAAGACTTGTGGAGCTCTAAATGGGGTTGCCTGGCTACTTGAAGAGCAGCAAGAGCTTTTGGTCGTGGCCCCTTTGGTGTGGGAGGAATCCCTGGACATTCGCAATTGCTGAGCTGGGCTCCAGGCCTACTCAGCGGCCCAGGCAGATATTATTTGACTTTGGGATGCTAACAGAGAGCCCCAAGACTTGTGGGGCTGTGAATGGGGTTGCCTGGCTACTTGAAGAGCAGCAAGAGCTTTTGGTCGTGGCCCCTTTGGTGTGGGAGGAATCCCTGGATGTTGGCAATTGCTGAGCTGGGCTCCAGGCCTACTCAGTGCACCAAGCAGATAGTCTTGGACTTTGGGAGGCTGCAGGAAGAGACAGCGCCAGCGTCTGTGGGGCAGTGGATGGGGTTGCCTGGCTACTTGAAGAGCAGCAAGAGCTTTTGGTCGTGGCCCCTTTGGTGTGGGAGGAATCCCTGGACGTTGGCCATTGCTGAGCTGGGCTCCGGCTGTACTCAGCGGCCCAGGCAGATAGTCTTGGGCTTTGGGAGGCTGCAGGAAGAGACAGCGCCAGCCTTTGTGGGGCAGTGAATGGGGTTGCCTGGCTACTTGAAGAGCAGCAAGAGCTTTTGGTCGTGGCCCCTTTGGTGTGGGAGGAATCCCTGGACATTCGCAATTGCTGAGCTGGGTTCCAGGCCTACTCAGCGGCCTAGGCATATATTATTTTACTTTGGGATGCTATACATAGAGAGAGCCCCAAGACTTGTGGAGCTCTAAATGGGGTTGCCTGGCTACTTGAAGAGCAGCAAGAGCTTTTGGTCGTGGCCCCTTTGGTGTGGGAGGAATCCCTGGACGTTGGCAATTGCTGGGCTGGGCTCCGGCTGTACTCAGCGGCCCAAGCAGATAATCTTGAGCTTTGGGAGGCTGCAGGAAGAGACAGCGCCAGCGTCTGCGGGGCAGTGAATGGGGTTGCCTGGCTACTTGAAGAGCAGCAAGAGCTTTTGGTCGTGGCCCCTTTGGTGTGGGAGGAATCCCTGGACATTCGCAATTGCTGAGCTGGGTTCCAGGCCTACTCAGCGGCCTAGGCAGATATTATTTTACTTTGGGATGCTATACACAGAGAGAGCCCCAAGACTTGTGGGGCTCTAAATGGCTCTAAATGGCCTGGCTACTTGAAGAGCAGCAAGAGCTTTTGGTCGTGGCCCCTTTGTGTGGGAGGAATCCCTGGACGTTGGCAATTGCTGAGCTGGGCTCTGGGCCTACTCAGCGCACCAAGCAGATAATCTTGGGCTTTGGGAGGCTGCAGGAAGAGACAGCCCCACCGTTTTTGGGACAGTGAATGGGGTTGCCTGGCTACCTAAAGAGCAGCAAGAGCTTTTGGTCGTGGCCCCTTTGGTGTGGGAGGAATCCCTGGACATTCGCAATTGCTGAGCTGGGCTCCAGGCCTACTCAGCGGCCCAGGCAGATATTATTTGACTTTGGGATGCTAACAAAGAGAGAGCCCCAAGACTTGTGGGGCTGTGAATGGGGTTGCCTGGCTACTTGAAGAGCAGCAAGAGCTTTTGGTCGTGGCCCCTGTGGTGTGGGAGGAATCCCTGGACGTTGGCAATTGCTGAGCTGGGCTCTGGGCCTACTCAGCTCACCAAGCAGATAATCTTGGGCTTTGGGAGGCTGCAGGAAGAGGCAGCGCCAGCGTCTGTGGGGCAGTGAATGGGGTTGCCTGGCTACTTGAAGAGCAGCAAGAGCTTTTGGTCGTGGCCCCTTTGGTGTGGGAGGAATCCCTGGATGTTGGCAATTGCTGAGCTGGGCTCTGAGCCTACTCAGTGCACCAAGCAGATAGTCTTGGACTTTGGGAGGCTGCAGGAAGAGACAGCGCCAGCGTCTGTGGGGCAGTGAATGGGGTTGCCTGGCTACTTGAAGAGCAGCAAGAGCTTTTGGTCGTGGCCCCTTTGCTGTGGGAGGAATCCCTGGACGTTGGCAATTGCTGAGCTGGGCTCCAGGCCTACTCAGCGGCCTAGGCAGATATTATTTTACTTTGGGATGCTATACATAGAGAGGGCCCCAAGACTTGTGGGGCTCTAAATGGGGTTGCCTGGCTACTTGAAGAGCAGCAAGAGCTTTTGGTCGTGGCCCCTTTGGTGTGGGAGGAATCCCTGGACGTTGGCAATTGCTGAGCTGGGCTTTGAGCCTACTCAGCGCACCAAGCAGATAGTCTTGGACTTTGGGAGGCTGCAGGAAGAGACAGCGCCAGCGTCTGTGGGGCAGTGAATGGGGTTGCCTGGCTACTTGAAGAGCAGCAAGAGCTTTTGGTCGTGGCCCCTTTGGTGTGGGAGGAATCCCTGGACATTGGCAATTGCTGAGCTGGGTTCCAGGCCTACTCAGCGGCCTAGGCAGATATTATTTTACTTTGGGATGCTATACATAGAGAGAGCCCCAAGACTTGTGGGGCTGTGAATGGGGTTGCCTGGCTACTTGAAGAGCAGCAAGAGCTTTTGGTCGTGGCCCCTTTGTGTGGGAGGAATCCCTGGACGTTGGCAATTGCTGAGCTGGGCTCTGGGCCTACTCAGCGCACCAAGCAGATAATCTTGGGCTTTGGGAGGCTGCAGGAAGAGACAGCCCCACCGTTTTTGGGGCAGTGTATGGGGTTGCCTGGCTACCTAAAGAGCAGCAAGAGCTTTTGGTCGTGGCCCCTTTGGTGTGGGAGGAATCCCTGGACATTCGCAATTGCTGAGCTGGGCTCCAGGCCTACTCAGCGGCCCAGGCAGATATTATTTGACTTTGGGATGCTAACAAAGAGAGAGCCCCAAGACTTGTGGGGCTGTGAATGGGGTTGCCTGGCTACTTGAAGAGCAGCAAGAGCTTTTGGTCCTGGCACCTTTGGGGTGGGAGGAATCCCTGGACGTTGGCAATTGCTGAGCTGGGCTCCGGCCTGCTCATCGGCCCAGGAAGAGCGGTTGTTTTGGACTTTGGGAGGCTGCAGAAAGAGGGAGCGCCAGCGTTTGTGGGGCTGTGAATGGGCTTGCCTGGAGACTTGAAGAGCAGCAAGAGCTTTTGGTCGTGGCCCCTTTGGTGTGGGAGGAATGCCTGGACGTTCGCAGTTTCTAAGCTGGGATGCAGCACTACTCAGCAGCCCATTTAGATTGTGTTGGCCTCTTGGAGGCTCTAGAAAGACAGAATGGCAGCGTTTTTGCAGTTGTGAATGGGGTTGCCTGGAGACTTGAAGAGCAGCAAGAGCTTTTGGTCGTGGGCCCCTTTGGTGTGGGAGGAATCCCTGGACGTTCACAAATGCTGAGCTGGGATCCCGCTCTTCGCATCGAGTCAGGGAGAGATTCTCTTGGCCTTTGGGAGGCTGCCGAAAGAGAGAGTGGCAGCATTTTTGGGGCTGCGAATGGGGTTGCCTGGCTACTTGAAGAGCAGCAAGAGCTTTTGGTCGTGGCCCCTTTGGTGTGGGAGGAATCCCTGGACGTTGGCAATTGCTGAGCTGGGCTCCGGCTGTACTCAGCGGCCCAGGCAGATAATCTTGAGCTTTTGGAGGCTGCAGGAAGAGACAGCGCCAGCCTTTGTGGGGCTGTGAATGGGGTTGCCTGGCTACTTGAAGAGCAGCAAGAGCTTTTGGTCGTGGCCCCTTTGGTGTGGGAGGAATCCCTGGACGTTGGCAATTGCTGAGCTGGGCTCTGGGCCTACTCAGCGCACCAAGCAGATAATCTTGGGCTTTGGGAGGCTGCAGGAAGAGACAGCCCCACCGTTTTTGGGGCAGTGAATGGGGTTGCCTGGCTACTTGAAGAGCAGCAAGAGCTTTTGGTCGTGGCCCCTTTGGTGTGGGAGGAATCCCTGGACATTCGCAATTGCTGAGCTGGGCTCCAGGCCTACTCAGCGGCCCAGGCAGATATTATTTTACTTTGGGATGCTATACAAAGAGAGAGCCCCAAGACTTGTGGGGCTGTGAATGGGGTTGCCTGGCTACTTGAAGAGCAGCAAGAGCTTTTGGTCGTGGCCCCTTTGGTGTGGGAGGAATCCCTGGACGTTGGCAATTGCTGAGCTGGGCTCTGAGCCTACTCAGTGCACCAAGCAGATAGTCTTGGACTTTGGGAGGCTGCAGGAAGAGACAGCGCCAGCGTCTGTGGGGCAGTGAATGGGGTTGCCTGGCTACTTGAAGAGCAGCAAGAGCTTTTGGTCGTGGCCCCTTTGGTGTGGGAGGAATCCCTGGACGTTGGCAATTGCTGAGCTGGGCTCCAGGCCTACTCAGCGGCCTAGGCAGATATTATTTTACTTTGGGATGCTATACATAGAGAGAGCCCCAAGACTTGTGGGGCTCTAAATGGGGTTGCCTGGCTACTTGAAGAGCAGCAAGAGCTTTTGGTCGTGGCCCCTTTGGTGTGGGAGGAATCCCTGGACGTTGGCAATTGCTGAGCTGGGCTTTGAGCCTACTCAGCGCACCAAGCAGATAGTCTTGGACTTTGGGAGGCTGCAGGAAGAGACAGCGCCAGCGTCTGTGGGGCAGTGAATGGGGTTGCCTGGCTACTTGAAGAGCAGCAAGAGCTTTTGGTCGTGGCCCCTTTGGTGTGGGAGGAATCCCTGGACATTCGCAATTGCTGAGCTGGGCTCCAGGCCTACTCAGCAGCCTAGGCAGATATAATTTTACTTTGGGATGCTATACATAGAGAGAGCCCCAAGACTTGTGGAGCTCTAAATGGGGTTGCCTGGCTACTTGAAGAGCAGCAAGAGCTTTTGGTCGTGGCCCCTTTGGTGTGGGAGGAATCCCTGGACGTTGGCAATTGCTGAGCTGGGCTTTGAGCCTACTCAGCGCACCAAGCAGATAGTCTTGGA
Organism: Platalea leucorodia; assembly: GCF_965183815.1. Classification (NCBI taxonomy): domain Eukaryota; kingdom Metazoa; phylum Chordata; class Aves; order Pelecaniformes; family Threskiornithidae; genus Platalea; species Platalea leucorodia. Next base: position 105,590,674 of record NC_138823.1, read on the forward strand.
CTTTGGGAGGCTGCAGGAAGAGACAGCGCCAGCGTCTGTGGGGCAGTGAATGGGGTTGCCTGGCTACTTGAAGAGCAGCAAGAGCTTTTGGTCGTGGCCCCTTTGGTGTGGGAGGAATCCCTGGACATTCGCAATTGCTGAGCTGGGTTCCAGGGCTACTCAGCGGCCTAGGCAGATATTATTTTACTTTGGGATGCTATACATAGAGAGAGCCCCAAGACTTGTGGGGCTGTGAATGGGGTTGCCTGGCTACTTGAAGAGCAGCAAGAGCTTTTGGTCGTGGCCCCTTTGGTGTGGGAGGAATCCCTGGACGTTGGCAATTGCTGAGCTGGGCTCTGGGCCTACTCAGCGCACCAAGCAGATAATCTTGGGCTTTGGGAGGCTGCAGGAAGAGACAGCGCCAGCCTTTGTGGGGCAGTGAATGGAGTTGCCTGGCTACTTGAAGAGCAGCAAGAACTTTTGGTCGTGGCCCCTTTGGTGTGGGAGGAATCCCTGGACGTTCGCAATTGCTGAGCTGGGCTCCGGCTGTACTCAGCGGCCCAGGCAGATAGTCTTGGACTTTGGGAGGCTGCAGGAAGAGACAGCGCCAGCGTCTGTGGGGCAGTGAATGGGGTTGCCTGGCTACTTGAAGAGCAGCAAGAGCTTTTGGTCGTGGCCCCTTTGGTGTGGGAGGAATCCCTGGACGTTGGCAATTGCTGAGCTGGGCTCTGAGCCTACTCAGCGCACCAAGCAGATAGTCTTGGACTTTGGGAGGCTGCAGGAAGAGACAGCGCCAGCGTCTGTGGGGCAGTGAATGGGGTTGCCTGGCTACTTGAAGAGCAGCAAGAGCTTTTGGTCGTGGCCCCTTTGGTGTGGGAGGAATCCCTGGACTTTCGCAATTGCTGAGCTGGGCTCCAGGCCTACTCAGCAGCCTAGGCAGATATTATTTTACTTTGGGATGCTATACAAAGTGAGAGCCCCAAGACTTGTGGGGCTGTGAATGGGGTTGCCTGGCTATTTGAAGAGCAGCAAGAGCTTTTGGTCGTGGCCCCTTTGGTGTGGGAGGAATCCCTGGACGTTGGCAATTGCTGAGCTGGGCTTTGAGCCTACTCAGCGCACCAAGCAGATAGTCTTGGACTTTGGGAGGCTGCAGGAAGAGACAGCGCCAGCGTCTGCGGGGCAGTGAATGGGGTTGCCTGGCTACTTGAAGAGCAGCAAGAGCTTTTGGTCGTGGCCCCTTTGGTGTGGGAGGAATCCCTGGACATTCGCAATTGCTGAGCTGGGTTCCAGGCCTACTCAGCGGCCTAGGCAGATATTATTTTACTTTGGGATGCTATACATAGAGAGAGCCCCAAGACTTGTGGAGCTCTAAATGGGGTTGCCTGGCTACTTGAAGAGCAGCAAGAGCTTTGGGTCGTGGCCCCTTTGTGTGGGAGGAATCCCTGGACGTTGGCAATTGCTGAGCTGGGCTCTGGGCCTACTCAGCGCACCAAGCAGATAATCTTGGGCTTTGGGAGGCTGCAGGAAGAGATAGCCCCACCGTTTGTGGGGCAGTGAATGGGGTTGCCTGGCTACCTAAAGAGCAGCAAGAGCTTTTGGTCGTGGCCCCTTTGGTGTGGGAGGAATCCCTGGACATTCGCAATTGCTGAGCTGGGCTCCAGGCCTACTCAGCGGCCCAGGCAGATATTATTTGACTTTGGGATGCTAACAAAGAGAGAGCCCCAAGACTTGTGGGGCTGTGAATGGGGTTGCCTGGCTACTTGAAGAGCAGCAAGAGCTTTTGGTCGTGGCCCCTGTGGTGTGGGAGGAATCCCTGGACGTTGGCAATTGCTGAGCTGCGCTCTGGGCCTACTCAGTGCACCAAGCAGATAGTCTTGGACTTTGGGAGGCTGCAGGAAGAGACAGCGCCAGCGTTTGTGGGGCTGTGAATGGGGTTGCCTGGCTACTTGAAGAGCAGCAAGAGCTTTTGGTCATGGCCCCTTTGGTGTGGGAGGAATCCCTGGACATTCGCAATTGCTGAGCTGGGTTCCAGGGCTACTCAGCAGCCTAGGCAGATATTATTTTACTTTCGGATGCTATACATAGAGAGAGCCCCAAGACTTGTGGAGCTCTAAATGGGGTTGCCTGGCTACTTGAAGAGCAGCAAGAGCTTTTGGTCGTGGCCCCTTTGGTGTGGGAGGAATCCCTGGACATTCGCAATTGCTGAGCTGGGCTCCAGGCCTACTCAGCGGCCCAGGCAGATATTATTTGACTTTGGGATGCTAACAGAGAGCCCCAAGACTTGTGGGGCTGTGAATGGGGTTGCCTGGCTACTTGAAGAGCAGCAAGAGCTTTTGGTCGTGGCCCCTTTGGTGTGGGAGGAATCCCTGGATGTTGGCAATTGCTGAGCTGGGCTCCAGGCCTACTCAGTGCACCAAGCAGATAGTCTTGGACTTTGGGAGGCTGCAGGAAGAGACAGCGCCAGCGTCTGTGGGGCAGTGGATGGGGTTGCCTGGCTACTTGAAGAGCAGCAAGAGCTTTTGGTCGTGGCCCCTTTGGTGTGGGAGGAATCCCTGGACGTTGGCCATTGCTGAGCTGGGCTCCGGCTGTACTCAGCGGCCCAGGCAGATAGTCTTGGGCTTTGGGAGGCTGCAGGAAGAGACAGCGCCAGCCTTTGTGGGGCAGTGAATGGGGTTGCCTGGCTACTTGAAGAGCAGCAAGAGCTTTTGGTCGTGGCCCCTTTGGTGTGGGAGGAATCCCTGGACATTCGCAATTGCTGAGCTGGGTTCCAGGCCTACTCAGCGGCCTAGGCATATATTATTTTACTTTGGGATGCTATACATAGAGAGAGCCCCAAGACTTGTGGAGCTCTAAATGGGGTTGCCTGGCTACTTGAAGAGCAGCAAGAGCTTTTGGTCGTGGCCCCTTTGGTGTGGGAGGAATCCCTGGACGTTGGCAATTGCTGGGCTGGGCTCCGGCTGTACTCAGCGGCCCAAGCAGATAATCTTGAGCTTTGGGAGGCTGCAGGAAGAGACAGCACCAGCGTCTGCGGGGCAGTGAATGGGGTTGCCTGGCTACTTGAAGAGCAGCAAGAGCTTTTGGTCGTGGCCCCTTTGGTGTGGGAGGAATCCCTGGACATTCGCAATTGCTGAGCTGGGTTCCAGGCCTACTCAGCGGCCTAGGCAGATATTATTTTACTTTGGGATGCTATACACAGAGAGAGCCCCAAGACTTGTGGGGCTCTAAATGGCTCTAAATGGCCTGGCTACTTGAAGAGCAGCAAGAGCTTTTGGTCGTGGCCCCTTTGTGTGGGAGGAATCCCTGGACGTTGGCAATTGCTGAGCTGGGCTCTGGGCCTACTCAGCGCACCAAGCAGATAATCTTGGGCTTTGGGAGGCTGCAGGAAGAGACAGCCCCACCGTTTTTGGGACAGTGAATGGGGTTGCCTGGCTACCTAAAGAGCAGCAAGAGCTTTTGGTCGTGGCCCCTTTGGTGTGGGAGGAATCCCTGGACATTCGCAATTGCTGAGCTGGGCTCCAGGCCTACTCAGCGGCCCAGGCAGATATTATTTGACTTTGGGATGCTAACAAAGAGAGAGCCCCAAGACTTGTGGGGCTGTGAATGGGGTTGCCTGGCTACTTGAAGAGCAGCAAGAGCTTTTGGTCGTGGCCCCTGTGGTGTGGGAGGAATCCCTGGACGTTGGCAATTGCTGAGCTGGGCTCTGGGCCTACTCAGCTCACCAAGCAGATAATCTTGGGCTTTGGGAGGCTGCAGGAAGAGGCAGCGCCAGCGTCTGTGGGGCAGTGAATGGGGTTGCCTGGCTACTTGAAGAGCAGCAAGAGCTTTTGGTCGTGGCCCCTTTGGTGTGGGAGGAATCCCTGGATGTTGGCAATTGCTGAGCTGGGCTCTGAGCCTACTCAGTGCACCAAGCAGATAGTCTTGGACTTTGGGAGGCTGCAGGAAGAGACAGCGCCAGCGTCTGTGGGGCAGTGAATGGGGTTGCCTGGCTACTTGAAGAGCAGCAAGAGCTTTTGGTCGTGGCCCCTTTGCTGTGGGAGGAATCCCTGGACGTTGGCAATTGCTGAGCTGGGCTCCAGGCCTACTCAGCGGCCTAGGCAGATATTATTTTACTTTGGGATGCTATACATAGAGAGGGCCCCAAGACTTGTGGGGCTCTAAATGGGGTTGCCTGGCTACTTGAAGAGCAGCAAGAGCTTTTGGTCGTGGCCCCTTTGGTGTGGGAGGAATCCCTGGACGTTGGCAATTGCTGAGCTGGGCTTTGAGCCTACTCAGCGCACCAAGCAGATAGTCTTGGACTTTGGGAGGCTGCAGGAAGAGACAGCGCCAGCGTCTGTGGGGCAGTGAATGGGGTTGCCTGGCTACTTGAAGAGCAGCAAGAGCTTTTGGTCGTGGCCCCTTTGGTGTGGGAGGAATCCCTGGACATTGGCAATTGCTGAGCTGGGTTCCAGGCCTACTCAGCGGCCTAGGCAGATATTATTTTACTTTGGGATGCTATACATAGAGAGAGCCCCAAGACTTGTGGGGCTGTGAATGGGGTTGCCTGGCTACTTGAAGAGCAGCAAGAGCTTTTGGTCGTGGCCCCTTTGTGTGGGAGGAATCCCTGGACGTTGGCAATTGCTGAGCTGGGCTCTGGGCCTACTCAGCGCACCAAGCAGATAATCTTGGGCTTTGGGAGGCTGCAGGAAGAGACAGCCCCACCGTTTTTGGGGCAGTGAATGGGGTTGCCTGGCTACCTAAAGAGCAGCAAGAGCTTTTGGTCGTGGCCCCTTTGGTGTGGGAGGAATCCCTGGACATTCGCAATTGCTGAGCTGGGCTCCAGGCCTACTCAGCGGCCCAGGCAGATATTATTTGACTTTGGGATGCTAACAAAGAGAGAGCCCCAAGACTTGTGGGGCTGTGAATGGGGTTGCCTGGCTACTTGAAGAGCAGCAAGAGCTTTTGGTCCTGGCACCTTTGGGGTGGGAGGAATCCCTGGACGTTGGCAATTGCTGAGCTGGGCTCCGGCCTGCTCATCGGCCCAGGAAGAGCGGTTGTTTTGGACTTTGGGAGGCTGCAGAAAGAGGGAGCGCCAGCGTTTGTGGGGCTGTGAATGGGCTTGCCTGGAGACTTGAAGAGCAGCAAGAGCTTTTGGTCGTGGCCCCTTTGGTGTGGGAGGAATGCCTGGACGTTCGCAGTTTCTAAGCTGGGATGCAGCACTACTCAGCAGCCCATTTAGATTGTGTTGGCCTCTTGGAGGCTCTAGAAAGACAGAATGGCAGCGTTTTTGCAGTTGTGAATGGGGTTGCCTGGAGACTTGAAGAGCAGCAAGAGCTTTTGGTCGTGGGCCCCTTTGGTGTGGGAGGAATCCCTGGACGTTCACAAATGCTGAGCTGGGATCCCGCTCTTCGCATCGAGTCAGGGAGAGATTCTCTTGGCCTTTGGGAGGCTGCCGAAAGAGAGAGTGGCAGCATTTGTGGGGCTGCGAATGGGGTTGCCTGGCTACTTGAAGAGCAGCAAGAGCTTTTGGTCGTGGCCCCTTTGGTGTGGGAGGAATCCCTGGACGTTGGCAATTGCTGAGCTGGGCTCCGGCTGTACTCAGCGGCCCAGGCAGATAATCTTGAGCTTTTGGAGGCTGCAGGAAGAGACAGCGCCAGCCTTTGTGGGGCTGTGAATGGGGTTGCCTGGCTACTTGAAGAGCAGCAAGAGCTTTTGGTCGTGGCCCCTTTGGTGTGGGAGGAATCCCTGGACGTTGGCAATTGCTGAGCTGGGCTCTGGGCCTACTCAGCGCACCAAGCAGATAATCTTGGGCTTTGGGAGGCTGCAGGAAGAGACAGCCCCACCGTTTTTGGGGCAGTGAATGGGGTTGCCTGGCTACTTGAAGAGCAGCAAGAGCTTTTGGTCGTGGCCCCTTTGGTGTGGGAGGAATCCCTGGACATTCGCAATTGCTGAGCTGGGCTCCAGGCCTACTCAGCGGCCCAGGCAGATATTATTTTACTTTGGGATGCTATACAAAGAGAGAGCCCCAAGACTTGTGGGGCTGTGAATGGGGTTGCCTGGCTACTTGAAGAGCAGCAAGAGCTTTTGGTCGTGGCCCCTTTGGTGTGGGAGGAATCCCTGGACGTTGGCAATTGCTGAGCTGGGCTCTGAGCCTACTCAGTGCACCAAGCAGATAGTCTTGGACTTTGGGAGGCTGCAGGAAGAGACAGCGCCAGCGTCTGTGGGGCAGTGAATGGGGTTGCCTGGCTACTTGAAGAGCAGCAAGAGCTTTTGGTCGTGGCCCCTTTGGTGTGGGAGGAATCCCTGGACGTTGGCAATTGCTGAGCTGGGCTCCAGGCCTACTCAGCGGCCTAGGCAGATATTATTTTACTTTGGGATGCTATACATAGAGAGAGCCCCAAGACTTGTGGGGCTCTAAATGGGGTTGCCTGGCTACTTGAAGAGCAGCAAGAGCTTTTGGTCGTGGCCCCTTTGGTGTGGGAGGAATCCCTGGACGTTGGCAATTGCTGAGCTGGGCTTTGAGCCTACTCAGCGCACCAAGCAGATAGTCTTGGACTTTGGGAGGCTGCAGGAAGAGACAGCGCCAGCGTCTGTGGGGCAGTGAATGGGGTTGCCTGGCTACTTGAAGAGCAGCAAGAGCTTTTGGTCGTGGCCCCTTTGGTGTGGGAGGAATCCCTGGACATTCGCAATTGCTGAGCTGGGCTCCAGGCCTACTCAGCAGCCTAGGCAGATATAATTTTACTTTGGGATGCTATACATAGAGAGAGCCCCAAGACTTGTGGAGCTCTAAATGGGGTTGCCTGGCTACTTGAAGAGCAGCAAGAGCTTTTGGTCGTGGCCCCTTTGGTGTGGGAGGAATCCCTGGACGTTGGCAATTGCTGAGCTGGGCTTTGAGCCTACTCAGCGCACCAAGCAGATAGTCTTGGACTTTGGGAGGCTGCAGGAAGAGACAGCGCCAGCGTCTGTGGGGCAGTGAATGGGGTTGCCTGGCTACTTGAAGAGCAGCAAGAGCTTTTGGTCGTGGCCCCTTTGGTGTGGGAGGAATCCCTGGACATTCGCAATTGCTGAGCTGGGTTCCAGGGCTACTCAGCGGCCTAGGCAGATATTATTTTACTTTGGGATGCTATACATAGAGAGAGCCCCAAGACTTGTGGGGCTGTGAATGGGGTTGCCTGGCTACTTGAAGAGCAGCAAGAGCTTTTGGTCGTGGCCCCTTTGGTGTGGGAGGAATCCCTGGACGTTGGCAATTGCTGAGCTGGGCTCTGAGCCTACTCAGCGCACCAAGCAGATAATCTTGAGCTTTGGGAGGCTGCAGGAAGAGACAGCGCCAGCGTCTGTGGGGCAGTGAATGGGGTTGCCTGGCTACTTGAAGAGCAGCAAGAGCCTTTGGTCGTGGCCCCTGTGGTGTGGGAGGAATCCCTGGACGTTGGCAATTGCTGAGCTGCGCTCTGGGCCTACTCAGCGGCCCAAGCAGATAATCTTGGGCTTTGGGAGGCTGCTGGAAGAGGCAGCGCCAGCGTCTGTGGGGCAGTGAATGGGGTTGCCTGGCTACTTGAAGAGCAGCAAGAGCTTTTGGTCGTGGCCCCTTTGGTGTGGGAGGAATCCCTGGATGTTGGCAATTGCTGAGCTGGGCTCCAGGCCTACTCAGTGCACCAAGCAGATAGTCTTGGACTTTGGGAGGCTGCAGGAAGAGACAGCGCCAGCGTCTGTGGGGCAGTGAATGGGGTTGCCTGGCTACTTGAAGAGCAGCAAGAGCTTTTGGTCGTGGCCCCTTTGGTGTGGGAGGAATCCCTGGACATTCGCAATTGCTGAGCTGGGTTCCAGGCCTACTCAGCGGCCTAGGCAGATATTATTTTACTTTCGGATGCTATACATAGAGAGCCCCAAGACTTGTGGAGCTCTAAATGGGGTTGCCTGGCTACTTGAAGAGCAGCAAGAGCTTTTGGTCGTGGCCCCTTTGGTGTGGGAGGAATCCCTGGACATTCGCAATTGCTGAGCTGGGCTCCAGGCCTACTCAGCGGCCCAGGCAGATATTATTTGACTTTGGGATGCTAACAGAGAGCCCCAAGACTTGTGGGGCTGTGAATGGGGTTGCCTGGCTACTTGAAGAGCAGCAAGAGCTTTTGGTCGTGGCCCCTTTGGTGTGGGAGGAATCCCTGGACGTTGGCAATTGCTGAGCTGCGCTCTGGGCCTACTCAGCGCACCAAGCAGATAATCTTGGGCTTTGGGAGGCTGCAGGAAGAGACAGCGCCAGCGTCTGTGGGGCAGTGAATGGGGTTGCCTGGCTACTTGAAGAGCAGCAAGAGCTTTTGGTCGTGGCCCCTTTGGTGTGGGAGGAATCCCTGGATGTTGGCAATTGCTGAGCTGGGCTCCAGGCCTACTCAGTGCACCAAGCAGATAGTCTTGGACTTTGGGAGGCTGCAGGAAGAGACAGCGCCAGCGTCTGTGGGGCAGTGAATGGGGTTGCCTGGCTACTTGAAGAGCAGCAAGAGCTTTTGGTCGTGGCCCCTTTGCTGTGGGAGGAATCCCTGGACGTTGGCAATTGCTGAGCTGGGCTCCAGGCCTACTCAGCGGCCTAGGCAGATATTATTTTACTTTGGGATGCTATACATAGAGAGAGCCCCAAGACTTGTGGGGCTCTAAATGGGGTTGCCTGGCTACTTGAAGAGCAGCAAGAGCTTTTGGTCGTGGCCCCTTTGGTGTGGGAGGAATCCCTGGACGTTGGCAATTGCTGAGCTGGGCTTTGAGCCTACTCAGCGCACCAAGCAGATAGTCTTGGACTTTGGGAGGCTGCAGGAAGAGACAGCGCCAGCGTCTGTGGGGCAGTGAATGGGGTTGCCTGGCTACTTGAAGAGCAGCAAGAGCTTTTGGTCGTGGCCCCTTTGGTGTGGGAGGAATCCCTGGACATTCGCAATTGCTGAGCTGGGCTCCAGGCCTACTCAGCAGCCTAGGCAGATATTATTTTACTTTGGGATGCTATACATAGAGAGAGCCCCAAGACTTGTGGAGCTCTAAATGGGGTTGCCTGGCTACTTGAAGAGCAGCAAGAGCTTTTGGTCGTGGCCCCTTTGGTGTGGGAGGAATCCCTGGACGTTGGCAATTGCTGAGCTGGGCTTTGAGCCTACTCAGCGCACCAAGCAGATAGTCTTGGACTTTGGGAGGCTGCAGGAAGAGACAGCGCCAGCGTCTGTGGGGCAGTGAATGGGGTTGCCTGGCTACTTGAAGAGCAGCAAGAGCTTTTGGTCGTGGCCCCTTTGGTGTGGGAGGAATCCCTGGACATTCGCAATTGCTGAGCTGGGTTCCAGGCCTACTCAGCGGCCTAGGCAGATATTATTTTACTTTGGGATGCTATACATAGAGAGAGCCCCAAGACTTGTGGAGCTCTAAATGGGGTTGCCTGGCTACTTGAAGAGCAGCAAGAGCTTTTGGTCGTGGCCCCTTTGGTGTGGGAGGAATCCCTGGACGTTGGCAATTGCTGAGCTGGGCTTTGAGCCTACTCAGCGCACCAAGCAGATAATCTTGAGCTTTGGGAAGCTGCAGGAAGAGACAGCGCCAGCGTCTGTGGGGCTGTGAATGGGGTTGCCTGGCTACTTGAAGAGCAGCAAGAGCCTTTGGTCGTGGCCCCTTTGGTGTGGGAGGAATCCCTGGACGTTGGCAATTCCTGGGCTGGGCTCTGGGCCTACTCAGCGCACCAAGCAGATAATCTTGGGCTTTGGGAGGCTGCAGGAAGAGACAGCGCCAGCCTTTGTGGGGCAGTGAATGGGGTTGCCTGGCTACTTGAAGAGCAGCAAGAGCTTTTGGTCGTGGCCCCTGTGGTGTGGGAGGAATCCCTGGACGTTGGCAATTGCTGAGCTGCGCTCTGGGCCTACTCAGCGCACCAAGCAGATAATCTTGGGCTTTGGGAGGCTGCAGGAAGAGGCAGCGCCAGCGTCTGTGGGGCAGTGAATGGGTTTGCCTGGCTACTTGAAGAGCAGCAAGAGCTTTTGGTCGTGGCCCCTTTGGTGTGGGAGGAATCCCTGGATGTTGGCAATTGCTGAGCTGGGCTCCAGGCCTACTCAGTGCACCAAGCAGATAGTCTTGGACTTTGGGAGGCTGCAGGAAGAGACAGCGCCAGCGTCTGTGGGGCAGTGAATGGGGTTGCCTGGCTACTTGAAGAGCAGCAAGAGCTTTTGGTCGTGGCCCCTTTGGTGTGGGAGGAATCCCTGGACATTCGCAATTGCTGAGCTGGGTTCCAGGCCTACTCAGCGGCCTAGGCAGATATTATTTTACTTTCGGATGCTATACATAGAGAGAGCCCCAAGACTTGTGGAGCTCTAAATGGGGTTGCCTGGCTACTTGAAGAGCAGCAAGAGCTTTTGGTCGTGGCCCCTTTGGTGTGGGAGGAATCCCTGGACATTCGCAATTGCTGAGCTGGGCTCCAGGCCTACTCAGCGGCCCAGGCAGATATTATTTGACTTTGGGATGCTAACAGAGAGCCCCAAGACTTGTGGGGCAGTGAATGGGGTTGCCTGGCTACTTGAAGAGCAGCAAGAGCTTTTGGTCGTGGCCCCTGTGGTGTGGGAGGAATCCCTGGACGTTGGGAATTGCTGAGCTGGGCTCTGGGCCTACTCAGCGCACCAAGCAGATAATCTTGGGCTTTGGGAGGCTGCAGGAAGAGACAGCGCCAGCGTCTGTGGGGCAGTGAATGGGGTTGCCTGGCTACTTGAAGAGCAGCAAGAGCTTTTGGTCGTGGCCCCTTTGGTGTGGGAGGAATCCCTGGATGTTGGCAATTGCTGAGCTGGGCTCCAGGCCTACTCAGTGCACCAAGCAGATAGTCTTGGACTTTGGGAGGCTGCAGGAAGAGACAGCGCCAGCGTCTGTGGGGCAGTGAATGGGGTTGCCTGGCTACTTGAAGAGCAGCAAGAGCTTTGGGTCGTGGCCCCTTTGGTGTGGGAGGAATCCCTGGACATTCGCAATTGCTGAGCTGGGTTCCAGGGCTACTCAGCGGCCTAGGCAGATATTATTTTACTTTGGGATGCTATACATAGAGAGAGCCCCAAGACTTGTGGGGCTGTGAATGGGGTTGCCTGGCTACTTGAAGAGCAGCAAGAGCTTTTGGTCGTGGCCCCTTTGGTGTGGGAGGAATCCCTGGACGTTGGCAATTGCTGAGCTGGGCTTTGAGCCTACTCAGCGCACCAAGCAGATAGTCTTGGACTTTGGGAGGCTGCAGGAAGAGACAGCGCCAGCGTCTGTGGGGCAGTGAATGGGGTTGCCTGGCTACTTGAAGAGCAGCAAGAGCTTTTGGTCGTGGCCCCTTTGGTGTGGGAGGAATCCCTGGACATTCGCAATTGCTGAGCTGGGCTCCAGGCCTACTCAGCGGCCTAGGCAGATATTATTTTACTTTGGGATGCTATACATAGAGAGAGCCCCAAGACTTGTGGAGCTCTAAATGGGGTTGCCTGGCTACTTGAAGAGCAGCAAGAGCTTTTGGTCGTGGCCCCTTTGGTGTGGGAGGAATCCCTGGACGTTGGCAATTGCTGAGCTGGGCTTTGAGCCTACTCAGCGCACCAAGCAGATAATCTTGAGCTTTGGGAGGCTGCAGGAAGAGACAGCGCCAGCGTCTGTGGGGCAGTGAATGGGGTTGCCTGGCTACTTGAAGAGCAGCAAGAGCTTTTGGTCGTGGCCCCTTTGGTGTGGGAGGAATCCCTGGACGTTGGCAATTGCTGAGCTGCGCTCTGGGCCTACTCAGCGCACCAAGCAGATAATCTTGGGCTTTGGGAGGCTGCAGGAAGAGACAGCGCCAGCGTCTGTGGGGCAGTGAATGGGGTTGCCTGGCTACTTGAAGAGCAGCAAGAGCTTTTGGTCGTGGCCCCTTTGGTGTGGGAGGAATCCCTGGATGTTGGCAATTGCTGAGCTGGGCTCCAGGCCTACTCAGTGCACCAAGCAGATAGTCTTGGACTTTGGGAGGCTGCAGGAAGAGACAGCGCCAGCGTCTGTGGGGCAGTGAATGGGGTTGCCTGGCTACTTGAAGAGCAGCAAGAGCTTTTGGTCGTGGCCCCTTTGCTGTGGGAGGAATCCCTGGACGTTGGCAATTGCTGAGCTGGGCTCCAGGCCTACTCAGCGGCCTAGGCAGATATTATTTTACTTTGGGATGCTATACATAGAGAGAGCCCCAAGACTTGTGGGGCTCTAAATGGGGTTGCCTGGCTACTTGAAGAGCAGCAAGAGCTTTTGGTCGTGGCCCCTTTGGTGTGGGAGGAATCCCTGGACGTTGGCAATTGCTGAGCTGGGCTTTGAGCCTACTCAGCGCACCAAGCAGATAGTCTTGGACTTTGGGAGGCTGCAGGAAGAGACAGCGCCAGCGTCTGTGGGGCAGTGAATGGGGTTGCCTGGCTACTTGAAGAGCAGCAAGAGCTTTTGGTCGTGGCCCCTTTGGTGTGGGAGGAATCCCTGGACATTCGCAATTGCTGAGCTGGGCTCCAGGCCTACTCAGCAGCCTAGGCAGATATTATTTTACTTTGGGATGCTATACATAGAGAGAGCCCCAAGACTTGTGGAGCTCTAAATGGGGTTGCCTGGCTACTTGAAGAGCAGCAAGAGCTTTTGGTCGTGGCCCCTTTGGTGTGGGAGGAATCCCTGGACGTTGGCAATTGCTGAGCTGGGCTTTGAGCCTACTCAGCGCACCAAGCAGATAGTCTTGGACTTTGGGAGGCTGCAGGAAGAGACAGCGCCAGCGTCTGTGGGGCAGTGAATGGGGTTGCCTGGCTACTTGAAGAGCAGCAAGAGCTTTTGGTCGTGGCCCCTTTGGTGTGGGAGGAATCCCTGGACATTCGCAATTGCTGAGCTGGGTTCCAGGCCTACTCAGCGGCCTAGGCAGATATTATTTTACTTTGGGATGCTATACATAGAGAGAGCCCCAAGACTTGTGGAGCTCTAAATGGGGTTGCCTGGCTACTTGAAGAGCAGCAAGAGCTTTTGGTCGTGGCCCCTTTGGTGTGGGAGGAATCCCTGGACGTTGGCAATTGCTGAGCTGGGCTTTGAGCCTACTCAGCGCACCAAGCAGATAATCTTGGGCTTTGGGAGGCTGCAGGAAGAGACAGCGCCAGCGTCTGTGGGGCTGTGAATGGGGTTGCCTGGCTACTTGAAGAGCAGCAAGAGCCTTTGGTCGTGGCCCCTTTGGTGTGGGAGGAATCCCTGGACGTTGGCAATTCCTGGGCTGGGCTCTGGGCCTACTCAGCGCACCAAGCAGATAATCTTGGGCTTTGGGAGGCTGCAGGAAGAGACAGCGCCAGCCTTTGTGGGGCAGTGAATGGGGTTGCCTGGCTACTTGAAGAGCAGCAAGAGCTTTTGGTCGCGGCCCCTGTGGTGTGGGAGGAATCCCTGGACGTTGGCAATTGCTGAGCTGCGCTCTGGGCCTACTCAGCGCACCAAGCAGATAATCTTGGGCTTTGGGAGGCTGCAGGAAGAGGCAGCGCCAGCGTCTGTGGGGCAGTGAATGGGTTTGCCTGGCTACTTGAAGAGCAGCAAGAGCTTTTGGTCGTGGCCCCTTTGGTGTGGGAGGAATCCCTGGACATTCGCAATTGCTGAGCTGGGTTCCAGGCCTACTCAGTGCACCAAGCAGATAGTCTTGGACTTTGGGAGGCTGCAGGAAGAGACAGCGCCAGCGTCTGTGGGGCAGTGAATGGGGTTGCCTGGCTACTTGAAGAGCAGCAAGAGCTTTTGGTCGTGGCCCCTTTGGTGTGGGAGGAATCCCTGGACATTCGCAATTGCTGAGCTGGGTTCCAGGCCTACTCAGCGGCCTAGGCAGATATTATTTTACTTTCGGATGCTATACATAGAGAGAGCCCCAAGACTTGTGGAGCTCTAAATGGGGTTGCCTGGCTACTTGAAGAGCAGCAAGAGCTTTTGGTCGTGGCCCCTTTGGTGTGGGAGGAATCCCTGGACATTCGCAATTGCTGAGCTGGGCTCCAGGCCTACTCAGCGGCCCAGGCAGATATTATTTGACTTTGGGATGCTAACAGAGAGCCCCAAGACTTGTGGGGCTGTGAATGGGGTTGCCTGGCTACTTGAAGAGCAGCAAGAGCTTTTGGTCGTGGCCCCTTTGGTGTGGGAGGAATCCCTGGACGTTGGCAATTGCTGAGCTGCGCTCTGGGCCTACTCAGCGCACCAAGCAGATAATCTTGGGCTTTGGGAGGCTGCAGGAAGAGACAGCGCCAGCGTCTGTGGGGCAGTGAATGGGGTTGCCTGGCTACTTGAAGAGCAGCAAGAGCTTTTGGTCGTGGCCCCTTTGGTGTGGGAGGAATCCCTGGATGTTGGCAATTGCTGAGCTGGGCTCCAGGCCTACTCAGTGCACCAAGCAGATAGTCTTGGACTTTGGGAGGCTGCAGGAAGAGACAGCGCCAGCGTCTGTGGGGCAGTGAATGGGGTTGCCTGGCTACTTGAAGAGCAGCAAGAGCTTTTGGTCGTGGCCCCTTTGCTGTGGGAGGAATCCCTGGACGTTGGCAATTGCTGAGCTGGGCTCCAGGCCTACTCAGCGGCCTAGGCAGATATTATTTTACTTTGGGATGCTATACATAGAGAGAGCCCCAAGACTTGTGGGGCTCTAAATGGGGTTGCCTGGCTACTTGAAGAGCAGCAAGAGCTTTTGGTCGTGGCCCCTTTGGTGTGGGAGGAATCCCTGGACGTTGGCAATTGCTGAGCTGGGCTTTGAGCCTACTCAGCGCACCAAGCAGATAGTCTTGGACTTTGGGAGGCTGCAGGAAGAGACAGCGCCAGCGTCTGTGGGGCAGTGAATGGGGTTGCCTGGCTACTTGAAGAGCAGCAAGAGCTTTTGGTCGTGGCCCCTTTGGTGTGGGAGGAATCCCTGGACATTCGCAATTGCTGAGCTGGGTTCCAGGCCTACTCAGCGGCCTAGGCAGATATTATTTTACTTTGGGATGCTATACATAGAGAGAGCCCCAAGACTTGTGGAGCTCTAAATGGGGTTGCCTGGCTACTTGAAGAGCAGCAAGAGCTTTTGGTCGTGGCCCCTTTGGTGTGGGAGGAATCCCTGGACGTTGGCAATTGCTGAGCTGGGCTTTGAGCCTACTCAGCGCACCAAGCAGATAATCTTGAGCTTTGGGAGGCTGCAGGAAGAGACAGCGCCAGCGTCTGTGGGGCTGTGAATGGGGTTGCCTGGCTACTTGAAGAGCAGCAAGAGCCTTTGGTCGTGGCCCCTTTGGTGTGGGAGGAATCCCTGGACGTTGGCAATTCCTGGGCTGGGCTCTGGGCCTACTCAGCGCACCAAGCAGATAATCTTGGGCTTTGGGAGGCTGCAGGAAGAGACAGCGCCAGCCTTTGTGGGGCAGTGAATGGGGTTGCCTGGCTACTTGAAGAGCAGCAAGAGCTTTTGGTCGCGGCCCCTGTGGTGTGGGAGGAATCCCTGGACGTTGGCAATTGCTGAGCTGCGCTCTGGGCCTACTCAGCGCACCAAGCAGATAATCTTGGGCTTTGGGAGGCTGCAGGAAGAGGCAGCGCCAGCGTCTGTGGGGCAGTGAATGGGTTTGCCTGGCTACTTGAAGAGCAGCAAGAGCTTTTGGTCGTGGCCCCTTTGGTGTGGGAGGAATCCCTGGACATTCGCAATTGCTGAGCTGGGTTCCAGGCCTAGTCAGTGCACCAAGCAGATAGTCTTGGACTTTGGGAGGCTGCAGGAAGAGACAGCGCCAGCGTCTGTGGGGCAGTGAATGGGGTTGCCTGGCTACTTGAAGAGCAGCAAGAGCTTTTGGTCGTGGCCCCTTTGGTGTGGGAGGAATCCCTGGACATTCGCAATTGCTGAGCTGGGTTCCAGGCCTACTCAGCGGCCTAGGCAGATATTATTTTACTTTCGGATGCTATACATAGAGAGAGCCCCAAGACTTGTGGAGCTCTAAATGGGGTTGCCTGGCTACTTGAAGAGCAGCAAGAGCTTTTGGTCGTGGCCCCTTTGGTGTGGGAGGAATCCCTGGACATTCGCAATTGCTGAGCTGGGCTCCAGGCCTACTCAGCGGCCCAGGCAGATATTATTTGACTTTGGGATGCTAACAGAGAGCCCCAAGACTTGTGGGGCTGTGAATGGGGTTGCCTGGCTACTTGAAGAGCAGCAAGAGCTTTTGGTCGTGGCCCCTGTGGTGTGGGAGGAATCCCTGGACGTTGGCAATTGCTGAGCTGGGCTCTGGGCCTACTCAGCGCACCAAGCAGATAATCTTGGGCTTTGGGAGGCTGCAGGAAGAGACAGCGCCAGCGTCTGTGGGGCAGTGAATGGGGTTGCCTGGCTACTTAAAGAGCAGCAAGAGCTTTTGGTCGTGGCCCCTTTGGTGTGGGAGGAATCCCTGGACGTTGGCAATTGCTGAGCTGGGCTCCAGGCCTACTCAGTGCACCAAGCAGATAGTCTTGGACTTTGGGAGGCTGCAGGAAGAGACAGCGCCAGCGTCTGTGGGGCAGTGAATGGGGTTGCCTGGCTACTTGAAGAGCAGCAAGAGCTTTGGGTCGTGGCCCCTTTGGTGTGGGAGGAATCCCTGGACATTCGCAATTGCTGAGCTGGGTTCCAGGGCTACTCAGCGGCCTAGGCAGATATTATTTTACTTTGGGATGCTATACATAGAGAGAGCCCCAAGACTTGTGGGGCTGTGAATGGGGTTGCCTGGCTACTTGAAGAGCAGCAAGAGCTTTTGGTCGTGGCCCCTTTGGTGTGGGAGGAATCCCTGGACGTTGGCAATTGCTGAGCTGGGCTTTGAGCCTACTCAGCGCACCAAGCAGATAGTCTTGGACTTTGGGAGGCTGCAGGAAGAGACAGCGCCAGCGTCTGTGGGGCAGTGAATGGGGTTGCCTGGCTACTTGAAGAGCAGCAAGAGCTTTTGGTCGTGGCCCCTTTGGTGTGGGAGGAATCCCTGGACATTCGCAATTGCTGAGCTGGGCTCCAGGCCTACTCAGCGGCCTAGGCAGATATTATTTTACTTTGGGATGCTATACATAGAGAGAGCCCCAAGACTTGTGGAGCTCTAAATGGGGTTGCCTGGCTACTTGAAGAGCAGCAAGAGCTTTTGGTCGTGGCCCCTTTGGTGTGGGAGCAATCCCTGGACGTTGGCAATTGCTGAGCTGGGCTTTGAGCCTACTCAGCGCACCAAGCAGATAATCTTGAGCTTTGGGAGGCTGCAGGAAGAGACAGCGCCAGCGTCTGTGGGGCAGTGAATGGGGTTGCCTGGCTACTTGAAGAGCAGCAAGAGCCTTTGGTCGTGGCCCCTTTGGTGTGGGAGGAATCCCTGGACGTTGGCAATTCCTGGGCTGGGCTCTGGGCCTACTCAGCGCACCAAGCAGATAATCTTGGGCTTTGGGAGGCTGCAGGAAGAGACAGCGCCAGCCTTTGTGGGGCAGTGAATGGGGTTGCCTGGCTACTTGAAGAGCAGCAAGAGCTTTTGGTCGTGGCCCCTGTGGTGTGGGAGGAATCCCTGGACGTTGGCAATTGCTGAGCTGCGCTCTGGGCCTACTCAGCGCACCAAGCAGATAATCTTGGGCTTTGGGAGGCTGCAGGAAGAGGCAGCGCCAGCGTCTGTGGGGCAGTGAATGGGGTTGCCTGGCTACTTGAAGAGCAGCAAGAGCTTTTGGTCGTGGCCCCTTTGGTGTGGGAGGAATCCCTGGACGTTGGCAATTGCTGAGCTGGGCTTTGAGCCTACTCAGCGCACCAAGCAGATAGTCTTGGACTTTGGGAGGCTGCAGGAAGAGACAGCGCCAGCGTCTGTGGGGCAGTGAATGGGGTTGCCTGGCTACTTGAAGAGCAGCAAGAGCTTTTGGTCGTGGCCCCTTTGGTGTGGGAGGAATCCCTGGACATTCGCAATTGCTGAGCTGGGCTCCAGGCCTACTCAGCAGCCTAGGCAGATATTATTTTACTTTGGGATGCTATACATAGAGAGAGCCCCAAGACTTGTGGAGCTCTAAATGGGGTTGCCTGGCTACTTGAAGAGCAGCAAGAGCTTTTGGTCGTGGCCCCTTTGGTGTGGGAGGAATCCCTGGACGTTGGCAATTGCTGAGCTGGGCTTTGAGCCTACTCAGCGCACCAAGCAGATAGTCTTGGACTTTGGGAGGCTGCAGGAAGAGACAGCGCCAGCGTCTGTGGGGCAGTGAATGGGGTTGCCTGGCTACTTGAAGAGCAGCAAGAGCTTTTGGTCGTGGCCCCTTTGGTGTGGGAGGAATCCCTGGACATTCGCAATTGCTGAGCTGGGTTCCAGGCCTACTCAGCGGCCTAGGCAGATATTATTTTACTTTGGGATGCTATACATAGAGAGAGCCCCAAGACTTGTGGAGCTCTAAATGGGGTTGCCTGGCTACTTGAAGAGCAGCAAGAGCTTTTGGTCGTGGCCCCTTTGGTGTGGGAGGAATCCCTGGACGTTGGCAATTGCTGAGCTGGGCTTTGAGCCTACTCAGCGCACCAAGCAGATAATCTTGAGCTTTGGGAGGCTGCAGGAAGAGACAGCGCCAGCGTCTGTGGGGCTGTGAATGGGGTTGCCTGGCTACTTGAAGAGCAGCAAGAGCCTTTGGTCGTGGCCCCTTTGGTGTGGGAGGAATCCCTGGACGTTGGCAATTCCTGGGCTGGGCTCTGGGCCTACTCAGCGCACCAAGCAGATAATCTTGGGCTTTGGGAGGCTGCAGGAAGAGACAGCGCCAGCCTTTGTGGGGCAGTGAATGGGGTTGCCTGGCTACTTGAAGAGCAGCAAGAGCTTTTGGTCGTGGCCCCTTTGGTGTGGGAGGAATCCCTGGATGTTGGCAATTGCTGAGCTGGGCTCCAGGCCTACTCAGTGCACCAAGCAGATAGTCTTGGACTTTGGGAGGCTGCAGGAAGAGACAGCGCCAGCGTCTGTGGGGCAGTGAATGGGGTTGCCTGGCTACTTGAAGAGCAGCAAGAGCTTTTGGTCGTGGCCCCTTTGCTGTGGGAGGAATCCCTGGACGTTGGCAATTGCTGAGCTGGGCTCCAGGCCTACTCAGCGGCCTAGGCAGATATTATTTTACTTTGGGATGCTATACATAGAGAGAGCCCCAAGACTTGTGGGGCTCTAAATGGGGTTGCCTGGCTACTTGAAGAGCAGCAAGAGCTTTTGGTCGTGGCCCCTTTGGTGTGGGAGGAATCCCTGGACGTTGGCAATTGCTGAGCTGGGCTTTGAGCCTACTCAGCGCACCAAGCAGATAGTCTTGGACTTTGGGAGGCTGCAGGAAGAGACAGCGCCAGCGTCTGTGGGGCAGTGAATGGGGTTGCCTGGCTACTTGAAGAGCAGCAAGAGCTTTTGGTCGTGGCCCCTTTGGTGTGGGAGGAATCCCTGGACATTCGCAATTGCTGAGCTGGGCTCCAGGCCTACTCAGCAGCCTAGGCAGATATTATTTTACTTTGGGATGCTATACATAGAGAGAGCCCCAAGACTTGTGGAGCTCTAAATGGGGTTGCCTGGCTACTTGAAGAGCAGCAAGAGCTTTTGGTCGTGGCCCCTTTGGTGTGGGAGGAATCCCTGGACGTTGGCAATTGCTGAGCTGGGCTTTGAGCCTACTCAGCGCACCAAGCAGATAGTCTTGGACTTTGGGAGGCTGCAGGAAGAGACAGCGCCAGCGTCTGTGGGGCAGTGAATGGGGTTGCCTGGCTACTTGAAGAGCAGCAAGAGCTTTTGGTCGTGGCCCCTTTGGTGTGGGAGGAATCCCTGGACATTCGCAATTGCTGAGCTGGGTTCCAGGCCTACTCAGCGGCCTAGGCAGATATTATTTTACTTTGGGATGCTATACATAGAGAGAGCCCCAAGACTTGTGGAGCTCTAAATGGGGTTGCCTGGCTACTTGAAGAGCAGCAAGAGCTTTTGGTCGTGGCCCCTTTGGTGTGGGAGGAATCCCTGGACGTTGGCAATTGCTGAGCTGGGCTTTGAGCCTACTCAGCGCACCAAGCAGATAATCTTGAGCTTTGGGAGGCTGCAGGAAGAGACAGCGCCAGCGTCTGTGGGGCTGTGAATGGGGTTGCCTGGCTACTTGAAGAGCAGCAAGAGCCTTTGGTCGTGGCCCCTTTGGTGTGGGAGGAATCCCTGGACGTTGGCAATTCCTGGGCTGGGCTCTGGGCCTACTCAGCGCACCAAGCAGATAATCTTGGGCTTTGGGAGGCTGCAGGAAGAGACAGCGCCAGCCTTTGTGGGGCAGTGAATGGGGTTGCCTGGCTACTTGAAGAGCAGCAAGAGCTTTTGGTCGCGGCCCCTGTGGTGTGGGAGGAATCCCTGGACGTTGGCAATTGCTGAGCTGCGCTCTGGGCCTACTCAGCGCACCAAGCAGATAATCTTGGGCTTTGGGAGGCTGCAGGAAGAGGCAGCGCCAGCGTCTGTGGGGCAGTGAATGGGTTTGCCTGGCTACTTGAAGAGCAGCAAGAGCTTTTGGTCGTGGCCCCTTTGGTGTGGGAGGAATCCCTGGACATTCGCAATTGCTGAGCTGGGTTCCAGGCCTACTCAGTGCACCAAGCAGATAGTCTTGGACTTTGGGAGGCTGCAGGAAGAGACAGCGCCAGCGTCTGTGGGGCAGTGAATGGGGTTGCCTGGCTACTTGAAGAGCAGCAAGAGCTTTTGGTCGTGGCCCCTTTGGTGTGGGAGGAATCCCTGGACATTCGCAATTGCTGAGCTGGGTTCCAGGCCTACTCAGCGGCCTAGGCAGATATTATTTTACTTTCGGATGCTATACATAGAGAGAGCCCCAAGACTTGTGGAGCTCTAAATGGGGTTGCCTGGCTACTTGAAGAGCAGCAAGAGCTTTTGGTCGTGGCCCCTTTGGTGTGGGAGGAATCCCTGGACATTCGCAATTGCTGAGCTGGGCTCCAGGCCTACTCAGCGGCCCAGGCAGATATTATTTGACTTTGGGATGCTAACAGAGAGCCCCAAGACTTGTGGGGCTGTGAATGGGGTTGCCTGGCTACTTGAAGAGCAGCAAGAGCTTTTGGTCGTGGCCCCTGTGGTGTGGGAGGAATCCCTGGACGTTGGCAATTGCTGAGCTGGGCTCTGGGCCTACTCAGCGCACCAAGCAGATAATCTTGGGCTTTGGGAGGCTGCAGGAAGAGACAGCGCCAGCGTCTGTGGGGCAGTGAATGGGGTTGCCTGGCTACTTAAAGAGCAGCAAGAGCTTTTGGTCGTGGCCCCTTTGGTGTGGGAGGAATCCCTGGATGTTGGCAATTGCTGAGCTGGGCTCCAGGCCTACTCAGTGCACCAAGCAGATAGTCTTGGACTTTGGGAGGCTGCAGGAAGAGACAGCGCCAGCGTCTGTGGGGCAGTGAATGGGGTTGCCTGGCTACTTGAAGAGCAGCAAGAGCTTTTGGTCGTGGCCCCTTTGGTGTGGGAGGAATCCCTGGACATTCGCAATTGCTGAGCTGGGTTCCAGGGCTACTCAGCGGCCTAGGCAGATATTATTTTACTTTGGGATGCTATACATAGAGAGAGCCCCAAGACTTGTGGGGCTGTGAATGGGGTTGCCTGGCTACTTGAAGAGCAGCAAGAGCTTTTGGTCGTGGCCCCTTTGGTGTGGGAGGAATCCCTGGACGTTGGCAATTGCTTAGCTGGGCTTTGAGCCTACTCAGCGCACCAAGCAGATAGTCTTGGACTTTGGGAGGCTGCAGGAAGAGACAGCGCCAGCGTCTGTGGGGCAGTGAATGGGGTTGCCTGGCTACTTGAAGAGCAGCAAGAGCTTTTGGTCGTGGCCCCTTTGGTGTGGGAGGAATCCCTGGACATTCGCAATTGCTGAGCTGGGCTCCAGGCCTACTCAGCGGCCTAGGCAGATATTATTTTACTTTGGGATGCTATACATAGAGAGAGCCCCAAGACTTGTGGAGCTCTAAATGGGGTTGCCTGGCTACTTGAAGAGCAGCAAGAGCCTTTGGTCGTGGCCCCTTTGGTGTGGGAGGAATCCCTGGACGTTGGCAATTCCTGGGCTGGGCTCTGGGCCTACTCAGCGCACCAAGCAGATAATCTTGGGCTTTGGGAGGCTGCAGGAAGAGACAGCGCCAGCCTTTGTGGGGCAGTGAATGGGGTTGCCTGGCTACTTGAAGAGCAGCAAGAGCTTTTGGTCGTGGCCCCTGTGGTGTGGGAGGAATCCCTGGACGTTGGCAATTGCTGAGCTGCGCTCTGGGCCTACTCAGCGCACCAAGCAGATAATCTTGGGCTTTGGGAGGCTGCAGGAAGAGGCAGCGCCAGCGTCTGTGGGGCAGTGAATGGGGTTGCCTGGCTACTTGAAGAGCAGCAAGAGCTTTTGGTCGTGGCCCCTTTGGTGTGGGAGGAATCCCTGGACGTTGGCAATTGCTGAGCTGGGCTTTGAGCCTACTCAGCGCACCAAGCAGATAGTCTTGGACTTTGGGAGGCTGCAGGAAGAGACAGCGCCAGCGTCTGTGGGGCAGTGAATGGGGTTGCCTGGCTACTTGAAGAGCAGCAAGAGCTTTTGGTCGTGGCCCCTTTGGTGTGGGAGGAATCCCTGGACATTCGCAATTGCTGAGCTGGGCTCCAGGCCTACTCAGCAGCCTAGGCAGATATTATTTTACTTTGGGATGCTATACATAGAGAGAGCCCCAAGACTTGTGGAGCTCTAAATGGGGTTGCCTGGCTACTTGAAGAGCAGCAAGAGCTTTTGGTCGTGGCCCCTTTGGTGTGGGAGGAATCCCTGGACGTTGGCAATTGCTGAGCTGGGCTTTGAGCCTACTCAGCGCACCAAGCAGATAGTCTTGGACTTTGGGAGGCTGCAGGAAGAGACAGCGCCAGCGTCTGTGGGGCAGTGAATGGGGTTGCCTGGCTACTTGAAGAGCAGCAAGAGCTTTTGGTCGTGGCCCCTTTGGTGTGGGAGGAATCCCTGGACATTCGCAATTGCTGAGCTGGGTTCCAGGCCTACTCAGCGGCCTAGGCAGATATTATTTTACTTTGGGATGCTATACATAGAGAGAGCCCCAAGACTTGTGGAGCTCTAAATGGGGTTGCCTGGCTACTTGAAGAGCAGCAAGAGCTTTTGGTCGTGGCCCCTTTGGTGTGGGAGGAATCCCTGGACGTTGGCAATTGCTGAGCTGGGCTTTGAGCCTACTCAGCGCACCAAGCAGATAATCTTGAGCTTTGGGAGGCTGCAGGAAGAGACAGCGCCAGCGTCTGTGGGGCTGTGAATGGGGTTGCCTGGCTACTTGAAGAGCAGCAAGAGCCTTTGGTCGTGGCCCCTTTGGTGTGGGAGGAATCCCTGGACGTTGGCAATTCCTGGGCTGGGCTCTGGGCCTACTCAGCGCACCAAGCAGATAATCTTGGGCTTTGGGAGGCTGCAGGAAGAGACAGCGCCAGCCTTTGTGGGGCAGTGAATGGGGTTGCCTGGCTACTTGAAGAGCAGCAAGAGCTTTTGGTCGCGGCCCCTGTGGTGTGGGAGGAATCCCTGGACGTTGGCAATTGCTGAGCTGCGCTCTGGGCCTACTCAGCGCACCAAGCAGATAATCTTGGGCTTTGGGAGGCTGCAGGAAGAGGCAGCGCCAGCGTCTGTGGGGCAGTGAATGGGTTTGCCTGGCTACTTGAAGAGCAGCAAGAGCTTTTGGTCGTGGCCCCTTTGGTGTGGGAGGAATCCCTGGATGTTGGCAATTGCTGAGCTGGGCTCCAGGCCTACTCAGTGCACCAAGCAGATAGTCTTGGACTTTGGGAGGCTGCAGGAAGAGACAGCGCCAGCGTCTGTGGGGCAGTGAATGGGGTTGCCTGGCTACTTGAAGAGCAGCAAGAGCTTTTGGTCGTGGCCCCTTTGGTGTGGGAGGAATCCCTGGACATTCGCAATTGCTGAGCTGGGTTCCAGGCCTACTCAGCGGCCTAGGCAGATATTATTTTACTTTCGGATGCTATACATAGAGAGAGCCCCAAGACTTGTGGAGCTCTAAATGGGGTTGCCTGGCTACTTGAAGAGCAGCAAGAGCTTTTGGTCGTGGCCCCTTTGGTGTGGGAGGAATCCCTGGACATTCGCAATTGCTGAGCTGGGCTCCAGGCCTACTCAGCGGCCCAGGCAGATATTATTTGACTTTGGGATGCTAACAGAGAGCCCCAAGACTTGTGGGGCTGTGAATGGGGTTGCCTGGCTACTTGAAGAGCAGCAAGAGCTTTTGGTCGTGGCCCCTGTGGTGTGGGAGGAATCCCTGGACGTTGGCAATTGCTGAGCTGGGCTCTGGGCCTACTCAGCGCACCAAGCAGATAATCTTGGGCTTTGGGAGGCTGCAGGAAGAGACAGCGCCAGCGTCTGTGGGGCAGTGAATGGGGTTGCCTGGCTACTTAAAGAGCAGCAAGAGCTTTTGGTCGTGGCCCCTTTGGTGTGGGAGGAATCCCTGGATGTTGGCAATTGCTGAGCTGGGCTCCAGGCCTACTCAGTGCACCAAGCAGATAGTCTTGGACTTTGGGAGGCTGCAGGAAGAGACAGCGCCAGCGTCTGTGGGGCAGTGAATGGGGTTGCCTGGCTACTTGAAGAGCAGCAAGAGCTTTGGGTCGTGGCCCCTTTGGTGTGGGAGGAATCCCTGGACATTCGCAATTGCTGAGCTGGGTTCCAGGGCTACTCAGCGGCCCAGGCAGATATTATTTTACTTTGGGATGCTATACATAGAGAGAGCCCCAAGACTTGTGGGGCTGTGAATGGGGTTGCCTGGCTACTTGAAGAGCAGCAAGAGCTTTTGGTCGTGGCCCCTTTGGTGTGGGAGGAATCCCTGGACGTTGGCAATTGCTGAGCTGGGCTTTGAGCCTACTCAGCGCACCAAGCAGATAGTCTTGGACTTTGGGAGGCTGCAGGAAGAGACAGCGCCAGCGTCTGTGGGGCAGTGAATGGGGTTGCCTGGCTACTTGAAGAGCAGCAAGAGCTTTTGGTCGTGGCCCCTTTGGTGTGGGAGGAATCCCTGGACATTCGCAATTGCTGAGCTGGGCTCCAGGCCTACTCAGCGGCCTAGGCAGATATTATTTGACTTTGGGATGCTATACATAGAGAGAGCCCCAAGACTTGTGGAGCTCTAAATGGGGTTGCCTGGCTACTTGAAGAGCAGCAAGAGCTTTTGGTCGTGGCCCCTTTGGTGTGGGAGCAATCCCTGGACGTTGGCAATTGCTGAGCTGGGCTTTGAGCCTACTCAGCGCACCAAGCAGATAATCTTGAGCTTTGGGAGGCTGCAGGAAGAGACAGCGCCAGCGTCTGTGGGGCAGTGAATGGGGTTGCCTGGCTACTTGAAGAGCAGCAAGAGCCTTTGGTCGTGGCCCCTTTGGTGTGGGAGGAATCCCTGGACGTTGGCAATTCCTGGGCTGGGCTCTGGGCCTACTCAGCGCACCAAGCAGATAATCTTGGGCTTTGGGAGGCTGCAGGAAGAGACAGCGCCAGCCTTTGTGGGGCAGTGAATGGGGTTGCCTGGCTACTTGAAGAGCAGCAAGAGCTTTTGGTCGTGGCCCCTGTGGTGTGGGAGGAATCCCTGGACGTTGGCAATTGCTGAGCTGCGCTCTGGGCCTACTCAGCGCACCAAGCAGATAATCTTGGGCTTTGGGAGGCTGCAGGAAGAGGCAGCGCCAGCGTCTGTGGGGCAGTGAATGGGGTTGCCTGGCTACTTGAAGAGCAGCAAGAGCTTTTGGTCGTGGCCCCTTTGGTGTGGGAGGAATCCCTGGACGTTGGCAATTGCTGAGCTGGGCTTTGAGCCTACTCAGCGCACCAAGCAGATAGTCTTGGACTTTGGGAGGCTGCAGGAAGAGACAGCGCCAGCGTCTGTGGGGCAGTGAATGGGGTTGCCTGGCTACTTGAAGAGCAGCAAGAGCTTTTGGTCGTGGCCCCTTTGGTGTGGGAGGAATCCCTGGACATTCGCAATTGCTGAGCTGGGTTCCAGGCTTACTCAGCGGCCTAGGCAGATATTATTTTACTTTGGGATGCTATACATAGAGAGAGCCCCAAGACTTATGGAGCTCTAAATGGGGTTGCCTGGCTACTTGAAGAGCAGCAAGAGCTTTTGGTCGTGGCCCCTTTGGTGTGGGAGGAATCCCTGGACGTTGGCAATTGCTGAGCTGGGCTTTGAGCCTACTCAGCGCACCAAGCAGATAGTCTTGGACTTTGGGAGGCTGCAGGAAGAGACAGCGCCAGCGTCTGTGGGGCAGTGAATGGGGTTGCCTGGCTACTTGAAGAGCAGCAAGAGCTTTTGGTCGTGGCCCCTTTGCTGTGGGAGGAATCCCTGGACGTTGGCAATTGCTGAGCTGCGCTCTGGGCCTACTCAGCGCACCAAGCAGATAATCTTGGGCTTTGGGAGGCTGCAGGAAGAGACAGCGCCAG
Organism: Platalea leucorodia; assembly: GCF_965183815.1. Lineage (NCBI taxonomy): Eukaryota > Metazoa > Chordata > Aves > Pelecaniformes > Threskiornithidae > Platalea > Platalea leucorodia. Next base: position 105,616,900 of record NC_138823.1, read on the forward strand.
CGTCTGTGGGGCAGTGAATGGGGTTGCCTGGCTACTTGAAGAGCAGCAAGAGCTTTTGGTCGTGGCCCCTTTGGTGTGGGAGGAATCCCTGGATGTTGGCAATTGCTGAGCTGGGCTCCAGGCCTACTCAGTGCACCAAGCAGATAGTCTTGGACTTTGGGAGGCTGCAGGAAGAGACAGCGCCAGCGTCTGTGGGGCAGTGAATGGGGTTGCCTGGCTACTTGAAGAGCAGCAAGAGCTTTGGGTCGTGGCCCCTTTGGTGTGGGAGGAATCCCTGGACTTTCGCAATTGCTGAGCTGGGTTCCAGGGCTACTCAGCGGCCTAGGCAGATATTATTTTACTTTGGGATGCTATACATAGAGAGAGCCCCAAGACTTGTGGGGCTGTGAATGGGGTTGCCTGGCTACTTGAAGAGCAGCAAGAGCTTTTGGTCGTGGCCCCTTTGGTGTGGGAGGAATCCCTGGATGTTGGCAATTGCTGAGCTGGGCTTTGAGCCTACTCAGCGCACCAAGCAGATAGTCTTGGACTTTGGGAGGCTGCAGGAAGAGACAGCGCCAGCGTCTGTGGGGCAGTGAATGGGGTTGCCTGGCTACTTGAAGAGCAGCAAGAGCTTTTGGTCGTGGCCCCTTTGGTGTGGGAGGAATCCCTGGACATTCGCAATTGCTGAGCTGGGTTCCAGGCCTACTCAGCGGCCTAGGCAGATATTATTTTACTTTCGGATGCTATACATAGAGAGAGCCCCAAGACTTGTGGAGCTCTAAATGGGGTTGCCTGGCTACTTGAAGAGCAGCAAGAGCTTTTGGTCGTGGCCCCTTTGGTGTGGGAGGAATCCCTGGACGTTGGCAATTGCTGAGCTGGGCTTTGAGCCTACTCAGCGCACCAAGCAGATAGTCTTGGACTTTGGGAGGCTGCAGGAAGAGACAGCGCCAGCGTCTGTGGGGCAGTGAATGGGGTTGCCTGGCTACTTGAAGAGCAGCAAGAGCTTTTGGTCGTGGCCCCTTTGGTGTGGGAGGAATCCCTGGACATTCGCAATTGCTGAGCTGGGTTCCAGGCTTACTCAGCGGCCTAGGCAGATATTATTTTACTTTGGGATGCTATACATAGAGAGAGCCCCAAGACTTGTGGGGCTGTGAATGGGGTTGCCTGGCTACTTGAAGAGCAGCAAGAGCTTTTGGTCGTGGCCCCTTTGGTGTGGGAGGAATCCCTGGACGTTGGCAATTGCTGAGCTGGGCTTTGAGCCTACTCAGCGCACCAAGCAGATAATCTTGAGCTTTGGGAGGCTGCAGGAAGAGACAGCGCCAGCGTCTGTGGGGCTGTGAATGGGGTTGCCTGGCTACTTGAAGAGCAGCAAGAGCCTTTGGTCGTGGCCCCTTTGGTGTGGGAGGAATCCCTGGACGTTGGCAATTCCTGGGCTGGGCTCTGGGCCTACTCAGCGCACCAAGCAGATAATCTTGGGCTTTGGGAGGCTGCAGGAAGAGACAGCGCCAGCCTTTGTGGGGCAGTGAATGGGGTTGCCTGGCTACTTGAAGAGCAGCAAGAGCTTTTGGTCGTGGCCCCTGTGGTGTGGGAGGAATCCCTGGACGTTGGCAATTGCTGAGCTGCGCTCTGGGCCTACTCAGCGCACCAAGCAGATAATCTTGGGCTTTGGGAGGCTGCAGGAAGAGGCAGCGCCAGCGTCTGTGGGGCAGTGAATGGGTTTGCCTGGCTACTTGAAGAGCAGCAAGAGCTTTTGGTCGTGGCCCCTTTGGTGTGGGAGGAATCCCTGGATGTTGGCAATTGCTGAGCTGGGCTCCAGGCCTACTCAGTGCACCAAGCAGATAGTCTTGGACTTTGGGAGGCTGCAGGAAGAGACAGCGCCAGCGTCTGTGGGGCAGTGAATGGGGTTGCCTGGCTACTTGAAGAGCAGCAAGAGCTTTTGGTCGTGGCCCCTTTGGTGTGGGAGGAATCCCTGGACATTCGCAATTGCTGAGCTGGGTTCCAGGCCTACTCAGCGGCCTAGGCAGATATTATTTTACTTTCGGATGCTATACATAGAGAGAGCCCCAAGACTTGTGGAGCTCTAAATGGGGTTGCCTGGCTACTTGAAGAGCAGCAAGAGCTTTTGGTCGTGGCCCCTTTGGTGTGGGAGGAATCCCTGGACATTCGCAATTGCTGAGCTGGGCTCCAGGCCTACTCAGCGGCCCAGGCAGATATTATTTGACTTTGGGATGCTAACAGAGAGCCCCAAGACTTGTGGGGCTGTGAATGGGGTTGCCTGGCTACTTGAAGAGCAGCAAGAGCTTTTGGTCTTGGCCCCTGTGGTGTGGGAGGAATCCCTGGACGTTGGCAATTGCTGAGCTGCGCTCTGGGCCTACTCAGCGCACCAAGCAGATAATCTTGGGCTTTGGGAGGCTGCAGGAAGAGACAGCGCCAGCGTCTGTGGGGCAGTGAATGGGGTTGCCTGGCTACTTGAAGAGCAGCAAGAGCTTTTGGTCGTGGCCCCTTTGGTGTGGGAGGAATCCCTGGATGTTGGCAATTGCTGAGCTGGGCTCCAGGCCTACTCAGTGCACCAAGCAGATAGTCTTGGACTTTGGGAGGCTGCAGGAAGAGACAGCGCCAGCGTCTGTGGGGCAGTGAATGGGGTTGCCTGGCTACTTGAAGAGCAGCAAGAGCTTTGGGTCGTGGCCCCTTTGGTGTGGGAGGAATCCCTGGACATTCGCAATTGCTGAGCTGGGTTCCAGGGCTACTCAGCGGCCTAGGCAGATATTATTTTACTTTGGGATGCTATACATAGAGAGAGCCCCAAGACTTGTGGGGCTGTGAATGGGGTTGCCTGGCTACTTGAAGAGCAGCAAGAGCTTTTGGTCGTGGCCCCTTTGGTGTGGGAGGAATCCCTGGACGTTGGCAATTGCTGAGCTGGGCTTTGAGCCTACTCAGCGCACCAAGCAGATAGTCTTGGACTTTGGGAGGCTGCAGGAAGAGACAGCGCCAGCGTCTGTGGGGCAGTGAATGGGGTTGCCTGGCTACTTGAAGAGCAGCAAGAGCTTTTGGTCGTGGCCCCTTTGGTGTGGGAGGAATCCCTGGACATTCGCAATTGCTGAGCTGGGTTCCAGGCCTACTCAGCGGCCTAGGCAGATATTATTTTACTTTGGGATGCTATACATAGAGAGAGCCCCAAGACTTGTGGAGCTCTAAATGGGGTTGCCTGGCTACTTGAAGAGCAGCAAGAGCTTTTGGTCGTGGCCCCTTTGGTGTGGGAGGAATCCCTGGACATTCGCAATTGCTGAGCTGGGCTTTGAGCCTACTCAGTGCACCAAGCAGATAGTCTTGGACTTTGGGAGGCTGCAGGAAGAGACAGCGCCAGCGTCTGTGGGGCAGTGAATGGGGTTGCCTGGCTACTTGAAGAGCAGCAAGAGCTTTTGGTCGTGGCCCCTTTGGTGTGGGAGGAATCCCTGGACATTCGCAATTGCTGAGCTGGGTTCCAGGGCTACTCAGCAGCCTAGGCAGATATTATTTTACTTTGGGATGCTATACATAGAGAGAGCCCCAAGACTTGTGGGGCTGTGAATGGGGTTGCCTGGCTACTTGAAGAGCAGCAAGAGCTTTTGGTCGTGGCCCCTTTGGTGTGGGAGGAATCCCTGGACGTTGGCAATTGCTGAGCTGGGCTTTGAGCCTACTCAGCGCACCAAGCAGATAGTCTTGGACTTTGGGAGGCTGCAGGAAGAGACAGCGCCAGCGTCTGTGGGGCAGTGAATGGGGTTGCCTGGCTACTTGAAGAGCAGCAAGAGCTTTTGGTCGTGGCCCCTTTGGTGTGGGAGGAATCCCTGGACATTCGCAATTGCTGAGCTGGGTTCCAGGCTTACTCAGCGGCCTAGGCAGATATTATTTTACTTTGGGATGCTATACATAGAGAGAGCCCCAAGACTTGTGGGGCTGTGAATGGGGTTGCCTGGCTACTTGAAGAGCAGCAAGAGCTTTTGGTCGTGGCCCCTTTGGTGTGGGAGGAATCCCTGGACGTTGGCAATTGCTGAGCTGGGCTTTGAGCCTACTCAGCGCACCAAGCAGATAGTCTTGGACTTTGGGAGGCTGCAGGAAGAGACAGCGCCAGCGTCTGTGGGGCAGTGAATGGGGTTGCCTGGCTACTTGAAGAGCAGCAAGAGCTTTTGGTCGTGGCCCCTTTGGTGTGGGAGGAATCCCTGGACATTCGCAATTGCTGAGCTGGGTTCCAGGCCTACTCAGCGGCCTAGGCAGATATTATTTTACTTTGGGATGCTATACATAGAGAGAGCCCCAAGACTTGTGGAGCTCTAAATGGGGTTGCCTGGCTACTTGAAGAGCAGCAAGAGCTTTTGGTCGTGGCCCCTTTGGTGTGGGAGGAATCCCTGGACGTTGGCAATTGCTGAGCTGGGCTTTGAGCCTACTCAGCGCACCAAGCAGATAGTCTTGGACTTTGGGAGGCTGCAGGAAGAGACAGCGCCAGCGTCTGTGGGGCAGTGAATGGGGTTGCCTGGCTACTTGAAGAGCAGCAAGAGCTTTTGGTCGTGGCCCCTTTGGTGTGGGAGGAATCCCTGGACATTCGCAATTGCTGAGCTGGGTTCCAGGCCTACTCAGCGGCCTAGGCAGATATTATTTTACTTTCGGATGCTATACATAGAGAGAGCCCCAAGACTTGTGGAGCTCTAAATGGGGTTGCCTGGCTACTTGAAGAGCAGCAAGAGCTTTTGGTCGTGGCCCCTTTGGTGTGGGAGGAATCCCTGGACGTTGGCAATTGCTGAGCTGGGCTTTGAGCCTACTCAGCGCACCAAGCAGATAGTCTTGGACTTTGGGAGGCTGCAGGAAGAGACAGCGCCAGCGTCTGTGGGGCAGTGAATGGGGTTGCCTGGCTACTTGAAGAGCAGCAAGAGCTTTTGGTCGTGGCCCCTTTGGTGTGGGAGGAATCCCTGGACATTCGCAATTGCTGAGCTGGGTTCCAGGCTTACTCAGCGGCCTAGGCAGATATTATTTTACTTTGGGATGCTATACATAGAGAGAGCCCCAAGACTTGTGGGGCTGTGAATGGGGTTGCCTGGCTACTTGAAGAGCAGCAAGAGCTTTTGGTCGTGGCCCCTTTGGTGTGGGAGGAATCCCTGGACGTTGGCAATTGCTGAGCTGGGCTTTGAGCCTACTCAGCGCACCAAGCAGATAATCTTGAGCTTTGGGAGGCTGCAGGAAGAGACAGCGCCAGCGTCTGTGGGGCTGTGAATGGGGTTGCCTGGCTACTTGAAGAGCAGCAAGAGCCTTTGGTCGTGGCCCCTTTGGTGTGGGAGGAATCCCTGGACGTTGGCAATTCCTGGGCTGGGCTCTGGGCCTACTCAGCGCACCAAGCAGATAATCTTGGGCTTTGGGAGGCTGCAGGAAGAGACAGCGCCAGCCTTTGTGGGGCAGTGAATGGGGTTGCCTGGCTACTTGAAGAGCAGCAAGAGCTTTTGGTCGTGGCCCCTGTGGTGTGGGAGGAATCCCTGGACGTTGGCAATTGCTGAGCTGCGCTCTGGGCCTACTCAGCGCACCAAGCAGATAATCTTGGGCTTTGGGAGGCTGCAGGAAGAGGCAGCGCCAGCGTCTGTGGGGCAGTGAATGGGTTTGCCTGGCTACTTGAAGAGCAGCAAGAGCTTTTGGTCGTGGCCCCTTTGGTGTGGGAGGAATCCCTGGATGTTGGCAATTGCTGAGCTGGGCTCCAGGCCTACTCAGTGCACCAAGCAGATAGTCTTGGACTTTGGGAGGCTGCAGGAAGAGACAGCGCCAGCGTCTGTGGGGCAGTGAATGGGGTTGCCTGGCTACTTGAAGAGCAGCAAGAGCTTTTGGTCGTGGCCCCTTTGGTGTGGGAGGAATCCCTGGACATTCGCAATTGCTGAGCTGGGTTCCAGGCCTACTCAGCGGCCTAGGCAGATATTATTTTACTTTCGGATGCTATACATAGAGAGAGCCCCAAGACTTGTGGAGCTCTAAATGGGGTTGCCTGGCTACTTGAAGAGCAGCAAGAGCTTTTGGTCGTGGCCCCTTTGGTGTGGGAGGAATCCCTGGACGTTGGCAATTGCTGAGCTGGGCTTTGAGCCTACTCAGCGCACCAAGCAGATAGTCTTGGACTTTGGGAGGCTGCAGGAAGAGACAGCGCCAGCGTCTGTGGGGCAGTGAATGGGGTTGCCTGGCTACTTGAAGAGCAGCAAGAGCTTTTGGTCGTGGCCCCTTTGGTGTGGGAGGAATCCCTGGACATTCGCAATTGCTGAGCTGGGTTCCAGGCCTACTCAGCGGCCTAGGCAGATATTATTTTACTTTCGGATGCTATACATAGAGAGAGCCCCAAGACTTGTGGAGCTCTAAATGGGGTTGCCTGGCTACTTGAAGAGCAGCAAGAGCTTTTGGTCGTGGCCCCTTTGGTGTGGGAGGAATCCCTGGACGTTGGCAATTGCTGAGCTGGGCTTTGAGCCTACTCAGCGCACCAAGCAGATAGTCTTGGACTTTGGGAGGCTGCAGGAAGAGACAGCGCCAGCGTCTGTGGGGCAGTGAATGGGGTTGCCTGGCTACTTGAAGAGCAGCAAGAGCTTTTGGTCGTGGCCCCTTTGGTGTGGGAGGAATCCCTGGACATTCGCAATTGCTGAGCTGGGTTCCAGGCTTACTCAGCGGCCTAGGCAGATATTATTTTACTTTGGGATGCTATACATAGAGAGAGCCCCAAGACTTGTGGGGCTGTGAATGGGGTTGCCTGGCTACTTGAAGAGCAGCAAGAGCTTTTGGTCGTGGCCCCTTTGGTGTGGGAGGAATCCCTGGACGTTGGCAATTGCTGAGCTGGGCTTTGAGCCTACTCAGCGCACCAAGCAGATAATCTTGAGCTTTGGGAGGCTGCAGGAAGAGACAGCGCCAGCGTCTGTGGGGCTGTGAATGGGGTTGCCTGGCTACTTGAAGAGCAGCAAGAGCCTTTGGTCGTGGCCCCTTTGGTGTGGGAGGAATCCCTGGACGTTGGCAATTCCTGGGCTGGGCTCTGGGCCTACTCAGCGCACCAAGCAGATAATCTTGGGCTTTGGGAGGCTGCAGGAAGAGACAGCGCCAGCCTTTGTGGGGCAGTGAATGGGGTTGCCTGGCTACTTGAAGAGCAGCAAGAGCTTTTGGTCGTGGCCCCTGTGGTGTGGGAGGAATCCCTGGACGTTGGCAATTGCTGAGCTGCGCTCTGGGCCTACTCAGCGCACCAAGCAGATAATCTTGGGCTTTGGGAGGCTGCAGGAAGAGGCAGCGCCAGCGTCTGTGGGGCAGTGAATGGGTTTGCCTGGCTACTTGAAGAGCAGCAAGAGCTTTTGGTCGTGGCCCCTTTGGTGTGGGAGGAATCCCTGGATGTTGGCAATTGCTGAGCTGGGCTCCAGGCCTACTCAGTGCACCAAGCAGATAGTCTTGGACTTTGGGAGGCTGCAGGAAGAGACAGCGCCAGCGTCTGTGGGGCAGTGAATGGGGTTGCCTGGCTACTTGAAGAGCAGCAAGAGCTTTTGGTCGTGGCCCCTTTGGTGTGGGAGGAATCCCTGGACATTCGCAATTGCTGAGCTGGGTTCCAGGCCTACTCAGCGGCCTAGGCAGATATTATTTTACTTTCGGATGCTATACATAGAGAGAGCCCCAAGACTTGTGGAGCTCTAAATGGGGTTGCCTGGCTACTTGAAGAGCAGCAAGAGCTTTTGGTCGTGGCCCCTTTGGTGTGGGAGGAATCCCTGGACATTCGCAATTGCTGAGCTGGGCTCCAGGCCTACTCAGCGGCCCAGGCAGATATTATTTGACTTTGGGATGCTAACAGAGAGCCCCAAGACTTGTGGGGCTGTGAATGGGGTTGCCTGGCTACTTGAAGAGCAGCAAGAGCTTTTGGTCGTGGCCCCTTTGGTGTGGGAGGAATCCCTGGACGTTGGCAATTGCTGAGCTGCGCTCTGGGCCTACTCAGCGCACCAAGCAGATAATCTTGGGCTTTGGGAGGCTGCAGGAAGAGACAGCGCCAGCGTCTGTGGGGCAGTGAATGGGGTTGCCTGGCTACTTGAAGAGCAGCAAGAGCTTTTGGTCGTGGCCCCTTTGGTGTGGGAGGAATCCCTGGATGTTGGCAATTGCTGAGCTGGGCTCCAGGCCTACTCAGTGCACCAAGCAGATAGTCTTGGACTTTGGGAGGCTGCAGGAAGAGACAGCGCCAGCGTCTGTGGGGCAGTGAATGGGGTTGCCTGGCTACTTGAAGAGCAGCAAGAGCTTTGGGTCGTGGCCCCTTTGGTGTGGGAGGAATCCCTGGACATTCGCAATTGCTGAGCTGGGTTCCAGGGCTACTCAGCGGCCTAGGCAGATATTATTTTACTTTGGGATGCTATACATAGAGAGAGCCCCAAGACTTGTGGGGCTGTGAATGGGGTTGCCTGGCTACTTGAAGAGCAGCAAGAGCTTTTGGTCGTGGCCCCTTTGGTGTGGGAGGAATCCCTGGACGTTGGCAATTGCTGAGCTGGGCTTTGAGCCTACTCAGCGCACCAAGCAGATAGTCTTGGACTTTGGGAGGCTGCAGGAAGAGACAGCGCCAGCGTCTGTGGGGCAGTGAATGGGGTTGCCTGGCTACTTGAAGAGCAGCAAGAGCTTTTGGTCGTGGCCCCTTTGGTGTGGGAGGAATCCCTGGACATTCGCAATTGCTGAGCTGGGTTCCAGGCCTACTCAGCGGCCTAGGCAGATATTATTTTACTTTGGGATGCTATACATAGAGAGAGCCCCAAGACTTGTGGAGCTCTAAATGGGGTTGCCTGGCTACTTGAAGAGCAGCAAGAGCTTTTGGTCGTGGCCCCTTTGGTGTGGGAGGAATCCCTGGACATTCGCAATTGCTGAGCTGGGCTTTGAGCCTACTCAGTGCACCAAGCAGATAGTCTTGGACTTTGGGAGGCTGCAGGAAGAGACAGCGCCAGCGTCTGTGGGGCAGTGAATGGGGTTGCCTGGCTACTTGAAGAGCAGCAAGAGCTTTTGGTCGTGGCCCCTTTGGTGTGGGAGGAATCCCTGGACATTCGCAATTGCTGAGCTGGGTTCCAGGGCTACTCAGCAGCCTAGGCAGATATTATTTTACTTTGGGATGCTATACATAGAGAGAGCCCCAAGACTTGTGGGGCTGTGAATGGGGTTGCCTGGCTACTTGAAGAGCAGCAAGAGCTTTTGGTCGTGGCCCCTTTGGTGTGGGAGGAATCCCTGGACGTTGGCAATTGCTGAGCTGGGCTCCGGCTCTACTCAGCGGCCCAGGCAGATAATCTTGGGCTTTGGGAGGCTGCAGGAAGAGACAGCGCCAGCCTTTGTGGGGCTGTGAATGGGGTTGCCTGGCTAGTTGAAGAGCAGCAAGAGCCTTTGGTCATGGCACCTTTGATGTGGGAGGAATCCCTGGACATTCGCAATTGCTGAGCTGGGCTCCAGGCCTACTCAGCGGCCCAGGCAGATATTCTTGGACTTTGGGATGCTATACAAAGAGAGAGCCCCAAGACTTGTGGGGCTGTGAATGGGGTTGCCTGGCTACTTGAAGAGCAGCAAGAGCTTTTGGTCGTGGCCCCTTTGGTGTGGGAGGAATCCCTGGACGTTGGCAATTGCTGAGCTGGGCTCTGGGCCTACTCAGCGCACCAAGCAGATAATCTTGGGCTTTGGGAGGCTGCAGGAAGAGACAGCGCCAGCGTCTGTGGGGCAGTGAATGGGGTTGCCTGGCTACTTGAAGAGCAGCAAGAGCTTTTGGTCGTGGCCCCTTTGGTGTGGGAGGAATCCCTGGACATTCGCAATTGCTGAGCTGGGTTCCAGGCCTACTCAGCGGCCTAGGCAGATATTATTTTACTTTGGGATGCTATACATAGAGAGAGCCCCAAGACTTGTGGAGCTCTAAATGGGGTTGCCTGGCTACTTGAAGAGCAGCAAGAGCTTTTGGTCGTGGCCCCTTTGGTGTGGGAGGAATCCCTGGACGTTGGCAATTGCTGAGCTGGGCTTTGAGCCTACTCAGCGCACCAAGCAGATAGTCTTGGACTTTGGGAGGCTGCAGGAAGAGACAGCGCCAGCGTCTGTGGGGCAGTGAATGGGGTTGCCTGGCTACTTGAAGAGCAGCAAGAGCTTTTGGTCGTGGCCCCTTTGGTGTGGGAGGAATCCCTGGACATTCGCAATTGCTGAGCTGGGTTCCAGGCCTACTCAGCGGCCTAGGCAGATATTATTTTACTTTCGGATGCTATACATAGAGAGAGCCCCAAGACTTGTGGAGCTCTAAATGGGGTTGCCTGGCTACTTGAAGAGCAGCAAGAGCTTTTGGTCGTGGCCCCTTTGGTGTGGGAGGAATCCCTGGACGTTGGCAATTGCTGAGCTGGGCTTTGAGCCTACTCAGCGCACCAAGCAGATAGTCTTGGACTTTGGGAGGCTGCAGGAAGAGACAGCGCCAGCGTCTGTGGGGCAGTGAATGGGGTTGCCTGGCTACTTGAAGAGCAGCAAGAGCTTTTGGTCGTGGCACCTTTGCTGTGGGAGGAATCCCTGGACGTTGGCAATTCCTGGGCTGGGCTCCGGCTGTACTCAGCGGCCCAGGCTGATAATCTTGAGCTTTAGGAGGCTGCAGGAAGAGACAGCGCCAGCCTTTGTGGGGCTGTGAATGGGGTTGCCTGGCTACTTGAAGAGCAGCAAGAGCTTTGGGTCGTGGCCCCTTTGGTGTGGGAGGAATCCCTGGACATTCGCAATTGCTGAGCTGGGCTCCAGGCATACTCAGCGGCCCAGGCAGATATTATTTGACTTTGGGATGCTATACAAAGAGAGAGCCCCAAGACTTGTGGGGCTGTGAATGGGGTTGCCTGGCTACTTGAAGAGCAGCAAGAGCTTTTGGTCATGGCCCCTTTGGTGTGGGAGGAATCCCTGGACGTTGGCAATTGCTGAGCTGGGCTCTGAGCCTACTCAGCGCACCAAGCAGATAATCTTGGGCTTTGGGAGGCTGCAGGAAGAGACAGCGCCAGCCTTTGTGGGGCAGTGAATGGGGTTGCCTGGCTACTTGAAGAGCAGCAAGAGCTTTTGGTCGTGGCCCCTTTGGTGTGGGAGGAATCCCTGGACGTTGGCCATTGCTGAGCTGGGCTCCGGCTGTACTCAGCGGCCCAGGCAGATAATCTTGAGCTTTTGGAGGCTGCAGGAAGAGACAGCGCCAGCCTTTGTGGGGCAGTGAATGGGGTTGCCTGGCTACTTGAAGAGCAGCAAGAGCTTTTGGTCGTGGCCCCTTTGGTGTGGGAGGAATCCCTGGACGTTGGCAATTGCTGAGCTGGGCTCTGGGCCTACTCAGCGGCCCAGGCAGATAGTCTTGGACTTTGGGAGGCTGCAGGAAGAGACAGCGCCAGCGTCTGTGGGGCAGTGAATGGGGTTGCCTGGCTACTTGAAGAGCAGCAAGAGCTTTTGGTCGTGGCCCCTTTGGTGTGGGAGGAATCCCTGGACATTCGCAATTGCTGAGCTGGGCTCCAGGCCTACTCAGCGGCCCAGGCAGATATTATTTTACTTTGGGATGCTATACAAAGAGAGAGCCCCAAGACTTGTGGGGCTGTGAATGGGGTTGCCTGGCTACTTGAAGAGCAGCAAGAGCTTTTGGTTGTGGCCCCTTTGGTGTGGGAGGAATCCCTGGACGTTGGCAATTGCTGAGCTGGGCTCTGAGCCTACTCAGTGCACCAAGCAGATAGTCTTGGACTTTGGGAGGCTGCAGGAAGAGACAGCGCCAGCGTCTGTGGGGCAGTGAATGGGGTTGCCTGGCTACTTGAAGAGCAGCAAGAGCTTTTGGTCGTGGCCCCTTTGCTGTGGGAGGAATCCCTGGACGTTGGCAATTGCTGAGCTGGGCTCCAGGCCTACTCAGCGGCCTAGGCAGATATTATTTTACTTTGGGATGCTATACATAGAGAGAGCCCCAAGACTTGTGGGGCTCTAAATGGGGTTGCCTGGCTACTTGAAGAGCAGCAAGAGCTTTTGGTCGTGGCCCCTTTGGTGTGGGAGGAATCCCTGGACGTTGGCAATTGCTGAGCTGGGCTTTGAGCCTACTCAGCGCACCAAGCAGATAGTCTTGGACTTTGGGAGGCTGCAGGAAGAGACAGCGCCAGCGTCTGTGGGGCAGTGAATGGGGTTGCCTGGCTACTTGAAGAGCAGCAAGAGCTTTTGGTCGTGGCCCCTTTGGTGTGGGAGGAATCCCTGGACATTCGCAATTGCTGAGCTGGGTTCCAGGCCTACTCAGCGGCCTAGGCAGATATTATTTTACTTTGGGATGCTATACATAGAGAGAGCCCCAAGACTTGTGGAGCTCTAAATGGGGTTGCCTGGCTACTTGAAGAGCAGCAAGAGCTTTTGGTCGTGGCCCCTTTGGGGTGGGAGGAATCCCTGGACGTTGGCAATTGCTGAGCTGGGCTTTGAGCCTACTCAGCGCACCAAGCAGATAGTCTTGGACTTTGGGAGGCTGCAGGAAGAGACAGCGCCAGCGTCTGTGGGGCTGTGAATGGGGTTGCCTGGCTACTTGAAGAGCAGCAAGAGCCTTTGGTCGTGGCCCCTTTGGTGTGGGAGGAATCCCTGGACGTTGGCAATTCCTGGGCTGGGCTCTGGGCCTACTCAGCGCACCAAGCAGATAATCTTGGGCTTTGGGAGGCTGCAGGAAGAGACAGCGCCAGCCTTTGTGGGGCAGTGAATGGGGTTGCCTGGCTACTTGAAGAGCAGCAAGAGCTTTTGGTCGTGGCCCCTTTGGTGTGGGAGGAATCCCTGGACGTTGGCAATTGCTGAGCTGCGCTCTGGGCCTACTCAGCGCACCAAGCAGATAATCTTGGGCTTTGGGAGGCTGCAGGAAGAGGCAGCGCCAGCGTCTGTGGGGCAGTGAATGGGGTTGCCTGGCTACTTGAAGAGCAGCAAGAGCTTTTGGTCGTGGCCCCTTTGGTGTGGGAGGAATCCCTGGATGTTGGCAATTGCTGAGCTGGGCTCTGGGCCTACTCAGTGCACCAAGCAGATAGTCTTGGACTTTGGGAGGCTGCAGGAAGAGACAGCGCCAGCGTCTGTGGGGCAGTGAATGGGGTTGCCTGGCTACTTGAAGAGCAGCAAGAGCTTTTGGTCGTGGCCCCTTTGGTGTGGGAGGAATCCCTGGACATTCGCAATTGCTGAGCTGGGCTCCAGGCCTACTCAGCGGCCTAGGCAGATATTATTTTACTTTCGGATGCTATACATAGAGAGAGCCCCAAGACTTGTGGAGCTCTAAATGGGGTTGCCTGGCTACTTGAAGAGCAGCAAGAGCTTTTGGTCGTGGCCCCTTTGGTGTGGGAGGAATCCCTGGACATTCGCAATTGCTGAGCTGGGCTCCAGGCCTACTCAGCGGCCCAGGCAGATATTATTTGACTTTGGGATGCTATACAAAGAGAGAGCCCCAAGACTTGTGGGGCTGTGAATGGGGTTGCCTGGCTACTTGAAGAGCAGCAAGAGCTTTTGGTCGTGGCCCCTGTGGTGTGGGAGGAATCCCTGGACGTTGGCAATTGCTGAGCTGGGCTCTGGGCCTACTCAGCGCACCAAGCAGATAATCTTGGGCTTTGGGAGGCTGCAGGAAGAGACAGCGCCAGCGTCTGTGGGGCAGTGAATGGGGTTGCCTGGCTACTTGAAGAGCAGCAAGAGCTTTTGGTCGTGGCCCCTTTGGTGTGGGAGGAATCCCTGGATGTTGGCAATTGCTGAGCTGGGCTCCAGGCCTACTCAGTGCACCAAGCAGATAGTCTTGGACTTTGGGAGGCTGCAGGAAGAGACAGCGCCAGCGTCTGTGGGGCTGTGAATGGGGTTGCCTGGCTACTTGAAGAGCAGCAAGAGCTTTGGGTCGTGGCCCCTTTGGTGTGGGAGGAATCCCTGGACATTCGCAATTGCTGAGCTGGGTTCCAGGGCTACTCAGCGGCCTAGGCAGATATTATTTTACTTTGGGATGCTATACATAGAGAGAGCCCCAAGACTTGTGGGGCTGTGAATGGGGTTGCCTGGCTACTTGAAGAGCAGCAAGAGCTTTTGGTCGTGGCCCCTTTGGTGTGGGAGGAATCCCTGGACGTTGGCAATTGCTGAGCTGGGCTTTGAGCCTACTCAGCGCACCAAGCAGATAGTCTTGGACTTTGGGAGGCTGCAGGAAGAGACAGCGCCAGCGTCTGTGGGGCAGTGAATGGGGTTGCCTGGCTACTTGAAGAGCAGCAAGAGCTTTTGGTCGTGGCCCCTTTGGTGTGGGAGGAATCCCTGGACATTCGCAATTGCTGATCTGGGTTCCAGGCCTACTCAGCGGCCTAGGCAGATATTATTTTACTTTCGGATGCTATACATAGAGAGAGCCCCAAGACTTGTGGAGCTCTAAATGGGGTTGCCTGGCTACTTGAAGAGCAGCAAGAGCTTTTGGTCGTGGCCCCTTTGGTGTGGGAGGAATCCCTGGACATTCGCAATTGCTGAGCTGGGCTTCGAGCCTACTCAGCGCACCAAGCAGATAGTCTTGGACTTTGGGAGGCTGCAGGAAGAGACAGCGCCAGCGTCTGTGGGGCAGTGAATGGGGTTGCCTGGCTACTTGAAGAGCAGCAAGAGCTTTTGGTCGTGGCACCTTTGCTGTGGGAGGAATCCCTGGACGTTGGCAATTCCTGGGCTGGGCTCCGGCTGTACTCAGCGGCCCAGGCTGATAATCTTGAGCTTTAGGAGGCTGCAGGAAGAGACAGCGCCAGCCTTTGTGGGGCTGTGAATGGGGTTGCCTGGCTACTTGAAGAGCAGCAAGAGCTTTTGGTCGTGGCCCCTTTGGTGTGGGAGGAATCCCTGGACGTTGGCAATTGCTGAGCTGGGCTCTGAGCCTACTCAGCGCACCAAGCAGATAGTCTTGGACTTTGGGAGGCTGCAGGAAGAGACAGCGCCAGCGTCTGTGGGGCAGTGAATGGGGTTGCCTGGCTACTTGAAGAGCAGCAAGAGCTTTTGGTCATGGCCCCTTTGGTGTGGGAGGAATCCCTGGATATTCGCAATTGCTGAGCTGGGTTCCAGGCTTACTCAGCGGCCTAGGCAGATATTATTTGACTTTGGGATGCTATACATAGAGAGAGCCCCAAGACTTGTGGAGCTCTAAATGGGGTTGCCTGGCTACTTGAAGAGCAGCAAGAGCTTTTGGTCGTGGCCCCTTTGGTGTGGGAGGAATCCCTGGACGTTGGCAATTGCTGAGCTGGGCTTTGAGCCTACTCAGCGCACCAAGCAGATAGTCTTGGACTTTGGGAGGCTGCAGGAAGAGACAGCGCCAGCGTCTGTGGGGCAGTGAATGGGGTTGCCTGGCTACTTGAAGAGCAGCAAGAGCTTTTGGTCGTGGCACCTTTGCTGTGGGAGGAATCCCTGGACATTCGCAATTGCTGAGCTGGGCTCCAGGCGTACTCAGCGGCACAGGCAGATATTATTTGACTTTGGGATGCTATACAAAGAGAGAGCCCCAAGACTTGTGGGGCTGTGAATGGGGTTGCCTGGCTACTTGAAGAGCAGCAAGAGCTTTTGGTCGTGGCCCCTTTGGTGTGGGAGGAATCCCTGGACGTTGGCAATTGCTGAGCTGGGCTCTGAGCCTACTCAGCGCACCAAGCAGATAACCTTGGACTTTGGGAGGCTGCAGGAAGAGACAGCGCCAGCGTCTGTGGGGCAGTGAATGGGGTTGCCTGGCTACTTGAAGAGCAGCAAGAGCTTTTGGTCGTGGCCCCTTTGGTGTGGGAGGAATCCCTGGACATTCGCAATTGCTGAGCTGGGCTCCAGGCCTACTCAGCGGCCCAGGCAGATATTATTTGACTTTGGGATGCTATACAAAGAGAGAGCCCCAAGACTTGTGGGGCTGTGAATGGGGTTGCCTGGCTACTTGAAGAGCAGCAAGAGCTTTTGGTCGTGGCCCCTTTGGTGTGGGAGGAATCCCTGGACGTTGGCAATTGCTGAGCTGGGCTCTGGGCCTACTCAGCGCACCAAGCAGATAATCTTGGGCTTTGGGAGGCTGCAGGAAGAGACAGCCCCACCGTTTTTGGGGCAGTGAATGGGGTTGCCTGGCTACTTGAAGAGCAGCAAGAGCTTTTGGTCGTGGCCCATTTGGTGTGGGAGGAATCCCTGGACGTTGGCAATTGCTGAGCTGCGCTCTGGGCCTACTCAGCGCACCAAGCAGATAATCTTGGGCTTTGGGAGGCAGCAGGAAGAGATAGCGCCAGCGTCTGTGGGGCAGTGAATGGGGTTGCCTGGCTACTTGAAGAGCAGCAAGAGCTTTTGGTCGTGGCCCCTTTGGTGTGGGAGGAATCCCTGGACGTTGGCAATTGCTGAGCTGGGCTCCAGGCCTACTCAGTGCACCAAGCAGATAGTCTTGGACTTTGGGAGGCTGCAGGAAGAGACAGCGCCAGCGTCTGTGGGGCAGTGAATGGGGTTGCCTGGCTACTTGAAGAGCAGCAAGAGCTTTTGGTCGTGGCCCCTTTGGTGTGGGAGGAATCCCTGGACATTCGCAATTGCTGAGCTGGGTTCCAGGGCTACTCAGCGGCCTAGGCAGATATTATTTTACTTTGGGATGCTATACATAGAGAGAGCCCCAAGACTTGTGGGGCTGTGAATGGGGTTGCCTGGCTACTTGAAGAGCAGCAAGAGCTTTTGGTCGTGGCCCCTTTGGTGTGGGAGGAATCCCTGGACGTTGGCAATTGCTGAGCTGGGCTCTGAGCCTACTCAGCGCACCAAGCAGATAGTCTTGGACTTTGGGAGGCTGCAGGAAGAGACAGCGCCAGCGTCTGTGGGGCAGTGAATGGGGTTGCCTGGCTACTTGAAGAGCAGCAAGAGCTTTTGGTCGTGGCCCCTTTGGTGTGGGAGGAATCCCTGGACGTTGGAAATTGCTGAGCTGGGCTCTGAGCCTACTCAGCGCACCAAGCAGATAGTCTTGGACTTTGGGAGGCTGCAGGAAGAGACAGCGCCAGCGTCTGTGGGGCAGTGAATGGGGTTGCCTGACTACTTGAAGAGCAGCAAGAGCTTTTGGTCGTGGCCCCTTTGGTGTGGGAGGAATCCCTGGACATTCGCAATTGCTGAGCTGGGCTTTGAGCCTACTCAGCGCACCAAGCAGATAGTCTTGGACTTTGGGAGGCTGCAGGAAGAGACAGCGCCAGCGTCTGTGGGGCAGTGAATGGGGTTGCCTGGCTACTTGAAGAGCAGCAAGAGCTTTTGGTCGTGGCACCTTTGCTGTGGGAGGAATCCCTGGACGTTGGCAATTCCTGGGCTGGGCTCCGGCTGTACTCAGCGGCCCAGGCTGATAATCTTGAGCTTTAGGAGGCTGCAGGAAGTGACAGCGCCAGCCTTTGTGGGGCTGTGAATGGGGTTGCCTGGCTACTTGAAGAGCAGCAAGAGCTTTTGGTCGTGGCCCCTTTGGTGTGGGAGGAATCCCTGGACATTCGCAATTGCTGAGCTGGGTTCCAGGCCTACTCAGCGGCCCAGGCAGATATTATTTGACTTTGGGATGCTATACAAAGAGAGAGCCCCAAGACTTGTGGGGCTGTGAATGGGGTTGCCTGGCTACTTGAAGAGCAGCAAGAGCTTTTGGTCGTGGCCCCTTTGGTGTGGGAGGAATCCCTGGACGTTGGCAATTGCTGAGCTGGGCTCTGAGCCTACTCAGTGCACCAAGCAGATAGTCTTGGACTTTGGGAGGCTGCAGGAAGAGACAGCGCCAGCGTCTGTGGGGCTGTGAATGGGGTTGCCTGGCTACTTGAAGAGCAGCAAGAGCTTTGGGTCGTGGCCCCTTTGGTGTGGGAGGAATCCCTGGACATTCGCAATTGCTGAGCTGGGCTCCAGGCATACTCAGCGGCCCAGGCAGATATTATTTGACTTTGGGATGCTATACAAAGAGAGAGCCCCAAGACTTGTGGGGCTGTGAATGGGGTTGCCTGGCTACTTGAAGAGCAGCAAGAGCTTTTGGTCGTGGCCCCTTTGGTGTGGGAGGAATCCCTGGACGTTGGCAATTGCTGAGCTGGGCTCTGAGCCTACTCAGCGCACCAAGCAGATAATCTTGGGCTTTGGGAGGCTGCAGGAAGAGACAGCGCCAGCCTTTGTGGGGCAGTGAATGGGGTTGCCTGGCTACTTGAAGAGCAGCAAGAGCTTTTGGTCGTGGCCCCTTTGGTGTGGGAGGAATCCCTGGTCGTTGGCCATTGCTGAGCTGGGCTCCGGCTGTACTCAGCGGCCCAGGCAGATAATCTTGAGCTTTTGGAGGCTGCAGGAAGAGACAGCGCCAGCCTTTGTGGGGCAGTGAATGGGGTTGCCTGGCTACTTGAAGAGCAGCAAGAGCTTTTGGTCGTGGCCCCTTTGGTGTGGGAGGAATCCCTGGACGTTGGCAATTGCTGAGCTGGGCTCCGGCTGTACTCAGCGCACCAAGCAGATAATCTTGGGCTTTGGGAGGCTGCAGGAAGAGACAGCGCCAGCGTCTGTGGGGCAGTGAATGGGGTTGCCTGGCTACTTGAAGAGCAGCAAGAGCTTTTGGTCGTGGCCCCTTTGGTGTGGGAGGAATCCCTGGACATTCGCAATTGCTGAGCTGGGCTCCAGGCCTACTCAGCGGCCTTGGCAGATATTATTTTACTTTGGGATGCTATACAAAGTGAGAGCCCCAAGACTTGTGGGGCTGTGAATGGGGTTGCCTGGCTACTTGAAGAGCAGCAAGAGCTTTTGGTCGTGGCCCCTTTGGTGTGGGAGGAATCCCTGGACGTTGGCAATTGCTGAGCTGGGCTCTGGGCCTACTCAGCGCACCAAGCAGATAGTCTTGGACTTTGGGAGGCTGCAGGAAGAGACAGCGCCAGCGTCTGTGGGGCAGTGAATGGGGTTGCCTGGCTACTTGAAGAGCAGCAAGAGCTTTGGGTCGTGGCCCCTTTGGTGTGGGAGGAATCCCTGGACATTCGCAATTGCTGAGCTGGGCTCCAGGCATACTCAGCGGCCCAGGCAGATATTATTTGACTTTGGGATGCTATACATAGAGAGAGCCCCAAGACTTGTGGGGCTGTGAATGGGGTTGCCTGGCTACTTGAAGAGCAGCAAGAGCTTTTGGTCGTGGCCCCTTTGGTGTGGGAGGAATCCCTGGACGTTGGCAATTGCTGAGCTGGGCTTTGAGCCTACTCAGCGCACCAAGCAGATAATCTTGGACTTTGGGAGGCTGCAGGAAGAGACAGCGCCAGCGTCTGTGGGGCAGTGAATGGGGTTGCCTGGCTACTTGAAGAGCAGCAAGAGCTTTTGGTCGTGGCCCCTTTGGTGTGGGAGGAATCCCTGGACGTTGGCAATTGCTGAGCTGGGCTCTGGGCCTACTCAGCGCACCAAGCAGATAATCTTGGACTTTGGGAGGCTGCAGAAAGAGACAGCGCCAGCCTTTGTGGGGCAGTGAATGGGGTTGCCTGGCTACTTGAAGAGCAGCAAGAGCTTTTGGTCGTGGCCCCTTTGGTGTGGGAGGAATCCCTGGACGTTGGCAATTGCTGAGCTGGGCTCTGAGCCTACTCAGTGCACCAAGCAGATAGTCTTGGACTTTGGGAGGCTGCAGGAAGAGACAGCGCCAGCGTCTGTGGGGCAGTGAATGGGGTTGCCTGGCTACTTGAAGAGCAGCAAGAGCTTTTGGTCGTGGCACCTTTGCTGTGGGAGGAATCCCTGGACGTTGGCAATTCCTGGGCTGGGCTCCGGCTGTACTCAGCGGCCCAGGCTGATAATCTTGAGCTTTAGGAGGCTGCAGGAAGAGACAGCGCCAGCCTTTGTGGGGCTGTGAATGGGGTTGCCTGGCTACTTGAAGAGCAGCAAGAGCTTTGGGTCGTGGCCCCTTTGGTGTGGGAGGAATCCCTGGACATTCGCAATTGCTGAGCTGGGCTCCGGCTGTACTCAGCGGCCCAGGCAGATATTATTTGACTTTGGGATGCTATACAAAGAGAGAGCCCCAAGACTTGTGGGGCTGTGAATGGGGTTGCCTGGCTACTTGAAGAGCAGCAAGAGCTTTTGGTCGTGGCCCCTTTGGTGTGGGAGGAATCCCTGGACGTTGGCAATTGCTGAGCTGGGCTCTGAGCCTACTCAGCGCACCAAGCAGATAATCTTGGGCTTTGGGAGGCTGCAGGAAGAGACAGCGCCAGCCTTTGTGGGGCAGTGAATGGGGTTGCCTGGCTACTTGAAGAGCAGCAAGAGCTTTTGGTCGTGGCCCCTTTGGTGTGGGAGGAATCCCTGGACGTTGGCCATTGCTGAGCTGGGCTCCGGCTGTACTCAGCGGCCCAGGCAGATAATCTTGAGCTTTTGGAGGCTGCAGGAAGAGACAGCGCCAGCCTTTGTGGGGCAGTGAATGGGGTTGCCTGGCTACTTGAAGAGCAGCAAGAGCTTTTGGTCGTGGCCCCTTTGGTGTGGGAGGAATCCCTGGACGTTGGCAATTGCTGAGCTGGGCTCTGGACCTACTCAGCGCACCAAGCAGATAATCTTGGGCTTTGGGAGGCTGCAGGAAGAGACAGCGCCAGCGTCTGTGGGGCAGTGAATGGGGTTGCCTGGCTACTTGAAGAGCAGCAAGAGCTTTTGGTCGTGGCCCCTTTGGTGTGGGAGGAATCCCTGGACATTCGCAATTGCTGAGCTGGGCTCCAGGCCTACTCAGCGGCCTAGGCAGATATTATTTGACTTTGGGATGCTATACAAAGAGAGAGCCCCAAGACTTGTGGGGCTGTGAATGGGGTTGCCTGGCTACTTGAAGAGCAGCAAGAGCTTTTGGTCGTGGCCCCTTTGGTGTGGGAGGAATCCCTGGACGTTGGCAATTGCTGAGCTGGGCTCTGAGCCTACTCAGCGCACCAAGCAGATAATCTTGGGCTTTGGGAGGCTGCAGGAAGAGACAGCGCCAGCCTTTGTGGGGCAGTGAATGGGGTTGCCTGGCTACTTGAAGAGCAGCAAGAGCTTTTGGTCGTGGCCCCTTTGGTGTGGGAGGAATCCCTGGACGTTGGCCATTGCTGAGCTGGGCTCCGGCTGTACTCAGCGGCCCAGGCAGATAATCTTGAGCTTTTGGAGGCTGCAGGAAGAGACAGCGCCAGCCTTTGTGGGGCAGTGAATGGGGTTGCCTGGCTACTTGAAGAGCAGCAAGAGCTTTTGGTCGTGGCCCCTTTGGTGTGGGAGGAATCCCTGGACGTTGGCAATTGCTGAGCTGGGCTCTGAGCCTACTCAGTGCACCAAGCAGATAGTCTTGGACTTTGGGAGGCTGCAGGAAGAGACAGCGCCAGCGTCTGTGGGGCAGTGAATGGGGTTGCCTGGCTACTTGAAGAGCAGCAAGAGCTTTTGGTCGTGGCCCCTTTGGTGTGGGAGGAATCCCTGGACGTTGGCAATTGCTGAGCTGGGCTCCAGGCCTACTCAGCGGCCCAGGCAGATATTATTTGACTTTGGGATGCTATACATAGAGAGAGCCCCAAGACTTGTGGGGCTCTAAATGGGGTTGCCTGGCTACTTGAAGAGCAGCAAGAGCTTTTGGTCGTGGCCCCTTTGGTGTGGGAGGAATCCCTGGACGTTGGCAATTGCTGAGCTGGGCTTTGAGCCTACTCAGCGCACCAAGCAGATAGTCTTGGACTTTGGGAGGCTGCAGGAAGAGACAGCGCCAGCGTCTGTGGGGCAGTGAATGGCGTTGCCTGGCTACTTGAAGAGCAGCAAGAGCTTTTGGTCGTGGCCCCTTTGGTGTGGGAGGAATCCCTGGACATTCGCAATTGCTGAGCTGGCCTCCAGGCCTACTCAGCAGCCTAGGCAGATATTATTTTACTTTGGGATGCTATACATAGAGAGAGCCCCAAGACTTGTGGAGCTCTAAATGGGGTTGCCTGGCTACTTGAAGAGCAGCAAGAGCTTTTGGTCGTGGCCCCTTTGGTGTGGGAGGAATCCCTGGACGTTGGCCATTGCTGAGCTGGGCTCCGGCTGTACTCAGCGGCCCAGGCAGATAATCTTGAGCTTTTGGAGGCTGCAGGAAGAGACAGCGCCAGCCTTTGTGGGGCTGTGAATGGGGTTGCCTGGCTACTTGAAGAGCAGCAAGAGCTTTTGGTCGTGGCCCCTTTGGTGTGGGAGGAATCCCTGGACGTTGGCAATTGCTGAGCTGGGCTCTGGGCCTACTCAGCGCACCAAGCAGATAATCTTGGGCTTTGGGAGGCTGCAGGAAGAGACAGCGCCAGCGTCTGTGGGGCAGTGAATGGGGTTGCCTGGCTACTTGAAGAGCAGCAAGAGCTTTTGGTCGTGGCCCCTTTGGTGTGGGAGGAATCCCTGGACATTCGCAATTGCTGAGCTGGGCTCCAGGCCTACTCAGCGGCCCAGGCAGATATTATTTGACTTTGGGATGCTATACAAAGAGTGAGCCTCAAGACTTGTGGGGCTGTGAATGGGGTTGCCTGGCTAGTTGAAGAGCAGCAAGAGCTTTTGGTCGTGGCCCCTTTGGTGTGGGAGGAATCCCTGGACGTTGGCAATTGCTGAGCTGGGCTCTGAGCCTACTCAGCGCACCAAGCAGATAATCTTGGGCTTTGGGAGGCTGCAGGAAGAGACAGCGCCAGCCTTTGTGGGGCAGTGAATGGGGTTGCCTGGCTACTTGAAGAGCAGCAAGAGCTTTTGGTCGTGGCCCCTTTGGTGTGGGAGGAATCCCTGGACATTCGCAATTGCTGAGCTGGCCTCCAGGCCTACTCAGCAGCCTAGGCAGATATTATTTTACTTTGGGATGCTATACATAGAGAGAGCCCCAAGACTTGTGGAGCTCTAAATGGGGTTGCCTGGCTACTTGAAGAGCAGCAAGAGCTTTTGGTCGTGGCCCCTTTGGTGTGGGAGGAATCCCTGGACGTTGGCCATTGCTGAGCTGGGCTCCGGCTGTACTCAGCGGCCCAGGCAGATAATCTTGAGCTTTTGGAGGCTGCAGGAAGAGACAGCGCCAGCCTTTGTGGGGCTGTGAATGGGGTTGCCTGGCTACTTGAAGAGCAGCAAGAGCTTTTGGTCGTGGCCCCTTTGGTGTGGGAGGAATCCCTGGACGTTGGCAATTGCTGAGCTGGGCTCTGGGCCTACTCAGCGCACCAAGCAGATAATCTTGGGCTTTGGGAGGCTGCAGGAAGAGACAGCGCCAGCGTCTGTGGGGCAGTGAATGGGGTTGCCTGGCTACTTGAAGAGCAGCAAGAGCTTTTGGTCGTGGCCCCTTTGGTGTGGGAGGAATCCCTGGACATTCGCAATTGCTGAGCTGGGCTCCAGGCCTACTCAGCGGCCCAGGCAGATATTATTTGACTTTGGGATGCTATACAAAGAGTGAGCCTCAAGACTTGTGGGGCTGTGAATGGGGTTGCCTGGCTAGTTGAAGAGCAGCAAGAGCTTTTGGTCGTGGCCCCTTTGGTGTGGGAGGAATCCCTGGACGTTGGCAATTGCTGAGCTGGGCTCTGAGCCTACTCAGCGCACCAAGCAGATAATCTTGGGCTTTGGGAGGCTGCAGGAAGAGACAGCGCCAGCCTTTGTGGGGCAGTGAATGGGGTTGCCTGGCTACTTGAAGAGCAGCAAGAGCTTTTGGTCGTGGCCCCTTTGGTGTGGGAGGAATCCCTGGACGTTGGCAATTGCTGAGCTGGGCTCTGGACCTACTCAGCGCACCAAGCAGATAATCTTGGGCTTTGGGAGGCTGCAGGAAGAGACAGCGCCAGCGTCTGTGGGGCAGTGAATGGGGTTGCCTGGCTACTTGAAGAGCAGCAAGAGCTTTTGGTCGTGGCCCCTTTGGTGTGGGAGGAATCCCTGGACATTCGCAATTGCTGAGCTGGGCTCCAGGCCTACTCAGCGGCCTAGGCAGATATTATTTTACTTTGGGATGCTATACAAAGAGAGAGCCCCAAGACTTGTGGGGCTGTGAATGGGGTTGCCTGGCTACTTGAAGAGCAGCAAGAGCTTTTGGTCGTGGCCCCTTTGGTGTGGGAGGAATCCCTGGACGTTGGCAATTGCTGAGCTGGGCTCTGAGCCTACTCAGCGCACCAAGCAGATAATCTTGGGCTTTGGGAGGCTGCAGGAAGAGACAGCGCCAGCCTTTGTGGGGCAGTGAATGGGGTTGCCTGGCTACTTGAAGAGCAGCAAGAGCTTTTGGTCGTGGCCCCTTTGGTGTGGGAGGAATCCCTGGACGTTGGCCATTGCTGAGCTGGGCTCCGGCTGTACTCAGCGGCCCAGGCAGATAATCTTGAGCTTTTGGAGGCTGCAGGAAGAGACAGCGCCAGCCTTTGTGGGGCAGTGAATGGGGTTGCCTGGCTACTTGAAGAGCAGCAAGAGCTTTTGGTCGTGGCCCCTTTGGTGTGGGAGGAATCCCTGGACGTTGGCAATTGCTGAGCTGGGCTCTGAGCCTACTCAGTGCACCAAGCAGATAGTCTTGGACTTTGGGAGGCTGCAGGAAGAGACAGCGCCAGCGTCTGTGGGGCAGTGAATGGGGTTGCCTGGCTACTTGAAGAGCAGCAAGAGCTTTTGGTCGTGGCCCCTTTGGTGTGGGAGGAATCCCTGGACGTTGGCAATTGCTGAGCTGGGCTCCAGGCCTACTCAGCGGCCCAGGCAGATATTATTTGACTTTGGGATGCTATACATAGAGAGAGCCCCAAGACTTGTGGGGCTCTAAATGGGGTTGCCTGGCTACTTGAAGAGCAGCAAGAGCTTTTGGTCGTGGCCCCTTTGGTGTGGGAGGAATCCCTGGACGTTGGCAATTGCTGAGCTGGGCTTTGAGCCTACTCAGCGCACCAAGCAGATAGTCTTGGACTTTGGGAGGCTGCAGGAAGAGACAGCGCCAGCGTCTGTGGGGCAGTGAATGGCGTTGCCTGGCTACTTGAAGAGCAGCAAGAGCTTTTGGTCGTGGCCCCTTTGGTGTGGGAGGAATCCCTGGACATTCGCAATTGCTGAGCTGGCCTCCAGGCCTACTCAGCAGCCTAGGCAGATATTATTTTACTTTGGGATGCTATACATAGAGAGAGCCCCAAGACTTGTGGAGCTCTAAATGGGGTTGCCTGGCTACTTGAAGAGCAGCAAGAGCTTTTGGTCGTGGCCCCTTTGGTGTGGGAGGAATCCCTGGACGTTGGCCATTGCTGAGCTGGGCTCCGGCTGTACTCAGCGGCCCAGGCAGATAATCTTGAGCTTTTGGAGGCTGCAGGAAGAGACAGCGCCAGCCTTTGTGGGGCTGTGAATGGGGTTGCCTGGCTACTTGAAGAGCAGCAAGAGCTTTTGGTCGTGGCCCCTTTGGTGTGGGAGGAATCCCTGGACGTTGGCAATTGCTGAGCTGGGCTCTGGGCCTACTCAGCGCACCAAGCAGATAATCTTGGGCTTTGGGAGGCTGCAGGAAGAGACAGCGCCAGCGTCTGTGGGGCAGTGAATGGGGTTGCCTGGCTACTTGAAGAGCAGCAAGAGCTTTTGGTCGTGGCCCCTTTGGTGTGGGAGGAATCCCTGGACATTCGCAATTGCTGAGCTGGGCTCCAGGCCTACTCAGCGGCCCAGGCAGATATTATTTGACTTTGGGATGCTATACAAAGAGTGAGCCTCAAGACTTGTGGGGCTGTGAATGGGGTTGCCTGGCTAGTTGAAGAGCAGCAAGAGCTTTTGGTCGTGGCCCCTTTGGTGTGGGAGGAATCCCTGGACGTTGGCAATTGCTGAGCTGGGCTCTGAGCCTACTCAGCGCACCAAGCAGATAATCTTGGGCTTTGGGAGGCTGCAGGAAGAGACAGCGCCAGCCTTTGTGGGGCAGTGAATGGGGTTGCCTGGCTACTTGAAGAGCAGCAAGAGCTTTTGGTCGTGGCCCCTTTGGTGTGGGAGGAATCCCTGGACGTTGGCCATTGCTGAGCTGGGCTCCGTCTGTACTCAGCGGCCCAAGCAGATAGTCTTGGACTTTGGGAGGCTGCAGGAAGAGACAGCGCCAGCCTTTGTGGGGCAGTGAATGGGGTTGCCTGGCTACTTGAAGAGCAGCAAGAGCTTTTGGTCGTGGCCCCTTTGGTGTGGGAGGAATCCCTGGACGTTGGCCATTGCTGAGCTGGGCTCTGGGCCTACTCAGTGCACCAAGCAGATAATCTTGGGCTTTGGGAGGCTGCAGGAAGAGACAGCGCCAGCCTTTGTGGGGCAGTGAATGGGGTTGCCTGGCTACTTGAAGAGCAGCAAGAGCTTTGGGTCGTGGCCCCTTTGGTGTGGGAGGAATCCCTGGACGTCGGCAATTGCTGAGCTGGGCTCCGGCTGTACTCAGCGGCCCAGGCAGATAATCTTGGGCTTTGGGAGGCTGCAGGAAGAGACAGCGCCAGCGTCTGTGGGGCAGTGAATGGGGTTGCCTGGCTACTTGAAGAGCAGCAAGAGCTTTGGGTCGTGGCCCCTTTGGTGTGGGAGGAATCCCTGGACGTTGGCAATTGCTGAGCTGGGCTCCAGGCCTACTCAGCGGCCTAGGCAGATATTATTTTACTTTGGGATGCTATACATAGAGAGAGCCCCAAGACTTGTGGGGCTGTGAATGGGGTTGCCTGGCTACTTGAAGAGCAGCAAGAGCTTTTGGTCGTGGCCCCTTTGGTGTGGGAGGAATCCCTGGACGTTGGCAATTGCTGAGCTGGGCTTTGAGCCTACTCAGCGCACCAAGCAGATAGTCTTGGACTTTGGGAGGCTGCAGGAAGAGACAGCGCCAGCGTCTGTGGGGCAGTGAATGGGGTTGCCTGGCTACTTGAAGAGCAGCAAGAGCTTTTGGTCGTGGCCCCTTTGGTGTGGGAGGAATCCCTGGACATTCGCAATTGCTGAGCTGGGCTCCAGGCCTACTCAGCAGCCTAGGCAGATATTATTTTACTTTGGGATGCTATACATAGAGAGAGCCCCAAGACTTGTGGAGCTCTAAATGGGGTTGCCTGGCTACTTGAAGAGCAGCAAGAGCTTTTGGTCGTGGCCCCTTTGGTGTGGGAGGAATCCCTGGACGTCGGCCATTGCTGAGCTGGGCTTTGAGCCTACTCAGCGCACCAAGCAGATAGTCTTGGACTTTGGGAGGCTGCAGGAAGAGACAGCGCCAGCGTCTGTGAGGCAGTGAATGGGGTTGCCTGGCTACTTGAAGAGCAGCAAGAGCTTTTGGTCGTGGCCCCTTTGGTGTGGGAGGAATCCCTGGACGTTGGCAATTGCTGAGCTGGGCTCCGGCTGTACTCAGCGGCCCAGGCAGATAGTCTTGGACTTTGGGAGGCTGCAGAAAGAGACAGTGCCAGCCTTTGTGGGGCTGTGAATGGGGTTGCCTGGCTACTTGAAGAGCAGCAAGAGCTTTGGGTCGTGGCCCCTTTGGTGTGGGAGGAATCCCTGGACATTCGCAATTGCTGAGCTGGGCTCCAGGCCTACTCAGCGGCCCAGGCAGATATTATTTGACTTTGGGATGCTATACAAAGAGTGAGCCTCAAGACTTGTGGGGCTGTGAATGGGGTTGCCTGGCTACTTGAAGAGCAGCAAGAGCTTTTGGTCGTGGCCCCTTTGGTGTGGGAGGAATCCCTGGACGTTGGCCATTGCTGAGCTGGGCTCTGAGCCTACTCAGCGCACCAAGCAGATAATCTTGGGCTTTGGGAGGCTGCAGGAAGAGACAGCGCCAGCCTTTGTGGGGCAGTGAATGGGGTTGCCTGGCTACTTGAAGAGCAGCAAGAGCTTTGGGTCGTGGCCCCTTTGGTGTGGGAGGAATCCCTGGACGTCGGCAATTGCTGAGCTGGGCTCCGGCTGTACTCAGCGGCCCAAGCAGATAGTCTTGGACGTTGGGAGGCTGCAGGAAGAGACAGCGCCAGCGTCTGTGGGGCAGTGAATGGGGTTGCCTGGCTACTTGAAGAGCAGCAAGAGCTTTTGGTCGTGGCCCCTTTGGTGTGGGAGGAATCCCTGGACGTTGGCAATTGCTGAGCTGGGCTTTGAGCCTACTCAGCGCACCAAGCAGATAGTCTTGGACTTTGGGAGGCTGCAGGAAGAGACAGCCCCAGCGTCTGTGGGGCAGTGAATGGGGTTGCCTGGCTACTTGAAGAGCAGCAAGAGCTTTTGGTCGTGGCCCCTTTGGTGTTGGAGGAATCCCTGGACGTTGGCAATTGCTGAGCTGGGCTCCAGGCCTACTCAGCGGCCCAGGCAGATATTATTTTACTTTGGGATGGTATACAAAGAGACAGCCCCAAGACTTGTGGGGCTGTGAATGGGGTTGCCTGGCTACTTGAAGAGCAGCAAGAGCTTTTGGTCGTGGCCCCTTTGGTGTGGGAGGAATCCCTGGACGTTGGCAATTGCTGAGCTGGGCTCTGGGCCTACTCAGCGCACCAAGCAGATAATCTTGGGCTTTGGGAGGCTGCAGGAAGAGACAGCGCCAGCCTTTGTGGGGCAGTGAATGGGGTTGCCTGGCTACTTGAAGAGCAGCAAGAGCTTTTGGTCGTGGCCCCTTTGGTGTGGGAGGAATCCCTGGACGTTGGCAATTGCTGAGCTGGGCTCTGAGCCTACTCAGCGCACCAAGCAGATAATCTTGGGCTTTGGGAGGCTGCAGGAAGAGACAGCGCCAGCCTTTGTGGGGCAGTGAATGGGGTTGCCTGGCTACTTGAAGAGCAGCAAGAGCTTTTGGTCGTGGCCCCTTTGGTGTGGGAGGAATCCCTGGTCGTTGGCCATTGCTGAGCTGGGCTCCGGCTGTACTCAGCGGCCCAGGCAGATAATCTTGAGCTTTTGGAGGCTGCAGGAAGAGACAGCGCCAGCCTTTGTGGGGCAGTGAATGGGGTTGCCTGGCTACTTGAAGAGCAGCAAGAGCTTTTGGTCGTGGCCCCTTTGGTGTGGGAGGAATCCCTGGACGTTGGCAATTGCTGAGCTGGGCTCTGGACCTACTCAGCGCACCAAGCAGATAATCTTGGGCTTTGGGAGGCTGCAGGAAGAGACAGCGCCAGCGTCTGTGGGGCAGTGAATGGGGTTGCCTGGCTACTTGAAGAGCAGCAAGAGCTTTTGGTCGTGGCCCCTTTGGTGTGGGAGGAATCCCTGGACATTCGCAATTGCTGAGCTGGGCTCCAGGCCTACTCAGCGGCCTTGGCAGATATTATTTTACTTTGGGATGCTATACAAAGAGAGAGCCCCAAGACTTGTGGGGCTGTGAATGGGGTTGCCTGGCTACTTGAAGAGCAGCAAGAGCTTTTGGTCGTGGCCCCTTTGGTGTGGGAGGAATCCCTGGACGTTGGCAATTGCTGAGCTGGGCTCTGGGCCTACTCAGCGCACCAAGCAGATAGTCTTGGACTTTGGGAGGCTGCAGGAAGAGACAGCGCCAGCGTCTGTGGGGCAGTGAATGGGGTTGCCTGGCTACTTGAAGAGCAGCAAGAGCTTTTGGTCGTGGCCCCTTTGGTGTGGGAGGAATCCCTGGACGTTGGCAATTGCTGAGCTGGGCTTTGAGCCTACTCAGCGCACCAAGCAGATAGTCTTGGACTTTGGGAGGCTGCAGGAAGAGACAGCGCCAGCGTCTGTGGGGCAGTGAATGGGGTTGCCTGGCTACTTGAAGAGCAGCAAGAGCTTTTGGTCGTGGCCCCTTTGGTGTGGGAGGAATCCCTGGACATTCGCAATTGCTGAGCTGGGCTCCAGGCCTACTCAGCGGCCCAGGCAGATATTATTTGACTTTGGGATGCTATACAAAGAGAGAGCCCCAAGACTTGTGGGGCTGTGAATGGGGTTGCCTGGCTACTTGAAGAGCAGCAAGAGCTTTTGGTCGTGGCCCCTTTGGTGTGGGAGGAATCCCTGGACGTTGGCAATTGCTGAGCTGGGCTCTGAGCCTACTCAGTGCACCAAGCAGATAGTCTTGGACTTTGGGAGGCTGCAGGAAGAGACAGCGCCAGCGTCTGTGGGGCAGTGAATGGGGTTGCCTGGCTACTTGAAGAGCATCAAGAGCTTTTGGTCGTGGCACCTTTGCTGTGGGAGGAATCCCTGGACGTTGGCAATTCCTGGGCTGGGCTCCGGCTGTACTCAGCTGCCCAGGCTGATAATCTTGAGCTTTAGGAGGCTGCAGGAAGAGACAGCGCCAGCCTTTGTGGGGCTGTGAATGGGGTTGCCTGGCTACTTGAAGAGCAGCAAGAGCTTTGGGTCGTGGCCCCTTTGGTGTGGGAGGAATCCCTGGACATTCGCAATTGCTGAGCTGGGCTCCAGGCATACTCAGCGGCCCAGGCAGATATTATTTGACTTTGGGATGCTATACAAAGAGAGAGCCCCAAGACTTGTGGGGCTGTGAATGGGGTTGCCTGGCTACTTGAAGAGCAGCAAGAGCTTTTGGTCGTGGCCCCTTTGGTGTGGGAGGAATCCCTGGACGTTGGCAATTGCTGAGCTGGGCTCTGAGCCTACTCAGCGCACCAAGCAGATAATCTTGGGCTTTGGGAGGCTGCAGGAAGAGACAGCGCCAGCCTTTGTGGGGCAGTGAATGGGGTTGCCTGGCTACTTGAAGAGCAGCAAGAGCTTTTGGTCGTGGCCCCTTTGGTGTGGGAGGAATCCCTGGACGTTGGCCATTGCTGAGCTGGGCTCCGGCTGTACTCAGCGGCCCAGGCAGATAATCTTGAGCTTTTGGAGGCTGCAGGAAGAGACAGCGCCAGCCTTTGTGGGGCAGTGAATGGGGTTGCCTGGCTACTTGAAGAGCAGCAAGAGCTTTTGGTCGTGGCCCCTTTGGTGTGGGAGGAATCCCTGGACGTTGGCAATTGCTGAGCTGGGCTCTGGACCTACTCAGCGCACCAAGCAGATAATCTTGGGCTTTGGGAGGCTGCAGGAAGAGACAGCGCCAGCGTCTGTGGGGCAGTGAATGGGGTTGCCTGGCTACTTGAAGAGCAGCAAGAGCTTTTGGTCGTGGCCCCTTTGGTGTGGGAGGAATCCCTGGACATTCGCAATTGCTGAGCTGGGCTCCAGGCCTACTCAGCGGCCTAGGCAGATATTATTTTACTTTGGGATGCTATACAAAGAGAGAGCCCCAAGACTTGTGGGGCTGTGAATGGGGTTGCCTGGCTACTTGAAGAGCAGCAAGAGCTTTTGGTCGTGGCCCCTTTGGTGTGGGAGGAATCCCTGGACGTTGGCAATTGCTGAGCTGGGCTCTGAGCCTACTCAGTGCACCAAGCAGATAGTCTTGGACTTTGGGAGGCTGCAGGAAGAGACAGCGCCAGCGTCTGTGGGGCAGTGAATGGGGTTGCCTGGCTACTTGAAGAGCAGCAAGAGCTTTTGGTCGTGGCCCCTTTGGTGTGGGAGGAATCCCTGGACGTTGGCAATTGCTGAGCTGGGCTCCAGGCCTACTCAGCGGCCCAGGCAGATATTATTTGACTTTGGGATGCTATACATAGAGAGAGCCCCAAGACTTGTGGGGCTCTAAATGGGGTTGCCTGGCTACTTGAAGAGCAGCAAGAGCTTTTGGTCGTGGCCCCTTTGGTGTGGGAGGAATCCCTGGACGTTGGCAATTGCTGAGCTGGGCTTTGAGCCTACTCAGCGCACCAAGCAGATAGTCTTGGACTTTGGGAGGCTGCAGGAAGAGACAGCGCCAGCGTCTGTGGGGCAGTGAATGGCGTTGCCTGGCTACTTGAAGAGCAGCAAGAGCTTTTGGTCGTGGCCCCTTTGGTGTGGGAGGAATCCCTGGACATTCGCAATTGCTGAGCTGGCCTCCAGGCCTACTCAGCAGCCTAGGCAGATATTATTTTACTTTGGGATGCTATACATAGAGAGAGCCCCAAGACTTGTGGAGCTCTAAATGGGGTTGCCTGGCTACTTGAAGAGCAGCAAGAGCTTTTGGTCGTGGCCCCTTTGGTGTGGGAGGAATCCCTGGACGTTGGCCATTGCTGAGCTGGGCTCCGGCTGTACTCAGCGGCCCAGGCAGATAATCTTGAGCTTTTGGAGGCTGCAGGAAGAGACAGCGCCAGCCTTTGTGGGGCTGTGAATGGGGTTGCCTGGCTACTTGAAGAGCAGCAAGAGCTTTTGGTCGTGGCCCCTTTGGTGTGGGAGGAATCCCTGGACGTTGGCAATTGCTGAGCTGGGCTCTGGGCCTACTCAGCGCACCAAGCAGATAATCTTGGGCTTTGGGAGGCTGCAGGAAGAGACAGCGCCAGCGTCTGTGGGGCAGTGAATGGGGTTGCCTGGCTACTTGAAGAGCAGCAAGAGCTTTTGGTCGTGGCCCCTTTGGTGTGGGAGGAATCCCTGGACATTCGCAATTGCTGAGCTGGGCTCCAGGCCTACTCAGCGGCCCAGGCAGATATTATTTGACTTTGGGATGCTATACAAAGAGTGAGCCTCAAGACTTGTGGGGCTGTGAATGGGGTTGCCTGGCTAGTTGAAGAGCAGCAAGAGCTTTTGGTTGTGGCCCCTTTGGTGTGGGAGGAATCCCTGGACGTTGGCAATTGCTGAGCTGGGCTCTGAGCCTACTCAGCGCACCAAGCAGATAATCTTGGGCTTTGGGAGGCTGCAGGAAGAGACAGCGCCAGCCTTTGTGGGGCAGTGAATGGGGTTGCCTGGCTACTTGAAGAGCAGCAAGAGCTTTTGGTCGTGGCCCCTTTGGTGTGGGAGGAATCCCTGGACGTTGGCCATTGCTGAGCTGGGCTCCGTCTGTACTCAGCGGCCCAAGCAGATAGTCTTGGACTTTGGGAGGCTGCAGGAAGAGACAGCGCCAGCCTTTGTGGGGCAGTGAATGGGGTTGCCTGGCTACTTGAAGAGCAGCAAGAGCTTTTGGTCGTGGCCCCTTTGGTGTGGGAGGAATCCCTGGACGTTGGCCATTGCTGAGCTGGGCTCTGGGCCTACTCAGTGCACCAAGCAGATAATCTTGGGCTTTGGGAGGCTGCAGGAAGAGACAGCGCCAGCCTTTGTGGGGCAGTGAATGGGGTTGCCTGGCTACTTGAAGAGCAGCAAGAGCTTTGGGTCGTGGCCCCTTTGGTGTGGGAGGAATCCCTGGACGTCGGCAATTGCTGAGCTGGGCTCCGGCTGTACTCAGCGGCCCAGGCAGATAATCTTGGGCTTTGGGAGGCTGCAGGAAGAGACAGCGCCAGCCTTTGTGGGGCAGTGAATGGGGTTGCCTGGCTACTTGAAGAGCAGCAAGAGCTTTGGGTCGTGGCCCCTTTGGTGTGGGAGGAATCCCTGGACGTTGGCAATTGCTGAGCTGGGCTCCAGGCCTACTCAGCGGCCTAGGCAGATATTATTTTACTTTGGGATGCTATACATAGAGAGAGCCCCAAGACTTGTGGAGCTCTAAATGGGGTTGCCTGGCTACTTGAAGAGCAGCAAGAGCTTTTGGTCGTGGCCCCTTTGGTGTGGGAGGAATCCCTGGACGTTGGCAATTGCTGAGCTGGGCTTTGAGCCTACTCAGCGCACCAAGCAGATAGTCTTGGACTTTGGGAGGCTGCAGGAAGAGACAGCGCCAGCGTCTGTGGGGCAGTGAATGGGGTTGCCTGGCTACTTGAAGAGCAGCAAGAGCTTTTGGTCGTGGCCCCTTTGGTGTGGGAGGAATCCCTGGACATTCGCAATTGCTGAGCTGGGCTCCAGGCCTACTCAGCAGCCTAGGCAGATATTATTTTACTTTGGGATGCTATACATAGAGAGAGCCCCAAGACTTGTGGAGCTCTAAATGGGGTTGCCTGGCTACTTGAAGAGCAGCAAGAGCTTTTGGTCGTGGCCCCTTTGGTGTGGGAGGAATCCCTGGACGTCGGCCATTGCTGAGCTGGGCTTTGAGCCTACTCAGCGCACCAAGCAGATAGTCTTGGACTTTGGGAGGCTGCAGGAAGAGACAGCGCCAGCGTCTGTGAGGCAGTGAATGGGGTTGCCTGGCTACTTGAAGAGCAGCAAGAGCTTTTGGTCGTGGCCCCTTTGGTGTGGGAGGAATCCCTGGACGTTGGCAATTGCTGAGCTGGGCTCCGGCTGTACTCAGCGGCCCAGGCAGATAGTCTTGGACTTTGGGAGGCTGCAGAAAGAGACAGTGCCAGCCTTTGTGGGGCTGTGAATGGGGTTGCCTGGCTACTTGAAGAGCAGCAAGAGCTTTGGGTCGTGGCCCCTTTGGTGTGGGAGGAATCCCTGGACATTCGCAATTGCTGAGCTGGGCTCCAGGCCTACTCAGCGGCCCAGGCAGATATTATTTTACTTTGGGATGCTATACAAAGAGTGAGCCTCAAGACTTTTGGGGCTGTGAATGGGGTTGCCTGGCTACTTGAAGAGCAGCAAGAGCTTTTGGTCGTGGCCCCTTTGGTGTGGGAGGAATCCCTGGACGTTGGCAATTGCTGAGCTGGGCTCTGAGCCTACTCAGCGCACCAAGCAGATAATCTTGGGCTTTGGGAGGCTGCAGGAAGAGACAGCGCCAGCCTTTGTGGGGCAGTGAATGGGGTTGCCTGGCTACTTGAAGAGCAGCAAGAGCTTTGGGTCGTGGCCCCTTTGGTGTGGGAGGAATCCCTGGACGTCGGCAATTGCTGAGCTGGGCTCCGTCTGTACTCAGCGGCCCAAGCAGATAGTCTTGGACGTTGGGAGGCTGCAGGAAGAGACAGCGCCAGCGTCTGTGGGGCAGTGAATGGGGTTGCCTGGCTACTTGAAGAGCAGCAAGAGCTTTTGGTCGTGGCCCCTTTGGTGTGGGAGGAATCCCTGGACGTTGGCAATTGCTGAGCTGGGCTTTGAGCCTACTCAGCGCACCAAGCAGATAGTCTTGGACTTTGGGAGGCTGCAGGAAGAGACAGCGCCAGCGTCTGTGGGGCAGTGAATGGGGTTGCCTGGCTACTTGAAGAGCAGCAAGAGCTTTTGGTCGTGGCCCCTTTGGTGTTGGAGGAATCCCTGGACATTCGCAATTGCTGAGCTGGGCTCCAGGCCTACTCAGCGGCCCAGGCAGATATTATTTTACTTTGGGATGGTATACAAAGAGACAGCCCCAAGACTTGTGGGGTTGTGAATGGGGTTGCCTGGCTACTTGAAGAGCAGCAAGAGCTTTTGGTCGTGGCCCCTTTGGTGTGGGAGGAATCCCTGGACGTTGGCAATTGCTGAGCTGGGCTCTGGGCCTACTCAGCGCACCAAGCAGATAATCTTGGGCTTTGGGAGGCTGCAGGAAGAGAAAGCGCCAGCCTTTGTGGGGCAGTGAATGGGGTTGCCTGGCTACTTGAAGAGCAGCAAGAGCCTTTGGTCATGGAACCTTTGGTGTGGGAGGAATCCCTGGACGTTGGCAATTGCTGAGCTGGGCTCTGAGCCTACTCAGTGCACCAAGCAGATAGTCTTGGACTTTGGGAGGCTGCAGGAAGAGACAGCGCCAGCGTCTGTGGGGCAGTGAATGGGGTTGCCTGGCTACTTGAAGAGCAGCAAGAGCTTTTGGTCGTGGCCCCTTTGATGTGGGAGGAATCCCTGGACGTTGGCCATTGCTGAGCTGGGCTCCGGCTGTACTCAGCGGCCCAAGCAGATAGTCTTGGACGTTGGGAGGCTGCAGGAAGAGACAGCGCCAGCGTCTGTGGGGCAGTGAATGGGGTTGCCTGGCTACTTGAAGAGCAGCAAGAGCTTTTGGTCGTGGCCCCTGTGGTGTGGGAGGAATCCCTGGACGTTGGCAATTGCTGAGCTGGGCTCTGGGCCTACTCAGTGCACCAAGCAGATAATCTTGGTCTTTGGGAGGCTGCAGGAAGAGACAGCGCCAGCCTTTGTGGGGCAGTGAATGGGGTTGCCTGACTAGTTGAAGAGCAGCAAGAGCTTTGGGTTGTGGCCCCTTTGGTGTGGGAGGAATTCCTGGACGTCGGCAATATCTGAGCTGGGCTCCGGCTGTACTCAGCGGCCCAGGCAGATAATCTTGGGCTTTGGGAGGCTGCAGGAAGAGACAGCGCCAGCCTTTGTGGGGCAGTGAATGGGGTTGCCTGGCTACTTGAAGAGCAGCAAGAGCTTTTGGTCGTGGCCCCTTTGGTGTGGGAGGAATCCCTGGACATTCGCAATTGCTGAGCTGGGTTCCAGGCCTACTCAGCGGCCTAGGCAGATATTATTTGACTTTGGGATGCTATACACAGAGAGAGCCCCAAGACTTGTGGGGCTGTGAATGGGGTTGCCTGGCTACTTGAAGAGCAGCAAGAGCTTTTGGTCGTGGCCCCTTTGGTGTGGGAGGAATCCCTGGACGTTGGCCATTGCTGAGCTGGGCTCTGAGCCTACTCAGCGCACCAAGCAGATAGTCTTGGACTTTGGGAGGCTGCAGGAAGAGACAGCGCCAGCGTCTGTGGGGCAGTGAATGGGGTTGCCTGGCTACTTGAAGAGCAGCAAGAGCTTTGGGTCGTGGCCCCTTTGATGTGGGAGGAATCCCTGGACGTCGGCAATTGCTGAGCTGGGCTCCGGCTGTACTCAGCGGCCCAGGCAGATAATCTTGGGCTTTGGGAGGCTGCAGGAAGAGACAGCGCCAGCCTTTGTGGGGCAGTGAATGGGGTTGCCTGGCTACTTGAAGAGCAGCAAGAGCTTTGGGTCGTGGCCCCTTTGGTGTGGGAGGAATCCCTGGACATTCGCAATTGCTGAGCTGGGCTCCAGGCCTACTCAGCGGCCTAGGCAGATATTATTTTACTTTGTGATGCTATACATAGAGAGAGCCCCAAGACTTGTGGAGCTCTAAATGGGGTTGCCTGGCTACTTGAAGAGCAGCAAGAGCTTTTGGTCGTGGCCCCTTTGGTGTGGGAGGAATCCCTGGATGTTGGCAATTGCTGAGCTGGGCTTTGAGCCTACTCAGCGCACCAAGCAGATAGTCTTGGACTTTGGGAGGCTGCAGGAAGAGACAGCGCCAGCGTCTGTGGGGCAGTGAATGGGGTTGCCTGGCTACTTGAAGAGCAGCAAGAGCTTTTGGTTGTGGCCCCTTTGGTGTGGGAGGAATCCCTGGACATTCGCAATTGCTGAGCTGGGCTCCAGGCCTACTCAGCAGCCTAGGCAGATATTATTTTACTTTGGGATGCTATACATAGAGAGAGCCCCAAGACTTGTGGGGCTGTGAATGGGGTTGCCTGGCTACTTGAAGAGCAGCAAGAGCTTTTGGTCGTGGCCCCTTTGGTGTGGGAGGAATCCCTGGACGTCGGCCATTGCTGAGCTGGGCTTTGAGCCTACTCAGCGCACCAAGCAGATAGTCTTGGACTTTGGGAGGCTGCAGGAAGAGACAGCGCCAGCGTCTGTGAGGCAGTGAATGGGGTTGCCTGGCTACTTGAAGAGCAGCAAGAGCTTTTGGTCGTGGCCCCTTTGGTGTGGGAGGAATCCCTGGACGTTGGCAATTGCTGAGCTGGGCTCCGGCTGTACTCAGCGGCCCAGGCAGATAGTCTTGGACTTTGGGAGGCTGCAGAAAGAGACAGTGCCAGCCTTTGTGGGGCTGTGAATGGGGTTGCCTGGCTACTTGAAGAGCAGCAAGAGCTTTGGGTCGTGGCCCCTTTGGTGTGGGAGGAATCCCTGGACATTCGCAATTGCTGAGCTGGGCTCCAGGCCTACTCAGCGGCCCAGGCAGATATTATTTTACTTTGCGATGCTATACAAAGAGTGAGCCTCAAGACTTGTGGGGCTGTGAATGGGGTTGCCTGGCTACTTGAAGAGCAGCAAGAGCTTTTGGTCGTGGCCCCTTTGGTGTGGGAGGAATCCCTGGACGTTGGCAATTGCTGAGCTGGGCTCTGAGCCTACTCAGCGCACCAAGCAGATAATCTTGGGCTTTGGGAGGCTG
Source organism: Platalea leucorodia (assembly GCF_965183815.1). Taxonomy (NCBI): domain Eukaryota; kingdom Metazoa; phylum Chordata; class Aves; order Pelecaniformes; family Threskiornithidae; genus Platalea; species Platalea leucorodia. Next base: position 105,654,443 of record NC_138823.1, read on the forward strand.
CAGGAAGAGACAGCGCCAGCCTTTGTGGGGCAGTGAATGGGGTTGCCTGGCTACTTGAAGAGCAGCAAGAGCTTTGGGTCGTGGCCCCTTTGGTGTGGGAGGAATCCCTGGACGTCGGCAATTGCTGAGCTGGGCTCCGGCTGTACTCAGCGGCCCAAGCAGATAGTCTTGGACGTTGGGAGGCTGCAGGAAGAGACAGCGCCAGCGTCTGTGGGGCAGTGAATGGGGTTGCCTGGCTACTTGAAGAGCAGCAAGAGCTTTTGGTCGTGGCCCCTTTGGTGTGGGAGGAATCCCTGGACGTTGGCAATTGCTGAGCTGGGCTTTGAGCCTACTCAGCGCACCAAGCAGATAGTCTTGGACTTTGGGAGGCTGCAGGAAGAGACAGCCCCAGCGTCTGTGGGGCAGTGAATGGGGTTGCCTGGCTACTTGAAGAGCAGCAAGAGCTTTTGGTCGTGGCCCCTTTGGTGTTGGAGGAATCCCTGGACATTCGCAATTGCTGAGCTGGGCTCCAGGCCTACTCAGCGGCCCAGGCAGATATTATTTGACTTTGGGATGGTATACAAAGAGACAGCCCCAAGACTTGTGGGGTTGTGAATGGGGTTGCCTGGCTACTTGAAGAGCAGCAAGAGCTTTTGGTCGTGGCCCCTTTGGTGTGGGAGGAATCCCTGGACGTTGGCAATTGCTGAGCTGGGCTCTGGGCCTACTCAGCGCACCAAGCAGATAATCTTGGGCTTTGGGAGGCTGCAGGAAGAGACAGCGCCAGCCTTTGTGGGGCAGTGAATGGGGTTGCCTGGCTACTTGAAGAGCAGCAAGAGCTTTTGGTCGTGGCCCCTTTGGTGTGGGAGGAATCCCTGGACGTTGGCCATTGCTGAGCTGGGCTCCGGCTGTACTCAGCGGCCCAAGCAGATAGTCTTGGACGTTGGGAGGCTGCAGGAAGAGACAGCGCCAGCGTCTGTGGGGCAGTGAATGGGGTTGCCTGGCTACTTGAAGAGCAGCAAGAGCTTTTGGTCGTGGCCCCTGTGGTGTGGGAGGAATCCCTGGACGTTGGCAATTGCTGAGCTGGGCTCTGGGCCTACTCAGTGCACCAAGCAGATAATCTTGGTCTTTGGGAGGCTGCAGGAAGAGACAGCGCCAGCCTTTGTGGGGCAGTGAATGGGGTTGCCTGACTAGTTGAAGAGCAGCAAGAGCTTTGGGTTGTGGCCCCTTTGGTGTGGGAGGAATCCCTGGACGTCGGCAATTGCTGAGCTGGGCTCCGGCTGTACTCAGCGGCCCAGGCAGATAATCTTGGGCTTTGGGAGGCTGCAGGAAGAGACAGCGCCAGCCTTTGTGGGGCAGTGAATGGGGTTGCCTGGCTACTTGAAGAGCAGCAAGAGCTTTTGGTCGTGGCCCCTTTGGTGTGGGAGGAATCCCTGGACATTCGCAATTGCTGAGCTGGGTTCCAGGCCTACTCAGCGGCCTAGGCAGATATTATTTGACTTTGGGATGCTATACACAGAGAGAGCCCCAAGACTTGTGGAGCTCTAAATGGGGTTGCCTGGCTACTTGAAGAGCAGCAAGAGCTTTTGGTCGTGGCCCCTTTGGTGTGGGAGGAATCCCTGGACGTTGGCAATTGCTGAGCTGGGCTCTGAGCCTACTCAGCGCACCAAGCAGATAGTCTTGGACTTTGGGAGGCTGCAGGAAGAGACAGCGCCAGCGTCTGTGGGGCAGTGAATGGGGTTGCCTGGCTACTTGAAGAGCAGCAAGAGCTTTTGGTCGTGGCCCCTTTGGTGTGGGAGGAATCCCTGGACATTCGCAATTGCTGAGCTGGGCTCCAGGCCTACTCAGCAGCCTAGGCAGATATTATTTTACTTTGGGATGCTATACATAGAGAGAGCCCCAAGACTTGTGGAGCTCTAAATGGGGTTGCCTGGCTACTTGAAGAGCAGCAAGAGCTTTTGGTTGTGGCCCCTTTGGTGTGGGAGGAATCCCTGGACGTTGGCCATTGCTGAGCTGGGCTCCAGGCCTACTCAGCGCACCAAGCAGATAGTCTTGGACTTTGGGAGGCTGCAGGAAGAGACAGCGCCAGCGTCTGTGGGGCAGTGAATGGGGTTGCCTGGCTACTTGAAGAGCAGCAAGAGCTTTGGGTCGTGGCCCCTTTGGTGTGGGAGGAATCCCTGGACATTCGCAATTGCTGAGCTGGGCTCCAGGCCTACTCAGCGGCCCAGGCAGATATTATTTGACTTTGGGATGCTAACAAAGAGAGAGCCCCAAGACTTGTGGGGCTGTGAATGGGGTTGCCTGGCTACTTGAAGAGCAGCAAGAGCTTTTGGTCGTGGCCCCTTTGGTGTGGGAGGAATCCCTGGACGTTGGCCATTGCTGAGCTGGGCTCCGGCTGTACTCAGCGGCCCAGGCAGATAGTCTTGGACTTTGGGAGGCTGCAGGAAGAGACAGCCCCAGCGTCTGTGGGGCAGTGAATGGGGTTGCCTGGCTACTTGAAGAGCAGCAAGAGCTTTTGGTCGTGGCCCCTTTGGTGTGGGAGGAATCCCTGGACGTTGGCAATTGCTGAGCTGGGCTCTGAGCCTACTCAGCGCACCAAGCAGATAATCTTGGGCTTTGGGAGGCTGCAGGAAGAGACAGCGCCAGCGTTTGTGGGGCAGTGAATGGGGTTGCCTGGCTACTTGAAGAGCAGCAAGAGCTTTTGGTCGTGGCCCCTTTGTTGTGGGAGGAATCCCTGGACGTTGGCAGTTGCTGAGCTGGGCTCTGAGCCTACTCAGCGCACCAAGCAGATAGTCTTGGACTTTGGGAGGCTGCAGGAAGAGACAGCGCCAGCGTTTGTGGGGTAGTGAATGGGGTTGCCTGGCTACTTGAAGAGCAGCAAGAGCTTTTGGTCGTGGCCCCTTTGGTGTGGGAGGAATCCCTGGACGTTGGCAATTGCTGGGCTGGGCTCCGGCTGTACTCAGCGGACCAAGCAGATAATCTTGAGCTTTGGGAGGCTGTAGGAAGAGACAGCGCCAGCCTTTGTGGGGCAGTGAATGGGGTTGCCTGGCTACTTGAAGAGCAGCAAGAGCTTTGGGTCGTGGCCCCTTTGGTGTGGGAGGAATCCTTGGACATTCGCAATTGCTGAGCTGGGCTCCAGGCCTACTCAGCGGCCCAGGCAGATATTATTTGACTTTGGGATGCTAACAAAGAGAGAGCCCCAAGACTTGTGGGGCTGTGAATGGGGTTGCCTGGCTACTTGAAGAGCAGCAAGAGCTTTGGGTCGTGGCCCCTTTGGTGTGGGAGGAATCCCTGGACGTTGGCAATTGCTGAGCTGGGCTCCAGCTGTACTCAGCGGCCCAGGCAGATATTATTTGACTTTGGGATGCTAACAAAGAGAGAGCCCCAAGACTTGTGGGGCTGTGAATGGGGTTGCCTGGCTACTTGAAGAGCAGCAAGAGCTTTTGGTCGTGGCCCCTTTGCTGTGGGAGGAATCCCTGGACGTTGGCAATTGCTGAGCTGGGCTCTGGGCCTACTCAGCGCACCAAGCAGATAATCTTGGGCTTTGGGAGGCTGCAGAAAGAGACAGCGCCAGCGTTTGTGGGGTAGTGAATGGGGTTTCCTGGCTACTTGAAGAGCAGCAAGAGCTTTTGGTCGTGGCCCCTTTGGTGTGGGAGGAATCCCTGGACGTTGGCAATTGCTGAGCTGGGCTCTGGGCCTACTCAGCGCACCAAGCAGATAATCTTGGGCTTTGGGAGGCTGCAGGAAGAGACAGCGCCAGCGTCTGTGGGGCAGTGAATGGGGTTGCCTGGCTACTTGAAGAGCAGCAAGAGCTTTTGGTCGTGGCCCCTTTGGTGTGGGAGGAATCCCTGGACGTTGGCAATTGCTGAGCTGGGCTCCGGCTGTACTCAGCGGCCCAGGCAGATAGTCTTGGACTTTGGGAGGCTGCAGAAAGAGACAGTGCCAGCCTTTGTGGGGCTGTGAATGGGGTTGCCTGGCTACTTGAAGAGCAGCAAGAGCTTTGGGTCGTGGCCCCTTGGGTGTGGGAGGAATCCCTGGACATTCGCAATTGCTGAGCTGGGCTCCAGGCCTACTCAGCGGCCCAGGCAGATATTATTTGACTTTGGGATGCTATACAAAGAGTGAGCCTCAAGACTTGTGGGGCTGTGAATGGGGTTGCCTGGCTACTTGAAGAGCAGCAAGAGCTTTTGGTCGTGGCCCCTTTGGTGTGGGAGGAATCCCTGGACGTTGGCAATTGCTGAGCTGGGCTCTGAGCCTACTCAGCGCACCAAGCAGATAATCTTGGGCTTTGGGAGGCTGCAGGAAGAGACAGCGCCAGCCTTTGTGGGGCAGTGAATGGGGTTGCCTGGCTACTTGAAGAGCAGCAAGAGCTTTGGGTCGTGGCCCCTTTGGTGTGGGAGGAATCCCTGGACGTCGGCAATTGCTGAGCTGGGCTCCGGCTGTACTCAGCGGCCCAAGCAGATAGTCTTGGACGTTGGGAGGCTGCAGGAAGAGACAGCGCCAGCGTCTGTGGGGCAGTGAATGGGGTTGCCTGGCTACTTGAAGAGCAGCAAGAGCTTTTGGTCGTGGCCCCTTTGGTGTGGGAGGAATCCCTGGACGTTGGCAATTGCTGAGCTGGGCTTTGAGCCTACTCAGCGCACCAAGCAGATAGTCTTGGACTTTGGGAGGCTGCAGGAAGAGACAGCCCCAGCGTCTGTGGGGCAGTGAATGGGGTTGCCTGGCTACTTGAAGAGCAGCAAGAGCTTTTGGTCGTGGCCCCTTTGGTGTTGGAGGAATCCCTGGACATTCGCAATTGCTGAGCTGGGCTCCAGGCCTACTCAGCGGCCCAGGCAGATATTATTTTACTTTGGGATGGTATACAAAGAGACAGCCCCAAGACTTGTGGGGTTGTGAATGGGGTTGCCTGGCTACTTGAAGAGCAGCAAGAGCTTTTGGTCGTGGCCCCTTTGGTGTGGGAGGAATCCCTGGACGTTGGCAATTGCTGAGCTGGGCTCTGGGCCTACTCAGCGCACCAAGCAGATAATCTTGGGCTTTGGGAGGCTGCAGGAAGAGAAAGCGCCAGCCTTTGTGGGGCAGTGAATGGGGTTGCCTGGCTACTTGAAGAGCAGCAAGAGCTTTTGGTCGTGGCCCCTTTGGTGTGGGAGGAATCCCTGGACGTTGGCAATTGCTGAGCTGGGCTCTGAGCCTACTCAGTGCACCAAGCAGATAGTCTTGGACTTTGGGAGGCTGCAGGAAGAGACAGCGCCAGCGTCTGTGGGGCAGTGAATGGGGTTGCCTGGCTACTTGAAGAGCAGCAAGAGCTTTTGGTCGTGGCCCCTTTGATGTGGGAGGAATCCCTGGACGTTGGCCATTGCTGAGCTGGGCTCCGGCTGTACTCAGCGGCCCAAGCAGATAGTCTTGGACGTTGGGAGGCTGCAGGAAGAGACAGCGCCAGCGTCTGTGGGGCAGTGAATGGGGTTGCCTGGCTACTTGAAGAGCAGCAAGAGCTTTTGGTCGTGGCCCCTGTGGTGTGGGAGGAATCCCTGGACGTTGGCAATTGCTGAGCTGGGCTCTGGGCCTACTCAGTGCACCAAGCAGATAATCTTGGTCTTTGGGAGGCTGCAGGAAGAGACAGCGCCAGCCTTTGTGGGGCAGTGAATGGGGTTGCCTGGCTACTTGAAGAGCAGCAAGAGCTTTTGGTCGTGGCCCCTTTGGTGTGGGAGGAATCCCTGGACATTCGCAATTGCTGAGCTGGGTTCCAGGCCTACTCAGCGGCCTAGGCAGATATTATTTGACTTTGGGATGCTATACACAGAGAGAGCCCCAAGACTTGTGGGGCTGTGAATGGGGTTGCCTGGCTACTTGAAGAGCAGCAAGAGCTTTTGGTCGTGGCCCCTTTGGTGTGGGAGGAATCCCTGGACGTTGGCAATTGCTGAGCTGGGCTCTGAGCCTACTCAGCGCACCAAGCAGATAGTCTTGGACTTTGGGAGGCTGCAGGAAGAGACAGCGCCAGCCTTTGTGGGGCAGTGAATGGGGTTGCCTGGCTACTTGAAGAGCAGCAAGAGCTTTGGGTCGTGGCCCCTTTGGTGTGGGAGGAATCCCTGGACGTCGGCAATTGCTGAGCTGGGCTCCGGCTGTACTCAGCGGCCCAGGCAGATAATCTTGGGCTTTGGGAGGCTGCAGGAAGAGACAGCGCCAGCCTTTGTGGGGCAGTGAATGGGGTTGCCTGGCTACTTGAAGAGCAGCAAGAGCTTTGGGTCGTGGCCCCTTTGGTGTGGGAGGAATCCCTGGACATTCGCAATTGCTGAGCTGGGCTCCAGGCCTACTCAGCGGCCTAGGCAGATATTATTTTACTTTGTGATGCTATACATAGAGAGAGCCCCAAGACTTGTGGAGCTCTAAATGGGGTTGCCTGGCTACTTGAAGAGCAGCAAGAGCTTTTGGTCGTGGCCCCTTTGGTGTGGGAGGAATCCCTGGACGTTGGCAATTGCTGAGCTGGGCTTTGAGCCTACTCAGCGCACCAAGCAGATAGTCTTGGACTTTGGGAGGCTGCAGGAAGAGACAGCGCCAGCGTCTGTGGGGCAGTGAATGGGGTTGCCTGGCTACTTGAAGAGCAGCAAGAGCTTTGGGTCGTGGCCCCTTTGGTGTGGGAGGAATCCCTGGACATTCGCAATTGCTGAGCTGGGCTCCAGGCCTACTCAGCAGCCTAGGCAGATATTATTTTACTTTGGGATGCTATACATAGAGAGAGCCCCAAGACTTGTGGGGCTGTGAATGGGGTTGCCTGGCTACTTGAAGAGCAGCAAGAGCTTTTGGTCGTGGCCCCTTTGGTGTGGGAGGAATCCCTGGACGTCGGCCATTGCTGAGCTGGGCTTTGAGCCTACTCAGCGCACCAAGCAGATAGTCTTGGACTTTGGGAGGCTGCAGGAAGAGACAGCGCCAGCGTCTGTGAGGCAGTGAATGGGGTTGCCTGGCTACTTGAAGAGCAGCAAGAGCTTTTGGTCGTGGCCCCTTTGGTGTGGGAGGAATCCCTGGACGTTGGCAATTGCTGAGCTGGGCTCCGGCTGTACTCAGCGGCCCAGGCAGATAGTCTTGGACTTTGGGAGGCTGCAGAAAGAGACAGTGCCAGCCTTTGTGGGGCTGTGAATGGGGTTGCCTGGCTACTTGAAGAGCAGCAAGAGCTTTGGGTCGTGGCCCCTTTGGTGTGGGAGGAATCCCTGGACATTCGCAATTGCTGAGCTGGGCTCCAGGCCTACTCAGCGGCCCAGGCAGATATTATTTTACTTTGCGATGCTATACAAAGAGTGAGCCTCAAGACTTGTGGGGCTGTGAATGGGGTTGCCTGGCTACTTGAAGAGCAGCAAGAGCTTTTGGTCGTGGCCCCTTTGGTGTGGGAGGAATCCCTGGACGTTGGCAATTGCTGAGCTGGGCTCTGAGCCTACTCAGCGCACCAAGCAGATAATCTTGGGCTTTGGGAGGCTGCAGGAAGAGACAGCGCCAGCCTTTGTGGGGCAGTGAATGGGGTTGCCTGGCTACTTGAAGAGCAGCAAGAGCTTTGGGTCGTGGCCCCTTTGGTGTGGGAGGAATCCCTGGACGTCGGCAATTGCTGAGCTGGGCTCCGGCTGTACTCAGCGGCCCAAGCAGATAGTCTTGGACGTTGGGAGGCTGCAGGAAGAGACAGCGCCAGCGTCTGTGGGGCAGTGAATGGGGTTGCCTGGCTACTTGAAGAGCAGCAAGAGCTTTTGGTCGTGGCCCCTTTGGTGTGGGAGGAATCCCTGGACGTTGGCAATTGCTGAGCTGGGCTTTGAGCCTACTCAGCGCACCAAGCAGATAGTCTTGGACTTTGGGAGGCTGCAGGAAGAGACAGCCCCAGCGTCTGTGGGGCAGTGAATGGGGTTGCCTGGCTACTTGAAGAGCAGCAAGAGCTTTTGGTCGTGGCCCCTTTGGTGTTGGAGGAATCCCTGGACATTCGCAATTGCTGAGCTGGGCTCCAGGCCTACTCAGCGGCCCAGGCAGATATTATTTTACTTTGGGATGGTATACAAAGAGACAGCCCCAAGACTTGTGGGGTTGTGAATGGGGTTGCCTGGCTACTTGAAGAGCAGCAAGAGCTTTTGGTCGTGGCCCCTTTGGTGTGGGAGGAATCCCTGGACGTTGGCAATTGCTGAGCTGGGCTCTGGGCCTACTCAGCGCACCAAGCAGATAATCTTGGGCTTTGGGAGGCTGCAGGAAGAGACAGCGCCAGCCTTTGTGGGGCAGTGAATGGGGTTGCCTGGCTACTTGAAGAGCAGCAAGAGCTTTTGGTCGTGGCCCCTTTGGTGTGGGAGGAATCCCTGGACATTGGCAATTGCTGAGCTGGGCTCTGAGCCTACTCAGTGCACCAAGCAGATAGTCTTGGACTTTGGGAGGCTGCAGGAAGAGACAGCGCCAGCGTCTGTGGGGCAGTGAATGGGGTTGCCTGGCTACTTGAAGAGCAGCAAGAGCTTTTGGTCGTGGCCCCTTTGGTGTGGGAGGAATCCCTGGACGTTGGCCATTGCTGAGCTGGGCTCCGGCTGTACTCAGCGGCCCAAGCAGATAGTCTTGGACGTTGGGAGGCTGCAGGAAGAGACAGCGCCAGCGTCTGTGGGGCAGTGAATGGGGTTGCCTGGCTACTTGAAGAGCAGCAAGAGCTTTTGGTCGTGGCCCCTGTGGTGTGGGAGGAATCCCTGGACGTTGGCAATTGCTGAGCTGGGCTCTGGGCCTACTCAGTGCACCAAGCAGATAATCTTGGTCTTTGGGAGGCTGCAGGAAGAGACAGCGCCAGCCTTTGTGGGGCAGTGAATGGGGTTGCCTGGCTACTTGAAGAGCAGCAAGAGCTTTGGGTCGTGGCCCCTTTGGTGTGGGAGGAATCCCTGGACATTCGCAATTGCTGAGCTGGGCTCCAGGCCTACTCAGCGGCCTAGGCAGATATTATTTTACTTTGTGATGCTATACATAGAGAGAGCCCCAAGACTTGTGGAGCTCTAAATGGGGTTGCCTGGCTACTTGAAGAGCAGCAAGAGCTTTTGGTCGTGGCCCCTTTGGTGTGGGAGGAATCCCTGGACGTTGGCAATTGCTGAGCTGGGCTTTGAGCCTACTCAGCGCACCAAGCAGATAGTCTTGGACTTTGGGAGGCTGCAGGAAGAGACAGCGCCAGCGTCTGTGGGGCAGTGAATGGGGTTGCCTGGCTACTTGAAGAGCAGCAAGAGCTTTGGGTCGTGGCCCCTTTGGTGTGGGAGGAATCCCTGGACATTCGCAATTGCTGAGCTGGGCTCCAGGCCTACTCAGCAGCCTAGGCAGATATTATTTTACTTTGGGATGCTATACATAGAGAGAGCCCCAAGACTTGTGGGGCTGTGAATGGGGTTGCCTGGCTACTTGAAGAGCAGCAAGAGCTTTTGGTCGTGGCCCCTTTGGTGTGGGAGGAATCCCTGGACGTCGGCCATTGCTGAGCTGGGCTTTGAGCCTACTCAGCGCACCAAGCAGATAGTCTTGGACTTTGGGAGGCTGCAGGAAGAGACAGCGCCAGCGTCTGTGAGGCAGTGAATGGGGTTGCCTGGCTACTTGAAGAGCAGCAAGAGCTTTTGGTCGTGGCCCCTTTGGTGTGGGAGGAATCCCTGGACGTTGGCAATTGCTGAGCTGGGCTCCGGCTGTACTCAGCGGCCCAGGCAGATAGTCTTGGACTTTGGGAGGCTGCAGAAAGAGACAGTGCCAGCCTTTGTGGGGCTGTGAATGGGGTTGCCTGGCTACTTGAAGAGCAGCAAGAGCTTTGGGTCGTGGCCCCTTTGGTGTGGGAGGAATCCCTGGACATTCGCAATTGCTGAGCTGGGCTCCAGGCCTACTCAGCGGCCCAGGCAGATATTATTTTACTTTGCGATGCTATACAAAGAGTGAGCCTCAAGACTTGTGGGGCTGTGAATGGGGTTGCCTGGCTACTTGAAGAGCAGCAAGAGCTTTTGGTCGTGGCCCCTTTGGTGTGGGAGGAATCCCTGGACGTTGGCAATTGCTGAGCTGGGCTCTGAGCCTACTCAGCGCACCAAGCAGATAATCTTGGGCTTTGGGAGGCTGCAGGAAGAGACAGCGCCAGCCTTTGTGGGGCAGTGAATGGGGTTGCCTGGCTACTTGAAGAGCAGCAAGAGCTTTGGGTCGTGGCCCCTTTGGTGTGGGAGGAATCCCTGGACGTCGGCAATTGCTGAGCTGGGCTCCGGCTGTACTCAGCGGCCCAAGCAGATAGTCTTGGACGTTGGGAGGCTGCAGGAAGAGACAGCGCCAGCGTCTGTGGGGCAGTGAATGGGGTTGCCTGGCTACTTGAAGAGCAGCAAGAGCTTTTGGTCGTGGCCCCTTTGGTGTGGGAGGAATCCCTGGACGTTGGCAATTGCTGAGCTGGGCTTTGAGCCTACTCAGCGCACCAAGCAGATAGTCTTGGACTTTGGGAGGCTGCAGGAAGAGACAGCCCCAGCGTCTGTGGGGCAGTGAATGGGGTTGCCTGGCTACTTGAAGAGCAGCAAGAGCTTTTGGTCGTGGCCCCTTTGGTGTTGGAGGAATCCCTGGACATTCGCAATTGCTGAGCTGGGCTCCAGGCCTACTCAGCGGCCCAGGCAGATATTATTTTACTTTGGGATGGTATACAAAGAGACAGCCCCAAGACTTGTGGGGTTGTGAATGGGGTTGCCTGGCTACTTGAAGAGCAGCAAGAGCTTTTGGTCGTGGCCCCTTTGGTGTGGGAGGAATCCCTGGACGTTGGCAATTGCTGAGCTGGGCTCTGGGCCTACTCAGCGCACCAAGCAGATAATCTTGGGCTTTGGGAGGCTGCAGGAAGAGACAGCGCCAGCCTTTGTGGGGCAGTGAATGGGGTTGCCTGGCTACTTGAAGAGCAGCAAGAGCTTTTGGTCGTGGCCCCTTTGGTGTGGGAGGAATCCCTGGACATTGGCAATTGCTGAGCTGGGCTCTGAGCCTACTCAGTGCACCAAGCAGATAGTCTTGGACTTTGGGAGGCTGCAGGAAGAGACAGCGCCAGCGTCTGTGGGGCAGTGAATGGGGTTGCCTGGCTACTTGAAGAGCAGCAAGAGCTTTTGGTCGTGGCCCCTTTGGTGTGGGAGGAATCCCTGGACGTTGGCCATTGCTGAGCTGGGCTCCGGCTGTACTCAGCGGCCCAAGCAGATAGTCTTGGACGTTGGGAGGCTGCAGGAAGAGACAGCGCCAGCGTCTGTGGGGCAGTGAATGGGGTTGCCTGGCTACTTGAAGAGCAGCAAGAGCTTTTGGTCGTGGCCCCTGTGGTGTGGGAGGAATCCCTGGACGTTGGCAATTGCTGAGCTGGGCTCTGGGCCTACTCAGTGCACCAAGCAGATAATCTTGGTCTTTGGGAGGCTGCAGGAAGAGACAGCGCCAGCCTTTGTGGGGCAGTGAATGGGGTTGCCTGACTAGTTGAAGAGCAGCAAGAGCTTTGGGTTGTGGCCCCTTTGGTGTGGGAGGAATCCCTGGACGTCGGCAATTGCTGAGCTGGGCTCCGGCTGTACTCAGCGGCCCAGGCAGATAATCTTGGGCTTTGGGAGGCTGCAGGAAGAGACAGCGCCAGCCTTTGTGGGGCAGTGAATGGGGTTGCCTGGCTACTTGAAGAGCAGCAAGAGCTTTTGGTCGTGGCCCCTTTGGTGTGGGAGGAATCCCTGGACATTCGCAATTGCTGAGCTGGGTTCCAGGCCTACTCAGCGGCCTAGGCAGATATTATTTGACTTTGGGATGCTATACACAGAGAGAGCCCCAAGACTTGTGGAGCTCTAAATGGGGTTGCCTGGCTACTTGAAGAGCAGCAAGAGCTTTTGGTCGTGGCCCCTTTGGTGTGGGAGGAATCCCTGGACGTTGGCAATTGCTGAGCTGGGCTCTGAGCCTACTCAGCGCACCAAGCAGATAGTCTTGGACTTTGGGAGGCTGCAGGAAGAGACAGCGCCAGCGTCTGTGGGGCAGTGAATGGGGTTGCCTGGCTACTTGAAGAGCAGCAAGAGCTTTTGGTCGTGGCCCCTTTGGTGTGGGAGGAATCCCTGGACATTCGCAATTGCTGAGCTGGGCTCCAGGCCTACTCAGCAGCCTAGGCAGATATTATTTTACTTTGGGATGCTATACATAGAGAGAGCCCCAAGACTTGTGGAGCTCTAAATGGGGTTGCCTGGCTACTTGAAGAGCAGCAAGAGCTTTTGGTTGTGGCCCCTTTGGTGTGGGAGGAATCCCTGGACGTTGGCCATTGCTGAGCTGGGCTCCAGGCCTACTCAGCGCACCAAGCAGATAGTCTTGGACTTTGGGAGGCTGCAGGAAGAGACAGCGCCAGCGTCTGTGGGGCAGTGAATGGGGTTGCCTGGCTACTTGAAGAGCAGCAAGAGCTTTGGGTCGTGGCCCCTTTGGTGTGGGAGGAATCCCTGGACATTCGCAATTGCTGAGCTGGGCTCCAGGCCTACTCAGCGGCCCAGGCAGATATTATTTGACTTTGGGATGCTAACAAAGAGAGAGCCCCAAGACTTGTGGGGCTGTGAATGGGGTTGCCTGGCTACTTGAAGAGCAGCAAGAGCTTTTGGTCGTGGCCCCTTTGGTGTGGGAGGAATCCCTGGACGTTGGCCATTGCTGAGCTGGGCTCCGGCTGTACTCAGCGGCCCAGGCAGATAGTCTTGGACTTTGGGAGGCTGCAGGAAGAGACAGCCCCAGCGTCTGTGGGGCAGTGAATGGGGTTGCCTGGCTACTTGAAGAGCAGCAAGAGCTTTTGGTCGTGGCCCCTTTGGTGTGGGAGGAATCCCTGGACGTTGGCAATTGCTGAGCTGGGCTCTGGGCCTACTCAGCGCACCAAGCAGATAATCTTGGGCTTTGGGAGGCTGCAGGAAGAGACAGCGCCAGCGTTTGTGGGGCAGTGAATGGGGTTGCCTGGCTACTTGAAGAGCAGCAAGAGCTTTTGGTCGTGGCCCCTTTGTTGTGGGAGGAATCCCTGGACGTTGGCAGTTGCTGAGCTGGGCTCTGAGCCTACTCAGCGCACCAAGCAGATAGTCTTGGACTTTGGGAGGCTGCAGGAAGAGACAGCGCCAGCGTTTGTGGGGTAGTGAATGGGGTTGCCTGGCTACTTGAAGAGCAGCAAGAGCTTTTGGTCGTGGCCCCTTTGGTGTGGGAGGAATCCCTGGACGTTGGCAATTGCTGGGCTGGGCTCCGGCTGTACTCAGCGGACCAAGCAGATAATCTTGAGCTTTGGGAGGCTGTAGGAAGAGACAGCGCCAGCCTTTGTGGGGCAGTGAATGGGGTTGCCTGGCTACTTGAAGAGCAGCAAGAGCTTTGGGTCGTGGCCCCTTTGGTGTGGGAGGAATCCTTGGACATTCGCAATTGCTGAGCTGGGCTCCAGGCATACTCAGCGGCCCAGGCAGATATTATTTGACTTTGGGATGCTAACAAAGAGAGAGCCCCAAGACTTGTGGGGCTGTGAATGGGGTTGCCTGGCTACTTGAAGAGCAGCAAGAGCTTTGGGTCGTGGCCCCTTTGGTGTGGGAGGAATCCCTGGACGTTGGCAATTGCTGAGCTGGGCTCCAGCTGTACTCAGCGGCCCAGGCAGATATTATTTGACTTTGGGATGCTAACAAAGAGAGAGCCCCAAGACTTGTGGGGCTGTGAATGGGGTTGCCTGGCTACTTGAAGAGCAGCAAGAGCTTTTGGTCGTGGCCCCTTTGCTGTGGGAGGAATCCCTGGACGTTGGCAATTGCTGAGCTGGGCTCTGGGCCTACTCAGCGCACCAGGCAGATAATCTTGGGCTTTGGGAGGCTGCAGAAAGAGACAGCGCCAGCGTTTGTGGGGTAGTGAATGGGGTTTCCTGGCTACTTGAAGAGCAGCAAGAGCTTTTGGTCGTGGCCCCTTTGGTGTGGGAGGAATCCCTGGACGTTGGCAATTGCTGAGCTGGGCTCTGGGCCTACTCAGCGCACCAAGCAGATAATCTTGGGCTTTGGGAGGCTGCAGGAAGAGACAGCGCCAGCGTCTGTGGGGCAGTGAATGGGGTTGCCTGGCTACTTGAAGAGCAGCAAGAGCTTTTGGTCGTGGCCCCTTTGGTGTGGGAGGAATCCCTGGACATTCGCAATTGCTGAGCTGGGCTCCAGGCCTACTCAGCGGCCCAGGCAGATATTATTTGACTTTGGGATGCTATACAAAGAGTGAGCCTCAAGACTTGTGGGGCTGTGAATGGGGTTGCCTGGCTACTTGAAGAGCAGCAAGAGCTTTTGGTCGTGGCCCCTTTGGTGTGGGAGGAATCCCTGGACGTTGGCAATTGCTGAGCTGGGCTCTGAGCCTACTCAGCGCACCAAGCAGATAATCTTGGGCTTTGGGAGGCTGCAGGAAGAGACAGCGCCAGCCTTTGTGGGGCAGTGAATGGGGTTGCCTGGCTACTTGAAGAGCAGCAAGAGCTTTTGGTCGTGGCCCCTTTGGTGTGGGAGGAATCCCTGGACGTTGGCCATTGCTGAGCTGGGCTCCGTCTGTACTCAGCGGCCCAAGCAGATAGTCTTGGACTTTGGGAGGCTGCAGGAAGAGACAGCGCCAGCCTTTGTGGGGCAGTGAATGGGGTTGCCTGGCTACTTGAAGAGCAGCAAGAGCTTTTGGTCGTGGCCCCTTTGGTGTGGGAGGAATCCCTGGACGTTGGCAATTGCTGAGCTGGGCTCTGGGCCTACTCAGTGCACCAAGCAGATAATCTTGGGCTTTGGGAGGCTGCAGGAAGAGACAGCGCCAGCCTTTGTGGGGCAGTGAATGGGGTTGCCTGGCTACTTGAAGAGCAGCAAGAGCTTTTGGTCGTGGCCCCTTTGGTGTGGGAGGAATCCCTGGACGTCAGCAATTGCTGAGCTGGGCTCCGGCTGTACTCAGCGGCCCAGGCAGATAATCTTGGGCTTTGGGAGGCTGCAGGAAGAGACAGCGCCAGCCTTTGTGGGGCAGTGAATGGGGTTGCCTGGCTACTTGAAGAGCAGCAAGAGCTTTGGGTCGTGGCCCCTTTGGTGTGGGAGGAATCCCTGGACATTCGCAATTGCTGAGCTGGGCTCCAGGCCTACTCAGCGGCCTAGGCAGATATTATTTTACTTTGGGATGCTATACATAGAGAGAGCCCCAAGACTTGTGGAGCTCTAAATGGGGTTGCCTGGCTACTTGAAGAGCAGCAAGAGCTTTTGGTCGTGGCCCCTTTGGTGTGGGAGGAATCCCTGGACGTTGGCAATTGCTGAGCTGGGCTTTGAGCCTACTCAGCGCACCAAGCAGATAGTCTTGGACTTTGGGAGGCTGCAGGAAGAGACAGCGCCAGCGTCTGTGGGGCAGTGAATGGGGTTGCCTGGCTACTTGAAGAGCAGCAAGAGCTTTTGGTCGTGGCCCCTTTGGTGTGGGAGGAATCCCTGGACATTCGCAATTGCTGAGCTGGCCTCCAGGCGTACTCAGCAGCCTAGGCAGATATTATTTTACTTTGGGATGCTATACATAGAGAGAGCCCCAAGACTTGTGGAGCTCTAAATGGGGTTGCCTGGCTACTTGAAGAGCAGCAAGAGCTTTTGGTCGTGGCCCCTTTGGTGTGGGAGGAATCCCTGGACGTTGGCAATTGCTGAGCTGGGCTCCGGCTGTACTCAGCGGCCCAGGCAGATAGTCTTGGACTTTGGGAGGCTGCAGAAAGAGACAGTGCCAGCCTTTGTGGGGCTGCGAATGGGGTTGCCTGGCTACTTGAAGAGCAGCAAGAGCTTTTGGTCGTGGCCCCTTTGGTGTGGGAGGAATCCCTGGACATTGGCAATTGCTGAGCTGGGCTCTGAGCCTACTCAGCGCACCAAGCAGATAATCTTGGGCTTTGGGAGGCTGCAGGAAGAGACAGCGCCAGCCTTTGTGGGGCAGTGAATGGGGTTGCCTGGCTACTTGAAGAGCAGCAAGAGCTTTGGGTCGTGGCCCCTTTGGTGTGGGAGGAATCCCTGGACGTTGGCAATTGCTGAGCTGGGCTCCGGCTGTACTCAGCGGCCCAAGCAGATAGTCTTGGACGTTGGGAGGCTGCAGGAAGAGACAGCGCCAGCGTCTGTGGGGCAGTGAATGGGGTTGCCTGGCTACTTGAAGAGCAGCAAGAGCTTTTGGTCGTGGCCCCTTTGGTGTGGGAGGAATCCCTGGACGTTGGCAATTGCTGAGCTGGGCTTTGAGCCTACTCACCGCACCAAGCAGATAGTCTTGGACTTTGGGAGGCTGCAGGAAGAGACAGCCCCAGTGTCTGTGGGGCAGTGAATGGGGTTGCCTGGCTACTTGAAGAGCAGCAAGAGCTTTTGGTCGTGGCCCCTTTGGTGTTGGAGGAATCCCTGGACATTCGCAATTGCTGAGCTGGGCTCCAGGCCTACTCAGCGGCCCAGGCAGATATTATTTTACTTTGGGATGCTATACAAAGAGACAGCCCCAAGACTTGTGGGGTTGTGAATGGGGTTGCCTGGCTACTTGAAGAGCAGCAAGAGCTTTTGGTCGTGGCCCCTTTGGTGTGGGAGGAATCCCTGGACGTTGGCAATTGCTGAGCTGGGCTCTGGGCCTACTCAGCGCACCAAGCAGATAGTCTTGGGCTTTGGGAGGCTGCAGGAAGAGACAGCGCCAGCCTTTGTGGGGCAGTGAATGGGGTTGCCTGGCTACTTGAAGAGCAGCAAGAGCTTTTGGTCGTGGCCCCTTTGGTGTGGGAGGAATCCCTGGACGTTGGCAATTGCTGAGCTGGGCTCTGAGCCTACTCAGTGCACCAAGCAGATAGTCTTGGACTTTGGGAGGCTGCAGGAAGAGACAGCGCCAGCGTCTGTGGGGCAGTGAATGGGGTTGCCTGGCTACTTGAAGAGCAGCAAGAGCTTTTGGTCATGGCCCCTTTGGTGTGGGAGGAATCCCTGGACGTTGGCCATTGCTGAGCTGGGCTCCGGCTGTACTCAGCGGCCCAAGCAGATAGTCTTGGACGTTGGGAGGCTGCAGGAAGAGACAGCGCCAGCGTCTGTGGGGCAGTGAATGGGGTTGCCTGGCTACTTGAAGAGCAGCAAGAGCTTTTGGTCATGGCCCCTTTGGTGTGGGAGGAATCCCTGGACGTTGGCAATTGCTGAGCTGGGCTCTGGGCCTACTCAGTGCACCAAGCAGATAATCTTGGTCTTTGGGAGGCTGCAGGAAGAGACAGCGCCAGCCTTTGTGGGGCAGTGAATGGGGTTGCCTGACTAGTTGAAGAGCAGCAAGAGCTTTTGGTCGTGGCCCCTTTGGTGTGGGAGGAATCCCTGGACGTTGGCAATTGCTGAGCTGGGCTCCGGCTGTACTCAGCGGCCCAGGCAGATAATCTTGGGCTTTGGGAGGCTGCAGGAAGAGACAGCGCCAGCCTTTGTGGGGCAGTGAATGGGGTTGCCTGGCTACTTGAAGAGCAGCAAGAGCTTTTGGTCGTGGCCCCTTTGGTGTGGGAGGAATCCCTGGACATTCGCAATTGCTGAGCTGGGTTCCAGGCCTACTCAGCGGCCTAGGCAGATATTATTTTACTTTGGGATGCTATACACAGAGAGAGCCCCAAGACTTGTGGAGCTCTAAATGGGGTTGCCTGGCTACTTGAAGAGCAGCAAGAGCTTTTGGTCGTGGCCCCTTTGGTGTGGGAGGAATCCCTGGACGTTGGCAATTGCTGAGCTGGGCTCTGAGCCTACTCAGCGCACCAAGCAGATAGTCTTGGACTTTGGGAGGCTGCAGGAAGAGACAGCGCCAGCGTCTGTGGGGCAGTGAATGGGGTTGCCTGGCTACTTGAAGAGCAGCAAGAGCTTTGGGTCGTGGCCCCTTTGGTGTGGGAGGAATCCCTGGACATTCGCAATTGCTGAGCTGGGCTCCAGGCCTACTCAGCAGCCCAGGCAGATATTATTTGACTTTGGGATGCTATACAAAGAGAGAGCCCCAAGACTTGTGGGGCTGTGAATGGGGTTGCCTGGCTACTTGAAGAGCAGCAAGAGCTTTTGGTCGTGGCCCCTTTGGTGTGGGAGGAATCCCTGGATGTTGGCCATTGCTGAGCTGGGCTTTGAGCCTACTCAGCGCACCAAGCAGATAGTCTTGGACTTTGGGAGGCTGCAGGAAGAGACAGCGCCAGCGTCTGTGGGGCAGTGAATGGGGTTGCCTGGCTACTTGAAGAGCAGCAAGAGCTTTTGGTCGTGGCCCCTTTGGTGTGGGAGCAATCC
The DNA here is from genome assembly GCF_965183815.1 of Platalea leucorodia. Lineage (NCBI taxonomy): Eukaryota > Metazoa > Chordata > Aves > Pelecaniformes > Threskiornithidae > Platalea > Platalea leucorodia. The sequence goes on from NC_138823.1 coordinate 105,672,586, forward strand.
CTGGACGTTGGCAATTGCTGAGCTGGGCTCCGGCTGTACTCAGCGGCCCAGGCTGATAATCTTGAGCTTTGGGAGGCTGCAGGAAGAGACAGCGCCAGCCTTTGTGGGGCAGTGAATGGGGTTGCCTGGCTACTTGAAGAGCAGCAAGAGCTTTTGGTCGTGGCCCCTTTGGTGTGGGAGGAATCCCTGGACATTCGCAATTGCTGAGCTGGGCTCCAGGCCTACTCAGCGGCCCAGGCAGATATTATTTGACTTTGGGATGCTAACAAAGAGAGAGCCCCAAGACTTGTGGGGCTGTGAATGGGGTTGCCTGGCTACTTGAAGAGCAGCAAGAGCTTTGGGTCGTGGCCCCTTTGGTGTGGGAGGAATCCCTGGACATTCGCAATTGCTGAGCTGGGCTCCAGGCCTTCTCAGCGGTCCAGGCAGATATTATTTTACTTTGGGATGCTATACAAAGAGTGAGCCTCAAGACTTGTGGGGCTGTGAATGGGGTTGCCTGGCTACTTGAAGAGCAGCAAGAGCTTTTGGTCGTGGCCCCTTTGGTGTGGGAGGAATCCCTGGACGTTGGCAATTGCTGAGCTGGGCTCTGAGCCTACTCAGCGCACCAAGCAGATAATCTTGGGCTTTGGGAGGCTGCAGGAAGAGACAGCGCCAGCCTTTGTGGGGCAGTGAATGGGGTTGCCTGGCTACTTGAAGAGCAGCAAGAGCTTTTGGTCGTGGCCCCTTTGGTGTGGGAGGAATCCCTGGACGTCGGCAATTGCTGAGCTGGGCTCCGGCTGTACTCAGCGGCCCAAGCAGATAGTCTTGGACGTTGGGAGGCTGCAGGAAGAGACAGCGCCAGCGTCTGTGGGGCAGTGAATGGGGTTGCCTGGCTACTTGAAGAGCAGCAAGAGCTTTTGGTCGTGGCCCCTTTGGTGTTGGAGGAATCCCTGGACATTCGCAATTGCTGAGCTGGGCTCCAGGCCTACTCAGCGGCCCAGGCAGATATTATTTTACTTTGGGATGCTATACAAAGAGACAGCCCCAAGACTTGTGGGGTTGTGAATGGGGTTGCCTGGCTACTTGAAGAGCAGCAAGAGCTTTTGGTCGTGGCCCCTTTGGTGTGGGAGGAATCCCTGGACGTTGGCAATTGCTGAGCTGGGCTCTGGGCCTACTCAGCGCACCAAGCAGATAATCTTGGGCTTTGGGAGGCTGCAGGAAGAGACAGCGCCAGCCTTTGTGGGGCAGTGAATGGGGTTGCCTGGCTACTTGAAGAGCAGCAAGAGCTTTTGGTCGTGGCCCCTTTGGTGTGGGAGGAATCCCTGGACGTTGGCAATTGCTGAGCTGGGCTCTGAGCCTACTCAGTGCACCAAGCAGATAGTCTTGGACTTTGGGAGGCTGCAGGAAGAGACAGCGCCAGCGTCTGTGGGGCAGTGAATGGGCTGCCCTGGCTACTTGAAGAGCAGCAAGAGCTTTTGGTCGTGGCCCCTTTGGTGTGGGAGGAATCCCTGGACGTTGGCAACTGCTGAGCTGGGCTCCGGCTGTACTCAGCGGCCCAAGCAGATAGTCTTGGACGTTGGGAGGCTGCAGGAAGAGACAGCGCCAGCGTCTGTGGGGCAGTGAATGGGGTTGCCTGGCTACTTGAAGAGCAGCAAGAGCTTTTGGTCGTGGCCCCTTTGGTGTGGGAGGAATCCCTGGACATTCGCAATTGCTGAGCTGGGTTCCAGGCCTACTCAGCGGCCTAGGCAGATATTATTTGACTTTGGGATGCTATACACAGAGAGAGCCCCAAGACTTGTGGAGCTCTAAATGGGGTTGCCTGGCTACTTGAAGAGCAGCAAGAGCTTTTGGTCGTGGCCCCTTTGGTGTGGGAGGAATCCCTGGACGTTGGCAATTGCTGAGCTGGGCTCTGAGCCTACTCAGCGCACCAAGCAGATAGTCTTGGACTTTGGGAGGCTGCAGGAAGAGACAGCCCCAGCGTCTGTGGGGCAGTGAATGGGGTTGCCTGGCTACTTGAAGAGCAGCAAGAGCTTTGGGTCGTGGCCCCTTTGGTGTGGGAGGAATCCCTGGACATTCGCAATTGCTGAGCTGGGCTCCAGGCCTACTCAGCAGCCCAGGCAGATATTATTTGACTTTGGGATGCTATACAAAGAGAGAGCCCCAAGACTTGTGGGGCTGTGAATGGGGTTGCCTGGCTACTTGAAGAGCAGCAAGAGCTTTTGGTCGTGGCCCCTTTGGTGTGGGAGGAATCCCTGGATGTTGGCCATTGCTGAGCTGGGCTTTGAGCCTACTCAGCGCACCAAGCAGATAGTCTTGGACTTTGGGAGGCTGCAGGAAGAGACAGCGCCAGCGTCTGTGGGGCAGTGAATGGGGTTGCCTGGCTACTTGAAGAGCAGCAAGAGCTTTTGGTCGTGGCCCCTTTGGTGTGGGAGCAATCCCTGGACGTTGGCAATTGCTGAGCTGGGCTCCGGCTGTACTCAGCGGCCCAGGCTGATAATCTTGAGCTTTGGGAGGCTGCAGGAAGAGACAGCGCCAGCCTTTGTGGGGCAGTGAATGGGGTTGCCTGGCTACTTGAAGAGCAGCAAGAGCTTTTGTTCGTGGCCCCTTTGGTGTGGGAGGAATCCCTGGACATTCGCAATTGCTGAGCTGGGCTCCAGGCCTACTCAGCGGCCCAGGCAGATATTATTTGACTTTGGGATGCTAACAAAGAGAGAGCCCCAAGACTTGTGGGGCTGTGAATGGGGTTGCCTGGCTACTTGAAGAGCAGCAAGAGCTTTGGGTCGTGGCCCCTTTGGTGTGGGAGGAATCCCTGGACATTCGCAATTGCTGAGCTGGGCTCCAGGCCTTCTCAGCGGTCCAGGCAGATATTATTTTACTTTGGGATGCTATACAAAGAGTGAGCCTCAAGACTTGTGGGGCTGTGAATGGGGTTGCCTGGCTACTTGAAGAGCAGCAAGAGCTTTTGGTCGTGGCCCCTTTGGTGTGGGAGGAATCCCTGGACGTTGGCAATTGCTGAGCTGGGCTCTGAGCCTACTCAGCGCACCAAGCAGATAATCTTGGGCTTTGGGAGGCTGCAGGAAGAGACAGCGCCAGCCTTTGTGGGGCAGTGAATGGGGTTGCCTGGCTACTTGAAGAGCAGCAAGAGCTTTTGGTCGTGGCCCCTTTGGTGTGGGAGGAATCCCTGGACGTCGGCAATTGCTGAGCTGGGCTCCGGCTGTACTCAGCGGCCCAAGCAGATAGTCTTGGACGTTGGGAGGCTGCAGGAAGAGACAGCGCCAGCGTCTGTGGGGCAGTGAATGGGGTTGCCTGGCTACTTGAAGAGCAGCAAGAGCTTTTGGTCGTGGCCCCTTTGGTGTTGGAGGAATCCCTGGACATTCGCAATTGCTGAGCTGGGCTCCAGGCCTACTCAGCGGCCCAGGCAGATATTATTTTACTTTGGGATGCTATACAAAGAGACAGCCCCAAGACTTGTGGGGTTGTGAATGGGGTTGCCTGGCTACTTGAAGAGCAGCAAGAGCTTTTGGTCGTGGCCCCTTTGGTGTGGGAGGAATCCCTGGACGTTGGCCATTGCTGAGCTGGGCTCTGGGCCTACTCAGCGCACCAAGCAGATAATCTTGGGCTTTGGGAGGCTGCAGGAAGAGACAGCGCCAGCCTTTGTGGGGCAGTGAATGGGGTTGCCTGGCTACTTGAAGAGCAGCAAGAGCTTTTGGTCGTGGCCCCTTTGGTGTGGGAGGAATCCCTGGACGTTGGCAATTGCTGAGCTGGGCTCTGAGCCTACTCAGTGCACCAAGCAGATAGTCTTGGACTTTGGGAGGCTGCAGGAAGAGACAGCGCCAGCGTCTGTGGGGCAGTGAATGGGCTGCCCTGGCTACTTGAAGAGCAGCAAGAGCTTTTGGTCGTGGCCCCTTTGGTGTGGGAGGAATCCCTGGACGTTGGCAACTGCTGAGCTGGGCTCCGGCTGTACTCAGCGGCCCAAGCAGATAATCTTGGACGTTGGGAGGCTGCAGGAAGAGACAGCGCCAGCGTCTGTGGGGCAGTGAATGGGGTTGCCTGGCTACTTGAAGAGCAGCAAGAGCTTTTGGTCGTGGCCCCTTTGGTGTGGGAGGAATCCCTGGACGTTGGCAATTGCTGAGCTGGGCTCTGGGCCTACTCAGTGCACCAAGCAGATAATCTTGGTCTTTGGGAGGCTGCAGGAAGAGACAGCGCCAGCCTTTGTGGGGCAGTGAATGGGGTTGCCTGACTAGTTGAAGAGCAGCAAGAGCTTTGGGTCGTGGCCCCTTTGGTGTGGGAGGAATCCCTGGACGTCGGCAATTGCTGAGCTGGGCTCCGGCTGTACTCAGCGGCCCAGGCAGATAATCTTGGGCTTTGGGAGGCTGCAGAAAGAGACAGAGCCAGCCTTTGTGGGGCAGTGAATGGGTTTGCCTGGCTACTTGAAGAGCAGCAAGAGCTTTTGGTCGTGGCCCCTTTGGTTTGGGAGGAATCCCTGGACATTCGCAATTGCTGAGCTGGGTTCCAGGCCTACTCAGCGGCCTAGGCAGATATTATTTGACTTTGGGATGCTATACACAGAGAGAGCCCCAAGACTTGTGGAGCTCTAAATGGGGTTGCCTGGCTACTTGAAGAGCAGCAAGAGCTTTTGGTCGTGGCCCCTTTGGTGTGGGAGGAATCCCTGGACGTTGGCAATTGCTGAGCTGGGCTCTGAGCCTACTCAGCGCACCAAGCAGATAGTCTTGGACTTTGGGAGGCTGCAGGAAGAGACAGCGCCAGCGTCTGTGGGGCAGTGAATGGGGTTGCCTGGCTACTTGAAGAGCAGCAAGAGCTTTGGGTCGTGGCCCCTTTGGTGTGGGAGGAATCCCTGGACATTCGCAATTGCTGAGCTGGGCTCCAGGCCTACTCAGCAGCCTAGGCAGATATTATTTTACTTTGGGATGCTATACAAAGAGTGAGCCTCAAGACTTGTGGGGCTGTGAATGGGGTTGCCTGGCTACTTGAAGAGCAGCAAGAGCTTTTGGTCGTGGCCCCTTTGGTGTGGGAGGAATCCCTGGACGTTGGCAATTGCTGAGCTGGGCTCTGAGCCTACTCAGCGCACCAAGCAGATAATCTTGGGCTTTGGGAGGCTGCAGGAAGAGACAGCGCCAGCCTTTGTGGGGCAGTGAATGGGGTTGCCTGGCTACTTGAAGAGCAGCAAGAGCTTTTGGTCGTGGCCCCTTTGGTGTGGGAGCAATCCCTGGACGTTGGCAATTGCTGAGCTGGGCTTTGAGCCTACTCAGCGCACCAAGCAGATAGTCTTGGACTTTGGGAGGCTGCAGGAAGAGACAGCCCCAGCGTCTGTGGGGCAGTGAATGGGGTTGCCTGGCTACTTGAAGAGCAGCAAGAGCTTTTGGTCGTGGCCCCTTTGGTGTTGGAGGAATCCCTGGACATTCGCAATTGCTGAGCTGGGCTCCAGGCCTACTCAGCGGCCCAGGCAAATATTATTTGACTTTGGGATGCTATACAAAGAGACAGCCCCAAGACTTGTGGGGTTGTGAATGGGGTTGCCTGGCTACTTGAAGAGCAGCAAGAGCTTTTGGTCGTGGCCCCTTTGGTGTGGGAGGAATCCCTGGACGTTGGCAATCGCTGAGCTGGGCTCTGGGCCTACTCAGCGCACCAAGCAGATAATCTTGGGCTTTGGGAGGCTGCAGGAAGAGACAGCGCCAGCCTTTGTGGGGCAGTGAATGGGGTTGCCTGGCTACTTGAAGAGCAGCAAGAGCTTTTGGTCGTGGCCCCTTTGGTGTGGGAGGAATCCCTGGACGTTGGCAATTGCTGAGCTGGGCTCTGAGCCTACTCAGTGCACCAAGCAGATAGTCTTGGACTTTGGGAGGCTGCAGGAAGAGACAGCGCCAGCGTCTGTGGGGCAGTGAATGGGCTGCCCTGGCTACTTGAAGAGCAGCAAGAGCTTTTGGTCGTGGCCCCTTTGGTGTGGGAGGAATCCCTGGACGTTGGCAACTGCTGAGCTGGGCTCCGGCTGTACTCAGCGGCCCAAGCAGATAGTCTTGGACGTTGGGAGGCTGCAGGAAGAGACAGCGCCAGCGTCTGTGGGGCAGTGAATGGGGTTGCCTGGCTACTTGAAGAGCAGCAAGAGCTTTTGGTCGTGGCCCCTTTGGTGTGGGAGGAATCCCTGGACGTTGGCAATTGCTGAGCTGGGCTCTGAGCCTACTCAGCGCACCAAGCAGATAGTCTTGGACTTTGGGAGGCTGCAGGAAGAGACAGCGCCAGCGTCTGTGGGGCAGTGAATGGGGTTGCCTGGCTACTTGAAGAGCAGCAAGAGCTTTGGGTCGTGGCCCCTTTGGTGTGGGAGGAATCCCTGGACATTCGCAATTGCTGAGCTGGGCTCCAGGCCTACTCAGCAGCCTAGGCAGATATTTTTTTACTTTGGGATGCTATACATAGAGAGAGCCCCAAGACTTGTGGAGCTCTAAATGGGGTTGCCTGGCTACTTGAAGAGCAGCAAGAGCTTTTGGTCGTGGCCCCTTTGGTGTGGGAGGAATCCCTGGACGTTGGCCATTGCTGAGCTGGGCTTTGAGCCTACTCAGCGCACCAAGCAGATAGTCTTGGACTTTGGGAGGCTGCAGGAAGAGACAGCGCCAGCGTCTGTGGGGCAGTGAATGGGGTTGCCTGGCTACTTGAAGAGCAGCAAGAGCTTTTGGTCGTGGCCCCTTTGGTGTGGGAGCAATCCCTGGACGTTGGCAATTGCTGAGCTGGGCTCCGGCTGTACTCAGCGGCCCAGGCTGATAATCTTGAGCTTTGGGAGGCTGCAGGAAGAGACAGCGCCAGCCTTTGTGGGGCAGTGAATGGGGTTGCCTGGCTACTTGAAGAGCAGCAAGAGCTTTTGGTCGTGGCCCCTTTGGTGTGGGAGGAATCCCTGGACATTCGCAATTGCTGAGCTGGGCTCCAGGCCTACTCAGCGGCCCAGGCAGATATTATTTGACTTTGGGATGCTAACAAAGAGAGAGCCCCAAGACTTGTGGGGCTGTGAATGGGGTTGCCTGGCTACTTGAAGAGCAGCAAGAGCTTTTGGTCGTGGCCCCTTTGGTGTGGGAGGAATCCCTGGACGTTGGCCATTGCTGAGCTGGGCTCCGGCTGTACTCAGCGGCCCAGGCAGATAGTCTTGGACTTTGGGAGGCTGCAGGAAGAGACAGCCCCAGCGTCTGTGGGGCAGTGAATGGGGTTGCCTGGCTACTTCAAGAGCAGCAAGAGCTTTTGGTCGTGGCCCCTTTGGTGTGGGAGGAATCCCTGGACGTTGGCAATTGCTGAGCTGGGCTCTGAGCCTACTCAGCGCACCAAGCAGATAATCTTGGGCTTTGGGAGGCTGCAGGAAGAGACAGCGCCAGCCTTTGTGGGGCAGTGAATGGGGTTGCCTGGCTACTTGAAGAGCAGCAAGAGCTTTGGGTCGTGGCCCCTTTGGTGTGGGAGGAATCCCTGGACGTCGGCAATTGCTGAGCTGGGCTCCGGCTGTACTCAGCGGCCCAAGCAGATAGTCTTGGACGTTGGGAGGCTGCAGGAAGAGACAGCGCCAGCGTCTGTGGGGCAGTGAATGGGGTTGCCTGGCTACTTGAAGAGCAGCAAGAGCTTTTGGTCGTGGCCCCTTTGGTGTGGGAGGAATCCCTGGACGTTGGCAATTGCTGAGCTGGGCTTTGAGCCTACTCAGCGCACCAAGCAGATAGTCTTGGACTTTGGGAGGCTGCAGGAAGAGACAGCCCCAGCGTCTGTGGGGCAGTGAATGGGGTTGCCTGGCTACTTGAAGAGCAGCAAGAGCTTTTGGTCATGGCACCTCTGGTGTTGGAGGAATCCCTGGACATTCGCAATTGCTGAGCTGGGCTCCAGGCCTACTCAGCGGCCCAGGCAGATATTATTTTACTTTGGGATGCTATACAAAGAGACAGCCCCAAGACTTGTGGGGTTGTGAATGGGGTTGCCTGGCTACTTGAAGAGCAGCAAGAGCTTTTGGTCGTGGCCCCTTTGGTGTGGGAGGAATCCCTGGACGTTGGCAATCGCTGAGCTGGGCTCTGGGCCTACTCAGCGCACCAAGCAGATAATCTTGGGCTTTGGGAGGCTGCAGGAAGAGACAGCGCCAGCCTTTGTGGGGCAGTGAATGGGGTTGCCTGGCTACTTGAAGAGCAGCAAGAGCTTTTGGTCGTGGCCCCTTTGGTGTGGGAGGAATCCCTGGACGTTGGCAACTGCTGAGCTGGCCTCTGGGCCTACTCAGCGCACCAAGCAGATAATCTTGGGCTTTGGGAGGCTGCAGGAAGAGACAGCGCCAGCCTTTGTGGGGCAGTGAATGGGGTTGCCTGGCTACTTGAAGAGCAGCAAGAGCTTTTGGTCGTGGCCCCTTTGGTGTGGGAGGAATCCCTGGACGTTGGCAATTGCTGAGCTGGGCTCTGGGCCTACTCAGTGCACCAAGCAGATAATCTTGGTCTTTGGGAGGCTGCAGGAAGAGACAGCGCCAGCCTTTGTGGGGCAGTGAATGGGGTTGCCTGACTACTTGAAGAGCAGCAAGAGCTTTGGGTCGTGGCCCCTTTGGTGTGGGAGGAATCCCTGGACGTCGGCAATTGCTGAGCTGGGCTCCGGCTGTACTCAGCGGCCCAGGCAGATAATCTTGGGCTTTGGGAGGCTGCAGAAAGAGACAGAGCCAGCCTTTGTGGGGCAGTGAATGGGTTTGCCTGGCTACTTGAAGAGCAGCAAGAGCTTTTGGTCGTGGCCCCTTTGGTGTGGGAGGAATCCCTGGACATTCGCAATTGCTGAGCTGGGTTCCAGGCCTACTCAGCGGCCTAGGCAGATATTATTTTACTTTGGGATGCTATACACAGAGAGAGCCCCAAGACTTGTGGAGCTCTAAATGGGGTTGCCTGGCTACTTGAAGAGCAGCAAGAGCTTTTGGTCGTGGCCCCTTTGGTGTGGGAGGAATCCCTGGACGTTGGCAATTGCTGAGCTGGGCTCTGAGCCTACTCAGCGCACCAAGCAGATAGTCTTGGACTTTGGGAGGCTGCAGGAAGAGACAGCGCCAGCGTCTGTGGGGCAGTGAATGGGGTTGCCTGGCTACTTGAAGAGCAGCAAGAGCTTTGGGTCGTGGCCCCTTTGGTGTGGGAGGAATCCCTGGACATTCGCAATTGCTGAGCTGGGCTCCAGGCCTACTCAGCAGCCTAGGCAGATATTTTTTTACTTTGGGATGCTATACATAGAGAGAGCCCCAAGACTTGTGGAGCTCTAAATGGGGTTGCCTGGCTACTTGAAGAGCAGCAAGAGCTTTTGGTCGTGGCCCCTTTGGTGTGGGAGGAATCCCTGGACGTTGGCCATTGCTGAGCTGGGCTTTGAGCCTACTCAGCGCACCAAGCAGATAGTCTTGGACTTTGGGAGGCTGCAGGAAGAGACAGCGCCAGCGTCTGTGGGGCAGTGAATGGGGTTGCCTGGCTACTTGAAGAGCAGCAAGAGCTTTTGGTCGTGGCCCCTTTGGTGTGGGAGCAATCCCTGGACGTTGGCAATTGCTGAGCTGGGCTCCGGCTGTACTCAGCGGCCCAGGCTGATAATCTTGAGCTTTGGGAGGCTGCAGGAAGAGACAGCGCCAGCCTTTGTGGGGCAGTGAATGGGGTTGCCTGGCTACTTGAAGAGCAGCAAGAGCTTTTGGTCGTGGCCCCTTTGGTGTGGGAGGAATCCCTGGACATTCGCAATTGCTGAGCTGGTCTCCAGGCCTACTCAGCGGCCCAGGCAGATATTCTTGGACTATGGGATGCTAACAAAGAGAGAGCCCCAAGACTTGTGGGGCTGTGAATGGGGTTGCCTGGCTACTTGAAGAGCAGCAAGAGCTTTTGGTCGTGGCCCCTTTGGTGTGGGAGGAATCCCTGGACGTTGGCCATTGCTGAGCTGGGCTCCGGCTGTACTCAGCGGCCCAGGCAGATAGTCTTGGACTTTGGGAGGCTGCAGGAAGAGACAGCCCCAGCGTCTGTGGGGCAGTGAATGGGGTTGCCTGGCTACTTCAAGAGCAGCAAGAGCTTTTGGTCGTGGCCCCTTTGGTGTGGGAGGAATCCCTGGACGTTGGCAATTGCTGAGCTGGGCTCTGAGCCTACTCAGCGCACCAAGCAGATAATCTTGGGCTTTGGGAGGCTGCAGGAAGAGACAGCGCCAGCCTTTGTGGGGCAGTGAATGGGGTTGCCTGGCTACTTGAAGAGCAGCAAGAGCTTTTGGTCGTGGCCCCTTTGGTGTGGGAGGAATCCCTGGACGTTGGCAGTTGCTGAGCTGGGCTCTGAGCCTACTCAGCGCACCAAGCAGATAGTCTTGGACTTTGGGAGGCTGCAGGAAGAGACAGCGCCAGCGTTTGTGGGGTAGTGAATGGGGTTGCCTGGCTACTTGAAGAGCAGCAAGAGCTTTTGGTCGTGGCCCCTTTGGTGTGGGAGGAATCCCTGGACGTTGGCAATTGCTGGGCTGGGCTCCGGCTGTACTCAGCGGACCAAGCAGATAATCTTGAGCTTTGGGAGGCTGTAGGAAGAGACAGCGCCAGCCTTTGTGGGACAGTGAATGGGGTTGCCTGGCTACTTGAAGAGCAGCAAGAGCTTTGGGTCGTGGCCCCTTTGATGTGGGAGGAATCCCTGGACATTCGCAATTGCTGAGCTGGGCTCCAGGCCTACTCAGCGGCCCAGGCAGATATTATTTGACTTTGGGATGCTAACAAAGAGAGAGCCCCAAGACTTGTGGGGCTGTGAATGGGGTTGCCTGGCTACTTGAAGAGCAGCAAGAGCTTTTGGTCGTGGCCCCTTTGCTGTGGGAGGAATCCCTGGACGTTGGCAATTGCTGAGCTGGGCTCTGGGCCTACTCAGCGCACCAAGCAGATAATCTTGGGCTTTGGGAGGCTGCAGGAAGAGACAGCGCCAGCCTTTGTGGGGCAGTGAATGGGGTGTCCTGGCTACTTGAAGAGCAGCAAGAGCTTTTGGTCGTGGCCCCTTTGGTGTGGGAGGAATCCCTGGACGTTGGCAATTGCTGGGCTGGGCTCCGGCTGTACTCAGCGGACCAAGCAGATAATCTTGAGCTTTGGGAGGCTGCAGGAAGAGACAGCGCCAGTGTCTGTGGGGCTGTGAATGGGGTTGCCTGGCTAGTTGAAGAGCAGCAAGAGCCTTTGGTCATTGCACCTTTGATGTGGGAGGAATCCCTGGACATTCGCAATTGCTGAGCTGGGCTCCAGGCCTACTCAGCGGCCCAGGCAGATATTATTTGACTTTGGGATGCTAACAAAGAGAGAGCCCCAAGACTTGTGGGGCTGTGAATGGGGTTGCCTGGCTACTTGAAGAGCAGCAAGAGCTTTTGGTCGTGGCCCCTTTGGTGTGGGAGGAATCCCTGGACGTTGGCAGTTGCTGAGCTGGGCTCTGAGCCTACTCAGTGCACCAAGCAGATAGTCTTGGGCTTTGGGAGGCTGCAGGAAGAGACAGCGCCAGCCTTTTTGGGGCTGTGAATGGGGTTGCCTGGCTACTTGAAGAGCAGCAAGAGCTTTTGGTCGTGGCCCCTTTGGTGTGGGAGGAATCCCTGGACGTTGGCAATTGCTGGGCTGGGCTCCGGCTGTACTCAGCGGACCAAGCAGATAATCTTGGGCTTTGGGAGGCTGCAGGAAGAGACAGCGCCAGCCTTTGTGGGGCAGTGAATGGGGTTGCCTGGCTACTTGAAGAGCAGCAAGAGCTTTTGGTCGTGGCCCCTTTGGTGTGGGAGGAATCCCTGGACGTTGGCAATTGCTGAGCTGGGCTCTGAGCCTACTCAGCGCACCAAGCAGATAATCTTGGACTTTGGGAGGCTGCAGGAAGAGACAGCGCCAGCGTCTGTGGGGCAGTGAATGGGGTTGCCTGGCTACTTGAAGAGCAGCAAGAGCTTTGGGTCGTGGCCCCTTTGGTGTGGGAGGAATCCCTGGACATTCGCAATTGCTGAGCTGGGCTCCAGGCCTACTCAGCAGCCCAGGCAGATATTATTTGACTTTGGGATGCTATACAAAGAGAGAGCCCCAAGACTTGTGGGGCTGTGAATGGGGTTGCCTGGCTACTTGAAGAGCAGCAAGAGCTTTTGGTCGTGGCCCCTTTGGTGTGGGAGGAATCCCTGGACGTTGGCAATTGCTGAGCTGGGCTCCGGCTGTACTCAGCGGCCCAGGCTGATAATCTTGAGCTTTGGGAGGCTGCAGGAAGAGACAGCGCCAGCCTTTGTGGGGCAGTGAATGGGGTTGCCTGGCTACTTGAAGAGCAGCAAGAGCTTTTGGTCGTGGCCCCTTTGGTGTGGGAGGAATCCCTGGACGTTGGCAATTGCTGAGCTGGGCTCCAGGCCTACTCAGCGGCCCAGGCAGATATTATTTGACTTTGGGATGCTAACAAAGAGAGAGCCCCAAGACTTGTGGGGCTGTGAATGGGGTTGCCTGGCTACTTGAAGAGCAGCAAGAGCTTTGGGTCGTGGCCCCTTTGGTGTGGGAGGAATCCCTGGACATTCGCAATTGCTGAGCTGGGCTCCAGGCCTTCTCAGCGGCCCAGGCAGATATTATTTTACTTTGGGATGCTATACAAAGAGTGAGCCTCAAGACTTGTGGGGCTGTGAATGGGGTTGCCTGGCTACTTGAAGAGCAGCAAGAGCTTTTGGTCGTGGCCCCTTTGGTGTGGGAGGAATCCCTGGACGTTGGCAATTGCTGAGCTGGGCTCTGAGCCTACTCAGCGCACCAAGCAGATAATCTTGGGCTTTGGGAGGCTGCAGGAAGAGACAGCGCCAGCCTTTGTGGGGCAGTGAATGGGGTTGCCTGGCTACTTGAAGAGCAGCAAGAGCTTTGGGTCGTGGCCCCTTTGGTGTGGGAGGAATCCCTGGACGTCGGCAATTGCTGAGCTGGGCTCCGGCTGTACTCAGCGGCCCAAGCAGATAGTCTTGGACGTTGGGAGGCTGCAGGAAGAGACAGCGCCAGCGTCTGTGGGGCAGTGAATGGGGTTGCCTGGCTACTTGAAGAGCAGCAAGAGCTTTTGGTCGTGGCCCCTTTGGTGTGGGAGGAATCCCTGGACGTTGGCAATTGCTGAGCTGGGCTTTGAGCCTACTCAGCGCACCAAGCAGATAGTCTTGGACTTTGGGAGGCTGCAGGAAGAGACAGCCCCAGCGTCTGTGGGGCAGTGAATGGGGTTGCCTGGCTACTTGAAGAGCAGCAAGAGCTTTTGGTCGTGGCCCCTTTGGTGTGGGAGGAATCCCTGGACATTCGCAATTGCTGAGCTGGGCTCCAGGCCTACTCAGCGGCCCAGGCAGATATTATTTTACTTTGGGATGCTATACAAAGAGACAGCCCCAAGACTTGTGGGGTTGTGAATGGGGTTGCCTGGCTACTTGAAGAGCAGCAAGAGCTTTTGGTCGTGGCCCCTTTGCTGTGGGAGGAATCCCTGGACGTTGGCAATTGCTGAGCTGGGCTCTGGGCCTACTCAGCGCACCAAGCAGATAATCTTGGGCTTTGGGAGGCTGCAGGAAGAGACAGCGCCAGCCTTTGTGGGGCAGTGAATGGGGTTGCCTGGCTACTTGAAGAGCAGCAAGAGCTTTTGGTCGTGGCCCCTTTGGTGTGGGAGGAATCCCTGGACGTTGGCAATTGCTGAGCTGGGCTCTGGGCCTACTCAGTGCACCAAGCAGATAATCTTGGTCTTTGGGAGGCTGCAGGAAGAGACAGCGCCAGCCTTTGTGGGGCAGTGAATGGGGTTGCCTGACTAGTTGAAGAGCAGCAAGAGCTTTGGGTCGTGACCCCTTTGGTGTGGGAGGAATCCCTGGACGTCGGCAATTGCTGAGCTGGGCTCCGGCTGTACTCAGCGGCCCAGGCAGATAATCTTGGGCTTTGGGAGGCTGCAGGAAGAGACAGCGCCAGCGTCTGTGGGGCAGTGAATGGGGTTGCCTGGCTACTTGAAGAGCAGCAAGAGCTTTTGGTCGTGGCCCCTTTGGTGTGGGAGGAATCCCTGGACATTGACAATTGCTGAGCTGGGCTCTGGGCCTACTCAGCGCACCAAGCAGATAATCTTGAGCTTTGGGAGGCTGCAGGAAGAGATAGCGCCAGCGTCTGTGGGGCAGTGAATGGGGTTGCCTGGCTACTTGAAGAGCAGCAAGAGCTTTGGGTCGTGGCCCGATTGCTGTGGGAGGAATCCCTGGACGTTGGCAACTGCTGAGCTGGGCTCCGGCTGTACTCAGCGGCCCAGGCAGATATTCTTGGACTTTGGGAGGCTGCAGAAAGAGACAGCGCCAGCGTCTGTGGGGCAGTGAATGGGGTTGCCTGGCTACTTGAAGAGCAGCAAGAGCTTTGGGTCGTGGCCCGATTGCTGTGGGAGGAATCCCTGGACGTTGGCAATTGCTGAGCTGGGCTCCGGCTGTACTCAGCGGCCCAAGCAGATATTCTTGGACTTTGGGAGGCTGCAGAAAGAGGCAGCCCCACCGTTTGTGGGGCTGTGACTGGGGTTGCCTGGCTAGTTGAAGAGCAGCAAGAGCCTTTGGTCATGGAACCTTTGATGTGGGAGGAATCCCTGGACATTCGCAATTGCTGAGCTGGGCTCCAGGCATACTCAGCGGCCCAGGCAGATATTATTTTACTTTGGGATGCTATACAAAGAGAGAGCCCCAAGACTTGTGGGGCTGTGAATGGGGTTGCCTGGCTACTTGAAGAGCAGCAAGAGCTTTTGGTCGTGGCCCCTTTGGTGTGGGAGGAATCCCTGGACATTCGCAATTGCTGAGCTGGGCTCCAGGCCTACTCAGCGGCCCAGGCAGATATTATTTGACTTTGGGATGCTATACAAAGAGAAAGCCCCAAGACTTGTGGGGCTGTGAATGGGGTTTCCTGGCTAGTTGAAGAGCAGCAAGAGCTTTTGGTCGTGGCCCCTTTGGTGTGGGAGGAATCCCTGGACGTTGGCAATTGCTGAGCTGGGCTCTGAGCCTACTCAGTGCACCAAGCAGATAGTCTTGGACTTTGGGAGGCTGCAGAAAGAGGCAGCCCCACCGTTTGTGGGGCAGTGAATGGGGTTGCCTGGCTAGTTGAAGAGCAGCAAGAGCCTTTGGTCATGGCACATTTGGTGTGGGAGGAATCCCTGGACATTCGCAATTGCTGAGCTGGGCTCCAGGCCTACTCAGCAGCCTAGGCAGATATTATTTTACTTTGGGATGCTATACATAGAGAGAGCCCCAAGACTTGTGGAGCTCTAAATGGGGTTGCCTGGCTACTTGAAGAGCAGCAAGAGCTTTTGGTCGTGGCCCCTTTGGTGTGGGAGGAATCCCTGGACGTTGGCAGTTGCTGAGCTGGGCTCTGAGCCTACTCAGTGCACCAAGCAGATAGTCTTGGACTTTGGGAGGCTGCAGAAAGAGGCAGCCCCACCGTTTGTGGGGCAGTGAATGGGGTTGCCTGGCTAGTTGAAGAGCAGCAAGAGCCTTTGGTCATGGCACATTTGGTGTGGGAGGAATCCCTGGACATTCGCAATTGCTGAGCTGGGCTCCAGGCCTACTCAGCAGCCTAGGCAGATATTATTTTACTTTGGGATGCTATAAATAGAGAGAGCCCCAAGACTTGTGGAGCTCTAAATGGGGTTGCCTGGCTACTTGAAGAGCAGCAAGAGCTTTTGGTCGTGGCCCCTTTGGTGTGGGAGGAATCCCTGGACGTTGGCCATTGCTGAGCTGGGCTCCGGCTGTACTCAGCGGCCCAGGCAGATAGTCTTGGACTTTGGGAGGCTGCAGGAAGAGACAGCGCCAGCGTCTGTGGGGCAGTGAATGGGGTTGCCTGGCTACTTGAAGAGCAGCAAGAGCTTTGGGTCGTGGCCCCTTTGGTGTGGGAGGAATCCCTGGACGTTGGCAATTGCTGAGCTGGGCTCCGGCTGTACTCAGCAGCCCAGGCAGATATTCTTGGGCTTTGGGAGGCTGCAGAAAGAGGCAGCCCCAACGTTTGTGGGGCTGTGAATGGGGTTGCCTGGCTAGTTGAAGAGCAGCAAGAGCCTTTGGTCATGGCACCTTTGATGTGGGAGGAATCCCTGGACATTCGCAATTGCTGAGCTGGGCTCCGGCTGTACTCAGCGGCCCAGGCAGATATTATTTTACTTTGGGATGCTATACAAAGAGAGAGCCCCAAGACTTGTGGGGCTGTGAATGGGGTTGCCTGGCTACTTGAAGAGCAGCAAGAGCTTTTGGTCGTGGCCCCTTTGGTGTGGGAGGAATCCCTGGACATTGGCAACTGCTGAGCTGGGCTCCGGCTGTACTCAGCGGCCCAGGCAGATAATCTTGGGCTTTGGGAGGCTGCAGGAAGAGACAGCCCCACCGTTTGTGGGGCTGTTAATGGGGTTGCCTGGCTAGTTGAAGAGCAGCAAGAGTCTTCGGTCATGGCACCTTTGGTGTGGGAGGAATCCCTGGACGTTGGCCATTGCTGGGCTGGGCTCCGGCTGTACTCAGCGGCCCAGGCAGATAGTCTTGGACTTTGGGAGGCTGCAGAAAGAGACAGCGCCAGTGTCTGTGGGGCAGTGAATGGGGTTGCCTGGCTAGTTGAAGAGCAGCAAGAGCCTTTGGTCATGGCACCTTTGGTGTGGGAGGAATCCCTGGACATTCGCAATTGCTGAGCTGGGTTCCAGGCCTACTCAGCAGCCTAGGCAGATATTATTTTACTTTGGGATGCTATACAAAGAGAGAGCCCCAAGACTTGTGGAGCTCTAAATGGGGTTGCCTGGCTACTTGAAGAGCAGCAAGAGCTTTTGGTCGTGGCCCCTTTGGTGTGGGAGGAATCCCTGGACATTGGCAATTGCTGAGCTGGGCTCTGAGCCTACTCAGCGCACCAAGCAGATAATCTTGGGCTTTGGGAGGCTGCAGGAAGAGACAGCGCCAGCCTTTGTGGGGCAGTGAATGGGGTTGCCTGGCTACTTGAAGAGCAGCAAGAGCTTTTGGTCGTGGCCCCTTTGGTGTGGGAGGAATCCCTGGACGTTGGCCATTGCTGAGCTGGGCTCCGTCTGTACTCAGCGGCCCAGGCAGATAGTCTTGGGCTTTGGGAGGCTGCAGGAAGAGACAGCGCCAGCCTTTGTGGGGCAGTGAATGGGGTTGCCTGGCTAGTTGAAGAGCAGTAAGAGCCTTTGGTCATGGCACCTTTGGTGTGGGAGGAATCCCTGGACATTCGCAATTGCTGAGCTGGGCTCCAGGCCTTCTCAGCGGCCCAGGCAGATATTATTTGACTTTGGGATGCTATACAAAGAGAGAGCCCCAAGACTTGTGGGGCTGTGAATGGGGTTGCCTGGCTACTAGAAGAGCAGCAAGAGCTTTTGGTCGTGGCCCGATTGCTGTGGGAGGAATCCCTGGACGTTGGCAATTGCTGAGCTGGGCTCTGAGCCTACTCAGCGCACCAAGCAGATAATCTTGGGCTTTGGGAGGCTGCAGGAAGAGACAGCGCCAGCGTTTGTGGGGCAGTGAATGGGGTTGCCTGGCTACTTGAAGAGCAGCAAGAGCTTTTGGTCGTGGCCCCTTTGGTGTGGGAGGAATCCCTGGACATTCGCAATTGCTGAGCTGGGCTCCGGCTGTACTCAGCGGCCCAGGCAGATAATCTTGGGCTTTGGGAGGCTGCAGGAAGAGACAGCCCCACCGTTTGTGGGGCTGTTAATGGGGTTGCCTGGCTAGTTGAAGAGCAGCAAGAGCCTTTAGTCATGGCCCCTTTGGTGTGGGAGGAATCCCTGGACGTTGGCCATTGCTGGGCTTGGCTCCGGCTGTACTCAGCGGCCCAGGCAGATAGTCTTGGACTTTGGGAGGCTGCAGAAAGAGACAGCGCCAGTGTCTGTGGGGCAGTGAATGGGGTTGCCTGGCTACTTGAAGAGCAGCAAGAGCCTTTGGTCATGGCACCTTTGGTGTGGGAGGAATCCCTGGACATTCGCAATTGCTGAGCTGGGTTCCAGGCCTACTCAGCAGCCTAGGCAGATATTATTTGACTTTGGGATGCTATACATAGAGAGGGCCCCAAGACTTGTGGAGCTCTAAATGGGGTTGCCTGGCTACTTGAAGAGCAGCAAGAGCTTTTGGTCGTGGCCCCTTTGGTGTGGGAGGAATCCCTGGACGTTGGCAATTGCTGAGCTGGGCTCCGTCTTTACTCAGCGGCCCAGGCAGATAATCTTGGGCTTTGGGAGGCTGCAGGAAGAGACAGCCCCACCGTTTGTGGGGCAGTGAATGGGGTTGCCTGGCTACTTGAAGAGCAGCAAGAGCTTTTGGTCGTGGCCCCTTTGGTGTGGGAGGAATCCCTGGACATTCGCAATTGCTGAGCTGGGTTCCAGGCCTACTCAGCAGCCTAGGCAGATATTATTTTACTTTGGGATGCTATACATAGAGAGAGCCCCAAGACTTGTGGAGCTCTAAATGGGGTTGCCTGGCTACTTGAAGAGCAGCAAGAGCTTTTGGTCGTGGCCCCTTTGGTGTGGGAGGAATCCCTGGACGTTGGCAATTGCTGAGCTGGGCTCTGAGCCTACTCAGTGCACCAAGCAGATAGTCTTGGACTTTGGGAGGCTGCAGGAAGAGACAGCGCCAGCCTTTGTGGGGCAGTGAATGGGGTTGCCTGGCTAGTTGAAGAGCAGCAAGAGCCTTTGGTCATGGCACATTTGGTGTGGGAGGAATCCCTGGACATTCGCAATTGCTGAGCTGGGCTCCAGGCCTACTCAGCAGCATAGGCAGATATTATTTTACTTTGGGATGCTATAAATAGAGAGAGCCCCAAGACTTGTGGAGCTCTAAATGGGGTTGCCTGGCTACTTGAAGAGCAGCAAGAGCTTTGGGTCGTGGCCCCTTTGGTGTGGGAGGAATCCCTGGACATTCGCAATTGCTGAGCTGGGCTCTGGGCCTACTCAGTGCACCAAGCAGATAATCTTGGTCTTTGGGAGGCTGCAGGAAGAGACAGCGCCAGCCTTTGTGGGGCAGTGAATGGGGTTGCCTGACTAGTTGAAGAGCAGCAAGAGCTTTGGGTCGTGGCCCCTTTGGTGTGGGAGGAATCCCTGGACGTCGGCAATTGCTGAGCTGGGCTCCGGCTGTACTCAGCGGCCCAGGCAGATAATCTTGGGCTTTGGGAGGCTGCAGAAAGAGACAGAGCCAGCCTTTGTGGGGCAGTGAATGGGGTTGCCTGGCTACTTGAAGAGCAGCAAGAGCTTTTGGTCGTGGCCCCTTTGGTGTGGGAGGAATCCCTGGACATTCGCAATTGCTGAGCTGGGTTCCAGGCCTACTCAGCGGCCTAGGCAGATATTATTTGACTTTGGGATGCTATACACAGAGAGAGCCCCAAGACTTGTGGAGCTCTAAATGGGGTTGCCTGGCTACTTGAAGAGCAGCAAGAGCTTTTGGTCGTGGCCCCTTTGGTGTGGGAGGAATCCCTGGACGTTGGCAATTGCTGAGCTGGGCTCTGAGCCTACTCAGCGCACCAAGCAGATAGTCTTGGACTTTGGGAGGCTGCAGGAAGAGACAGCGCCAGCGTCTGTGGGGCAGTGAATGGGGTTGCCTGGCTACTTGAAGAGCAGCAAGAGCTTTGGGTCGTGGCCCCTTTGGTGTGGGAGGAATCCCTGGACATTCGCAATTGCTGAGCTGGGCTCCAGGCCTACTCAGCAGCCTAGGCAGATATTATTTTACTTTGGGATGCTATACAAAGAGTGAGCCTCAAGACTTGTGGGGCTGTGAATGGGGTTGCCTGGCTACTTGAAGAGCAGCAAGAGCTTTTGGTCGTGGCCCCTTTGGTGTGGGAGGAATCCCTGGACGTTGGCAATTGCTGAGCTGGGCTCTGAGCCTACTCAGCGCACCAAGCAGATAATCTTGGGCTTTGGGAGGCTGCAGGAAGAGACAGCGCCAGCCTTTGTGGGGCAGTGAATGGGGTTGCCTGGCTACTTGAAGAGCAGCAAGAGCTTTGGGTCGTGGCCCCTTTGGTGTGGGAGGAATCCCTGGACGTCGGCAATTGCTGAGCTGGGCTCCGGCTGTACTCAGCGGCCCAAGCAGATAGTCTTGGACGTTGGGAGGCTGCAGGAAGAGACAGCGCCAGCGTCTGTGGGGCAGTGAATGGGGTTGCCTGGCTACTTGAAGAGCAGCAAGAGCTTTTGGTCGTGGCCCCTTTGGTGTGGGAGGAATCCCTGGACGTTGGCAATTGCTGAGCTGGGCTTTGAGCCTACTCAGCGCACCAAGCAGATAGTCTTGGACTTTGGGAGGCTGCAGGAAGAGACAGCCCCAGCGTCTGTGGGGCAGTGAATGGGGTTGCCTGGCTACTTGAAGAGCAGCAAGAGCTTTTGGTCGTGGCCCCTTTGGTGTTGGAGGAATCCCTGGACATTCGCAATTGCTGAGCTGGGCTCCAGGCCTACTCAGCGGCCCAGGCAGATATTATTTTACTTTGGGATGCTATACAAAGAGACAGCCCCAAGACTTGTGGGGTTGTGAATGGGGTTGCCTGGCTACTTGAAGAGCAGCAAGAGCTTTTGGTCGTGGCCCCTTTGGTGTGGGAGGAATCCCTGGACGTTGGCAATTGCTGAGCTGGGCTCTGGGCCTACTCAGCGCACCAAGCAGATAATCTTGGGCTTTGGGAGGCTGCAGGAAGAGACAGCGCCAGCCTTTGTGGGGCAGTGAATGGGGTTGCCTGGCTACTTGAAGAGCAGCAAGAGCTTTTGGTCGTGGCCCCTTTGGTGTGGGAGGAATCCCTGGACGTTGGCAATTGCTGAGCTGGGCTCTGAGCCTACTCAGTGCACCAAGCAGATAGTCTTGGACTTTGGGAGGCTGCAGGAAGAGACAGCGCCAGCGTCTGTGGGGCAGTGAATGGGCTGCCCTGGCTACTTGAAGAGCAGCAAGAGCTTTTGGTCGTGGCCCCTTTGGTGTGGGAGGAATCCCTGGACGTTGGCAACTGCTGAGCTGGGCTCCGGCTGTACTCAGCGGCCCAAGCAGATAGTCTTGGACGTTGGGAGGCTGCAGGAAGAGACAGCGCCAGCGTCTGTGGGGCAGTGAATGGGGTTGCCTGGCTACTTGAAGAGCAGCAAGAGCTTTTGGTCGTGGCCCCTTTGGTGTGGGAGGAATCCCTGGACGTTGGCAATTGCTGAGCTGGGCTCTGGGCCTACTCAGTGCACCAAGCAGATAATCTTGGTCTTTGGGAGGCTGCAGGAAGAGACAGCGCCAGCCTTTGTGGGGCAGTGAATGGGGTTGCCTGACTAGTTGAAGAGCAGCAAGAGCTTTGGGTCGTGGCCCCTTTGGTGTGGGAGGAATCCCTGGACGTCGGCAATTGCTGAGCTGGGCTCCGGCTGTACTCAGCGGCCCAGGCAGATAATCTTGGGCTTTGGGAGGCTGCAGAAAGAGACAGAGCCAGCCTTTGTGGGGCAGTGAATGGGTTTGCCTGGCTACTTGAAGAGCAGCAAGAGCTTTTGGTCGTGGCCCCTTTGGTGTGGGAGGAATCCCTGGACATTCGCAATTGCTGAGCTGGGTTCCAGGCCTACTCAGCGGCCTAGGCAGATATTATTTGACTTTGGGATGCTATACACAGAGAGAGCCCCAAGACTTGTGGAGCTCTAAATGGGGTTGCCTGGCTACTTGAAGAGCAGCAAGAGCTTTTGGTCGTGGCCCCTTTGGTGTGGGAGGAATCCCTGGACGTTGGCAATTGCTGAGCTGGGCTCTGAGCCTACTCAGCGCACCAAGCAGATAGTCTTGGACTTTGGGAGGCTGCAGGAAGAGACAGCGCCAGCGTCTGTGGGGCAGTGAATGGGGTTGCCTGGCTACTTGAAGAGCAGCAAGAGCTTTGGGTCGTGGCCCCTTTGGTGTGGGAGGAATCCCTGGACATTCGCAATTGCTGAGCTGGGCTCCAGGCCTACTCAGCAGCCTAGGCAGATATTTTTTTACTTTGGGATGCTATACATAGAGAGAGCCCCAAGACTTGTGGAGCTCTAAATGGGGTTGCCTGGCTACTTGAAGAGCAGCAAGAGCTTTTGGTCGTGGCCCCTTTGGTGTGGGAGGAATCCCTGGACGTTGGCCATTGCTGAGCTGGGCTTTGAGCCTACTCAGCGCACCAAGCAGATAGTCTTGGACTTTGGGAGGCTGCAGGAAGAGACAGCGCCAGCGTCTGTGGGGCAGTGAATGGGGTTGCCTGGCTACTTGAAGAGCAGCAAGAGCTTTTGGTCGTGGCCCCTTTGGTGTGGGAGCAATCCCTGGACGTTGGCAATTGCTGAGTTGGGCTCCGGCTGTACTCAGCGGCCCAGGCTGATAATCTTGAGCTTTGGGAGGCTGCAGGAAGAGACAGCGCCAGCCTTTGTGGGGCAGTGAATGGGGTTGCCTGGCTACTTGAAGAGCAGCAAGAGCTTTTGGTCGTGGCCCCTTTGGTGTGGGAGGAATCCCTGGACATTCGCAATTGCTGAGCTGGGCTCCAGGCCTACTCAGCGGCCCAGGCAGATATTATTTGACTTTGGGATGCTAACAAAGAGAGAGCCCCAAGACTTGTGGGGCTGTGAATGGGGTTGCCTGGCTACTTGAAGAGCAGCAAGAGCTTTTGGTCGTGGCCCCTTTGGTGTGGGAGGAATCCCTGGACGTTGGCCATTGCTGAGCTGGGCTCCGGCTGTACTCAGCGGCCCAGGCAGATAGTCTTGGACTTTGGGAGGCTGCAGGAAGAGACAGCCCCAGCGTCCGTGGGGCAGTGAATGGGGTTGCCTGGCTACTTCAAGAGCAGCAAGAGCTTTTGGTCGTGGCCCCTTTGGTGTGGGAGGAATCCCTGGACGTTGGCAATTGCTGAGCTGGGCTCTGAGCCTACTCAGCGCACCAAGCAGATAATCTTGGGCTTTGGGAGGCTGCAGGAAGAGACAGCGCCAGCCTTTGTGGGGCAGTGAATGGGGTTGCCTGGCTACTTGAAGAGCAGCAAGAGCTTTTGGTCGTGGCCCCTTTGCTGTGGGAGGAATCCCTGGACGTTGGCAGTTGCTGAGCTGGGCTCTGAGCCTACTCAGCGCACCAAGCAGATAGTCTTGGTCTTTGGGAGGCTGCAGGAAGAGACAGCGCCAGCCTTTGTGGGGCAGTGAATGGGGTTGCCTGGCTACTTGAAGAGCAGCAAGAGCTTTGGGTCGTGGCCCCTTTGATGTGGGAGGAATCCTTGGACATTCGCAATTGCTGAGCTGGGCTCCAGGCCTACTCAGCGGCCCAGGCAGATATTATTTGACTTTGGGATGCTAACAAAGAGAGAGCCCCAAGACTTGTGGGGCTGTGAATGGGGTTGCCTGGCTACTTGAAGAGCAGCAAGAGCTTTTGGTCGTGGCCCCTTTGCTGTGGGAGGAATCCCTGGACGTTGGCAATTGCTGAGCTGGGCTCTGGGCCTACTCAGCGCACCAAGCAGATAATCTTGGGCTTTGGGAGGCTGCAGGAAGAGACAGCGCCAGCCTTTGTGGGGCAGTGAATGGGGTGTCCTGGCTACTTGAAGAGCAGCAAGAGCTTTTGGTCGTGGCCCCTTTGGTGTGGGAGGAATCCCTGGACGTTGGCAATTGCTGGGCTGGGCTCCGGCTGTACTCAGCGGACCAAGCAGATAATCTTGGGCTTTGGGAGGCTGCAGGAAGAGACAGCGCCAGCCTTTGTGGGGCAGTGAATGGGGTTGCCTGGCTACTTGAAGAGCAGCAAGAGCTTTTGGTCGTGGCCCCTTTGGTGTGGGAGGAATCCCTGGACGTTGGCAATTGCTGAGCTGGGCTCTGAGCCTACTCAGCGCACCAAGCAGATAGTCTTGGACTTTGGGAGGCTGCAGGAAGAGACAGCGCCAGCGTCTGTGGGGCAGTGAATGGGGTTGCCTGGCTACTTGAAGAGCAGCAAGAGCTTTGGGTCGTGGCCCCTTTGGTGTGGGAGGAATCCCTGGACATTCGCAATTGCTGAGCTGGGCTCCAGGCCTACTCAGCAGCCCAGGCAGATATTATTTGACTTTGGGATGCTATACAAAGAGAGAGCCCCAAGACTTGTGGGGCTGTGAATGGGGTTGCCTGGCTACTTGAAGAGCAGCAAGAGCTTTGGGTCGTGGCCCCTTTGGTGTGGGAGGAATCCCTGGACATTCGCAATTGCTGAGCTGGGCTCCAGGCCTTCTCAGCGGCCCAGGCAGATATTATTTTACTTTGGGATGCTATACAAAGAGTGAGCCTCAAGACTTGTGGGGCTGTGAATGGGGTTGCCTGGCTACTTGAAGAGCAGCAAGAGCTTTTGGTCGTGGCCCCTTTGGTGTGGGAGGAATCCCTGGACGTTGGCAATTGCTGAGCTGGGCTCTGAGCCTACTCAGCGCACCAAGCAGATAATCTTGGGCTTTGGGAGGCTGCAGGAAGAGACAGCGCCAGCCTTTGTGGGGCAGTGAATGGGGTTGCCTGGCTACTTGAAGAGCAGCAAGAGCTTTGGGTCGTGGCCCCTTTGGTGTGGGAGGAATCCCTGGACGTCGGCAATTGCTGAGCTGGGCTCCGGCTGTACTCAGCGGCCCAAGCAGATAGTCTTGGACGTTGGGAGGCTGCAGGAAGAGACAGCGCCAGCGTCTGTGGGGCAGTGAATGGGGTTGCCTGGCTACTTGAAGAGCAGCAAGAGCTTTTGGTCGTGGCCCCTTTGGTGTGGGAGGAATCCCTGGACGTTGGCAATTGCTGAGCTGGGCTTTGAGCCTACTCAGCGCACCAAGCAGATAGTCTTGGACTTTGGGAGGCTGCAGGAAGAGACAGCCCCAGCGTCTGTGGGGCAGTGAATGGGGTTGCCTGGCTACTTGAAGAGCAGCAAGAGCTTTTGGTCGTGGCCCCTTTGGTGTGGGAGGAATCCCTGGACATTCGCAATTGCTGAGCTGGGCTCCAGGCCTACTCAGCGGCCCAGGCAGATATTATTTTACTTTGGGATGCTATACAAAGAGACAGCCCCAAGACTTGTGGGGTTGTGAATGGGGTTGCCTGGCTACTTGAAGAGCAGCAAGAGCTTTTGGTCGTGGCCCCTTTGGTGTGGGAGGAATCCCTGGACGTTGGCAATTGCTGAGCTGGGCTCTGGGCCTACTCAGCGCACCAAGCAGATAATCTTGGGCTTTGGGAGGCTGCAGGAAGAGACAGCGCCAGCCTTTGTGGGGCAGTGAATGGGGTTGCCTGGCTACTTGAAGAGCAGCAAGAGCTTTTGGTCGTGGCCCCTTTGGTGTGGGAGGAATCCCTGGACGTTGGCAATTGCTGAGCTGGGCTCTGGGCCTACTCAGTGCACCAAGCAGATAATCTTGGTCTTTGGGAGGCTGCAGGAAGAGACAGCGCCAGCCTTTGTGGGGCAGTGAATGGGGTTGCCTGACTAGTTGAAGAGCAGCAAGAGCTTTGGGTCGTGACCCCTTTGGTGTGGGAGGAATCCCTGGACGTCGGCAATTGCTGAGCTGGGCTCCGGCTGTACTCAGCGGCCCAGGCAGATAATCTTGGGCTTTGGGAGGCTGCAGGAAGAGACAGCGCCAGCCTTTGTGGGGCAGTGAATGGGGTTGCCTGGCTACTTGAAGAGCAGCAAGAGCTTTTGGTCGTGGCCCCTTTGGTGTGGGAGGAATCCCTGGACATTGACAATTGCTGAGCTGGGCTCTGGGCCTACTCAGCGCACCAAGCAGATAATCTTGAGCTTTGGGAGGCTGCAGGAAGAGATAGCGCCAGCGTCTCTGGGGCAGTGAATGGGGTTGCCTGGCTACTTGAAGAGCAGCAAGAGCTTTGGGTCGTGGCCCGATTGCTGTGGGAGGAATCCCTGGACGTTGGCAACTGCTGAGCTGGGCTTTGAGCCTACTCAGCGCACCAAGCAGATAGTCTTGGACTTTGGGAGGCTGCAGGAAGAGACAGCGCCAGCGTCTGTGGGGCAGTGAATGGGGTTGCCTGGCTACTTGAAGAGCAGCAAGAGCTTTTGGTCGTGGCCCCTTTGGTGTGGGAGCAATCCCTGGACGTTGGCAATTGCTGAGCTGGGCTCCGGCTGTACTCAGCGGCCCAGGCAGATATTCTTGGACTTTGGGAGGCTGCAGAAAGAGACAGCGCCAGCGTCTGTGGGGCAGTGAATGGGGTTGCCTGGCTACTTGAAGAGCAGCAAGAGCTTTGGGTCGTGGCCCGATTGCTGTGGGAGCAATCCCTGGACGTTGGCAATTGCTGAGCTGGGCTCCGGCTGTACTCAGCGGCCCAAGCAGATATTCTTGGACTTTGGGAGGCTGCAGAAAGAGGCAGCCCCACCGTTTGTGGGGCTGTGACTGGGGTTGCCTGGCTAGTTGAAGAGCAGCAAGAGCCTTTGGTCATGGAACCTTTGATGTGGGAGGAATCCCTGGACATTCGCAATTGCTGAGCTGGGCTCCAGGCATACTCAGCGGCCCAGGCAGATATTATTTTACTTTGGGATGCTATACAAAGAGAGAGCCCCAAGACTTGTGGGGCTGTGAATGGGGTTGCCTGGCTACTTGAAGAGCAGCAAGAGCTTTTGGTCGTGGCCCCTTTGGTGTGGGAGGAATCCCTGGACATTCGCAATTGCTGAGCTGGGCTCCAGGCCTACTCAGCGGCCCAGGCAGATATTATTTGACTTTGGGATGCTATACAAAGAGAAAGCCCCAAGACTTGTGGGGCTGTGAATGGGGTTTCCTGGCTAGTTGAAGAGCAGCAAGAGCTTTTGGTCGTGGCCCCTTTGGTGTGGGAGGAATCCCTGGACGTTGGCAATTGCTGAGCTGGGCTCTGAGCCTACTCAGTGCACCAAGCAGATAGTCTTGGACTTTGGGAGGCTGCAGAAAGAGGCAGCCCCACCGTTTGTGGGGCAGTGAATGGGGTTGCCTGGCTAGTTGAAGAGCAGCAAGAGCCTTTGGTCATGGCACATTTGGTGTGGGAGGAATCCCTGGACATTCGCAATTGCTGAGCTGGGCTCCAGGCCTACTCAGCAGCCTAGGCAGATATTATTTTACTTTGGGATGCTATACATAGAGAGAGCCCCAAGACTTGTGGAGCTCTAAATGGGGTTGCCTGGCTACTTGAAGAGCAGCAAGAGCTTTTGGTCGTGGCCCCTTTGGTGTGGGAGGAATCCCTGGACATTCGCAATTGCTGAGCTGGGCTCCAGGCCTACTCAGCAGCCTAGGCAGATATTTTTTTACTTTGGGATGCTATACATAGAGAGAGCCCCAAGACTTGTGGAGCTCTAAATGGGGTTGCCTGGCTACTTGAAGAGCAGCAAGAGCTTTTGGTCGTGGCCCCTTTGGTGTGGGAGGAATCCCTGGACGTTGGCAATTGCTGAGCTGGGCTCTGAGCCTACTCAGTGCACCAAGCAGATAGTCTTGGACTTTGGGAGGCTGCAGAAAGAGGCAGCCCCACCGTTTGTGGGGCAGTGAATGGGGTTGCCTGGCTAGTTGAAGAGCAGCAAGAGCCTTTGGTCATGGCACATTTGGTGTGGGAGGAATCCCTGGACATTCGCAATTGCTGAGCTGGGCTCCAGGCCTACTCAGCAGCCTAGGCAGATATTATTTTACTTTGGGATGCTATAAATAGAGAGAGCCCCAAGACTTGTGGAGCTCTAAATGGGGTTGCCTGGCTACTTGAAGAGCAGCAAGAGCTTTGGGTCGTGGCCCCTTTGGTGTGGGAGGAATCCCTGGACGTTGGCAATTGCTGAGCTGGGCTCCAGGCCTACTCAGCGGCCCAGGCAGATATTATTTGACTTTGGGATGCTATACAAAGAGAGAGCCCCAAGACTTGTGGGGCTGTGAATGGGGTTGCCTGGCTACTTGAAGAGCAGCAAGAGCTTTTGGTCGTGGCCCCTTTGGTGTGGGAGGAATCCCTGGACGTTGGCCATTGCTGAGCTGGGCTCCGGCTGTACTCAGCGGCCCAGGCAGATAGTCTTGGACTTTGGGAGGCTGCAGGAAGAGACAGCGCCAGCGTCTGTGGGGCAGTGAATGGGGTTGCCTGGCTACTTGAAGAGCAGCAAGAGCTTTTGGTCGTGGCCCCTTTGGTGTGGGAGGAATCCCTGGACGTTGGCCATTGCTGAGCTGGGCTCCGGCTGTACTCAGCGGCCCAGGCAGATAATCTTGAGCTTTGGGAGGCTGCAGGAAGAGACAGCGCCAGCGTCTGTGGGGCAGTGAATGGGGTTGCCTGGCTACTTGAAGAGCAGCAAGAGCTTTGGGTCGTGGCCCCTTTGGTGTGGGAGGAATCCCTGGACGTTGGCAATTGCTGAGCTGGGCTCCGGCTGTACTCAGCAGCCCAGGCAGATATTCTTGGGCTTTGGGAGGCTGCAGAAAGAGGCAGCCCCAACGTTTGTGGGGCTGTGAATGGGGTTGCCTGGCTAGTTGAAGAGCAGCAAGAGCCTTTGGTCATGGCACCTTTGATGTGGGAGGAATCCCTGGACATTCGCAATTGCTGAGCTGGGCTCCGGCTGTACTCAGCGGCCCAGGCAGATATTATTTTACTTTGGGATGCTATACAAAGAGAGAGCCCCAAGACTTGTGGGGCTGTGAATGGGGTTGCCTGGCTACTTGAAGAGCAGCAAGAGCTTTTGGTCGTGGCCCCTTTGGTGTGGGAGGAATCCCTGGACATTGACAATTGCTGAGCTGGGCTCTGGGCCTACTCAGCGCACCAAGCAGATAATCTTGAGCTTTGGGAGGCTGCAGGAAGAGATAGCGCCAGCGTCTCTGGGGCAGTGAATGGGGTTGCCTGGCTACTTGAAGAGCAGCAAGAGCTTTGGGTCGTGGCCCGATTGCTGTGGGAGGAATCCCTGGACGTTGGCAACTGCTGAGCTGGGCTCCGGCTGTACTCAGCGGCCCAGGCAGATATTCTTGGACTTTGGGAGGCTGCAGAAAGAGACAGCGCCAGCGTCTGTGGGGCAGTGAATGGGGTTGCCTGGCTACTTGAAGAGCAGCAAGAGCTTTGGGTCGTGGCCCGATTGCTGTGGGAGGAATCCCTGGACGTTGGCAATTGCTGAGCTGGGCTCCGGCTGTACTCAGCGGCCCAAGCAGATATTCTTGGACTTTGGGAGGCTGCAGAAAGAGGCAGCCCCACCGTTTGTGGGGCTGTGACTGGGGTTGCCTGGCTAGTTGAAGAGCAGCAAGAGCCTTTGGTCATGGAACCTTTGATGTGGGAGGAATCCCTGGACATTCGCAATTGCTGAGCTGGGCTCCAGGCCTACTCAGCGGCCCAGGCAGATATTATTTGACTTTGGGATGCTATACAAAGAGAGAGCCCCAAGACTTGTGGGGCTGTGAATGGGGTTTCCTGGCTAGTTGAAGAGCAGCAAGAGCTTTTGGTCGTGGCCCCTTTGGTGTGGGAGGAATCCCTGGACGTTGGCAATTGCTGAGCTGGGCTCTGAGCCTACTCAGTGCACCAAGCAGATAGTCTTGGACTTTGGGAGGCTGCAGAAAGAGGCAGCCCCACCGTTTGTGGGGCAGTGAATGGGGTTGCCTGGCTAGTTGAAGAGCAGCAAGAGCCTTTGGTCATGGCACATTTGGTGTGGGAGGAATCCCTGGACATTCGCAATTGCTGAGCTGGGCTCCAGGCCTACTCAGCAGCCTAGGCAGATATTATTTTACTTTGGGATGCTATACATAGAGAGAGCCCCAAGACTTGTGGAGCTCTAAATGGGGTTGCCTGGCTACTTGAAGAGCAGCAAGAGCTTTTGGTCGTGGCCCCTTTGGTGTGGGAGGAATCCCTGGACATTCGCAATTGCTGAGCTGGGCTCCAGGCCTACTCAGCAGCCTAGGCAGATATTTTTTTACTTTGGGATGCTATACATAGAGAGAGCCCCAAGACTTGTGGAGCTCTAAATGGGGTTGCCTGGCTACTTGAAGAGCAGCAAGAGCTTTTGGTCGTGGCCCCTTTGGTGTGGGAGGAATCCCTGGACGTTGGCAATTGCTGAGCTGGGCTCTGAGCCTACTCAGTGCACCAAGCAGATAGTCTTGGACTTTGGGAGGCTGCAGAAAGAGGCAGCCCCACCGTTTGTGGGGCAGTGAATGGGGTTGCCTGGCTAGTTGAAGAGCAGCAAGAGCCTTTGGTCATGGCACATTTGGTGTGGGAGGAATCCCTGGACATTCGCAATTGCTGAGCTGGGCTCCAGGCCTACTCAGCAGCCCAGGCAGATATTATTTTACTTTGGGATGCTATAAATAGAGAGAGCCCCAAGACTTGTGGAGCTCTAAATGGGGTTGCCTGGCTACTTGAAGAGCAGCAAGAGCTTTGGGTCGTGGCCCCTTTGGTGTGGGAGGAATCCCTGGACGTTGGCAATTGCTGAGCTGGGCTCCAGGCCTACTCAGCGGCCCAGGCAGATATTATTTGACTTTGGGATGCTATACAAAGAGAGAGCCCCAAGACTTGTGGGGCTGTGAATGGGGTTGCCTGGCTACTTGAAGAGCAGCAAGAGCTTTTGGTCGTGGCCCCTTTGGTGTGGGAGGAATCCCTGGACGTTGGCCATTGCTGAGCTGGGCTCCGGCTGTACTCAGCGGCCCAGGCAGATAGTCTTGGACTTTGGGAGGCTGCAGGAAGAGACAGCGCCAGCGTCTGTGGGGCAGTGAATGGGGTTGCCTGGCTACTTGAAGAGCAGCAAGAGCTTTTGGTCGTGGCCCCTTTGGTGTGGGAGGAATCCCTGGACGTTGGCCATTGCTGAGCTGGGCTCCGGCTGTACTCAGCGGCCCAGGCAGATAATCTTGAGCTTTGGGAGGCTGCAGGAAGAGACAGCGCCAGCGTCTGTGGGGCAGTGAATGGGGTTGCCTGGCTACTTGAAGAGCAGCAAGAGCTTTGGGTCGTGGCCCCTTTGGTGTGGGAGGAATCCCTGGACGTTGGCAATTGCTGAGCTGGGCTCCGGCTGTACTCAGCAGCCCAGGCAGATATTCTTGGGCTTTGGGAGGCTGCAGAAAGAGGCAGCCCCAACGTTTGTGGGGCTGTGAATGGGGTTGCCTGGCTAGTTGAAGAGCAGCAAGAGCCTTTGGTCATGGCACCTTTGATGTGGGAGGAATCCCAGGACATTCGCAATTGCTGAGCTGGGCTCCGGCTGTACTCAGCGGCCCAGGCAGATATTATTTTACTTTGGGATGCTATACAAAGAGAGAGCCCCAAGACTTGTGGGGCTGTGAATGGGGTTGCCTGGCTACTTGAAGAGC
This sequence comes from Platalea leucorodia, assembly GCF_965183815.1. Lineage (NCBI taxonomy): Eukaryota > Metazoa > Chordata > Aves > Pelecaniformes > Threskiornithidae > Platalea > Platalea leucorodia. Next base: position 105,703,595 of record NC_138823.1, read on the forward strand.
AGCAAGAGCTTTTGGTCGTGGCCCCTTTGGTGTGGGAGGAATCCCTGGACATTCGCAATTGCTGAGCTGGGCTCCGGCTGTACTCAGCGGCCCAGGCAGATAATCTTGGGCTTTGGGAGGCTGCAGGAAGAGACAGCCCCACCGTTTGTGGGGCTGTTAATGGGGTTGCCTGGCTAGTTGAAGAGCAGCAAGAGTCTTCGGTCATGGCACCTTTGGTGTGGGAGGAATCCCTGGACGTTGGCCATTGCTGGGCTGGGCTCCGGCTGTACTCAGCGGCCCAGGCAGATAGTCTTGGACTTTGGGAGGCTGCAGAAAGAGACAGCGCCAGTGTCTGTGGGGCAGTGAATGGGGTTGCCTGGCTAGTTGAAGAGCAGCAAGAGCCTTTGGTCATGGCACCTTTGGTGTGGGAGGAATCCCTGGACATTCGCAATTGCTGAGCTGGGTTCCAGGCCTACTCAGCAGCCTAGGCAGATATTATTTTACTTTGGGATGCTATACAAAGAGAGAGCCCCAAGACTTGTGGAGCTCTAAATGGGGTTGCCTGGCTACTTGAAGAGCAGCAAGAGCTTTTGGTCGTGGCCCCTTTGGTGTGGGAGGAATCCCTGGACATTGGCAATTGCTGAGCTGGGCTCTGAGCCTACTCAGCGCACCAAGCAGATAGTCTTGGACTTTGGGAGGCTGCAGGAAGAGACAGCGCCAGCCTTTGTGGGGCAGTGAATGGGGTTGCCTGGCTACTTGAAGAGCAGCAAGAGCTTTTGGGTCGTGGCCCGATTGCTGTGGGAGGAATCCCTGGACGTTGGCAACTGCTGAGCTGGGCTCCGGCTGTACTCAGCGGCCCAGGCAGATAATCTTGGGCTTTGGGAGGCTGCAGGAAGAGACAGCGCCAGCCTTTGTGGGGCAGTGAATGGCGTTGCCTGGCTAGTTGAAGAGCAGCAAGAGCCTTTGGTCATGGCACCTCTGGTGTGGGAGGAATCCCTGGACATTCGCACTTGCTGAGCTGGGCTCCAGGCCTACTCAGCGGCCCAGGCAGATATTATTTGACTTTGGGATGCTATACAAAGAGAGAGCCCCAAGACTTGTGGGGCTGTGAATGGGGTTGCCTGGCTACTTGAAGAGCAGCAAGAGCTTTTGGTCGTGGCCCCTTTGGTGTGGGAGGAATCCCTGGACATTGGCAATTGCTGAGCTGGGCTCCGTCTGTACTCAGCGGCCCAGGCAGATAATCTTGGGCTTTGGGAGGCTGCAGGAAGAGACAGCCCCACCGTTTCTGGGGCAGTGAATAGGGTTGCCTGGCTACTTGAAGAGCAGCAAGAGCTTTTGGTCGTGGCCCCTTTGGTGTGGGAGGAATCCCTGGACGTTGGCAATTGCTGAGCTGGGCTCCCGGCCTACTCAGCGGCCCAGGCAGGTCTGATTTGACTTTGGGATTCTAACAAAGAGAGAGCCCCAAGACTTGTGGGGTTGTGAATGGGGTTGCCTGGCTACTTGAAGAGCAGCAAGAGCTTTTGGTCGTGGCCCCTTTGGTGTGGGAGGAATCCCTGGACGTTGGCAATTGCTGAGCTGGGCTCTGGGCCTACTCAGCGCACCAAGCAGATAATCTTGGGCTTTGGGAGGCTGCAGGAAGAGACAGCGCCAGCCTTTGTGGGGCAGTGAATGGGGTTGCCTGGCTACTTGAAGAGCAGCAAGAGCTTTTGGTCGTGGCCCCTTTGGTGTGGGAGGAATCCCTGGACGTTGGCAATTGCTGAGCTGGGCTCCGTCTGTACTCAGCGGCCCAGGCAGATAGTCTTGGGCTTTGGGAGGCTGCAGGAAGAGACAGCGCCAGCCTTTGTGGGGCAGTGAATGGGGTTGCCTGGCTAGTTGAAGAGCAGCAAGAGCCTTTGGTCATGGCACCTTTGGTGTGGGAGGAATCCCTGGACATTCGCAATTGCTGAGCTGGGCTCCAGGCCTGCTCAGTGGCCCAGGCAGATATTCTTGGACTTTGGGATGCTATACAAAGAGAGAGCCCCAAGACTTGTGGGGCTGTGAATGGGGTTGCCTGGCTACTAGAAGAGCAGCAAGAGCTTTTGGTCGTGGCCCGATTGCTGTGGGAGGAATCCCTGGACATTGACAATTGCTGAGCTGGGCTCTGAGCCTACTCAGCGCACCAAGCAGATAATCTTGGGCTTTGGGAGGCTGCAGGAAGAGACAGCGCCAGCGTTTGTGGGGCAGTGAATGGGGTTGCCTGGCTACTTGAAGAGCAGCAAGAGCTTTTGGTCGTGGCCCCTTTGGTGTGGGAGGAATCCCTGGACGTTGGCCATTGCTGGGCTGGGCTCCGGCTGTACTCAGCGGCCCAGGCAGATAGTCTTGGACTTTGGGAGGCTGCAGAAAGAGACAGCGCCAGTGTCTGTGGGGCAGTGAATGGGGTTGCCTGGCTACTTGAAGAGCAGCAAGAGCCTTTGGTCATGGCACCTTTGGTGTGGGAGGAATCCCTGGACATTCGCAATTGCTGAGCTGGGTTCCAGGCCTACTCAGCAGCCTAGGCAGATATTATTTGACTTTGGGATGCTATACATAGAGAGGGCCCCAAGACTTGTGGAGCTCTAAATGGGGTTGCCTGGCTACTTGAAGAGCAGCAAGAGCTTTTGGTCGTGGCCCCTTTGGTGTGGGAGGAATCCCTGGACGTTGGCAATTGCTGAGCTGGGCTCCGTCTTTACTCAGCGGCCCAGGCAGATAATCTTGGGCTTTGGGAGGCTGCAGGAAGAGACAGCCCCACCGTTTGTGGGGCAGTGAATGGGGTTGCCTGGCTACTTGAAGAGCAGCAAGAGCTTTTGGTCGTGGCCCCTTTGGTGTGGGAGGAATCCCTGGACATTCGCAATTGCTGAGCTGGGTTCCAGGCCTACTCAGCAGCCTAGGCAGATATTATTTTACTTTGGGATGCTATACATAGAGAGAGCCCCAAGACTTGTGGAGCTCTAAATGGGGTTGCCTGGCTACTTGAAGAGCAGCAAGAGCTTTTGGTCGTGGCCCCTTTGGTGTGGGAGGAATCCCTGGACGTTGGCAATTGCTGAGCTGGGCTCTGAGCCTACTCAGTGCACCAAGCAGATAGTCTTGGACTTTGGGAGGCTGCAGGAAGAGACAGCGCCAGCCTTTGTGGGGCAGTGAATGGGGTTGCCTGGCTAGTTGAAGAGCAGCAAGAGCCTTTGGTCATGGCACATTTGGTGTGGGAGGAATCCCTGGACATTCGCAATTGCTGAGCTGGGCTCCAGGCCTACTCAGCAGCATAGGCAGATATTATTTTACTTTGGGATGCTATAAATAGAGAGAGCCCCAAGACTTGTGGAGCTCTAAATGGGGTTGCCTGGCTACTTGAAGAGCAGCAAGAGCTTTGGGTCGTGGCCCCTTTGGTGTGGGAGGAATCCCTGGACATTCGCAATTGCTGAGCTGGGCTCCAGGCCTACTCAGCGGCCCAGGCAGATATTATTTGACTTTGGGATGCTATACAAAGAGAGAGCCCCAAGACTTGTGGGGCTGTGAATGGGGTTGCCTGGCTACTTGAAGAGCAGCAAGAGCTTTTGGTCGTGGCCCCTTTGGTGTGGGAGGAATCCCTGGACGTTGGCCATTGCTGAGCTGGGCTCCGGCTATACTCAGCGGCCCAGGCAGATAGTCTTGGACTTTGGGAGGCTGCAGGAAGAGACAGCGCCAGCGTCTGTGGGGCAGTGAATGGGGTTGCCTGGCTACTTGAAGAGCAGCAAGAGCTTTTGGTCGTGGCCCCTTTGGTGTGGGAGGAATCCCTGGACGTTGGCAATTGCTGAGCTGGGCTTTGAGCCTACTCAGCGCACCAAGCAGATAGTCTTGGACTTTGGGAGGCTGCAGGAAGAGACAGCGCCAGCGTCTGTGGGGCAGTGAATGGGGTTGCCTGGCTACTTGAAGAGCAGCAAGAGCTTTTGGTCGTGGCCCCTTTGGTGTGGGAGGAATCCCTGGACGTTGGCAATTGCTGAGCTGGGCTCTGGGCGTACTCAGCGCACCAAGCAGATAATCTTGAGCTTTGGGAGGCTGCAGGAAGAGACAGCGCCAGCGTCTGTGGGGCAGTGAATGGGGTTGCCTGGCTACTTGAAGAGCAGCAAGAGCTTTGGGTCGTGGCCCCTTTGGTGTGGGAGGAATCCCTGGACGTTGGCAATTGCTGAGCTGGGCTCCGGCTGTACTCAGCAGCCCAGGCAGATATTCTTGGGCTTTGGGAGGCTGCAGAAAGAGGCAGCCCCAACGTTTGTGGGGCTGTGAATGGGGTTGCCTGGCTAGTTGAAGAGCAGCAAGAGCCTTTGGTCATGGCACCTTTGATGTGGGAGGAATCCCTGGACATTTGCAATTGCTGAGCTGGGCTCCGGCTGTACTCAGCGGCCCAGGCAGATATTATTTTACTTTGGGATGCTATACAAAGAGAGAGCCCCAAGACTTGTGGGGCTGTGAATGGGGTTGCCTGGCTACTTGAAGAGCAGCAAGAGCTTTTGGTCGTGGCCCCTTTGGTGTGGGAGGAATCCCTGGACATTCGCAATTGCTGAGCTGGGCTCCGGCTGTACTCAGCGGCCCAGGCAGATAATCTTGGGCTTTGGGAGGCTGCAGGAAGAGACAGCCCCACCGTTTGTGGGGCTGTTAATGGGGTTGCCTGGCTAGTTGAAGAGCAGCAAGAGCCTTTAGTCATGGCCCCTTTGGTGTGGGAGGAATCCCTGGACGTTGGCCATTGCTGGGCTGGGCTCCGGCTGTACTCAGCGGCCCAGGCAGATAGTCTTGGACTTTGGGAGGCTGCAGAAAGAGACAGCGCCAGTGTCTGTGGGGCAGTGAATGGGGTTGCCTGGCTACTTGAAGAGCAGCAAGAGCCTTTGGTCATGGCACCTTTGGTGTGGGAGGAATCCCTGGACATTCGCAATTGCTGAGCTGGGTTCCAGGCCTACTCAGCAGCCTAGGCAGATATTATTTGACTTTGGGATGCTATACATAGAGAGGGCCCCAAGACTTGTGGAGCTCTAAATGGGGTTGCCTGGCTACTTGAAGAGCAGCAAGAGCTTTTGGTCGTGGCCCCTTTGGTGTGGGAGGAATCCCTGGACGTTGGCAATTGCTGAGCTGGGCTCCGTCTTTACTCAGCGGCCCAGGCAGATAATCTTGGGCTTTGGGAGGCTGCAGGAAGAGACAGCCCCACCGTTTGTGGGGCAGTGAATGGGGTTGCCTGGCTACTTGAAGAGCAGCAAGAGCTTTTGGTCGTGGCCCCTTTGGTGTGGGAGGAATCCCTGGACATTCGCAATTGCTGAGCTGGGTTCCAGGCCTACTCAGCAGCCTAGGCAGATATTATTTTACTTTGGGATGCTATACATAGAGAGAGCCCCAAGACTTGTGGAGCTCTAAATGGGGTTGCCTGGCTACTTGAAGAGCAGCAAGAGCTTTTGGTCGTGGCCCCTTTGGTGTGGGAGGAATCCCTGGACGTTGGCAATTGCTGAGCTGGGCTCTGAGCCTACTCAGCGCACCAAGCAGATAGTCTTGGACTTTGGGAGGCTGCAGAAAGAGGCAGCCCCACCGTTTGTGGGGCAGTGAATGGGGTTGCCTGGCTAGTTGAAGAGCAGCAAGAGCCTTTGGTCATGGCACATTTGGTGTGGGAGGAATCCCTGGACATTCGCAATTGCTGAGCTGGGCTCCAGGCCTACTCAGCAGCCTAGGCAAATATTATTTTACTTTGGGATGCTATAAATAGAGAGAGCCCCAAGACTTGTGGAGCTCTAAATGGGGTTGCCTGGCTACTTGAAGAGCAGCAAGAGCTTTGGGTCGTGGCCCCTTTGGTGTGGGAGGAATCCCTGGACGTTGGCAATTGCTGAGCTGGGCTCCAGGCCTACTCAGCGGCCCAGGCAGATATTATTTGACTTTGGGATGCTATACAAAGAGAGAGCCCCAAGACTTGTGGGGCTGTGAATGGGGTTGCCTGGCTACTTGAAGAGCAGCAAGAGCTTTTGGTCGTGGCCCCTTTGGTGTGGGAGGAATCCCTGGACGTTGGCCATTGCTGAGCTGGGCTCCGGCTGTACTCAGCGGCCCAGGCAGATAGTCTTGGACTTTGGGAGGCTGCAGGAAGAGACAGCCCCAGCGTCTGTGGGGCAGTGAATGGGGTTGCCTGGCTACTTGAAGAGCAGCAAGAGCTTTTGGTCGTGGCCCCTTTGGTGTGGGAGGAATCCCTGGACGTTGGCCATTGCTGAGCTGGACTCCGGCTGTACTCAGCGGCCCAGGCAGATATTCTTGGACTTTGGGAGGCTGCAGAAAGAGGCAGCGCCACCGTTTGTGGGGCTGTGAATGGGGTTGCCTGGCTACTTGAAGAGCAGCAAGAGCTTTTGGTCGTGGCCCCTTTGGTGTGGGAGGAATCCCTGGACGTTGGCAATTGCTGAGCTGGGCTCTGGGCGTACTCAGCGCACCAAGCAGATAATCTTGAGCTTTGGGAGGCTGCAGGAAGAGACAGCGCCAGCGTCTGTGGGGCAGTGAATGGGGTTGCCTGGCTACTTGAAGAGCAGCAAGAGCTTTGGGTCGTGGCCCCTTTGGTGTGGGAGGAATCCCTGGACGTTGGCAATTGCTGAGCTGGGCTCCGTCTTTACTCAGCAGCCCAGGCAGATATTCTTGGGCTTTGGGAGGCTGCAGAAAGAGGCAGCCGCACCGTTTGTGGGGCTGTGAATGGGGTTGCCTGGCTAGTTGAAGAGCAGCAAGAGCCTTTGGTCATGGCACCTTTGATGTGGGAGGAATCCCTGGACATTCGCAATTGCTGAGCTGGGCTCCGGCTGTACTCAGCGGCCCAGGCAGATATTATTTTACTTTGGGATGCTATACAAAGAGAGAGCCCCAAGACTTGTGGGGCTGTGAATGGGGTTGCCTGGCTACTTGAAGAGCAGCAAGAGCTTTTGGTCGTGGCCCCTTTGGTGTGGGAGGAATCCCTGGACATTCGCAATTGCTGAGCTGGGCTCTGGCTGTACTCAGCGGCCCAGGCAGATAATCTTGGGCTTTGGGAGGCTGCAGGAAGAGACAGCCCCACCGTTTGTGGGGCTGTTAATGGGGTTGCCTGGCTAGTTGAAGAGCAGCAAGAGTCTTCGGTCATGGCACCTTTGGTGTGGGAGGAATCCCTGGACGTTGGCCATTGCTGGGCTGGGCTCCGGCTGTACTCAGCGGCCCAGGCAGATAGTCTTGGACTTTGGGAGGCTGCAGAAAGAGACAGCGCCAGTGTCTGTGGGGCAGTGAATGGGGTTGCCTGGCTACTTGAAGAGCAGCAAGAGCCTTTGGTCATGGCACCTTTGGTGTGGGAGGAATCCCTGGACATTCGCAATTGCTGAGCTGGTCTCCAGGCCTACTCAGCAGCCTAGGCAGATATTATTTTACTTTGGGATGCTATACATAGAGAGAGCCCCAAGACTTGTGGAGCTCTAAATGGGGTTGCCTGGCTACTTGAAGAGCAGCAAGAGCTTTTGGTCGTGGCCCCTTTGGTGTGGGAGGAATCCCTGGACGTTGGCAATTGCTGAGCTGGGCTCTGAGCCTACTCAGCGCACCAAGCAGATAGTCTTGGACTTTGGGAGGCTGCAGGAAGAGACAGCGCCAGCCTTTGTGGGGCAGTGAATGGGGTTGCCTGGCTACTTGAAGAGCAGCAAGAGCTTTTGGTCGTGACCCCTTTGGTGTTGGAGGAATCTCTGGACGTTGGCAATTGCTGAGCTGGGCTCCAGGCCTACTCAGCGGCCCAGGCAGATATTATTTGACTTTGGGATGCTAACAAAGAGAGAGCCCCAAGACTTGTGGGGCTGTGAATGGGGTTGCCTGGCTACTTGAAGAGCAGCAAGAGCTTTTGGTCGTGGCCCCTTTGGTGTGGCAGGAATCCCTGGACGTTGGCAATTGCTGAGCTGGGCTCTGGGCCTACTCAGCGCACCAAGCAGATAATCTTGGACTTTGGGAGGCTGCAGGAAGAGACAGCCCCACCGTTTGTGGGGCAGTGAATGGGGTTGCCTGGCTAGTTGAAGAGCAGCAAGAGCTTTTGGTCGTGGCCCCTTTGGTGTGGGAGGAATCCCTGGACGTTGGCAATTACTGAGCTGGGCTCTGGGCCTACTCAGCGCACCAAGCAGATAATCTTGGTCTTTGGGAGGCTGCAGGAAGAGACAGAGCCAGCGTTTGTGGGGTAGTGAATGGGGTTGCCTAGCTACTTGAAGAGCAGCAAGAGCCTTTGGTCGTGGCCCCTTTGGTGTGGGAGGAATCCCTGGACGTTGGCCATTGCTGAGCTGGGCTTTGGCTGTACTCAGCGGCCCAGGCAGATAGTCTTGGGCTTTGGGAGGCTGCAGGAAGAGACAGCCCCACCGTTTGTGGGGCAGTGAATGCCGTTGCCTGGCTAGTTGAAGAGCAGCAAGAGCCTTTGGTCATGGCACCTCTGGTGTGGGAGGAATCCCTGGACATTCGCACTTGCTGAGCTGGGCTCCAGGCCTACTCAGCGGCCCAGGCAGATATTATTTGACTTTGGGATGCTATACAAAGAGAGAGCCCCAAGACTTGTGGGGCTGTGAATGGGGTTGCCTGGCTACTTGAAGAGCAGCAAGAGCTTTTGGTCGTGGCCCCTTTGGTGTGGGAGCAATCCCTGGACGTTGGCAATTGCTGAGCTGGGCTCTGGGCCTACTCAGCGCACCAAGCAGATAATCTTGGGCTTTGGGAGGCTGCAGAAAGAGACAGCGCCAGCCTTTGTGGGGCAGTGAATGGGGTTGCCTGGCTACTTGAAGAGCAGCAAGAGCTTTTGGTCGTGGCCCCTTTGGTGTGGGAGGAATCCCTGGACATTGGCAATTGCTGAGCTGGGCTCCGTCTGTACTCAGCGGCCCAGGCAGATAATCTTGGGCTTTGGGAGGCTGCAGGAAGAGACAGCCCCACCGTTTGTGGGGCTGTGAATGGGGTTGCCTTGCTACTTGAAGAGCAGCAAGCGCTTTGTGTCGTGGCCCCTTTGGTGTGGGAGGAATCCCTGGACATTCGCAATTGCTGATCTGGGCTCCCGGCCTACTCAGCGGCCCAGGCAGGTCTGATTTGACTTTGGGATGCTATACAAAGAGAGAGCCCCAAGACTTGTGGGGCTGTGAATGGGGTTGCCTGGCTACTAGAAGAGCAGCAAGAGCTTTTGGTCGTGGCCCGATTGCTGTGGGAGGAATCCCTGGACGTTGGCAATTGCTGAGCTGGGCTCCAGGCCTACTCAGCGCACCAAGCAGATAATCTTGGGCTTTGGGAGGCTGCAGGAAGAGACAGCGCCAGCCTTTGTGGGGCTGTGAATGGGGTTGCCTGGCTAGTTGAAGAGCAGCAAGAGCCTTTGGTCATGGCACCTTTGATGTGGGAGGAATCCCTGGACATTCGCAATTGCTGAGCTGGGCTCCAGGCCTACTCAGCGGCCCAGGCAGATATTCTTGGACTTTGGGATGCTATACAAAGAGAGAGCCCCAAGACTTGTGGGGCTGTGAATGGGGTTGCCTGGCTACTTGAAGAGCAGCAAGAGCTTTTGGTCGTGGCCCCTTGGCTGTGGGAGGAATCCCTGGACGTTGGCAATTGCTGAGCTGGGCTCTGGGCCTACTCAGCGCACCAAGCAGATAATCTTGAGCTTTGGGAGGCTGCAGAAAGAGACAGCGCCAGCCTTTGTGGGGCAGTGAATGGGGTTGCCTGGCTACTTGAAGAGCAGCAAGAGCCTTTGGTCATGGCCCCTTTGGTGTGGGAGGAATCCCTGGACGTTGGCCATTGCTGAGCTGGGCTCCGGCTGTACTCAGCGGCCCAGGCAGATAGTCTTGGACTTTGGGAGGCTGCAGAAAGAGACAGTGCCAGCCTTTTTCGAGCAGTGAATGGCGTTGCCTGGCTACTTGAAGAGCAGCAAGAGCTTTTGGTCGTGGCCCGATTGCTGTGGGAGGAATCCCTGGACGTTGGCCATTGCTGAGCTGGGCTCTGGGCCTACTCAGCGCACCAAGCAGATAATCTTGGGCTTTGGGAGGCTGCAGAAAGAGACAGCGCCAGCCTTTGTGGGGCAGTGAATGGGGTTGCCTGGCTACTTGAAGAGCAGCAAGAGCTTTTGGTCGTGGCCCCTTTGGTGTGGGAGGAATCCCTGGACGTTGGCAATTGCTGAGCTGGGCTCCGGCTCTACTCAGCGGCCCAGGCAGATAATCTTGGGCTTTGGGAGGCTGCAGGAAGAGACAGCGCCAGCCTTTGTGGGGCTGTGAATGGGGTTGCCTGGCTAGTTGAAGAGCAGCAAGAGCCTTTGGTCATGGCACCTTTGATGTGGGAGGAATCCCTGGACATTCGCAATTGCTGAGCTGGGCTCCAGGCCTACTCAGTGGCCCAGGCAGATATTCTTGGACTTTGGGATGCTATACAAAGAGAGAGCCCCAAGACTTGTGGGGCTGTGAATGGGGTTGCCTGGCTACTTGAAGAGCAGCAAGAGCTTTTGGTCGTGGCCCCTTTGGTGTGGGAGCAATCCCTGGACGTTGGCAATTGCTGAGCTGGGCTCTGGGCCTACTCAGCGCACCAAGCAGATAATCTTGGGCTTTGGGAGGCTGCAGAAAGAGACAGCGCCAGCCTTTGTGGGGCAGTGAATGGGGTTGCCTGGCTACTTGAAGAGCAGCAAGAGCTTTTGGTCGTGGCCCCTTTGGTGTGGGAGGAATCCCTGGACATTGGCAATTGCTGAGCTGGGCTCCGTCTGTACTCAGCGGCCCAGGCAGATAATCTTGGGCTTTGGGAGGCTGCAGGAAGAGACAGCCCCACCGTTTGTGGGGCTGTGAATGGGGTTGCCTTGCTACTTGAAGAGCAGCAAGCGCTTTGTGTCGTGGCCCCTTTGGTGTGGGAGGAATCCCTGGACATTCGCAATTGCTGATCTGGGCTCCCGGCCTACTCAGCGGCCCAGGCAGGTCTGATTTGACTTTGGGATGCTATACAAAGAGAGAGCCCCAAGACTTGTGGGGCTGTGAATGGGGTTGCCTGGCTACTAGAAGAGCAGCAAGAGCTTTTGGTCGTGGCCCGATTGCTGTGGGAGGAATCCCTGGACGTTGGCAATTGCTGAGCTGGGCTCCAGGCCTACTCAGCGCACCAAGCAGATAATCTTGGGCTTTGGGAGGCTGCAGGAAGAGACAGCGCCAGCCTTTGTGGGGCTGTGAATGGGGTTGCCTGGCTAGTTGAAGAGCAGCAAGAGCCTTTGGTCATGGCACCTTTGATGTGGGAGGAATCCCTGGACATTCGCAATTGCTGAGCTGGGCTCCAGGCCTACTCAGCGGCCCAGGCAGATATTCTTGGACTTTGGGATGCTATACAAAGAGAGAGCCCCAAGACTTGTGGGGCTGTGAATGGGGTTGCCTGGCTACTTGAAGAGCAGCAAGAGCTTTTGGTCGTGGCCCCTTGGCTGTGGGAGGAATCCCTGGACGTTGGCAATTGCTGAGCTGGGCTCTGGGCCTACTCAGCGCACCAAGCAGATAATCTTGAGCTTTGGGAGGCTGCAGAAAGAGACAGCGCCAGCCTTTGTGGGGCAGTGAATGGGGTTGCCTGGCTACTTGAAGAGCAGCAAGAGCCTTTGGTCATGGCCCCTTTGGTGTGGGAGGAATCCCTGGACGTTGGCCATTGCTGAGCTGGGCTCCGGCTGTACTCAGCGGCCCAGGCAGATAGTCTTGGACTTTGGGAGGCTGCAGAAAGAGACAGTGCCAGCCTTTTTCGAGCAGTGAATGGCGTTGCCTGGCTACTTGAAGAGCAGCAAGAGCTTTTGGTCGTGGCCCGATTGCTGTGGGAGGAATCCCTGGACGTTGGCCATTGCTGAGCTGGGCTCTGGGCCTACTCAGCGCACCAAGCAGATAATCTTGGGCTTTGGGAGGCTGCAGAAAGAGACAGCGCCAGCCTTTGTGGGGCAGTGAATGGGGTTGCCTGGCTACTTGAAGAGCAGCAAGAGCTTTTGGTCGTGGCCCCTTTGGTGTGGGAGGAATCCCTGGACGTTGGCAATTGCTGAGCTGGGCTCCGGCTCTACTCAGCGGCCCAGGCAGATAATCTTGGGCTTTGGGAGGCTGCAGGAAGAGACAGCGCCAGCCTTTGTGGGGCTGTGAATGGGGTTGCCTGGCTAGTTGAAGAGCAGCAAGAGCCTTTGGTCATGGCACCTTTGATGTGGGAGGAATCCCTGGACATTCGCAATTGCTGAGCTGGGCTCCAGGCCTACTCAGTGGCCCAGGCAGATATTCTTGGACTTTGGGATGCTATACAAAGAGAGAGCCCCAAGACTTGTGGGGCTGTGAATGGGGTTGCCTGGCTACTTGAAGAGCAGCAAGAGCTTTTGGTCGTGGCCCCTTTGGTGTGGGAGGAATCCCTGGACGTTGGCAATTGCTGAGCTGGGCTCTGGGCCTACTCAGCGCACCAAGCAGATAATCTTGGGCTTTGGGAGGCTGCAGGAAGAGACAGCGCCAGCCTTTGTGGGGCAGTGAATGGGGTTGCCTGGCTACTTGAAGAGCAGCAAGAGCTTTTGGTCGTGGCCCCTTTGTTGTGGGAGGAATCCCTGGACGTTGGCCATTGCTGAGCTGGGCTCCGGCTGTACTCAGCGGCCCAGGCATATAATCTTGGGCTTTGGGAGGCTGCAGGAAGAGACAGCGCCAGCGTTTGTGGGTCTGTGAATGGGGTTGCCTGGATAACTGAAGAGCAGCAAGAGCCTTTGGTCATTGCACCTTTGATGTGGGAGGAATCCCTGGACATTCGCAATTGCTGAGCTGGGCTCCAGGCCTACTCAGCGGCCCAGGCAGATATTATTTGACTTTGGGATGCTATACAAAGAGAGAGCCCCAAGAGTTGTGGGGCTGTGAATGGGGTTGCCTGGCTACTTGAAGAGCAGCAAGAGCTTTTGGTCATGGCACCTTTGGTGTGGGAGGAATCCCTGGACATTCGCAATTGCTGAGCTGGTCTCCAGGCCTACTCAGCAGCCTAGGCAGATATTATTTTACTTTGGGATGCTATACATAGAGAGAGCCCCAAGACTTGTGGAGCTCTAAATGGGGTTGCCTGGCTACTTGAAGAGCAGCAAGAGCTTTTGGTCGTGGCCCCTTTGGTGTGGGAGGAATCCCTGGACGTTGGCAATTGCTGAGCTGGGCTCTGAGCCTACTCAGCGCACCAAGCAGATAGTCTTGGACTTTGGGAGGCTGCAGGAAGAGACAGCGCCAGCCTTTGTGGGGCAGTGAATGGGGTTGCCTGGCTACTTGAAGAGCAGCAAGAGCTTTTGGTCGTGACCCCTTTGGTGTTGGAGGAATCTCTGGACGTTGGCAATTGCTGAGCTGGGCTCCAGGCCTACTCAGCGGCCCAGGCAGATATTATTTGACTTTGGGATGCTAACAAAGAGAGAGCCCCAAGACTTGTGGGGCTGTGAATGGGGTTGCCTGGCTACTTGAAGAGCAGCAAGAGCTTTTGGTCGTGGCCCCTTTGGTGTGGCAGGAATCCCTGGACGTTGGCAATTGCTGAGCTGGGCTCTGGGCCTACTCAGCGCACCAAGCAGATAATCTTGAGCTTTGGGAGGCTGCAGGAAGAGACAGCCCCACCGTTTGTGGGGCAGTGAATGGGGTTGCCTGGCTAGTTGAAGAGCAGCAAGAGCTTTTGGTCGTGGCCCCTTTGGTGTGGGAGGAATCCCTGGACGTTGGCAATTACTGAGCTGGGCTCTGGGCCTACTCAGCGCACCAAGCAGATAATCTTGGTCTTTGGGAGGCTGCAGGAAGAGACAGAGCCAGCGTTTGTGGGGTAGTGAATGGGGTTGCCTAGCTACTTGAAGAGCAGCAAGAGCCTTTGGTCGTGGCCCCTTTGGTGTGGGAGGAATCCCTGGACGTTGGCCATTGCTGAGCTGGGCTTTGGCTGTACTCAGCGGCCCAGGCAGATAGTCTTGGGCTTTGGGAGGCTGCAGGAAGAGACAGCCCCACCGTTTGTGGGGCAGTGAATGGCGTTGCCTGGCTAGTTGAAGAGCAGCAAGAGCCTTTGGTCATGGCACCTCTGGTGTGGGAGGAATCCCTGGACATTCGCACTTGCTGAGCTGGGCTCCAGGCCTACTCAGCGGCCCAGGCAGATATTATTTGACTTTGGGATGCTATACAAAGAGAGAGCCCCAAGACTTGTGGGGCTGTGAATGGGGTTGCCTGGCTACTTGAAGAGCAGCAAGAGCTTTTGGTCGTGGCCCCTTTGGTGTGGGAGCAATCCCTGGACGTTGGCAATTGCTGAGCTGGGCTCTGGGCCTACTCAGCGCACCAAGCAGATAATCTTGGGCTTTGGGAGGCTGCAGAAAGAGACAGCGCCAGCCTTTGTGGGGCAGTGAATGGGGTTGCCTGGCTACTTGAAGAGCAGCAAGAGCTTTTGGTCGTGGCCCCTTTGGTGTGGGAGGAATCCCTGGACATTGGCAATTGCTGAGCTGGGCTCCGTCTGTACTCAGCGGCCCAGGCAGATAATCTTGGGCTTTGGGAGGCTGCAGGAAGAGACAGCCCCACCGTTTGTGGGGCTGTGAATGGGGTTGCCTTGCTACTTGAAGAGCAGCAAGCGCTTTGTGTCGTGGCCCCTTTGGTGTGGGAGGAATCCCTGGACATTCGCAATTGCTGATCTGGGCTCCCGGCCTACTCAGCGGCCCAGGCAGGTCTGATTTGACTTTGGGATGCTATACAAAGAGAGAGCCCCAAGACTTGTGGGGCTGTGAATGGGGTTGCCTGGCTACTAGAAGAGCAGCAAGAGCTTTTGGTCGTGGCCCGATTGCTGTGGGAGGAATCCCTGGACGTTGGCAATTGCTGAGCTGGGCTCCAGGCCTACTCAGCGCACCAAGCAGATAATCTTGGGCTTTGGGAGGCTGCAGGAAGAGACAGCGCCAGCCTTTGTGGGGCTGTGAATGGGGTTGCCTGGCTAGTTGAAGAGCAGCAAGAGCCTTTGGTCATGGCACCTTTGATGTGGGAGGAATCCCTGGACATTCGCAATTGCTGAGCTGGGCTCCAGGCCTACTCAGCGGCCCAGGCAGATATTCTTGGACTTTGGGATGCTATACAAAGAGAGAGCCCCAAGACTTGTGGGGCTGTGAATGGGGTTGCCTGGCTACTTGAAGAGCAGCAAGAGCTTTTGGTCGTGGCCCCTTGGCTGTGGGAGGAATCCCTGGACGTTGGCAATTGCTGAGCTGGGCTCTGGGCCTACTCAGCGCACCAAGCAGATAATCTTGAGCTTTGGGAGGCTGCAGAAAGAGACAGCGCCAGCCTTTGTGGGGCAGTGAATGGGGTTGCCTGGCTACTTGAAGAGCAGCAAGAGCCTTTGGTCATGGCCCCTTTGGTGTGGGAGGAATCCCTGGACGTTGGCCATTGCTGAGCTGGGCTCCGGCTGTACTCAGCGGCCCAGGCAGATAGTCTTGGACTTTGGGAGGCTGCAGAAAGAGACAGTGCCAGCCTTTTTCGAGCAGTGAATGGCGTTGCCTGGCTACTTGAAGAGCAGCAAGAGCTTTTGGTCGTGGCCCGATTGCTGTGGGAGGAATCCCTGGACGTTGGCCATTGCTGAGCTGGGCTCTGGGCCTACTCAGCGCACCAAGCAGATAATCTTGGGCTTTGGGAGGCTGCAGAAAGAGACAGCGCCAGCCTTTGTGGGGCAGTGAATGGGGTTGCCTGGCTACTTGAAGAGCAGCAAGAGCTTTTGGTCGTGGCCCCTTTGGTGTGGGAGGAATCCCTGGACGTTGGCAATTGCTGAGCTGGGCTCCGGCTCTACTCAGCGGCCCAGGCAGATAATCTTGGGCTTTGGGAGGCTGCAGGAAGAGACAGCGCCAGCCTTTGTGGGGCTGTGAATGGGGTTGCCTGGCTAGTTGAAGAGCAGCAAGAGCCTTTGGTCATGGCACCTTTGATGTGGGAGGAATCCCTGGACATTCGCAATTGCTGAGCTGGGCTCCAGGCCTACTCAGTGGCCCAGGCAGATATTCTTGGACTTTGGGATGCTATACAAAGAGAGAGCCCCAAGACTTGTGGGGCTGTGAATGGGGTTGCCTGGCTACTTGAAGAGCAGCAAGAGCTTTTGGTCGTGGCCCCTTTGGTGTGGGAGGAATCCCTGGACGTTGGCAATTGCTGAGCTGGGCTCTGGGCCTACTCAGCGCACCAAGCAGATAATCTTGGGCTTTGGGAGGCTGCAGGAAGAGACAGCGCCAGCCTTTGTGGGGCAGTGAATGGGGTTGCCTGGCTACTTGAAGAGCAGCAAGAGCTTTTGGTCGTGGCCCCTTTGTTGTGGGAGGAATCCCTGGACGTTGGCCATTGCTGAGCTGGGCTCCGGCTGTACTCAGCAGCCCAGGCAGATAATCTTGGGCTTTGGGAGGCTGCAGGAAGAGACAGCGCCAGCGTTTGTGGGTCTGTGAATGGGGTTGCCTGGATAACTGAAGAGCAGCAAGAGCCTTTGGTCATTGCACCTTTGATGTGGGAGGAATCCCTGGACATTCGCAATTGCTGAGCTGGGCTCCAGGCCTACTCAGCGGCCCAGGCAGATATTATTTGACTTTGGGATGCTATACAAAGAGAGAGCCCCAAGACTTGTGGGGCTGTGAATGGGGTTGCCTGGCTACTTGAAGAGCAGCAAGAGCTTTTGGTCGTGGCCCCTTTGGTGTGGGAGGAATCCCTGGACGTTGGCAATTGCTGAGCTGGGCTCTGGGCCTACTCAGCGCACCAAGCAGATAACCTTGGACTTTGGGAGGCTGCAGAAAGAGACAGCGCCAGCGTCTGTGGGGCAGTGAATGGGGTTGCCTGGCTACTTGAAGAGCAGCAAGAGCTTTTGGTCGTGGCCCCTTTGGTGTGGGAGGAATCCCTGGACATTGGCAATTGCTGAGCTGGGCTCCGGCTGTACTCAGCGGCCCAGGCAGATAATCTTGGGCTTTGGGAGGCTGCAGGAAGAGACAGCCCCACCGTTTGTGGGGCAGTGAATGGGGTTGCCTGGCTACTTGAAGAGCAGCAAGAGCTTTTGGTCGTGGCCCCTTTGGTGTGGGAGGAATCCCTGGACGTTGGCAATTACTGAGCTGGGCTCTGGGCCTACTCAGCGCACCAAGCAGATAATCTTGGGCTTTGGGAGGCTGCAGAAAGAGACAGCGCCAGCCTTTGTGGGGCAGTGAATGGGGTTGCCTGGCTACTTGAAGAGCAGCAAGAGCTTTTGGTCGTGGCCCCTTTGGTGTGGGAGGAATCCCTGGACGTTGGCAATTGCTGAGCTGGGCTCTGGGCCTACTCAGCGCACCAAGCAGATAATCTTGGGCTTTGGGAGGCTGCAGAAAGAGACAGCGCCAGCCTTTGTGGGGCAGTGAATGGGGTTGCCTGGCTACTTGAAGAGCAGCAAGAGCTTTTGGTCGTGGCCCCTTTGGTGTGGGAGGAATCCCTGGACATTGGCAATTGCTGAGCTGGGCTCCGGCTGTACTCAGCGGCCCAGGCAGATAATCTTGGGCTTTGGGAGGCTGCAGGAAGAGACAGCGCCAGCGTTTGTGGGTCTGTGAATGGGGTTGCCTGGATAACTGAAGAGCAGCAAGAGCCTTTGGTCATTGCACCTTTGATGTGGGAGGAATCCCTGGACATTCGCAATTGCTGAGCTGGGCTCCAGGCCTACTCAGCGGCCCAGGCAGATATTATTTGACTTTGGGATGCTAAACAAAGAGAGAGCCCCAAGACTTGTGGGGCTGTGAATGGGGTTGCCTGGCTACTTGAAGAGCAGCAAGAGCTTTTGGTCGTGGCCCCTTTGGTGTGGGAGGAATCCCTGGACGTTGGCAATTGCTGAGCTGGGCTCTGGGCCTACTCAGCGCACCAAGCAGATAATCTTGGACTTTGGGAGGCTGCAGAAAGAGACAGCGCCAGCCTTTGTGGGGCAGTGAATGGGGTTGCCTGGCTACTTGAAGAGCAGCAAGAGCTTTTGGTCGTGGCCCCTTTGGTGTGGGAGGAATCCCTGGACATTGGCAATTGCTGAGCTGGGCTCCGGCTGTACTCAGCGGCCCAGGCAGATAATCTTGGGCTTTGGGAGGCTGCAGGAAGAGACAGCGCCAGTGTCTGTGGGGCAGTGAATGGGGTTGCCTGGCTACTTGAAGAGCAGCAAGAGCTTTTGGTCGTGGCCCCTTTGGTGTGGGAGGAATCCCTGGACGTTGGCAATTACTGAGCTGGGCTCTGGGCCTACTCAGCGCACCAAGCAGATAATCTTGGGCTTTGGGAGGCTGCAGAAAGAGACAGCGCCAGCCTTTGTGGGGCAGTGAATGGGGTTGCCTGGCTACTTGAAGAGCAGCAAGAGCTTTTGGTCGTGGCCCCTTTGGTGTGGGAGGAATCCCTGGACGTTGGCAATTGCTGAGCTGGGCTCTGGGCCTACTCAGCGCACCAAGCAGATAATCTTGGGCTTTGGGAGGCTGCAGAAAGAGACAGCGCCAGCCTTTGTGGGGCAGTGAATGGGGTTGCCTGGCTACTTGAAGAGCAGCAAGAGCTTTTGGTCGTGGCCCCTTTGGTGTGGGAGGAATCCCTGGACATTGGCAATTGCTGAGCTGGGCTCCGGCTGTACTCAGCGGCCCAGGCAGATAATCTTGGGCTTTGGGAGGCTGCAGGAAGAGACAGCGCCAGCGTTTGTGGGGCAGTGAATGGGGTTGCCTGGCTAGTTGAAGAGCAGCAAGAGCCTTTGGTCATGGCACCTTTGGTGTGGGAGGAATCCCTGGACATTCGCAATTGCTGAGCTGGGCTCCAGGCCTACTCAGCAGCCTAAGCAGATATTATTTGACTTTGGGATGCTATAGAAAGAGAGAGCCCCAAGACTTGTGGGGCTGTGAATGGGGTTGCCTGGCTACTTGAAGAGCAGCAAGAGCTTTTGGTCGTGGCCCCTTTGGTGTGGGAGGAATCCCTGGACGTTGGCCATTGCTGAGCTGGGCTCCAGGCCTACTCAGCGCACCAAGCAGATAATCTTGAGCTTTGGGAGGCTGCAGGAAGAGACAGCGCCAGTGTCTGTGGGGCAGTGAATGGGGTTGCCTGGCTACTTGAAGAGCAGCAAGAGCTTTTGGTCGTGGCCCCTTTGGTGTGGGAGGAATCCCTGGACGTTGGCAATTACTGAGCTGGGCTCTGGGCCTACTCAGCGCACCAAGCAGATAATCTTGGGCTTTGGGAGGCTGCAGAAAGAGACAGCGCCAGCGTTTGTGGGGCAGTGAATGGGGTTGCCTGGCTACTTGAAGAGCAGCAAGAGCTTTTGGTCGTGGCCCCTTTGGTGTGGGAGGAATCCCTGGACGTTGGCAATTGCTGAGCTGGGCTCCGGCTGTACTCAGCGGCCCAGGCAGATAATCTTGGGCTTTGGGAGGCTGCAGGAAGAGACAGCCCCACCGTTTGTGGGGCAGTGAATGGGGTTGCCTGGCTACTTGAAGAGCAGCAAGAGATTTTGGTCGTGGCCCCTTTGGTGTGGGAGGAATCCCTGGACGTTGGCAATTGCTGAGCTGGGCTCTGGGCCTACTCAGCGCACCAAGCAGATAATCTTGGGCTTTGGGAGGCTGCAGGAAGAGACAGCGCCAGCCTTTGTGGGGCAGTGAATGGGGTTGCCTGGCTACTTGAAGAGCAGCAAGAGCTTTTGGTCGTGGCCCCTTTGGTGTGGGAGGAATCCCTGGACGTTGGCCATTGCTGAGCTGGGCTCCGTCTGTACTCAGCGGCCCAGGCAGATAGTCTTGGGCTTTGGGAGGCTGCAGGAAGAGACAGCGCCAGCCTTTGTGGGGCAGTGAATGGGGTTGCCTGGCTAGTTGAAGAGCAGCAAGAGCCTTTGGTCATGGCACCTTTGGTGTGGGAGGAATCCCTGGACATTCGCAATTGCTGAGCTGGGCTCCAGGCCTTCTCAGCGGCCCAGGCAGATATTATTTGACTTTGGGATGCTATACAAAGAGAGAGCCCCAAGACTTGTGGGGCTGTGAATGGGGTTGCCTGGCTACTAGAAGAGCAGCAAGAGCTTTTGGTCGTGGCCCGATTGCTGTGGGAGGAATCCCTGGACGTTGGCAATTGCTGAGCTGGGCTCTGGGCCTACTCAGCGCACCAAGCAGATAATCTTGGGCTTTGGGAGGCTGCAGGAAGAGACAGCGCCAGCGTTTGTGGGGCAGTGAATGGGGTTGCCTGGCTACTTGAAGAGCAGCAAGAGCTTTTGGTCGTGGCCCCTTTGGTGTGGGAGGAATCCCTGGACGTTGGCAATTGCTGAGCTGGGCTCCGGCTGTACTCAGCGGCCCACGCAGATAATCTTGGGCTTTGGGAGGCTGCAGGAAGAGACAGCCCCACCGTTTGTGGGGCAGTGAATAGGGTTGCCTGGCTACTTGAAGAGCAGCAAGAGCTTTTGGTCGTGGCCCCTTTGGTGTGGGAGGAATCCCTGGACGTTGGCAATTGCTGAGCTGGGCTCCAGGCCTACTCAGCGCACCAAGCAGATAATCTTGGGCTTTGGGAGGCTGCAGGAAGAGACAGCGCCAGCCTTTGTGGGGCTGTGAATGGGGTTGCCTGGCTAGTTGAAGAGCAGCAAGAGCCTTTGGTCATGGCACCTTTGATGTGGGAGGAATCCCTGGACATTCGCAATTGCTGAGCTGGGCTCCAGGCCTACTCAGCGGCCCAGGCAGATATTCTTGGACTTTGGGATGCTATACAAAGAGAGAGCCCCAAGACTTGTGGGGCTGTGAATGGGGTTGCCTGGCTACTTGAAGAGCAGCAAGAGCTTTTGGTCGTGGCCCCTTTGGTGTGGGAGGAATCCCTGGACGTTGGCAATTGCTGAGCTGGGCTCTGGGCCTACTCAGCGCACCAAGCAGATAATCTTGAGCTTTGGGAGGCTGCAGAAAGAGACAGCGCCAGCCTTTGTGGGGCAGTGAATGGGGTTGCCTGGCTAGTTGAAGAGCAGCAAGAGCCTTTGGTCATGGCCCCTTTGGTGTGGGAGGAATCCCTGGACGTTGGCCATTGCTGAGCTGGGCTCCGGCTGTACTCAGCGGCCCAGGCAGATAGTCTTGGACTTTGGGAGGCTGCAGAAAGAGACAGTGCCAGCCTTTGTGGAGCAGTGAATGGCGTTGCCTGGCTACTTGAAGAGCAGCAAGAGCTTTTGGTCGTGGCCCCTTTGGTGTGGGAGGAATCCCTGGACGTTGGCCATTGCTGAGCTGGGCTCTGGGCCTACTCAGCGCACCAAGCAGATAATCTTGGGCTTTGGGAGGCTGCAGAAAGAGACAGCGCCAGCCTTTGTGGGGCAGTGAATGGGGTTGCCTGGCTACTTGAAGAGCAGCAAGAGCTTTTGGTCGTGGCCCCTTTGGTGTGGGAGGAATCCCTGGACGTTGGCAATTGCTGAGCTGGGCTCCGGCTCTACTCAGCGGCCCAGGCAGATAATCTTGGGCTTTGGGAGGCTGCAGGAAGAGACAGCGCCAGCCTTTGTGGGGCTGTGAATGGGGTTGCCTGGCTAGTTGAAGAGCAGCAAGAGCCTTTGGTCATGGCACCTTTGATGTGGGAGGAATCCCTGGACATTCGCAATTGCTGAGCTGGGCTCCAGGCCTACTCAGCGGCCCAGGCAGATATTCTTGGACTTTGGGA
Organism: Platalea leucorodia; assembly: GCF_965183815.1. Classification (NCBI taxonomy): domain Eukaryota; kingdom Metazoa; phylum Chordata; class Aves; order Pelecaniformes; family Threskiornithidae; genus Platalea; species Platalea leucorodia. The sequence continues at coordinate 105,725,101 of NC_138823.1, forward strand.
TGCTATACAAAGAGAGAGCCCCAAGACTTGTGGGGCTGTGAATGGGGTTGCCTGGCTACTTGAAGAGCAGCAAGAGCTTTTGGTCGTGGCCCCTTTGGTGTGGGAGGAATCCCTGGACGTTGGCAATTGCTGAGCTGGGCTCTGGGCCTACTCAGCGCACCAAGCAGATAATCTTGGGCTTTGGGAGGCTGCAGGAAGAGACAGCGCCAGCCTTTGTGGGGCAGTGAATGGGGTTGCCTGGCTACTTGAAGAGCAGCAAGAGCTTTTGGTCGTGGCCCCTTTGGTGTGGGAGGAATCCCTGGACGTTGGCCATTGCTGAGCTGGGCTCCGGCTGTACTCAGCGGCCCAGGCAGATAATCTTGGGCTTTGGGAGGCTGCAGGAAGAGACAGCGCCAGCGTTTGTGGGTCTGTGAATGGGGTTGCCTGGATAACTGAAGAGCAGCAAGAGCCTTTGGTCATTGCACCTTTGATGTGGGAGGAATCCCTGGACATTCGCAATTGCTGAGCTGGGCTCCAGGCCTACTCAGCGGCCCAGGCAGATATTATTTGACTTTGGGATGCTATACAAAGAGAGAGCCCCAAGACTTGTGGGGCTGTGAATGGGGTTGCCTGGCTACTTGAAGAGCAGCAAGAGCTTTTGGTCGTGGCCCCTTTGGTGTGGGAGGAATCCCTGGACGTTGGCAATTGCTGAGCTGGGCTCTGGGCCTACTCAGCGCACCAAGCAGATAATCTTGGGCTTTGGGAGGCTGCAGAAAGAGACAGCGCCAGCCTTTGTGGGGCAGTGAATGGGGTTGCCTGGCTACTTGAAGAGCAGCAAGAGCTTTTGGTCGTGGCCCCTTTGGTGTGGGAGGAATCCCTGGACATTGGCAATTGCTGAGCTGGGCTCCGGCTGTACTCAGCGGCCCAGGCAGATAATCTTGGGCTTTGGGAGGCTGCAGGAAGAGACAGCCCCACCGTTTGTGGGGCAGTGAATGGGGTTGCCTGGCTAGTTGAAGAGCAGCAAGAGCCTTTGGTCATGGCACCTTTGGTGTGGGAGGAATCCCTGGACATTCGCAATTGCTGAGCTGGGCTCCAGGCCTACTCAGCGCACCAAGCAGATAATCTTGAGCTTTGGGAGGCTGCAGGAAGAGACAGCGCCAGTGTCTGTGGGGCAGTGAATGGGGTTGCCTGGCTACTTGAAGAGCAGCAAGAGCTTTTGGTCGTGGCCCCTTTGGTGTGGGAGGAATCCCTGGACGTTGGCAATTACTGAGCTGGGCTCTGGGCCTACTCAGCGCACCAAGCAGATAATCTTGGGCTTTGGGAGGCTGCAGAAAGAGACAGCGCCAGCCTTTGTGGGGCAGTGAATGGGGTTGCCTGGCTACTTGAAGAGCAGCAAGAGCTTTTGGTCGTGGCCCCTTTGGTGTGGGAGGAATCCCTGGACGTTGGCCATTGCTGAGCTGGGCTCCGGCTGTACTCAGCGGCCCAGGCAGATAGTCTTGGACGTTGGGAGGCTGCAGGAAGAGACAGCGCCAGCGTCTGTGGGGCAGTGAATGGGGTTGCCTGGCTACTTGAAGAGCAGCAAGAGCTTTTGGTCGTGGCCCCTTTGGTGTGGGAGGAATCCCTGGACGTTGGCCATTGCTGAGCTGGGCTCCGTCTGTACTCAGCGGCCCAGGCAGATAGTCTTGGGCTTTGGGAGGCTGCAGGAAGAGACAGCGCCAGCCTTTGTGGGGCAGTGAATGGGGTTGCCTGGCTAGTTGAAGAGCAGCAAGAGCCTTTGGTCATGGCACCTTTGGTGTGGGAGGAATCCCTGGACATTCGCAATTGCTGAGCTGGGCTCCAGGCCTTCTCAGCGGCCCAGGCAGATATTATTTGACTTTGGGATGCTATACAAAGAGAGAGCCCCAAGACTTGTGGGGCTGTGAATGGGGTTGCCTGGCTACTAGAAGAGCAGCAAGAGCTTTTGGTCGTGGCCCCTTTGGTGTGGGAGGAATCCCTGGACGTTGGCAATTGCTGAGCTGGGCTCTGGGCCTACTCAGCGCACCAAGCAGATAATCTTGGGCTTTGGGAGGCTGCAGGAAGAGACAGCGCCAGCGTTTGTGGGGCAGTGAATGGGGTTGCCTGGCTACTTGAAGAGCAGCAAGAGCTTTTGGTCGTGGCCCCTTTGGTGTGGGAGGAATCCCTGGACGTTGGCAATTGCTGAGCTGGGCTCCGGCTGTACTCAGCGGCCCACGCAGATAATCTTGGGCTTTGGGAGGCTGCAGGAAGAGACAGCCCCACCGTTTGTGGGGCAGTGAATAGGGTTGCCTGGCTACTTGAAGAGCAGCAAGAGCTTTTGGTCGTGGCCCCTTTGGTGTGGGAGGAATCCCTGGACGTTGGCAATTGCTGAGCTGGGCTCCAGGCCTACTCAGCGCACCAAGCAGATAATCTTGGGCTTTGGGAGGCTGCAGGAAGAGACAGCGCCAGCCTTTGTGGGGCAGTGAATGGGGTTGCCTGGCTAGTTGAAGAGCAGCAAGAGCCTTTGGTCATGGCACCTTTGATGTGGGAGGAATCCCTGGACATTCGCAATTGCTGAGCTGGGCTCCAGGCCTACTCAGCGGCCCAGGCAGATATTCTTGGACTTTGGGATGCTATACAAAGAGAGAGCCCCAAGACTTGTGGGGCTGTGAATGGGGTTGCCTGGCTACTTGAAGAGCAGCAAGAGCTTTTGGTCGTGGCCCCTTGGCTGTGGGAGGAATCCCTGGACGTTGGCAATTGCTGAGCTGGGCTCTGGGCCTACTCAGCGCACCAAGCAGATAATCTTGAGCTTTGGGAGGCTGCAGAAAGAGACAGCGCCAGCCTTTGTGGGGCAGTGAATGGGGTTGCCTGGATAACTGAAGAGCAGCAAGAGCCTTTGGTCATTGCACCTTTGGTGTGGGAGGAATCCCTGGACGTTGGCCATTGCTGAGCTGGGCTCCGGCTGTACTCAGCGGCCCAGGCAGATAGTCTTGGACTTTGGGAGGCTGCAGAAAGAGACAGTGCCAGCCTTTGTGGAGCAGTGAATGGCGTTGCCTGGCTACTTGAAGAGCAGCAAGAGCTTTTGGTCGTGGCCCGATTGCTGTGGGAGGAATCCCTGGACGTTGGCCATTGCTGAGCTGGGCTCTGGGCCTACTCAGCGCACCAAGCAGATAATCTTGGGCTTTGGGAGGCTGCAGAAAGAGACAGCGCCAGCCTTTGTGGGGCAGTGAATGGGGTTGCCTGGCTACTTGAAGAGCAGCAAGAGCTTTTGGTCGTGGCCCCTTTGGTGTGGGAGGAATCCCTGGACGTTGGCAATTGCTGAGCTGGGCTCCGGCTGTACTCAGCGGCCCAGGCAGATAATCTTGGGCTTTGGGAGGCTGCAGGAAGAGACAGCGCCAGCCTTTGTGGGGCTGTGAATGGGGTTGCCTGGCTAGTTGAAGAGCAGCAAGAGCCTTTGGTCATGGCACCTTTGATGTGGGAGGAATCCCTGGACATTCGCAATTGCTGAGCTGGGCTCCAGGCCTACTCAGCGGCCCAGGCAGATATTCTTGGACTTTGGGATGCTATACAAAGAGAGAGCCCCAAGACTTGTGGGGCTGTGAATGGGGTTGCCTGGCTACTTGAAGAGCAGCAAGAGCTTTTGGTCGTGGCCCCTTTGGTGTGGGAGGAATCCCTGGACGTTGGCAATTGCTGAGCTGGGCTCTGGGCCTACTCAGCGCACCAAGCAGATAATCTTGGGCTTTGGGAGGCTGCAGGAAGAGACAGCGCCAGCCTTTGTGGGGCAGTGAATGGGGTTGCCTGGCTACTTGAAGAGCAGCAAGAGCTTTTGGTCGTGGCCCCTTTGGTGTGGGAGGAATCCCTGGACTTTGGCAATTGCTGAGCTGGGCTCCAGGCCTACTCAGCGCACCAAGCAGATAATCTTGGGCTTTGGGAGGCTGCAGGAAGAGACAGCGCCAGCCTTTGTGGGGCTGTGAATGGGGTTGCCTGGCTAGTTGAAGAGCAGCAAGAGCCTTTGGTCATGGCACCTTTGATGTGGGAGGAATCCCTGGACATTCGCAATTGCTGAGCTGGGCTCCAGGCCTACTCAGCGGCCCAGGCAGATATTCTTGGACTTTGGGATGCTATACAAAGAGAGAGCCCCAAGACTTGTGGGTCTGTGAATGGGGTTGCCTGGCTACTTGAAGAGCAGCAAGAGCTTTTGGTCGTGGCCCCTTTGGTGTGGGAGGAATCCCTGGACGTTGGCAATTGCTGAGCTGGGCTCTGGGCCTACTCAGCGCACCAAGCAGATAATCTTGGGCTTTGGGAGGCTGCAGGAAGAGACAGCGCCAGCCTTTGTGGGGCAGTGAATGGGGTTGCCTGGCTACTTGAAGAGCAGCAAGAGCTTTTGGTCGTGGCCCCTTTGGTGTGGGAGGAATCCCTGGACGTTGGCCATTGTTGAGCTGGGCTCCGTCTGTACTCAGCGGCCCAGGCAGATAGTCTTGGGCTTTGGGAGGCTGCAGGAAGAGACAGCGCCAGCCTTTGTGGGGCAGTGAATGGGGTTGCCTGGCTAGTTGAAGAGCAGCAAGAGTCTTTGGTCATGGCACCTTTGGTGTGGGAGGAATCCCTGGACATTCGCAATTGCTGAGCTGGGCTCCAGGCCTACTCAGCGGCCCAGGCAGATATTATTTGACTTTGGGATGCTATACAAAGAGAGAGCCCCAAGACTTGTGGGGCTGTGAATGGGGTTGCCTGGCTACTAGAAGAGCAGCAAGAGCTTTGGGTCGTGGCCCGATTGCTGTGGGAGGAATCCCTGGACGTTGGCAATTGCTGAGCTGGGCTCTGGGCCTACTCAGCGCACCAAGCAGATAATCTTGGGCTTTGGGAGGCTGCAGGAAGAGACAGCGCCAGCGTTTGTGGGGCAGTGAATGGGGTTGCCTGGCTACTTGAAGAGCAGCAAGAGCTTTTGGTCGTGGCCCCTTTGGTGTGGGAGGAATCCCTGGACGTTGGCCATTGCTGAGCTGGGCTCCGGCTGTAATCAGCGGCCCAGGCAGATAATCTTGGGCTTTGGGAGGCTGCAGGAAGAGACAGCGCCAGCGTTTGTGGGTCTGTGAATGGGGTTGCCTGGATAACTGAAGAGCAGCAAGAGCCTTTGGTCATTGCACCTTTGATGTGGGAGGAATCCCTGGACATTCGCAATTGCTGAGCTGGGCTCCAGGCCTACTCAGCGGCCCAGGCAGATATTATTTTACTTTGGGATGGTATACAAAGAGAGAGCCCCAAGACTTGTGGGGCTGTGAATGGGGTTGCCTGGCTACTTGAAGAGCAGCAAGAGCTTTTGGTCGTGGCCCCTTTGGTGTGGGAGGAATCCCTGGACGTTGGCCATTGCTGAGCTGGGCTCTGGGCCTACTCAGCGCACCAAGCAGATAATCTTGAGCTTTGGGAGGCTGCAGGAAGAGACAGCGCCAGTGTCTGTGGGGCAGTGAATGGGGTTGCCTGGCTACTTGAAGAGCAGCAAGAGCTTTTGGTCGTGGCCCCTTTGGTGTGGGAGGAATCCCTGGACGTTGGCCATTGCTGAGCTGGGCTCTGGGCCTACTCAGCGCACCAAGCAGATAATCTTGAGCTTTGGGAGGCTGCAGGAAGAGACAGCGCCAGCCTTTGTGGGGCAGTGAATGGGGTTGCCTGGATAACTGAAGAGCAGCAAGAGCCTTTGGTCATTGCACCTTTGGTGTGGGAGGAATCCCTGGACGTTGGCCATTGCTGAGCTGGGCTCCGGCTGTACTCAGCGGCCCAGGCAGATAGTCTTGGACTTTGGGAGGCTGCAGAAAGAGACAGTGCCAGCCTTTGTGGAGCAGTGAATGGCGTTGCCTGGCTACTTGAAGAGCAGCAAGAGCTTTTGGTCGTGGCCCGATTGCTGTGGGAGGAATCCCTGGACGTTGGCCATTGCTGAGCTGGGCTCTGGGCCTACTCAGCGCACCAAGCAGATAATCTTGGGCTTTGGGAGGCTGCAGAAAGAGACAGCGCCAGCCTTTGTGGGGCAGTGAATGGGGTTGCCTGGCTACTTGAAGAGCAGCAAGAGCTTTTGGTCGTGGCCCCTTTGGTGTGGGAGGAATCCCTGGACGTTGGCAATTGCTGAGCTGGGCTCCGGCTGTACTCAGCGGCCCAGGCAGATAATCTTGGGCTTTGGGAGGCTGCAGGAAGAGACAGCACCAGCCTTTGTGGGGCTGTGAATGGGGTTGCCTGGCTAGTTGAAGAGCAGCAAGAGCTTTTGGTCGTGGCCCCTTTGATGTGGGAGGAATCCCTGGACATTCGCAATTGCTGAGCTGGGCTCCAGGCCTACTCAGCGGCCCAGGCAGATATTCTTGGACTTTGGGATGCTATACAAAGAGAGAGCCCCAAGACTTGTGGGGCTGTGAATGGGGTTGCCTGGCTACTTGAAGAGCAGCAAGAGCTTTTGGTCGTGGCCCCTTTGGTGTGGGAGGAATCCCTGGACGTTGGCAATTGCTGAGCTGGGCTCTGGGCCTACTCAGCGCACCAAGCAGATAATCTTGGGCTTTGGGAGGCTGCAGGAAGAGACAGCGCCAGCCTTTGTGGGGCAGTGAATGGGGTTGCCTGGCTACTTGAAGAGCAGCAAGAGCTTTTGGTCGTGGCCCCTTTGGTGTGGGAGGAATCCCTGGACGTTGGCCATTGTTGAGCTGGGCTCCGTCTGTACTCAGCGGCCCAGGCAGATAGTCTTGGGCTTTGGGAGGCTGCAGGAAGAGACAGCGCCAGCCTTTGTGGGGCAGTGAATGGGGTTGCCTGGCTAGTTGAAGAGCAGCAAGAGTCTTTGGTCATGGCACCTTTGGTGTGGGAGGAATCCCTGGACATTCGCAATTGCTGAGCTGGGCTCCAGGCCTACTCAGCGGCCCAGGCAGATATTATTTGACTTTGGGATGCTATACAAAGAGAGAGCCCCAAGACTTGTGGGGCTGTGAATGGGGTTGCCTGGCTACTAGAAGAGCAGCAAGAGCTTTGGGTCTTGGCCCGATTGCTGTGGGAGGAATCCCTGGACGTTGGCAATTGCTGAGCTGGGCTTTGAGCCTACTCAGCGCACCAAGCAGATAGTCTTGGACTTTGGGAGGCTGCAGGAAGAGACAGCGCCAGCGTCTGTGGGGCAGTGAATGGGGTTGCCTGGCTACTTGAAGAGCAGCAAGAGCTTTTGGTCGTGGCCCCTTTGGTGTGGGAGGAATCCCTGGACATTCGCAATTGCTGAGCTGGGTTCCAGGCCTACTCAGCGGCCTAGGCAGATATTATTTTACTTTGGGATGCTATACATAGAGAGAGCCCCAAGACTTGTGGAGCTCTAAATGGGGTTGCCTGGCTACTTGAAGAGCAGCAAGAGCTTTTGGTCGTGGCCCCTTTGGTGTGGGAGGAATCCCTGGACATTCGCAATTGCTGAGCTGGGCTCCAGGCCTACTCAGCAGCCTAGGCAGATATTTTTTTACTTTGGGATGCTATACATAGAGAGAGCCCCAAGACTTGTGGAGCTCTAAATGGGGTTGCCTGGCTACTTGAAGAGCAGCAAGAGCTTTTGGTCGTGGCCCCTTTGGTGTGGGAGGAATCCCTGGACGTTGGCCATTGCTGAGCTGGGCTTTGAGCCTACTCAGCGCACCAAGCAGATAGTCTTGGACTTTGGGAGGCTGCAGGAAGAGACAGCGCCAGCCTTTGTGGGGCAGTGAATGGGGTTGCCTGGCTACTTGAAGAGCAGCAAGAGCTTTTGGTCGTGGCCCCTTTGGTGTGGGAGGAATCCCTGGACATTCGCAATTGCTGAGCTGGGCTCCAGGCCTACTCAGCGGCCCAGGCAGATATTATTTGACTTTGGGATGCTATACAAAGAGTGAGCCTCAAGACTTGTGGGGCTGTGAATGGGGTTGCCTGGCTAGTTGAAGAGCAGCAAGAGCTTTGGGTCGTGGCCCCTTTGGTGTGGGAGGAATCCCTGGACGTTGGCCATTGCTGAGCTGGGCTCCGTCTGTACTCAGCGGCCCAAGCAGATAGTCTTGGACTTTGGGAGGCTGCAGGAAGAGACAGCGCCAGCCTTTGTGGGGCAGTGAATGGGGTTGCCTGGCTAGTTGAAGAGCAGCAAGAGCTTTTGGTCGTGGCCCCTTTGGTGTGGGAGGAATCCCTGGACGTTGGCAATTGCTGAGCTGGGCTCTGGGCCTACTCAGTGCACCAAGCAGATAATCTTGGGCTTTGGGAGGCTGCAGGAAGAGACAGCGCCAGCCTTTGTGGGGCAGTGAATGGGGTTGCCTGGCTACTTGAAGAGCAGCAAGAGCTTTGGGTCGTGGCCCCTTTGGTGTGGGAGGAATCCCTGGACGTCGGCAATTGCTGAGCTGGGCTCCGGCTGTACTCAGCGGCCCAGGCAGATAATCTTGGGCTTTGGGAGGGTGCAGGAAGAGACAGCGCCAGCCTTTGTGGGGCAGTGAATGGGGTTGCCTGGCTACTTGAAGAGCAGCAAGAGCTTTGGGTCGTGGCCCCTTTGGTGTGGGAGGAATCCCTGGACATTCGCAATTGCTGAGCTGGGCTCCAGGCCTACTCAGCGGCCTAGGCAGATATTATTTTACTTTGGGATGCTATACATAGAGAGAGCCCCAAGACTTGTGGAGCTCTAAATGGGGTTGCCTGGCTACTTGAAGAGCAGCAAGAGCTTTTGGGTCGTGGCCCCTTTGGTGTGGGAGGAATCCCTGGACGTTGGCAATTGCTGAGCTGGGCTTTGAGCCTACTCAGCGCACCAAGCAGATAGTCTTGGACTTTGGGAGGCTGCAGGAAGAGACAGCGCCAGCCTTTGTGGGGCTGTGAATGGGGTTGCCTGGCTACTTGAAGAGCAGCAAGAGCTTTTGGTCGTGGCCCCTTTGGTGTGGGAGGAATCCCTGGACATTCGCAATTGCTGAGCTGGGCTCCAGGCCTACTCAGCAGCCTAGGCAGATATTATTTTACTTTGGGATGCTATACATAGAGAGAGCCCCAAGACTTGTGGAGCTCTAAATGGGGTTGCCTGGCTACTTGAAGAGCAGCAAGAGCTTTTGGTCGTGGCCCCTTTGGTGTGGGAGGAATCCCTGGACGTCGGCCATTGCTGAGCTGGGCTTTGAGCCTACTCAGCGCACCAAGCAGATAGTCTTGGACTTTGGGAGGCTGCAGGAAGAGACAGCGCCAGCGTCTGTGAGGCAGTGAATGGGGTTGCCTGGCTACTTGAAGAGCAGCAAGAGCTTTTGGTCGTGGCCCCTTTGGTGTGGGAGGAATCCCTGGACGTTGGCAATTGCTGAGCTGGGCTCCGGCTGTACTCAGCGGCCCAGGCAGATAGTCTTGGACTTTGGGAGGCTGCAGAAAGAGACAGTGCCAGCCTTTGTGGGGCTGTGAATGGGGTTGCCTGGCTACTTGAAGAGCAGCAAGAGCTTTGGGTCGTGGCCCCTTTGGTGTGGGAGGAATCCCTGGACATTCGCAATTGCTGAGCTGGGCTCCAGGCCTACTCAGCGGCCCAGGCAGATATTATTTTACTTTGGGATGCTATACAAAGAGTGAGCCTCAAGACTTGTGGGGCTGTGAATGGGGTTGCCTGGCTACTTGAAGAGCAGCAAGAGCTTTTGGTCGTGGCCCCTTTGGTGTGGGAGGAATCCCTGGACGTTGGCAATTGCTGAGCTGGGCTCTGAGCCTACTCAGCGCACCAAGCAGATAATCTTGGGCTTTGGGAGGCTGCAGGAAGAGACAGCGCCAGCCTTTGTGGGGCAGTGAATGGGGTTGCCTGGCTACTTGAAGAGCAGCAAGAGCTTTGGGTCGTGGCCCCTTTGGTGTGGGAGGAATCCCTGGACGTCGGCAATTGCTGAGCTGGGCTCCGGCTGTACTCAGCGGCCCAGGCAGATAATCTTGGGCTTTGGGAGGCTGCAGGAAGAGACAGCGCCAGCCTTTGTGGGGCAGTGAATGGGGTTGCCTGGCTACTTGAAGAGCAGCAAGAGCTTTTGGTCGTGGCCCCTTTGGTGTGGGAGGAATCCCTGGACATTCGCAATTGCTGAGCTGGGTTCCAGGCCTACTCAGCGGCCTAGGCAGATATTATTTGACTTTGGGATGCTATACAAAGAGAAAGCCCCAAGACTTGTGGAGCTCTAAATGGGGTTGCCTGGCTACTTGAAGAGCAGCAAGAGCTTTTGGTCGTGGCCCCTTTGGTGTGGGAGGAATCCCTGGACGTTGGCAATTGCTGAGCTGGGCTCTGAGCCTACTCAGCGCACCAAGCAGATAGTCTTGGACTTTGGGAGGCTGCAGGAAGAGACAGCGCCAGCCTTTGTGGGGCAGTGAATGGGGTTGCCTGGCTACTTGAAGAGCAGCAAGAGCTTTGGGTCGTGGCCCCTTTGGTGTGGGAGGAATCCCTGGACATTCGCAATTGCTGAGCTGGGCTCCAGGCCTACTCAGCGGCCTAGGCAGATATTTTTTTACTTTGGGATGCTATACATAGAGAGAGCCCCAAGACTTGTGGAGCTCTAAATGGGGTTGCCTGGCTACTTGAAGAGCAGCAAGAGCTTTTGGTCGTGGCCCCTTTGGTGTGGGAGGAATCCCTGGACGTTGGCCATTGCTGAGCTGGGCTTTGAGCCTACTCAGCGCACCAAGCAGATAGTCTTGGACTTTGGGAGGCTGCAGGAAGAGACAGCGCCAGCGTCTGTGGGGCAGTGAATGGGGTTGCCTGGCTACTTGAAGAGCAGCAAGAGCTTTTGGTCGTGGCCCCTTTGGTGTGGGAGCAATCCCTGGACATTGGCAATTGCTGAGCTGGGCTCCGGCTGTACTCAGCGGCCCAGGCTGATAATCTTGAGCTTTGGGAGGCTGCAGGAAGAGACAGCGCCAGCCTTTGTGGGGCAGTGAATGGGGTTGCCTGGCTACTTGAAGAGCAGCAAGAGCTTTTGGTCGTGGCCCCTTTGGTGTGGGAGGAATCCCTGGACATTCGCAATTGCTGAGCTGGGCTCCAGGCCTACTCAGCGGCCCAGGCAGATATTATTTGACTTTGGGATGCTAACAAAGAGAGAGCCCCAAGACTTGTGGGGCTGTGAATGGGGTTGCCTGGCTACTTGAAGAGCAGCAAGAGCTTTGGGTCGTGGCCCCTTTGGTGTGGGAGGAATCCCTGGACATTCGCAATTGCTGAGCTGGGCTCCAGGCCTACTCAGCGGCCCAGGCAGATATTATTTTACTTTGGGATGCTATACAAAGAGTGAGCCTCAAGACTTGTGGGGCTGTGAATGGGGTTGCCTGGCTACTTGAAGAGCAGCAAGAGCTTTTGGTCGTGGCCCCTTTGGTGTGGGAGGAATCCCTGGATGTTGGCAATTGCTGAGCTGGGCTCTGAGCCTACTCAGCGCACCAAGCAGATAATCTTGGGCTTTGGGAGGCTGCAGGAAGAGACAGCGCCAGCCTTTGTGGGGCAGTGAATGGGGTTGCCTGGCTACTTGAAGAGCAGCAAGAGCTTTTGGTCGTGGCCCCTATGGTGTGGGAGGAATCCCTGGACGTCGGCAATTGCTGAGCTGGGCTCCGGCTGTAGTCAGCGGCCCAAGCAGATAGTCTTGGACGTTGGGAGGCTGCAGGAAGAGACAGCGCCAGCGTCTGTGGGGCAGTGAATGGGGTTGCCTGGCTACTTGAAGAGCAGCAAGAGCTTTTGGTCGTGGCCCCTTTGGTGTGGGAGGAATCCCTGGACGTTGGCAATTGCTGAGCTGGGCTTTGAGCCTACTCAGCGCACCAAGCAGATAGTCTTGGACTTTGGGAGGCTGCAGGAAGAGACAGCCCCAGCGTCTGTGGGGCAGTGAATGGGGTTGCCTGGCTACTTGAAGAGCAGCAAGAGCTTTTGGTCGTGGCCCCTTTGGTGTGGGAGGAATCCCTGGACATTCGCAATTGCTGAGCTGGGCTCCAGGCCTACTCAGCGGCCCAGGCAGATATTATTTTACTTTGGGATGCTATACAAAGAGACAGCCCCAATACTTGTGGGGTTGTGAATGGGGTTGCCTGGCTACTTGAAGAGCAGCAAGAGCTTTTGGTCGTGGCCCCTTTGGTGTGGGAGGAATCCCTGGACGTTGGCAATTGCTGAGCTGGGCTCTGGGCCTACTCAGCGCACCAAGCAGATAATCTTGGGCTTTGGGAGGCTGCAGGAAGAGACAGCGCCAGCCTTTGTGGGGCAGTGAATGGGGTTGCCTGGCTACTTGAAGAGCAGCAAGAGCTTTTGGTCGTGGCCCCTTTGGTGTGGGAGGAATCCCTGGACGTTGGCAATTGCTGAGCTGGGCTCTGAGCCTACTCAGTGCACCAAGCAGATAGTCTTGGACTTTGGGAGGCTGCAGGAAGAGACAGCGCCAGCGTCTGTGGGGCAGTGAATGGGGTTGCCTGGCTACTTGAAGAGCAGCAAGAGCTTTTGGTCGTGGCCCCTTTGGTGTGGGAGGAATCCCTGGACGTTGGCCATTGCTGAGCTGGGCTCCGGCTGTACTCAGCGGCCCAAGCAGATAATCTTGGGCTTTGGGAGGCTGCAGGAAGAGACAGCGCCAGCCTTTGTGGGGCAGTGAATGGGGTTGCCTGACTAGTTGAAGAGCAGCAAGAGCTTTGGGTCGTGGCCCCTTTGGTGTGGGAGGAATCCCTGGACGTCGGCAATTGCTGAGCTGGGCTCCGGCTGTACTCAGCGGCCCAGGCAGATAATCTTGGGCTTTGGGAGGCTGCAGGAAGAGACAGCGCCAGCCTTTGTGGGGCAGTGAATGGGGTTGCCTGGCTACTTGAAGAGCAGCAAGAGCTTTGGGTCGTGGCCCCTTTGGTGTGGGAGGAATCCCTGGACATTCGCAATTGCTGAGCTGGGTTCCAGGCCTACTCAGCGGCCTAGGCAGATATTATTTGACTTTGGGATGCTATACACAGAGAGAGCCCCAAGACTTGTGGAGATCTAAATGGGGTTGCCTGGCTACTTGAAGAGCAGCAAGAGCTTTTGGTCGTGGCCCCTTTGGTGTGGGAGGAATCCCTGGACGTTGGCAATTGCTGAGCTGGGCTCTGAGCCTACTCAGCGCACCAAGCAGATAGTCTTGGACTTTGGGAGGCTGCAGGAAGAGACAGCGCCAGCGTCTGTGGGGCAGTGAATGGGGTTGCCTGGCTACTTGAAGAGCAGCAAGAGCTTTGGGTCGTGGCCCCTTTGGTGTGGGAGGAATCCCTGGACATTCGCAATTGCTGAGCTGGGCTCCAGGCCTACTCAGCAGCCTAGGCAGATATTTTTTTACTTTGGGATGCTATACATAGAGAGAGCCCCAAGACTTGTGGAGCTCTAAATGGGGTTGCCTGGCTACTTGAAGAGCAGCAAGAGCTTTTGGTCGTGGCCCCTTTGGTGTGGGAGGAATCCCTGGACGTTGGCCATTGCTGAGCTGGGCTTTGAGCCTACTCAGCGCACCAAGCAGATAGTCTTGGACTTTGGGAGGCTGCAGGAAGAGACAGCGCCAGCGTCTGTGGGGCAGTGAATGGGGTTGCCTGGCTACTTGAAGAGCAGCAAGATCTTTTGGTCGTGGCCCCTTTGGTGTGGGAGCAATCCCTGGACGTTGGCAATTGCTGAGCTGGGCTCCGGCTGTACTCAGCGGCCCAGGCTGATAATCTTGAGCTTTGGGAGGCTGCAGGAAGAGACAGCGCCAGCCTTTGTGGGGCAGTGAATGGGGTTGCCTGGCTACTTGAAGAGCAGCAAGAGCTTTTGGTCGTGGCCCCTTTGGTGTGGGAGGAATCCCTGGACATTCGCAATTGCTGAGCTGGGCTCCAGGCCTACTCAGCGGCCCAGGCAGATATTATTTGACTTTGGGATGCTAACAAAGAGAGAGCCCCAAGACTTGTGGGGCTGTGAATGGGGTTGCCTGGCTACTTGAAGAGCAGCAAGAGCTTTTGGTCGTGGCCCCTTTGGTGTGGGAGGAATCCCTGGACGTTGGCAATTGCTGAGCTGGGCTCTGAGCCTACTCAGCGCACCAAGCAGATAATCTTGGGCTTTGGGAGGCTGCAGGAAGAGACAGCGCCAGCCTTTGTGGGGCAGTGAATGGAGTTGCCTGGCTACTTGAAGAGCAGCAAGAGCTTTTGGTCGTGGCCCCTTTGTTGTGGGAGGAATCCCTGGACGTTGGCAGTTGCTGAGCTGGGCTCTGAGCCTACTCAGCGCACCAAGCAGATAGTCTTGGACTTTGGGAGGCTGCAGGAAGAGACAGCGCCAGCGTTTGTGGGGCTGTGAATGGGGTTGCCTGGCTACTTGAAGAGCAGCAAGAGCTTTTGGTCGTGGCCCCTTTGGTGTGGGAGGAATCCCTGGACGTTGGCAATTGCTGGGCTGGGCTCCGGCTGTACTCAGCGGACCAAGCAGATAATCTTGAGCTTTGGGAGGCTGTAGGAAGAGACAGCGCCAGCCTTTGTGGGGCAGTGAATGGGGTTGCCTGGCTACTTGAAGAGCAGCAAGAGCTTTTGGTCGTGGCCCCTTTGGTGTGGGAGGAATCCCTGGACGTTGGCCATTGCTGAGCTGGGCTTTGAGCCTACTCAGCGCACCAAGCAGATAGTCTTGGACTTTGGGAGGCTGCAGGAAGAGACAGCGCCAGCCTTTGTGGGGCAGTGAATGGGGTTGCCTGGCTACTTGAAGAGCAGCAAGAGCTTTTGGTCGTGGCCCCTTTGGTGTGGGAGGAATCCCTGGACATTCGCAATTGCTGAGCTGGGCTCCAGGCCTACTCAGCGGCCCAGGCAGATATTATTTGACTTTGGGATGCTATACAAAGAGTGAGCCTCAAGACTTGTGGGGCTGTGAATGGGGTTGCCTGGCTAGTTGAAGAGCAGCAAGAGCTTTGGGTCGTGGCCCCTTTGGTGTGGGAGGAATCCCTGGACGTTGGCCATTGCTGAGCTGGGCTCCGTCTGTACTCAGCGGCCCAAGCAGATAGTCTTGGACTTTGGGAGGCTGCAGGAAGAGACAGCGCCAGCCTTTGTGGGGCAGTGAATGGGGTTGCCTGGCTAGTTGAAGAGCAGCAAGAGCTTTTGGTCGTGGCCCCTTTGGTGTGGGAGGAATCCCTGGACGTTGGCAATTGCTGAGCTGGGCTCTGGGCCTACTCAGTGCACCAAGCAGATAATCTTGGGCTTTGGGAGGCTGCAGGAAGAGACAGCGCCAGCCTTTGTGGGGCAGTGAATGGGGTTGCCTGGCTACTTGAAGAGCAGCAAGAGCTTTGGGTCGTGGCCCCTTTGGTGTGGGAGGAATCCCTGGACGTCGGCAATTGCTGAGCTGGGCTCCGGCTGTACTCAGCGGCCCAGGCAGATAATCTTGGGCTTTGGGAGGGTGCAGGAAGAGACAGCGCCAGCCTTTGTGGGGCAGTGAATGGGGTTGCCTGGCTACTTGAAGAGCAGCAAGAGCTTTGGGTCGTGGCCCCTTTGGTGTGGGAGGAATCCCTGGACATTCGCAATTGCTGAGCTGGGCTCCAGGCCTACTCAGCGGCCTAGGCAGATATTATTTTACTTTGGGATGCTATACATAGAGAGAGCCCCAAGACTTGTGGAGCTCTAAATGGGGTTGCCTGGCTACTTGAAGAGCAGCAAGAGCTTTTGGGTCGTGGCCCCTTTGGTGTGGGAGGAATCCCTGGACGTTGGCAATTGCTGAGCTGGGCTTTGAGCCTACTCAGCGCACCAAGCAGATAGTCTTGGACTTTGGGAGGCTGCAGGAAGAGACAGCGCCAGCCTTTGTGGGGCTGTGAATGGGGTTGCCTGGCTACTTGAAGAGCAGCAAGAGCTTTTGGTCGTGGCCCCTTTGGTGTGGGAGGAATCCCTGGACATTCGCAATTGCTGAGCTGGGCTCCAGGCCTACTCAGCAGCCTAGGCAGATATTATTTTACTTTGGGATGCTATACATAGAGAGAGCCCCAAGACTTGTGGAGCTCTAAATGGGGTTGCCTGGCTACTTGAAGAGCAGCAAGAGCTTTTGGTCGTGGCCCCTTTGGTGTGGGAGGAATCCCTGGACGTCGGCCATTGCTGAGCTGGGCTTTGAGCCTACTCAGCGCACCAAGCAGATAGTCTTGGACTTTGGGAGGCTGCAGGAAGAGACAGCGCCAGCGTCTGTGAGGCAGTGAATGGGGTTGCCTGGCTACTTGAAGAGCAGCAAGAGCTTTTGGTCGTGGCCCCTTTGGTGTGGGAGGAATCCCTGGACGTTGGCAATTGCTGAGCTGGGCTCCGGCTGTACTCAGCGGCCCAGGCAGATAGTCTTGGACTTTGGGAGGCTGCAGAAAGAGACAGTGCCAGCCTTTGTGGGGCTGTGAATGGGGTTGCCTGGCTACTTGAAGAGCAGCAAGAGCTTTGGGTCGTGGCCCCTTTGGTGTGGGAGGAATCCCTGGACATTCGCAATTGCTGAGCTGGGCTCCAGGCCTACTCAGCGGCCCAGGCAGATATTATTTTACTTTGGGATGCTATACAAAGAGTGAGCCTCAAGACTTGTGGGGCTGTGAATGGGGTTGCCTGGCTACTTGAAGAGCAGCAAGAGCTTTTGGTCGTGGCCCCTTTGGTGTGGGAGGAATCCCTGGACGTTGGCAATTGCTGAGCTGGGCTCTGAGCCTACTCAGCGCACCAAGCAGATAATCTTGGGCTTTGGGAGGCTGCAGGAAGAGACAGCGCCAGCCTTTGTGGGGCAGTGAATGGGGTTGCCTGGCTACTTGAAGAGCAGCAAGAGCTTTGGGTCGTGGCCCCTTTGGTGTGGGAGGAATCCCTGGACGTCGGCAATTGCTGAGCTGGGCTCCGGCTGTACTCAGCGGCCCAGGCAGATAATCTTGGGCTTTGGGAGGCTGCAGGAAGAGACAGCGCCAGCCTTTGTGGGGCAGTGAATGGGGTTGCCTGGCTACTTGAAGAGCAGCAAGAGCTTTTGGTCGTGGCCCCTTTGGTGTGGGAGGAATCCCTGGACATTCGCAATTGCTGAGCTGGGTTCCAGGCCTACTCAGCGGCCTAGGCAGATATTATTTGACTTTGGGATGCTATACAAAGAGAAAGCCCCAAGACTTGTGGAGCTCTAAATGGGGTTGCCTGGCTACTTGAAGAGCAGCAAGAGCTTTTGGTCGTGGCCCCTTTGGTGTGGGAGGAATCCCTGGACGTTGGCAATTGCTGAGCTGGGCTCTGAGCCTACTCAGCGCACCAAGCAGATAGTCTTGGACTTTGGGAGGCTGCAGGAAGAGACAGCGCCAGCCTTTGTGGGGCAGTGAATGGGGTTGCCTGGCTACTTGAAGAGCAGCAAGAGCTTTGGGTCGTGGCCCCTTTGGTGTGGGAGGAATCCCTGGACATTCGCAATTGCTGAGCTGGGCTCCAGGCCTACTCAGCGGCCTAGGCAGATATTTTTTTACTTTGGGATGCTATACATAGAGAGAGCCCCAAGACTTGTGGAGCTCTAAATGGGGTTGCCTGGCTACTTGAAGAGCAGCAAGAGCTTTTGGTCGTGGCCCCTTTGGTGTGGGAGGAATCCCTGGACGTTGGCCATTGCTGAGCTGGGCTTTGAGCCTACTCAGCGCACCAAGCAGATAGTCTTGGACTTTGGGAGGCTGCAGGAAGAGACAGCGCCAGCGTCTGTGGGGCAGTGAATGGGGTTGCCTGGCTACTTGAAGAGCAGCAAGAGCTTTTGGTCGTGGCCCCTTTGGTGTGGGAGCAATCCCTGGACATTGGCAATTGCTGAGCTGGGCTCCGGCTGTACTCAGCGGCCCAGGCTGATAATCTTGAGCTTTGGGAGGCTGCAGGAAGAGACAGCGCCAGCCTTTGTGGGGCAGTGAATGGGGTTGCCTGGCTACTTGAAGAGCAGCAAGAGCTTTTGGTCGTGGCCCCTTTGGTGTGGGAGGAATCCCTGGACATTCGCAATTGCTGAGCTGGGCTCCAGGCCTACTCAGCGGCCCAGGCAGATATTATTTGACTTTGGGATGCTAACAAAGAGAGAGCCCCAAGACTTGTGGGGCTGTGAATGGGGTTGCCTGGCTACTTGAAGAGCAGCAAGAGCTTTGGGTCGTGGCCCCTTTGGTGTGGGAGGAATCCCTGGACATTCGCAATTGCTGAGCTGGGCTCCAGGCCTACTCAGCGGCCCAGGCAGATATTATTTTACTTTGGGATGCTATACAAAGAGTGAGCCTCAAGACTTGTGGGGCTGTGAATGGGGTTGCCTGGCTACTTGAAGAGCAGCAAGAGCTTTTGGTCGTGGCCCCTTTGGTGTGGGAGGAATCCCTGGATGTTGGCAATTGCTGAGCTGGGCTCTGAGCCTACTCAGCGCACCAAGCAGATAATCTTGGGCTTTGGGAGGCTGCAGGAAGAGACAGCGCCAGCCTTTGTGGGGCAGTGAATGGGGTTGCCTGGCTACTTGAAGAGCAGCAAGAGCTTTTGGTCGTGGCCCCTATGGTGTGGGAGGAATCCCTGGACGTCGGCAATTGCTGAGCTGGGCTCCGGCTGTAGTCAGCGGCCCAAGCAGATAGTCTTGGACGTTGGGAGGCTGCAGGAAGAGACAGCGCCAGCGTCTGTGGGGCAGTGAATGGGGTTGCCTGGCTACTTGAAGAGCAGCAAGAGCTTTTGGTCGTGGCCCCTTTGGTGTGGGAGGAATCCCTGGACGTTGGCAATTGCTGAGCTGGGCTTTGAGCCTACTCAGCGCACCAAGCAGATAGTCTTGGACTTTGGGAGGCTGCAGGAAGAGACAGCCCCAGCGTCTGTGGGGCAGTGAATGGGGTTGCCTGGCTACTTGAAGAGCAGCAAGAGCTTTTGGTCGTGGCCCCTTTGGTGTGGGAGGAATCCCTGGACATTCGCAATTGCTGAGCTGGGCTCCAGGCCTACTCAGCGGCCCAGGCAGATATTATTTTACTTTGGGATGCTATACAAAGAGACAGCCCCAATACTTGTGGGGTTGTGAATGGGGTTGCCTGGCTACTTGAAGAGCAGCAAGAGCTTTTGGTCGTGGCCCCTTTGGTGTGGGAGGAATCCCTGGACGTTGGCAATTGCTGAGCTGGGCTCTGGGCCTACTCAGCGCACCAAGCAGATAATCTTGGGCTTTGGGAGGCTGCAGGAAGAGACAGCGCCAGCCTTTGTGGGGCAGTGAATGGGGTTGCCTGGCTACTTGAAGAGCAGCAAGAGCTTTTGGTCGTGGCCCCTTTGGTGTGGGAGGAATCCCTGGACGTTGGCAATTGCTGAGCTGGGCTCTGAGCCTACTCAGTGCACCAAGCAGATAGTCTTGGACTTTGGGAGGCTGCAGGAAGAGACAGCGCCAGCGTCTGTGGGGCAGTGAATGGGGTTGCCTGGCTACTTGAAGAGCAGCAAGAGCTTTTGGTCGTGGCCCCTTTGGTGTGGGAGGAATCCCTGGACGTTGGCCATTGCTGAGCTGGGCTCCGGCTGTACTCAGCGGCCCAAGCAGATAATCTTGGGCTTTGGGAGGCTGCAGGAAGAGACAGCGCCAGCCTTTGTGGGGCAGTGAATGGGGTTGCCTGACTAGTTGAAGAGCAGCAAGAGCTTTGGGTCGTGGCCCCTTTGGTGTGGGAGGAATCCCTGGACGTCGGCAATTGCTGAGCTGGGCTCCGGCTGTACTCAGCGGCCCAGGCAGATAATCTTGGGCTTTGGGAGGCTGCAGGAAGAGACAGCGCCAGCCTTTGTGGGGCAGTGAATGGGGTTGCCTGGCTACTTGAAGAGCAGCAAGAGCTTTGGGTCGTGGCCCCTTTGGTGTGGGAGGAATCCCTGGACATTCGCAATTGCTGAGCTGGGTTCCAGGCCTACTCAGCGGCCTAGGCAGATATTATTTGACTTTGGGATGCTATACACAGAGAGAGCCCCAAGACTTGTGGAGATCTAAATGGGGTTGCCTGGCTACTTGAAGAGCAGCAAGAGCTTTTGGTCGTGGCCCCTTTGGTGTGGGAGGAATCCCTGGACGTTGGCAATTGCTGAGCTGGGCTCTGAGCCTACTCAGCGCACCAAGCAGATAGTCTTGGACTTTGGGAGGCTGCAGGAAGAGACAGCGCCAGCGTCTGTGGGGCAGTGAATGGGGTTGCCTGGCTACTTGAAGAGCAGCAAGAGCTTTGGGTCGTGGCCCCTTTGGTGTGGGAGGAATCCCTGGACATTCGCAATTGCTGAGCTGGGCTCCAGGCCTACTCAGCAGCCTAGGCAGATATTTTTTTACTTTGGGATGCTATACATAGAGAGAGCCCCAAGACTTGTGGAGCTCTAAATGGGGTTGCCTGGCTACTTGAAGAGCAGCAAGAGCTTTTGGTCGTGGCCCCTTTGGTGTGGGAGGAATCCCTGGACGTTGGCCATTGCTGAGCTGGGCTTTGAGCCTACTCAGCGCACCAAGCAGATAGTCTTGGACTTTGGGAGGCTGCAGGAAGAGACAGCGCCAGCGTCTGTGGGGCAGTGAATGGGGTTGCCTGGCTACTTGAAGAGCAGCAAGATCTTTTGGTCGTGGCCCCTTTGGTGTGGGAGCAATCCCTGGACGTTGGCAATTGCTGAGCTGGGCTCCGGCTGTACTCAGCGGCCCAGGCTGATAATCTTGAGCTTTGGGAGGCTGCAGGAAGAGACAGCGCCAGCCTTTGTGGGGCAGTGAATGGGGTTGCCTGGCTACTTGAAGAGCAGCAAGAGCTTTTGGTCGTGGCCCCTTTGGTGTGGGAGGAATCCCTGGACATTCGCAATTGCTGAGCTGGGCTCCAGGCCTACTCAGCGGCCCAGGCAGATATTATTTGACTTTGGGATGCTAACAAAGAGAGAGCCCCAAGACTTGTGGGGCTGTGAATGGGGTTGCCTGGCTACTTGAAGAGCAGCAAGAGCTTTTGGTCGTGGCCCCTTTGGTGTGGGAGGAATCCCTGGACGTTGGCAATTGCTGAGCTGGGCTCTGAGCCTACTCAGCGCACCAAGCAGATAATCTTGGGCTTTGGGAGGCTGCAGGAAGAGACAGCGCCAGCCTTTGTGGGGCAGTGAATGGAGTTGCCTGGCTACTTGAAGAGCAGCAAGAGCTTTTGGTCGTGGCCCCTTTGTTGTGGGAGGAATCCCTGGACGTTGGCAGTTGCTGAGCTGGGCTCTGAGCCTACTCAGCGCACCAAGCAGATAGTCTTGGACTTTGGGAGGCTGCAGGAAGAGACAGCGCCAGCGTTTGTGGGGCTGTGAATGGGGTTGCCTGGCTACTTGAAGAGCAGCAAGAGCTTTTGGTCGTGGCCCCTTTGGTGTGGGAGGAATCCCTGGACGTTGGCAATTGCTGGGCTGGGCTCCGGCTGTACTCAGCGGACCAAGCAGATAATCTTGAGCTTTGGGAGGCTGTAGGAAGAGACAGCGCCAGCCTTTGTGGGGCAGTGAATGGGGTTGCCTGGCTACTTGAAGAGCAGCAAGAGCTTTTGGTCGTGGCCCCTTTGGTGTGGGAGGAATCCCTGGACATTCGCAATTGCTGAGCTGGGCTCCAGGCCTACTCAGCGGCCCAGGCAGATATTATTTGACTTTCGGATGCTAACAAAGAGAGAGCCCCAAGACTTGTGGGGCTGTGAATGGGGTTGCCTGGCTACTTGAAGAGCAGCAAGAGCTTTTGGTCGTGGCCCCTTTGCTGTGGGAGGAATCCCTGGACGTTGGCAATTGCTGAGCTGGGCTCTGGGCCTACTCAGCGCACCAAGCAGATAATCTTGGGCTTTGGGAGGCTGCAGGAAGAGACAGCGCCAGCCTTTGTGGGGCAGTGAATGGGGTGTCCTGGCTACTTGAAGAGCAGCAAGAGCTTTTGGTCGTGGCCCCTTTGGTGTGGGAGGAATCCCTGGACGTTGGCAATTGCTGGGCTGGGCTCCGGCTGTACTCAGCGCACCAAGCAGATAATCTTGAGCTTTGGGAGGCTGCAGGAAGAGACAGCGCCAGCCTTTGTGGGGTAGTGAATGGGGTTGCCTGGCTACTTGAAGAGCAGCAAGAGCTTTTGGTCGTGGCACCTTTGCTGTGGGAGGAATCCCTGGACGTTGGCAATTGCTGAGCAGGGCTCTGAGCCTACTCAGCGCACCAAGCAGATAATCTTGAGCTTTGGGAGGCTGCAGGAAGAGACAGCGCCAGCGTTTGTGTGGTAGTGAATGGGGTTGCCTGGCTACTTGAAGAGCAGCAAGAGCCTTTGGTCGTGGCCCCTTTGGTGTGGGAGGAATCCCTGGACGTTGGCCATTGCTGAGCTGGGCTCCGGCTGTACTCAGCGGCCCAGGCAGATAGTCTTGGACTTTGGGAGGCTGCAGAAAGAGACAGCGCCAGCGTCTGTGGGGCAGTGAATGGGGTTGCCTGGCTACTTGAAGAGCAGCAAGAGCTTTTGGTCGTGGCCCCTTTGGTGTGGGAGGAATCCCTGGACGTTGGCAATTGCTGGGCTGGGCTCCGGCTGTACTCAGCGGACCAAGCAGATAATCTTGAGCTTTGGGAGGCTGCAGGAAGAGACAGCGCCAGCCTTTGTGGGGCTGTGAATGGGGTTGCCTGGCTACTTGAAGAGCAGCAAGAGCTTTTGGTCGTGGCCCCTTTGGTGTGGGAGGAATCCCTGGACATTCGCAATTGCTGAGCTGGGCTCCAGGCCTACTCAGCGGCCCAGGCAGATATTATTTGACTTTGGGATGCTAACAGAGAGCCCCAAGACTTGTGGGGCTGTGAATGGGGTTGCCTGGCTACTTGAAGAGCAGCAAGAGCTTTTGGTCGTGGCCCCTTTGGTGTGGGAGGAATCCCTGGACGTTGGCAATTGCTGAGCTGGGCTCTGAGCCTACTCAGCGCACCAAGCAGATAATCTTGAGCTTTGGGAGGCTGCAGGAAGAGACAGCGCCAGCGTTTGTGGGGCAGTGAATGGGGTTGCCTGGCTACTTGAAGAGCAGCAAGAGCTTTTGGTCGTGGCCCCTTTGGTGTGGGAGGAATCCCTGGACGTTGGCAATTGCTGGGCTGGGCTCTGGCTGTACTCAGCGGACCAAGCAGATAATCTTGAACTTTGGGAGGCTGCAGGAAGAGACAGCGCCAGCCTTTGTGGGGTAGTGAATGGGGTTGCCTGGCTACTTGAAGAGCAGCAAGAGCTTTTTGTCGTGGCCCCTTTGTTGTGGGAGGAATCCCTGGACGTTGGCAATTGCTGAGCTGGGCTCCGGCTGTACTCAGCGGCCCAGGCAGATAATCTTGGGCTTTGGGAGGCTGCAGAAAGAGGCAGCCCCACCGTTTGTGGGTCTGTGAATGGGGTTGCCTGGCTACTTGAAGAGCAGCAAGAGCTTTGGGTCGTGGCCCGATTGCTGTGGGAGGAATCCCTGGACGTTGGCAATTGCTGAGCTGGGCTCCAGGGCTACTCAGCGGCCCAGGCAGATATTATTTTACTTTGGGATGCTATACAAAGAGAAAGCCCCAAGACTTGTGGGGCAGTGAATGGGGTTTCCTGGCTAGTTGAAGAGCAGCAAGAGCTTTTGGTCGTGGCCCCTTTGGTGTGGGAGGAATCCCTGGACGTTGGCAATTGCTGAGCTGGGCTCTGAGCCTACTCAGCGCACCAAGCAGATAGTCTTGGACTTTGGGAGGCTGCAGAAAGAGGCAGCCCCACCGTTTGTGGGGCAGTGAATGGGGTTGCCTGGCTAGTTGAAGAGCAGCAAGAGCCTTTGGTCATGGCACATTTGGTGTGGGAGGAATCCCTGGACATTCGCAATTGCTGAGCTGGGCTCCAGGCCTACTCAGCAGCCTAGGCAGATATTATTTTACTTTGGGATGCTATACAAAGAGAGAGCCCCAAGACTTGTGGAGCTCTAAATGGGGTTGCCTGGCTACTTGAAGAGCAGCAAGAGCTTTGGGTCGTGGCCCCTTTGGTGTGGGAGGAATCCCTGGACATTCGCAATTGCTGAGCTGGGCTCCAGGCCTACTCAGCGGCCCAGGCAGATATTATTTGACTTTGGGATGCTATACAAAGAGAGAGCCCCAAGACTTGTGGGGCTGTGAAAGGGGTTGCCTGGCTACTTGAAGAGCAGCAAGAGCTTTTGGTCGTGGCCCCTTTGCTGTGGGAGGAATCCCTGGACGTTGGCCATTGCTGAGCTGGGCTCCGGCTGTACTCAGCGGCCCAGGCAGATAGTCTTGGACTTTGGGAGGCTGCAGAAAGAGGCAGCCCCACCGTTTGTGGGGCAGTGAATGGGGTTGCCTGGCTACTTGAAGAGCAGCAAGAGCTTTGGGTCGTGGCCCGATTGCTGTGGGAGGAATCCCTGGACGTTGGCAACTGCTGAGCTGGGCTCCGGCTGTACTCAGTGTCCCAGGCAGATATTCTTGGACTTTGGGAGGCTGCAGAAAGAGGCAGCGCCACCGTTTGTGGGGCTGTGAATGGGGTTGCCTGGCTACTTGAAGAGCAGCAAGAGCTTTTGGTCGTGGCCCCTTTGGTGTGGGAGGAATCCCTGGACGTTGGCAATTGCTGAGCTGGGCTCCGGCTGTACTCAGCAGCCCAGGCAGATATTCTTGGGCTTTGGGAGGCTGCAGAAAGAGGCAGCCCCACCGTTTGTGGGGCTGTGAATGGGGTTGCCTGGCTAGTTGAAGAGCAGCAAGAGCCTTTGGTCATGGCACCTTTGATGTGGGAGGAATCCCTGGACATTCGCAATTGCTGAGCTGGGCTCCGGCTGTACTCAGCGGCCCAGGCAGATATTATTTGACTTTGGGATGCTATAGAAAGAGAGAGCCCCAAGACTTGTGGGGCTGTGAATGGGGTTGCCTGGCTACTTGAAGAGCAGCAAGAGCTTTTGGTCATGGCCCCTTTGGTGTGGGAGGAATCCCTGGACATTCGCAATTGCTGAGCTGGGCTCCGGCTGTACTCAGCGGCCCAGGCAGATAATCTTGGGCTTTGGGAGGCTGCAGGAAGAGACAGCGCCAGCCTTTGTGGGGCAGTGAATGGGGTTGCCTGGCTACTTGAAGAGCAGCAAGAGCTTTTGGTCGTGGCCCCTTTGGTGTGGGAGGAATCCCTGGACATTCGCAATTGCTGAGCTGGGTTCCAGGCCTACTCAGCGGCCCAGGCAGATATTATTTGACTTTGGGATGCTATACAAAGAGAGAGCCCCAAGACTTGTGGGGCTGTGAATGGGGTTGCCTGGCTACTTGAAGAGCAGCAAGAGCTTTTGGTCGTGGCCCCTTTGGTGTGGGAGGAATCCCTGGACGTTGGCCATTGCTGAGCTGGGCTCCGGCTGTACTCAGCGGCCCAGGCAGATAGTCTTGGACTTTGGGAGGCTGCAGGAAGAGACAGCGCCAGCGTCTGTGGGGCAGTGAATGGGGTTGCCTGGCTAGTTGAAGAGCAGCAAGAGCTTTTGGTCGTGGCCCCTTTGGTGTGGGAGGAATCCCTGGACGTTGGCCATTGCTGAGCTGGGCTCCGGCTGTACTCAGCGGCCCAGGCAGATATTCTTGGACTTTGGGAGGCTGCAGAAAGAGGCAGCGCCACCGTTTGTGGGTCTGTGAATGGGGTTGCCTGGCTACTTGAAGAGCAGCAAGAGCTTTGGGTCGTGGCCCCTTTGGTGTGGGAGGAATCCCTGGACGTTGGCAATTGCTGAGCTGGGCTCCGGCTGTACTCAGCGGCCCAGGCAGATAGTCTTCGACTTTGGGAGGCTGCAGGAAGAGGCAGCGCCACCGTTTGTGGGGCTGTGAATGGGGTTGCCTGGCTACTTGAAGAGCAGCAAGAGCTTTTGGTCGTGGCCCCTTTGGTGTGGGAGGAATCCCTGGACGTTGGCAATTGCTGAGCTGGGCTCCGGCTGTACTCAGCAGCCCAGGCAGATATTCTTGGGCTTTGGGAGGCTGCAGAAAGAGGCAGCCCCACCGTTTGTGTGGCTGTGAATGGGGTTGCCTGGCTAGTTGAAGAGCAGCAAGAGCCTTTGGTCATGGCACCTTTGATGTGGGAGGAATCCCTGGACATTCGCAATTGCTGAGCTGGGCTCCGGCTGTACTCAGCGGCCCAGGCAGATATTATTTTACTTTGGGATGCTATACAAAGAGAGAGCCCCAAGACTTGTGGGGCTGTGAATGGGGTTGCCTGGCTACTTGAAGAGCAGCAAGAGCTTTTGGTCGTGGCCCCTTTGGTGTGGGAGGAATCCCTGGACATTCGCAATTGCTGAGCTGGGCTCCGGCTGTACTCAGCGGCCCAGGCAGATAATCTTGGGCTTTGGGAGGCTGCAGAAAGAGACAGCCCCACCGTTTGTGGTGCTGTTAATGGGGTTGCCTGGCTAGTTGAAGAGCAGCAAGAGCCTTTAGTCATGGCACCTTTGGTGTGGGAGGAATCCCTGGACGTTGGCCATTGCTGGGCTGGGCTCCGGCTGTACTCAGCGGCCCAGGCAGATAGTCTTGGACTTTGGGAGGCTGCAGAAAGAGACAGCGCCAGTGTCTGTGGGGCAGTGAATGGGGTTGCCTGGCTACTTGAAGAGCAGCAAGAGCCTTTGGTCATGGCACCTTTGGTGTGGGAGGAATCCCTGGACATTCGCAATTGCTGAGCTGGGCTCCAGGCCTACTCAGCAGCCTAGGCAGATATTATTTTACTTTGGGATGCTATAAATAGAGAGAGCCCCAAGACTTGTGGAGCTCTAAATGGGGTTGCCTGGCTACTTGAAGAGCAGCAAGAGCTTTGGGTCGTGGCCCCTTTGGTGTGGGAGGAATCCCTGGACATTCGCAATTGCTGAGCTGGGCTCCAGGCCTACTCAGCGGCCCAGGCAGATATTATTTGACTTTGGGATGCTATACAAAGAGAGAGCCCCAAGACTTGTGGGGCTGTGAATGGGGTTGCCTGGCTACTTGAAGAGCAGCAAGAGCTTTTGGTCGTGGCCCCTTTGCTGTGGGAGGAATCCCTGGACGTTGGCCATTGCTGAGCTGGGCTCCGGCTGTACTCAGCGGCCCAGGCAGATAATCTTGGACTTTGGGAGGCTGCAGAAAGAGGCAGCCCCACCGTTTGTGGGGCAGTGAATGGGGTTGCCTGGCTACTTGAAGAGCAGCAAGAGCTTTGGCTCGTGGCCCGATTGCTGTGGGAGGAATCCCTGGACGTTGGCAACTGCTGAGCTGGGCTCCGGCTGTACTCAGTGTCCCAGGCAGATATTCTTGGACTTTGGGAGGCTGCAGAAAGAGGCAGCGCCACCGTTTGTGGGGCTGTGAATGGGGTTGCCTGGCTACTTGAAGAGCAGCAAGAGCTTTTGGTCGTGGCCCCTTTGGTGTGGGAGGAATCCCTGGACGTTGGCAATTGCTGAGCTGGGCTCCGGCTGTACTCAGCAGCCCAGGCAGATATTCTTGGGCTTTGGGAGGCTGCAGAAAGAGGCAGCCCCACCGTTTGTGGGGCTGTGAATGGGGTTGCCTGGCTAGTTGAAGAGCAGCAATAGCCTTTGGTCATGGCACCTTTGATGTGGGAGGAATCCCTGGACATTCGCAATTGCTGAGCTGGGCTCCGGCTGTACTCAGCGGCCCAGGCAGATATTATTTTACTTTGGGATGCTATACAAAGAGAGAGCCCCAAGACTTGTGGGGCTGTGAATGGGGTTGCCTGGCTACTTGAAGAGCAGCAAGAGCTTTTGGTCGTGGCCCCTTTGGTGTGGGAGGAATCCCTGGACATTCGCAATTGCTGAGCTGGGCTCCGGCTGTACTCAGCGGCCCAGGCAGATAATCTTGGGCTTTGGGAGGCTGCAGGAAGAGACAGCCCCACCGTTTGTGGGGCTGTTAATGGGGTTGCCTGGCTAGTTGAAGAGCAGCAAGAGCCTTTAGTCATGGCACCTTTGGTGTGGGAGGAATCCCTGGACATTCGCAATTGCTGAGCTGGGCTCCGGCTGTACTCAGCGGCCCAGGCAGATAATCTTGGGCTTTGGGAGGCTGCAGGAAGAGACAGCCCCACCGTTTGTGGGGCTGTTAATGGGGTTGCCTGGCTAGTTGAAGAGCAGCAAGAGCCTTTAGTCATGGCACCTTTGGTGTGGGAGGAATCCCTGGACGTTGGCCATTGCTGGGCTGGGCTCCGGCTGTACTCAGCGGCCCAGGCAGATAGTCTTGGACTTTGGGAGGCTGCAGAAAGAGACAGCGCCAGTGTCTGTGGGGCAGTGAATGGGGTTGCCTGGCTACTTGAAGAGCAGCAAGAGCCTTTGGTCATGGCACCTTTGGTGTGGGAGGAATCCCTGGACATTCGCAATTGCTGAGCTGGGTTCCAGGCCTACTCAGCAGCCTAGGCAGATATTATTTGACTTTGGGATGCTATACATAGAGAGGGCCCCAAGACTTGTGGAGCTCTAAATGAGGTTGCCTGGCTACTTGAAGAGCAGCAAGAGCTTTTGGTCGTGGCCCCTTTGGTGTGGGAGGAATCCCTGGACGTTGGCCATTGCTGAGCTGGGCTTTGAGCCTACTCAGCGCACCAAGCAGATAGTCTTGGACTTTGGGAGGCTGCAGGAAGAGACAGCGCCAGCCTTTGTGGGGCAGTGAATGGGGTTGCCTGGCTACTTGAAGAGCAGCAAGAGCTTTGGGTCGTGGCCCCTTTGGTGTGGGAGGAATCCCTGGACATTCGCAATTGCTGAGCTGGGCTCCAGGCCTACTCAGCGGCCCAGGCAGATATTATTTGACTTTGGGATGCTATACAAAGAGAGAGCCCCAAGACTTGTGGGGCTGTGAATGGGGTTGCCTGGCTACTTGAAGAGCAGCAAGAGCTTTTGGTCGTGGCCCCTTTGCTGTGGGAGGAATCCCTGGACGTTGGCCATTGCTGAGCTGGGCTCCGGCTGTACTCAGCGGCCCAGGCAGATAGTCTTGGACTTTGGGAGGCTGCAGGAAGAGACAGCGCCAGCGTCTGTGGGGCAGTGAATGGGGTTGCCTGGCTACTTGAAGAGCAGCAAGAGCTTTTGGTCGTGGCCCCTTTGGTGTGGGAGGAATCCCTGGACGTTGGCCATTGCTGAGCTGGGCTCCGGCTGTACTCAGCGGCCCAGGCAGATAGTCTTGGACTTTGGGAGGCTGCAGAAAGAGGCAGCGCCACCGTTTGTGGGGCTGTGAATGGGGTTGCCTGGCTACTTGAAGAGCAGCAAGAGCTTTTGGTCGTGGCCCCTTTGGTGTGGGAGGAATCCCTGGACGTTGGCAATTGCTGAGCTGGGCTCTGGGCGTACTCAGCGCACCAAGCAGATAATCTTGAGCTTTGGGAGGCTGCAGGAAGAGACAGCGCCAGTGTCTGTGGGGCAGTGAATGGGGTTGCCTGGCTACTTGAAGAGCAGCAAGAGCTTTGGGTCGTGGCCCCTTTGGTGTGGGAGGAATCCCTGGACGTTGGCAATTGCTGAGCTGGGCTCCGGCTGTACTCAGCAGCCCAGGCAGATATTCTTGGGCTTTGGGAGGCTGCAGAAAGAGGCAGCCCCACCGTTTGTGGGGCTGTGAATGGGGTTGCCTGCCTAGTTGAAGAGCAGCAAGAGCCTTTGGTCATGGCACCTTTGATGTGGGAGGAATCCCTGGACATTCGCAATTGCTGAGCTGGGCTCCGGCTGTACTCAGCGGCCCAGGCAGATATTATTTTACTTTGGGATGCTATACAAAGAGAGAGCCCCAAGACTTGTGGAGCTCTAAATGGGGTTGCCTGGCTACTTGAAGAGCAGCAAGAGCTTTTGGTCGTGGCCCCTTTGGTGTGGGAGGAATCCCTGGACGTTGGCAATTGCTGAGCTGGGCTCCGTCTTTACTCAGCGGCCCAGGCAGATAATCTTGGGCTTTGGGAGGCTGCAGGAAGAGACAGCCCCACCGTTTGTGTGGCAGTGAATGGGGGTGCCTGGCTACTTGAAGAGCAGCAAGAGCTTTTGGTCGTGGCCCCTTTGGTGTGGGAGGAATCCCTGGACATTCGCAATTGCTGAGCTGGGTTCCAGGCCTACTCAGCAGCCTAGGCAGATATTATTTTACTTTGGGATGCTATACATAGAGAGAGCCCCAAGACTTGTGGAGCTCTAAATGGGGTTGCCTGGCTACTTGAAGAGCAGCAAGAGCTTTTGGTCGTGGCCCCTTTGGTGTGGGAGGAATCCCTGGACGTTGGCAATTGCTGAGCTGGGCTCTGAGCCTACTCAGTGCACCAAGCAGATAGTCTTGGACTTTGGGAGGCTGCAGAAAGAGGCAGCCCCACCGTTTGTGGGGCAGTGAATGGGGTTGCCTGGCTAGTTGAAGAGCAGCAAGAGCCTTTGGTCATGGCACATTTGGTGTGGGAGGAATCCCTGGACATTCGCAATTGCTGAGCTGGGCTCCAGGCCTACTCAGCAGCCTAGGCAGATATTATTTTACTTTGGGATGCTATAAATAGAGAGAGCCCCAAGACTTGTGGAGCTCTAAATGGGGTTGCCTGGCTACTTGAAGAGCAGCAAGAGCTTTGGGTCGTGGCCCCTTTGGTGTGGGAGGAATCCCTGGACATTCGCAATTGCTGAGCTGGGCTCCAGGCCTACTCAGCGGCCCAGGCAGATATTATTTGACTTTGGGATGCTATACAAAGAGAGAGCCCCAAGACTTGTGGGGCAGTGAATGGGGTTGCCTGGCTACTTGAAGAGCAGCAAGAGCTTTTGGTCGTGGCCCCTTTGGTGTGGGAGGAATCCCTGGACGTTGGCCATTGCTGAGCTGGGCTCCGGCTGTACTCAGCGGCCCAGGCAGATAGTCTTGGACTTTGGGAGGCTGCAGGAAGAGACAGCGCCAGCGTCTGTGGGGCAGTGAATGGGGTTGCCTGGCTACTTGAAGAGCAGCAAGAGCTTTTGGTCGTGGCCCCTTTGGTGTGGGAGGAATCCCTGGACGTTGGCCATTGCTGAGCTGGGCTCCGGCTGTACTCAGCGGCCCAGGCAGATATTCTTGGACTTTGGGAGGCTGCAGAAAGAGGCAGCGCCAGCGTTTGTGGGTCTGTGAATGGGGTTGCCTGGCTACTTGAAGAGCAGCAAGAGCTTTTGGTCGTGGCCCCTTTGGTGTGGGAGGAATCCCTGGACGTTGGCAATTGCTGAGCTGGGCTCTGGGCGTACTCAGCGCACCAAGCAGATAATCTTGAGCTTTGGGAGGCTGCAGGAAGAGACAGCGCCAGCGTCTGTGGGGCAGTGAATGGGGTTGCCTGGCTACTTGAAGAGCAGCAAGAGCCTTTGGTCATGGCACCTTTGGTGTGGGAGGAATCCCTGGACGTTGGCAATTGCTGAGCTGGGCTCCGGCTGTACTCAGCAGCCCAGGCAGATATTCTTGGGCTTTGGGAGGCTGCAGAAAGAGGCAGCCCCACCGTTTGTGGGGCTGTGAATGGGGTTGCCTGGCTAGTTGAAGAGCAGCAAGAGCCTTTGGTCATGGCACCTTTGATGTGGGAGGAATCCCTGGACATTCGCAATTGCTGAGCTGGGCTCCGGCTGTACTCAGCGGCCCAGGCAGATATTATTTTACTTTGGGATGCTATACAAAGAGAGAGCCCCAAGACTTGTGGGGCTGTGAATGGGGTTGCCTGGCTACTTGAAGAGCAGCAAGAGCTTTTGGTCGTGGCCCCTTTGGTGTGGGAGGAATCCCTGGACATTCGCAATTGCTGAGCTGGGCTCCGGCTGTACTCAGCGGCCCAGGCAGATAATCTTGGGCTTTGGGAGGCTGCAGAAAGAGACAGCCCCACCGTTTGTGGGGCTGTTAATGGGGTTGCCTGGCTAGTTGAAGAGCAGCAAGAGTCTTCGGTCATGGCCCCTTTGGTGTGGGAGGAATCCCTGGACGTTGGCCATTGCTGGGCTGGGCTCCGGCTGTACTCAGCGGCCCAGGCAGATAGTCTTGGACTTTGGGAGGCTGCGGAAAGAGACAGCGCCAGTGTCTGTGGGGCAGTGAATGGGGTTGCCTGGCTACTTGAAGAGCAGCAAGAGCCTTTGGTCATGGCACCTTTGGTGTGGGAGGAATCCCTGGACATTCGCAATTGCTGAGCTGGGTTCCAGGCCTACTCAGCAGCCTAGGCAGATATTATTTTACTTTGGGATGCTATACATAGAGAGAGCCCCAAGACTTGTGGAGCTCTAAATGGGGTTGCCTGGCTACTTGAAGAGCAGCAAGAGCTTTTGGTCGTGGCCCCTTTGGTGTGGGAGGAATCCCTGGACGTTGGCAATTGCTGAGCTGGGCTCTGAGCCTACTCAGCGCACCAAGCAGATAGTCTTGGACTTTGGGAGGCTGCAGGAAGAGACAGCGCCAGCCTTTGTGGGGCAGTGAATGGGGTTGCCTGGCTACTTGAAGAGCAGCAAGAGCCTTTGGTCATGGCCCCTTTGGTGTGGGAGGAATCCCTGGACATTCGCAATTGCTGAGCTGGTCTCCAGGCCTACTCAGCAGCCTAGGCAGATATTATTTTACTTTGGGATGCTATACATAGAGAGAGCCCCAAGACTTGTGGAGCTCTAAATGGGGTTGCCTGGCTACTTGAAGAGCAGCAAGAGCTTTTGGTCGTGGCCCCTTTGGTGTGGGAGGAATCCCTGGACGTTGGCCATTGCTGAGCTGGGCTCTGAGCCTACTCAGCGCACCAAGCAGATAGTCTTGGACTTTGGGAGGCTGCAGGAAGAGACAGCGCCACCCTTTGTGGGGCTGTGAATGGGGTTGCCTGGCTACTTGAAGAGCAGCAAGAGCTTTTGGTCGTGACCCCTTTGGTGTGGGAGGAATCCCTGGACATTCGCAATTGCTGAGCTGGGCTCCAGGCCTACTCAGCGGCCCAGGCAGATATTATTTGACTTTGGGATGCTATACAAAGAGAGAGCCCCAAGACTTGTGGGGCTGTGAATGGGGTTGCCTGGCTACTTGAAGAGCAGCAAGAGCTTTTGGTCGTGGCCCCTTTGGTGTGGGAGGAATCCCTGGACGTTGGCCATTGCTGAGCTGGGCTCCGGCTGTACTCAGCGGCCCAGGCAGATAGTCTTGGACTTTGGGAGGCTGCAGAAAGAGGCAGCGCCACCGTTTGTGGGGCTGTGAATGGGGTTGCCTGGCTACTTGAAGAGCAGCAAGAGCTTTTGGTCGTGGCCCCTTTGGTGTGGGAGGAATCCCTGGACGTTGGCAATTGCTGAGCTGGGCTCTGGGCGTACTCAGCGCACCAAGCAGATAATCTTGAGCTTTGGGAGGCTGCAGGAAGAGACAGCGCCAGTGTCTGTGGGGCAGTGAATGGGGTTGCCTGGCTACTTGAAGAGCAGCAAGAGCTTTGGGTCGTGGCCCCTTTGGTGTGGGAGGAATCCCTGGACGTTGGCAATTGCTGAGCTGGGCTCCGGCTGTACTCAGCAGCCCAGGCAGATATTCTTGGGCTTTGGGAGGCTGCAGAAAGAGGCAGCCCCACCGTTTGTGGGGCTGTGAATGGGGTTGCCTGCCTAGTTGAAGAGCAGCAAGAGCCTTTGGTCATGGCACCTTTGATGTGGGAGGAATCCCTGGACATTCGCAATTGCTGAGCTGGGCTCCGGCTGTACTCAGCGGCCCAGGCAGATATTATTTTACTTTGGGATGGTATACAAAGAGAGAGCCCCAAGACTTGTGGGGCTGTGAATGGGGTTGCCTGGCTACTTGAAGAGCAGCAAGAGCTTTTGGTCGTGGCCCCTTTGGTGTGGGAGGAATCCCTGGACATTCGCAATTGCTGAGCTGGGCTCCGGCTGTACTCAGCGGCCCAGGCAGATAATCTTGGGCTTTGGGAGGCTGCAGGAAGAGACAGCCCCACCGTTTGTGGGGCTGTTAATGGGGTTGCCTGGCTAGTTGAAGAGCAGCAAGAGCCTTTAGTCATGGCACCTTTGGTGTGGGAGGAATCCCTGGACGTTGGCCATTGCTGGGCTGGGCTCCGGCTGTACTCAGCGGCCCAGGCAGATAGTCTTGGACTTTGGGAGGCTGCAGAAAGAGACAGCGCCAGTGTCTGTGGGGCAGTGAATGGGGTTGCCTGGCTACTTGAAGAGCAGCAAGAGCCTTTGGTCATGGCCCCTTTGGTGTGGGAGGAATCCCTGGACGTCGGCAATTGCTGAGCTGGGCTCCGTCTTTACTCAGCGGCCCAGGCAGATAATCTTGGGCTTTGGGAGGCTGCAGGAAGAGACAGCCCCACCGTTTGTGGGGCAGTGAATGGGGTTGCCTGGCTACTTGAAGAGCAGCAAGAGCTTTTGGTCGTGGCCCCTTTGGTGTGGGAGGAATCCCTGGACATTCGCAATTGCTGAGCTGGGTTCCAGGCCTACTCAGCAGCCTAGGCAGATATTTTTTTACTTTGGGATGCTATACATAGAGAGAGCCCCAAGACTTGTGGAGCTCTAAATGGGGTTGCCTGGCTACTTGAAGAGCAGCAAGAGCTTTTGGTCGTGGCCCCTTTGGTGTGGGAGGAATCCCTGGACGTTGGCAATTGCTGAGCTGGGCTCTGAGCCTACTCAGTGCACCAGGCAGATAGTCTTGGACTTTGGGAGGCTGCAGAAAGAGGCAGCCCCACCGTTTGTGGGGCAGTGAATGGGGTTGCCTGGCTAGTTGAAGAGCAGCAAGAGCCTTTGGTCATGGCACATTTGGTGTGGGAGGAATCCCTGGACATTCGCAATTGCTGAGCTGGGCTCCAGGCCTACTCAGCAGCCTAGGCAGATATTATTTTACTTTGGGATGCTATACATAGAGAGAGCCCCAAGACTTGTGGAGCTCTAAATGGGGTTGCCTGGCTACTTGAAGAGCAGCAAGAGCTTTGGGTCGTGGCCCCTTTGGTGTGGGAGGAATCCCTGGACATTCGCAATTGCTGAGCTGGGCTCCAGGCCTACTCAGCGGCCCAGGCAGATATTATTTGACTTTGGGATGCTATACAAAGAGAGAGCCCCAAGACTTGTGGGGCAGTGAATGGGGTTGCCTGGCTACTTGAAGAGCAGCAAGAGCTTTTGGTCGTGGCCCCTTTGGTGTGGGAGGAATCCCTGGACGTTGGCCATTGCTGAGCTGGGCTCCGGCTGTACTCAGCGGCCCAGGCAGATAGTCTTGGACTTTGGGAGGCTGCAGGAAGAGACAGCGCCAGCGTCTGTGGGGCAGTGAATGGGGTTGCCTGGCTACTTGAAGAGCAGCAAGAGCTTTTGGTCGTGGCCCCTTTGGTGTGGGAGGAATCCCTGGACGTTGGCCATTGCTGAGCTGGGCTCCGGCTGTACTCAGCGGCCCAGGCAGATATTCTTGGACTTTGGGAGGCTGCAGAAAGAGGCAGCGCCACCGTTTGTGGGGCTGTGAATGGGGTTGCCTGGCTACTTGAAGAGCAGCAAGAGCTTTTGGTCGTGGCCCCTTTGGTGTGGGAGGAATCCCTGGACGTTGGCAATTGCTGAGCTGGGCTCTGGGCGTACTCAGCGCACCAAGCAGATAATCTTGAGCTTTGGGAGGCTGCAGGAAGAGACAGCGCCAGTGTCTGTGGGGCAGTGAATGGGGTTGCCTGGCTACTTGAAGAGCAGCAAGAGCCTTTGGTCATGGCACCTTTGGTGTGGGAGGAATCCCTGGACGTTGGCAATTGCTGAGCTGGGCTCCGGCTGTACTCAGCGGCCCAGGCAGATATTATTTTACTTTGGGATGCTATACAAAGAGAGAGCCCCAAGACTTGTGGGGCTGTGAATGGGGTTGCCTGGCTACTTGAAGAGCAGCAAGAGCTTTTGGTCGTGGCCCCTTTGGTGTGGGAGGAATCCCTGGACATTCGCAATTGCTGAGCTGGGCTCCGGCTGTACTCAGCGGCCCAGGCAGATAATCTTGGGCTTTGGGAGGCTGCAGGAAGAGACAGCCCCACCGTTTGTGGGGCTGTTAATGGGGTTGCCTGGCTAGTTGAAGAGCAGCAAGAGTCTTCGGTCATGGCCCCTTTGGTGTGGGAGGAATCCCTGGACATTCGCAATTGCTGAGCTGGTCTCCAGGCCTACTCAGCAGCCTGGGCAGATATTATTTTACTTTGGGATGCTATACATAGAGAGAGCCCCAAGACTTGTGGAGCTCTAAATGGGGTTGCCTGGCTACTTGAAGAGCAGCAAGAGCTTTTGGTCGTGACCCCTTTGGTGTGGGAGGAATCCCTGGACGTTGGCAATTGCTGAGCTGGGCTCCAGGCCTACTCAGCGGCCCAGGCAGATATTATTTGACTTTGGGATGCTAACAAAGAGAGAGCCCCAAGACTTGTGGGGCTGTGAATGGGGTTGCCTGGCTACTTGAAGAGCAGCAAGAGCTTTTGGTCGTGGCCCCTTTGGTGTGGGAGGAATCCCTGGACGTTGGCAATTGCTGAGCTGGGCTCTGGGCCTACTCAGCGCACCAAGCAGATAATCTTGAGCTTTGGGAGGCTGCAGGAAGAGACAGCGCCAGCGTCTGTGGGGCAGTGAATGGGGTTGCCTGGCTACTTGAAGAGCAGCAAGAGCTTTTGGTCGTGGCCCCTTTGGTGTGGGAGGAATCCCTGGACGTTGGCAATTACTGAGCTGGGCTCTGGGCCTACTCAGCGCACCAAGCAGATAATCTTGGTCTTTGGGAGGCTGCAGGAAGAGACAGAGCCAGCGTTTGTGGGGTAGTGAATGGGGTTGCCTAGCTACTTGAAGAGCAGCAAGAGCCTTTGGTCGTGGCCCCTTTGGTGTGGGAGGAATCCCTGGACGTTGGCAATTGCTGAGCTGGGCTTTGGCTGTACTCAGCGGCCCAGGCAGATAGTCTTGGACTTTGGGAGGCTGCAGAAAGAGACAGTGCCAGCGTCTGTGGGGCAGTGAATGGGGTTTCCTGGCTACTTGAAGAGCAGCAAGAGCTTTGGGTCGTGGCCCCTTTGGTGTGGGAGGAATCCCTGGACGTTGGCAACTGCTGAGCTGGGCTCCGGCTGTACTCAGCGGCCCAGGCAGATAATCTTGGGCTTTGGGAGGCTGCAGGAAGAGACAGCCCCACCGTTTGTGGGGCAGTGAATGGCGTTGCCTGGCTACTTGAAGAGCAGCAAGAGCCTTTGGTCATGGCACCTCTGGTGTGGGAGGAATCCCTGGACATTCGCACTTGCTGAGCTGGGCTCCAGGCCTACTCAGCGGCCCAGGCAGATATTATTTGACTTTGGGATGCTATACAAAGAGAGAGCCCCAAGACTTGTGGGGCTGTGAATGGGGTTGCCTGGCTACTTGAAGAGCAGCAAGAGCTTTTGGTCGTGGCCCCTTTGGTGTGGGAGGAATCCCTGGACGTTGCAATTGCTGAGCTGGGCTCTGGGCCTACTCAGCGCACCAAGCAGATAATCTTGGGCTTTGGGAGGCTGCAGAAAGAGACAGCGCCAGCCTTTGTGGGGCAGTGAATGGGGTTGCCTGGCTACTTGAAGAGCAGCAAGAGCTTTTGGTCGTGGCCCCTTTGGTGTGGGAGGAATCCCTGGACGTTGGCAATTGCTGAGCTGGGCTCCGTCTGTACTCAGCGGCCCAGGCAGATAATCTTGGGCTTTGGGAGGCTGCAGGAAGAGACAGAGCCAGCCTTTGTGGGGCAGTGAATGGGGTTGCCTTGCTACTTGAAGAGCAGCAAGAGCTTTGTGTCGTGGCCCCTTTGGAGTGGGAGGAATCCCTGGACATTCGCAATTGCTGATCTGGGCTCCCGGCCTACTCAGCGGCCCAGGCAGATCTGATTTGACTTTGGGATTCTAACAAAGAGAGAGCCCCAAGACTTGTGGGGCTGTGAATGGGGTTGCCTGGCTACTTGAAGAGCAGCAAGAGCTTTTGGT
Source organism: Platalea leucorodia (assembly GCF_965183815.1). Classification (NCBI taxonomy): domain Eukaryota; kingdom Metazoa; phylum Chordata; class Aves; order Pelecaniformes; family Threskiornithidae; genus Platalea; species Platalea leucorodia. The sequence continues at coordinate 105,762,560 of NC_138823.1, forward strand.
CGTGGCCCCTTTGGTGTGGGAGGAATCCCTGGACGTTGGCAATTGCTGAGCTGGGCACTGGGCCTACTCAGCGCACCAAGCAGATAATCTTGGGCTTTGGGAGGCTGCAGGAAGAGACAGCGCCAGCCTTTGTGGGGCAGTGAATGGGGTTGCCTGGCTACTTGAAGAGCAGCAAGAGCTTTTGGTCGTGGCCCCTTTGGTGTGGGAGGAATCCCTGGACGTTGGCCATTGCTGAGCTGGGCTCCGTCTGTACTCAGCGGCCCAGGCAGATAGTCTTGGGCTTTGGGAGGCTGCAGGAAGAGACAGCGCCAGCCTTTGTGGGGCAGTGAATGGGGTTGCCTGGCTAGTTGAAGAGCAGCAAGAGCCTTTGGTCATGGCACCTTTGGTGTGGGAGGAATCCCTGGACATTCGCAATTGCTGAGCTGGGCTCCAGGCCTACTCAGCGGCCCAGGCAGATATTATTTGACTTTGGGATGCTATACAAAGAGAGAGCCCCAAGACTTGTGGGGCTGTGAATGGGGTTGCCTGGCTACTTGAAGAACAGCAAGAGCTTTGGGTCGTGGCCCCTTTGGAGTGGGAGGAATCCCTGGACGTTGGCAATTGCTGAGCTGGGCTCTGGGCCTACTCAGCGCACCAAGCAGATAATCTTGGGCTTTGGGAGGCTGCAGGAAGAGACAGCGCCAGCGTTTGTGGGGTAGTGAATGGGGTTGCCTGGCTACTTGAAGAGCAGCAAGAGCTTTTGGTCGTGGCCCCTTTGGTGTGGGAGGAATCCCTGGATGTTGGCAATTGCTGAGCTGGGCTCCGGCTGTACTCAGCGGCCCAGGCAGATAATCTTGGGCTTTGGGAGGCTGCAGGAAGAGACAGCCCCACCGTTTGTGGGGCAGTGAATAGGGTTGCCTGGCTACTTGAAGAGCAGCAAGAGCTTTTGGTCGTGGCCCCTTTGGTGTGGGAGGAATCCCTGGACGTTGGCAATTGCTGAGCTGGGCTCCAGGCCTACTCAGCGCACCAAGCAGATAATCTTGGGCTTTGGGAGGCTGCAGGAAGAGACAGCGCCAGCCTTTGTGGGGCTGTGAATGGGGTTGCCTGGCTAGTTGAAGAGCAGCAAGAGCCTTTGGTCTTGGCACCTTTGATGTGGGAGGAATCCCTGGACATTCGCAATTGCTGAGCTGGGCTCCAGGCCTACTCAGCGGCCCAGGCAGATATTCTTGGACTTTGGGATGCTATACAAAGAGTGAGCCTCAAGACTTGTGGGGCTGTGAATGGGGTTGCCTGGCTACTTGAAGAGCAGCAAGAGCTTTTGGTCGTGGCCCCTTGGCTGTGGGAGGAATCCCTGGACGTTGGCAATTGCTGAGCTGGGCTCCAGGCCTACTCAGCGCACCAAGCAGATAATCTTGAGCTTTGGGAGGCTGCAGAAAGAGACAGCGCCAGCCTTTGTGGGGCAGTGAATGGGGTTGCCTGGCTAGTTGAAGAGCAGCAAGAGCCTTTGGTCATGGCCCCTTTGGTGTGGGAGGAATCCCTGGACGTTGGCCATTGCTGAGCTGGGCTCCGGCTGTACTCAGCAGCCCAGGCAGATAGTCTTGGACTTTGGGAGGCTGCAGAAAGAGACAGTGCCACCCTTTGTGGAGCAGTGAATGGCGTTGCCTGGCTACTTGAAGAGCAGCAAGAGTCTTTGGTCATGGCCCCTTTGGTGTGGGAGGAATCCCTGGACATTCGCAATTGCTGAGCTGGGCTCCGGCTGTACTCAGCGGCCCAGGCAGATAATCTTGGGCTTTGGGAGGCTGCAGGAAGAGACAGCCCCACCGTTTGTGGGGCTGTTAATGGGGTTGCCTGGCTAGTTGAAGAGCAGCAAGAGTCTTCGGTCATGGCCCCTTTGGTGTGGGAGGAATCCCTGGACGTTGGCCATTGCTGGGCTGGGCTCCGGCTGTACTCAGTGGCCCAGGCAGATAGTCTTGGACTTTGGGAGGCTGCAGAAAGAGACAGCGCCAGTGTCTGTGGGGCAGTGAATGGGGTTGCCTGGCTACTTGAAGAGCAGCAAGAGCCTTTGGTCATGGCACCTTTGGTGTGGGAGGAATCCCTGGACATTCGCAATTGCTGAGCTGGGTTCCAGGCCTACTCAGCAGCCTAGGCAGATATTATTTTACTTTGGGATGCTATACATAGAGAGAGCCCCAAGACTTGTGGAGCTCTAAATGGGGTTGCCTGGCTACTTGAAGAGCAGCAAGAGCTTTTGGTCGTGGCCCCTTTGGTGTGGGAGGAATCCCTGGACGTTGGCCATTGCTGAGCTGGGCTCTGAGCCTACTCAGCGCACCAAGCAGATAGTCTTGGACTTTGGGAGGCTGCAGGAAGAGACAGCGCCAGCCTTTGTGGGGCTGTGAATGGGGTTGCCTGGCTACTTGAAGAGCAGCAAGAGCTTTTGGTCGTGACCCCTTTGGTGTGGGAGGAATCCCTGGACGTTGGCAATTGCTGAGCTGGGCTCCAGGCCTACTCAGCGGCCCAGGCAGATATTATTTGACTTTGGGATGCTAACAAAGAGAGAGCCCCAAGACTTGTGGGGCTGTGAATGGGGTTGCCTGGCTACTTGAAGAGCAGCAAGAGCTTTTGGTCGTGGCCCCTTTGGTGTGGGAGGAATCCCTGGACGTTGGCAATTGCTGAGCTGGGCTCTGGGCCTACTCAGCGCACCAAGCAGATAATCTTGAGCTTTGGGAGGCTGCAGGAAGAGACAGCGCCAGCGTCTGTGGGGCAGTGAATGGGGTTGCCTGGCTACTTGAAGAGCAGCAAGAGCTTTTGGTCGTGGCCCCTTTGGAGTGGGAGGAATCCCTGGACGTTGGCAATTACTGAGCTGGGCTCTGGGCCTACTCAGCGCACCAAGCAGATAATCTTGGTCTTTGGGAGGCTGCAGGAAGAGACAGAGCCAGCGTTTGTGGGGTAGTGAATGGGGTTGCCTAGCTACTTGAAGAGCAGCAAGAGCCTTTGGTCGTGGCCCCTTTGGTGTGGGAGGAATCCCTGGACGTTGGCCATTGCTGAGCTGGGCTTTGGCTGTACTCAGCGGCCCAGGCAGATAGTCTTGGACTTTGGGAGGCTGCAGAAAGAGACAGTGCCAGCGTCTGTGGGGCAGTGAATGGGGTTTCCTGGCTACTTGAAGAGCAGCAAGAGCTTTGGGTCGTGGCCCCTTTGGTGTGGGAGGAATCCCTGGACGTTGGCAACTGCTGAGCTGGGCTCCGGCTGTACTCAGCGGCCCAGGCAGATAATCTTGGGCTTTGGGAGGCTGCAGGAAGAGACAGCCCCACCGTTTGTGGGGCAGTGAATGGCGTTGCCTGGCTAGTTGAAGAGCAGCAAGAGCCTTTGGTCGTGGCCCCTTTGGTGTGGGAGGAATCCCTGGACGTTGGCCATTGCTGAGCTGGGCTTTGGCTGTACTCAGCGGCCCAGGCAGATAGTCTTGGACTTTGGGAGGCTGCAGAAAGAGACAGTGCCAGCGTCTGTGGGGCAGTGAATGGGGTTTCCTGGCTACTTGAAGAGCAGCAAGAGCTTTGGGTCGTGGCCCGATTGCTGTGGGAGGAATCCCTGGACGTTGGCAACTGCTGAGCTGGGCTCCGGCTGTACTCAGCGGCCCAGGCAGATAATCTTGGGCTTTGGGAGGCTGCAGGAAGAGACAGCCCCACCGTTTGTGGGGCAGTGAATGGGGTTGCCTGGCTAGTTGAAGAGCAGCAAGAGCCTTTGGTCATGGCACCTCTGGTGTGGGAGGAATCCCTGGACATTCGCACTTGCTGAGCTGGGCTCCAGGCCTACTCAGCGGCCCAGGCAGATATTATTTGACTTTGGGATGCTATACAAAGAGAGAGCCCCAAGACTTGTGGGGCTGTGAATGGGGTTGCCTGGCTACTTGAAGAGCAGCAAGAGCTTTTGGTCGTGGCCCCTTTGGTGTGGGAGCAATCCCTGGACGTTGGCAATTGCTGAGCTGGGCTCTGGGCCTACTCAGCGCACCAAGCAGATAATCTTGGGCTTTGGGAGGCTGCAGAAAGAGACAGCGCCAGCCTTTGTGGGGCAGTGAATGGGGTTGCCTGGCTACTTGAAGAGCAGCAAGAGCTTTTGGTCGTGGCCCCTTTGGTGTGGGAGGAATCCCTGGACGTTGGCAATTGCTGAGCTGGGCTCCGTCTGTACTCAGCGGCCCAGGCAGATAATCTTGGGCTTTGGGAGGCTGCAGGAAGAGACAGCCCCACCGTTTGTGGGGCAGTGAATAGGGTTGCCTGGCTACTTGAAGAGCAGCAAGAGCTTTTGGTCGTGGCCCCTTTGGTGTGGGAGGAATCCCTGGACGTTGGCAATTGCTGAGCTGGGCTCCAGGCCTACTCAGCGCACCAAGCAGATAATCTTGGGCTTTGGGAGGCTGCAGGAAGAGACAGCGCCAGCCTTTGTGGGGCTGTGAATGGGGTTGCCTTGCTACTTGAAGAGCAGCAAGAGCTTTGTGTCGTGGCCCCTTTGGTGTGGGAGGAATCCCTGGACGTTGGCAATTGCTGATCTGGGCTCCCGGCCTACTCAGCGGCCCAGGCAGATCTGATTTGACTTTGGGATTCTAACAAAGAGAGAGCCCCAAGACTTGTGGGGCTGTGAATGGGGTTGCCTGGCTACTTGAAGAGCAGCAAGAGCTTTTGGTCGTGGCCCCTTTGGTGTGGGAGGAATCCCTGGACGTTGGCAATTGCTGAGCTGGGCTCTGGGCCTAGTCAGCGCACCAAGCAGATAATCTTGGGCTTTGGGAGGCTGCAGGAAGAGACAGCGCCAGCCTTTGTGGGGCAGTGAATGGGGTTGCCTGGCTACTTGAAGAGCAGCAAGAGCTTTTGGTCGTGGCCCCTTTGGTGTGGGAGGAATCCCTGGACGTTGGCCATTGCTGAGCTGGGCTCCGTCTGTACTCAGCGGCCCAGGCAGATAGTCTTGGGCTTTGGGAGGCTGCAGGAAGAGACAGCGCCAGCCTTTGTGGGGCAGTGAATGGGGTTGCCTGGCTACTTGAAGAGCAGCAAGAGCTTTGGGTCGTGGCCCCTTTGGTGTGGGAGGAATCCCTGGACATTCGCAATTGCTGAGCTGGGCTCCAGGCCTACTCAGCGGCCCAGGCAGATATTATTTGACTTTGGGATGCTATACAAAGAGAGAGCCCCAAGACTTGTGGGGCTGTGAATGGGGTTGCCTGGCTACTTGAAGAGCAGCAAGAGCTTTTGGTCGTGGCCCGATTGCTGTGGGAGGAATCCCTGGACGTTGGCAATTGCTGAGCTGGGCTCTGGGCCTACTCAGCGCACCAAGCAGATAATCTTGGGCTTTGGGAGGCTGCAGGAAGAGACAGCGCCAGCGTTTGTGGGGCAGTGAATGGGGTTGCCTGGCTACTTGAAGAGCAGCAAGAGCTTTTGGTCGTGGCCCCTTTGGTGTGGGAGGAATCCCTGGATGTTGGCAATTGCTGAGCTGGGCTCCGGCTGTACTCAGCGGCCCAGGCAGATAATCTTGGGCTTTGGGAGGCTGCAGGAAGAGACAGCCCCACCGTTTGTGGGGCAGTGAATAGGGTTGCCTGGCTACTTGAAGAGCAGCAAGAGCTTTTGGTCGTGGCCCCTTTGGTGTGGGAGGAATCCCTGGACGTTGGCAATTGCTGAGCTGGGCTCCAGGCCTACTCAGCGCACCAAGCAGATAATCTTGGGCTTTGGGAGGCTGCAGGAAGAGACAGCGCCAGCCTTTGTGGGGCTGTGAATGGGGTTGCCTGGCTAGTTGAAGAGCAGCAAGAGCCTTTGGTCATGGCCCCTTTGATGTGGGAGGAATCCCTGGACATTCGCAATTGCTGAGCTGGGCTCCAGGCCTACTCAGCGGCCCAGGCAGATATTCTTGGACTTTGGGATGTTATACAAAGAGAGAGCCCCAAGACTTGTGGGGCTGTGAATGGGGTTGCCTGGCTACTTGAAGAGCAGCAAGAGCTTTTGGTCGTGGCCCCTTTGGTGTGGGAGGAATCCCTGGACGTTGGCCATTGCTGAGCTGGGCTCCGTCTGTACTCAGCAGCCCAGGCAGATAGTCTTGGGCTTTGGGAGGCTGCAGGAAGAGACAGCGCCAGCCTTTGTGGGGCAGTGAATGGGGTTGCCTGGCTAGTTGAAGAGCAGCAAGAGCCTTTGGTCATGGCCCCTTTGGTGTGGGAGGAATCCCTGGACGTTGGCCATTGCTGAGCTGGGCTCCGGCTGTACTCAGCGGCCCAGGCAGATAGTCTTGGACTTTGGGAGGCTGCAGAAAGAGACAGTGCCAGCCTTTGTGGAGCAGTGAATGGCGTTGCCTGGCTACTTGAAGAGCAGCAAGAGCCTTTGGTCATGGCACCTTTGGTGTGGGAGGAATCCCTGGACATTCGCAATTGCTGAGCTGGGCTCCAGGCCTACTCAGCGGCCCAGGTAGATATTATTTTACTTTGGGATGCTATACAAAGAGAGAGCCCCAAGACTTGTGGGGCTGTGAATGGGGTTGCCTGGCTACTTGAAGAGCAGCAAGAGCTTTTGGTCGTGGCCCCTTTGGTGTGGGAGGAATCCCTGGACGTTGGCCATTGCAGAGCTGGGCTCTGGGCCAACTCAGCGCACCAAGCAGATAATCTTGGGCTTTGGGAGGCTGCAGGAAGAGACAGCGCCAGCCTTTGTGGGGCTGTGAATGGGGTTGCCTGGCTAGTTGAAGAGCAGCAAGAGCCTTTGGTCATGGCACCTTTGATGTGGGAGGAATCCCTGGACATTCGCAATTGCTGAGCTGGGCTCCAGGCCTACTCAGCGGCCCAGGCAGATATTCTTGGACTTTGGGATGCTATACAAAGAGAGAGCCCCAAGACTTGTGGGGCTGTGAATGGGGTTGCCTGGCTACTTGAAGAGCAGCAAGAGCTTTTGGTCGTGGCCCCTTTGGTGTGGGAGGAATCCCTGGACGTCGGCCATTGCTGAGCTGGGCTCTGGGCCTACTCAGCGCACCAAGCAGATAGTCTTGGGCTTTGGGAGGCTGCAGGAAGAGACAGCGCCAGCCTTTGTGGGGCAGTGAATGGGGTTGCCTGGCTACCTGAAGAGCAGCAAGAGCTTTTGGTCGTGGCCCCTTTGGTGTGGGAGGAATCCCTGGACGTTGGCCATTGCTGAGCTGGGCTCCGGCTGTACTCAGCGGCCCAGGCAGATAATCTTGGGCTTTGGGAGGCTGCAGGAAGAGACAGCGCCAGCGTTTGTGGGTTTGTGAATGGGATTGCCTGGATAACTGAAGAGCAGCAAGAGCCTTTGGTCATTGCACCTTTGATGTGGGAGGAATCCCTGGACATTCGCAATTGCTGAGCTGGGCTCCAGGCCTACTCAGCGGCCCAGGCAGATATTATTTGACTTTGGGATGCTATACAAAGAGAGAGCCCCAAGACTTGTGGGGCTGTGAATGGGGTTGCCTGGCTACTTGAAGAGCAGCAAGAGCTTTTGGTCGTGGCCCCTTTGGTGTGGGAGGCATCCCTGGACGTTGGCCATTGCTGAGCTGGGCTCTGGGCCTACTCAGCGCACCAAGCAGATAATCTTGGACTTTGGGAGGCTGCAGAAAGAGACAGCGCCAGCCTTTGTGGGGCTGTGAATGGGGTTGCCTTGCTACTTGAAGAGCAGCAAGAGCTTTTGGTCGTGGCCCCTTTGATGTGGGAGGAATCCCTGGACATTGGCAATTTCTGAGCTGGGCTCTGGGCCTACTCAGCGCACCAAGCAGATAATCTTGGGCTTTGGGAGGCTGCAGGAAGAGACAGCGCCAGTGTCTGTGGGGCAGTGAATGGGGTTGCCTGGCTACTTGAAGAGCAGCAAGAGCTTTTGGTCGTGGCCCCTTTGGTGTGGGAGGAATCCCTGGACGTTGGCAATTGCTGAGCTGGGCTCCGGCTGTACTCAGCTGCCCAGGCAGATAATCTTGGGCTTTGGGAGGCTGCAGGAAGAGACAGCCCCACCGTTTGTCGGGCAGTGAATGGGGTTGCCTGGCTACTTGAAGAGCAGCAAGAGCTTTTGGTCGTGGCCCCTTTGGTGTGGGAGGAATCCCTGGACTTTGGCAATTGCTGAGCTGGGCTCCGGCTGTACTCAGCGGCCCAGGCAGATAGTCTTGGACTTTGGGAGGCTGCAGAAAGAGACAGTGCCAGCGTCTGCGGGGAAGTGAATGGGGTTGCCTGGCTACTTGAAGAGCAGCAGGAGCTTTTGGTCGTGGCCCCTTTGGTGTGGTAGGAATCCCTGGACGTTGGCAATTGCTGGGCTGGGCTCCGGCTGTACTCAGCAGACCAAGCAGATAATCTTGGGCTTTGGGAGGCTGCAGAAAGAGGCAGCCCCACCGTTTGTGGGGCTGTGAATGGGGTTGCCTGGCTAGTTGAAGAGCAGCAAGAGCCTTTGGTCATTGCACCTTTGATGTGGGAGGAATCCCTGGACATTCGCAATTGCTGAGCTGGGCTCCAGGCCTACTCAGCGCACCAAGCAGATAATCTTGAGCTTTGGGAGGCAGCAGGAAGAGACAGCGCCAGCGTCTTTGGAACAGTGAATGGGGTTGCCTGGCTAGTTGAAGAGCAGCACGAGCTTTTGGTCGTGGCCCCTTTGGTGTGGGAGGAATCCCTGGACGTTGGCCATTGCTGAGCTGGGCTCCGGCTGTACTCAGCGGCCCAGGCAGATAGTCTTGGACTTTGGGAGGCTGCAGAAAGAGACAGTGCCAGCGTCTGCGGGGAAGTGAATGGGGTTGCCTGGCTACTTGAAGAGCAGCAGGAGCTTTTGGTCGTGGCCCCTTTGGTGTGGGAGCAATCCCTGGACGTTGGCAATTGCTGAGCTGGGCTCTGGGCCTACTCAGCGCACCAAGCAGATAATCTTGAGCTTTGGGAGGCTGCAGGAAGAGACAGCACCAGCGTCTGTGGGGCAGTGAATGGGGTTGCCTGGCTACTTGAAGAGCAGCAAGAGCTTTTGGTCGTGGCCCCTTTGGTGTGGGAGGAATCCCTGGACATTCGCAATTGCTGAGCTGGGCTCCAGGCATACTCAGCGGCCCAGGCAGATATTATTTGACTTTGGGATGCTAACAAAGAGAGAGCCCCAAGACTTGTGGGGCTGTGAATGGGGTTGCCTGGCTACTTGAAGAGCAGCAAGAGCTTTTGGTCGTGGCCCCTTTGGTGTGGGAGGAATCCCTGGACGTTGGCCATTGCTGAGCTGGGCTCCGGCTGTACTCAGCGGCCCAGGCAGATAATCTTGAGCTTTGGGAGGCTGCAGCAAGAGACAGCGCCAGCCTTTGTGGGGCAGTGAATGGGGTTGCCTGGCTACTTGAAGAGCAGCAAGAGCTTTTGGTCGTGGCCCCTTTGGTGTGGGAGGAATCCCTGGACATTCGCAATTGCTGAGCTGGGCTCCAGGCCTACTCAGCGGCCCAGGCAGATATTATTTTACTTTGGGATGCTATACATAGAGCCCCAAGACTTGTGGAGCTCTAAATGGGGTTGCCTGGCTACTTGAAGAGCAGCAAGAGCTTTTGGTCGTGGCCCCTTTGGTGTGGGAGGAATCCCTGGACGTTGGCCATTGCTGCGTTGGGCTCCGGCTGTACTCAGCGGCCCAGGCAGATAGTCTTGGACTTTGGGAGGCTGTAGAAGGAGACAGTGCCAGCGTCTGTGGGGCAGTGAATGGGGTTGCCTGGCTACTTGAAGAGCAGCAAGAGCTTTGGGTCATGGCCCGATTGCTGTGGGAGGAATCACTGGACGTTGGCAACTGCTGAGCTGGGCTCCGGCTGTACTCAGCGGCCCAGGCAGATAGTCTTGGACTTTGGGAGGCTGCAGATAGAGGCAGCCCCACCGTTTGTGGGGCTGTGAATGGGGTTGCCTGGCTAGTTGAAGAGCAGCAAGAGCCTTTGGTCATTGCCCCTTTGGTGTGGGAGGAATCCCTGGACATTCGCAATTGCTGAGCTGGGCTCCAGGCCTACTCAGCGGCCCAGGCAGATATTATTTTACTTTGGGATGCTATACATAGAGAGAGCCCCAAGACTTGTGGGGCTGTGAATGGGGTTGCCTGGCTACTTGAAGAGCAGCAAGAGCTTTTGGTCGTGGCCCCTTTGGTGTGGGAGGAATCCCTGGATGTTGGCAATTGCTGAGCTGGGCTCTGGGCCTACTCAGCGCACCAAGCAGATATTCTTAGACTTTGGGAGGCTGCAGGAAGAGACAGCGCCAGTGTCTGTGGGGCAGTGAATGGGGTTGCCTGGCTAGTTGAAGAGCAGCAAGAGCCTTTGGTCATGGCACCTTTGGTGTGGGAGGAATCCCTGGACATTCGCAATTGCTGATCTGCGTTCCAGGCCTACTCAGCGGCCTAGGCAGATATTATTTTACTTTGGGATGCTATACAAAGAGAGAGCCCCAAGACTTGTGGAGCTTTAAATGGGGTTGCCTGGCTACTTGAAGAGCAGCAAGAGCTTTTGGTCGTGGCCCCTTTGGTGTGGGAGGAATCCCTGGACGTTGGCAATTGCTGGGCTGGGCTCCGGCTGTACTCAGCGGACCAAGCAGATAATCTTGAGCTTTGGGAGGGTGCAGGAAGAGACAGCGCCAGCGTTTGTGGGGCAGTGAATGGGGTTGCCTGGCTACTTGAAGAGCAGCAAGAGCCTTTGGTCATGGCACCTTTGGTGTGGGAGGAATCCCTGGACATTCGCAATTGCTGAGCTGGGCTCCAGGCCTACTCAGCGGCCCAGGCAGATATTATTTTACTTTGGGATGCTATACAAAGAGAGAGCCCCAAGACTTGTGGGGCTGTGAATGGGGTTGCCTGGCTACTTGAAGAGCAGCAAGAGCTTTTGGTCGTGGCCCCTTTGGTGTGGGAGGAATCCCTGGACTTTGGCAATTGCTGAGCTGGGCTCCGGCTGTACTCAGCGGCCCAGGCAGATAGTCTTGGACTTTGGGAGGCTGCAGAAAGAGACAGTGCCAGCGTCTGTGGGGCAGTGAATGGGGTTGCCTGGCTACTTGAAGAGCAGCAAGAGCTTTGGGTCATGGCCCGATTGCTGTGGGAGGAATCCCTGGACGTTGGCAACTGCTGAGCTGGGCTCCGGCTGTACTCAGCGGCCCAGGCAGATGATAGTCTTGGACTTTGGGAGGCTGCAGATAGAGGCAGCCCCACCGTTTGTGGGGCTGTGAATGGGGTTGCCTGGCTAGTTGAAGAGCAGCAAGAGCCTTTGGTCATGGCACCTTTGGTGTGGGAGGAATCCCTGGACATTCGCAATTGCTGAGCTGGGCTCTGGGCCTACTCAGCGCACCAAGCAGATAATCTTGAGCTTTGGGAGGCTGCAGGAAGAGACAGCGCCAGCGTCTTTGGAACAGTGAATGGGTTTGCCTGGCTACTTGAAAAGCAGCAAGAGCTTTTGGTCGTGGCCCCTTTGGTGTGGGAGGAATCCCTGGACGTTGGCAATTGCTGGGCTGGGCTCCGGCTGTACTCAGCGGACCAAGCAGATAATCTTGAGCTTTGGGAGGCTGCAGGAAGAGGCAGCGCCACCGTTTGTGGGGCTGTGAATGGGGTTGCCTGGCTACTTGAAGAGCAGCAAGAGCTTTTGGTCGTGGCCCCTTTGGTGTGGGAGGAATCCCTGGACATTCGCAATTGCTGAGCTGGGCTCCAGGCCTACTCAGCGGCCCAGGCAGATATTATTTTACTTTGGGATGCTATACATAGAGCCCCAAGACTTGTGGAGCTCTAAATGGGGTTGCCTGGCTACTTGAAGAGCAGCAAGAGCTTTTGGTCATTGCACCTTTGGTGTGGGAGGAATCCCTGGACGTTGGCCATTGCTGAGCTGGGCTCCGGCTGTACTCAGCGGCCCAGGCAGATAGTCTTGGACTTTGGGAGGCTGCAGAAAGAGGCAGCCCCACCGTTTGTGGGGCTGTGAATGGGGTTGCCTGGCTAGTTGAAGAGCAGCAAGAGCCTTTGGTCATTGCACCTTTGATGTGGGAGGAATCCCTGGACATTCGCAATTGCTGAGCTGGGCTCCAGGCCTACTCAGCGGCCCAGGCAGATATTCTTGGACTTTGGGATGCTATACAAAGAGGCAGCCCCACCGTTTGTGGGTCTGTGAATGGGGTTGCCTGGCTACTTGAAGAGCAGCAAGAGCTTTTGGTCGTGGCCCCTTTGGTGTGGGAGGAATCCCTGGACGTTGGCAATTGCTGAGCTGGGCTCCGGCTGTACTCAGCGGCCCATGCAGATAGTCTTCGACTTTGGGAGGCTGCAGGAAGAGACAGCGCCAGCCTTTGTGGGGCAGTGAATGGGGTTGCCTGGCTAGTTGAAGAGCAGCAAGAGCCTTTGGTCATTGCACCTTTGGTGTGGGAGGAATCCCTGGACGTTGGCAATTGCTGAGCTGGGCTCCAGGCCTACTCAGCGGCCCAGGCAGATATTATTTGACTTTGGGGTGCTATACAAAGAGAGAGCCCCAAGACTTGTGGGGCTGTGAATGGGGTTGCCTGGCTACTTGAAGAGCAGCAAGAGCTTTTGGTCGTGGCCCCTTTGGTGTGGGAGGAATCCCTGGACGTTGCAATTGCTGAGCTGGGCTCCGGCTGTACTCAGCAGCCCAGGCAGATAATCTTGAGCTTTGGGAGGCTGCAGGAAGAGACAGCGCCAGCGTCTTTGGGGCAGTGAATGGGGTTGCCTGGCTAGTTGAAGAGCAGCAAGAGCCTTTGGTCAGGGCACCTTTGGTGTGGGAGGAATCCCTGGACATTCACAATTGCTGAGCTGGGCTCCAGGCCTACTCAGCAGCCTAGGCAGATATTATTTGACTTTGGGATGCTATACATAGAGAGAGCCCCAACACTTGTGGAGCTTTAAATGGGGTTGCCTGGCTACTTGAAGAGCAGCAAGAGCTTTGGGTCGTGGCCCCTTTGGTGTGGGAGGAATCCCTGGACGTTGGCAATTGCTGGGCTGGGCTCCGGCTGTACTTGGCGACCCAGGCAGATAGTCTTGGACTTCGGGAGGCTTCAGAAAGAGACAGTGCCAGCGTCTGTGGGGCAGTGAATGGGGTTGCCTGGCTACTTGAAGAGCAGCAAGAGCTTTTGGTCGTGGCCCCTTTGGTGTGGGAGGAATCCCTGGATGTTGACCGTTGCTGAGCTGGGCTCCGGCTGTACTCAGCGGCCCAGGCAGATAATCTTGAGCTTTGGGAGGCTGCAGGAAGAGACAGCGCCAGCCTTTGTGGGGCAGTGAATGGGGTTGCCTTGCTACTTGAAGAGCAGCAAGAGCTTTGTGTCGTGGTCCCTTTGGTGTGGGAGGAATCCCTGGACATTCGCAATTGCTGATCTGGGCTCCCGGCCTACTCAGCGGCCCAGGCAGATCTGATTTGACTTTGGGATTCTAACAAAGAGAGAGCCCCAAGACTTGTGGGGCTGTGAATGGGGTTGCCTGGCTACTTGAAGAGCAGCAAGAGCTTTTGGTCGTGGCCCCTTTGGTGTGGGAGGAATCCCTGGACGTTGGCAATTGCTGGGCTGGGCTCCGGCTGTACTCAGCGGACCAAGCAGATAATCTTGGGCTTTGGGAGGCTGCAGGAAGAGACAGCGCCAGCGTCTGTGGGGCAGTGAATGGGGTTGCCTGGCTACTTGAAAAGCAGCAAGAGCTTTTGGTCGTGGCCCCTTTGGTGTGGGAGGAATCCCTGGACGTTGGCCATTGCTGAGCTGGGCTCCGGCTGTACTCAGCGGCCCAGGCAGATAGTCTTGGACTTTGGGAGGCTGCAGAAAGAGACAGTGCCAGCGTCTGTGGGGCAGTGAATGGGGTTGCCTGGCTAGTTGAAGAGCAGCAAGAGCCTTTAGTCATGGCACCTTTGGTGTGGGAGGAATCCCTGGACATTCGCAATTGCTGAGCTGGGTTCCAGGCCTACTCAGCAGACTAAGCAGATATTATTTTACTTTGGGATGCTATACATAGAGAGAGCCCCAAGACTTGTGGGGCAGTGAATGGGGTTGCCTGGCTACTTGAAGAGCAGCAAGAGCTTTTGGTCGTGGCCCGATTGCTGTGGGAGGAATCCCTGGACGTTGGCAATTGCTGAGCTGGGCTCTGAGCCTACTCAGCGCACCAAGCAGATATTCTTAGACTTTGGGAGGCTGCAGGAAGAGACAGCGCCAGCGTCTGTGGGGCTGTGAATGGGGTTGCCTGGCTACTTGAAGAGCAGCAAGAGCTTTTGGTCGTGGCCCCTTTGGTGTGGGAGGAATCCCTGGACGTTGGCAATTGCTGAGCTGGGCTCCGGCTGTACTCAGCGGCCCAGGCAGATAGTCTTGGGCTTTGGGAGGCTGCAGGAAGAGACAGCGCCAGCGTCTGTGGGGCAGTGAATGGGGTTGCCTGGCTACTTGAAGAGCAGCAAGAGCTTTTGGTCGTGGCCCCTTTGGTGTGGGAGGAATCCCTGGACATTCGCAATTGCTGAGCTGGGCTCCAGGCCTACTCAGCGGCCCAGGCAGATATTATTTTATTTTGGGATGCTAACAAAGAGAGAGCCCCATGACTTGTGGGGCAGTGAATGGGGTTGCCTGGCTACTTGAAGAGCAGCAAGAGCTTTTGGTCGTGGCCCCTTTGGTGTGGGAGCAATCCCTGGACGTTGGCAATTGCTGGGCTGGGCTCTGAGCCTACTCAGCGGACCAAGCAGATAATCTTGGGCTTTGGGAGGCTGCAGGAAGAGACAGCGCCAGCGTCTGTGGGGCAGTGAATGGGGTTGCCTGGCTACTTGAAGAGCAGCAAGAGCTTTTGGTCGTGGCCCCTTTGGTGTGGGAGGTTTCCCTGGACATTCGCAATTGCTGAGCTGGGCTCCAGGCCTACTCAGCGGCCCAGGCAGATATTATTTGACTTTGGGATGCTAACAAAGAGAGAGCCCCAAGACTTGTGGGGCTGTGAATGGGGTTGCCTGGCTACTTGAAGAGCAGCAAGAGCTTTTGGTCGTGGCCCCTTTGGTGTGGGAGCAATCCCTGGACGTTGGCAATTGCTGAGCTGGGCTCTGGGCCTACTCAGCGCACCAAGCAGATAATCTTGAGCTTTGGGAGGCTGCAGGAAGAGACAGCACCAGCGTCTGTGGGGCAGTGAATGGGGTTGCCTGGCTACTTGAAGAGCAGCAAGAGCTTTTGGTCGTGGCCCCTTTGTTGTGGGAGGAATCCCTGGACATTCGCAATTGCTGATCTGGGCTCCCGGCCTACTCAGCGGCCCAGGCAGATATTATTTGACTTTGGGATGCTAACAAAGAGAGAGCCCCAAGACTTGTGGGGCTGTGAATGGGGTTGCCTGGCTACTTGAAGAGCAGCAAGAGCTTTTGGTCGTGGCCCCTTTGGTGTGGGAGGAATCCCTGGACGTTGGCCATTGCTGAGCTGGGCTCCGGCTGTACTCAGCGGCCCAGGCAGATAATCTTGAGCTTTGGGAGGCTGCAGCAAGAGACAGCGCCAGCCTTTGTGGGGCTGTGAATGGGGTTGCCTTGCTACTTGAAGAGCAGCAAGAGCTTTGGGTCGTGGCCCCTTTGGTGTGGGAGGAATCCCTGGACATTCGCAATTGCTGATCTGCGTTCCAGGCCTACTCAGCGGCCCAGGCAGATATTATTTTACTTTGGGATGCTATACATAGAGCCCCAAGACTTCTGGAGCTCTAAATGGGGTTGCCTGGCTAGTTGAAGAGCAGCAAGAGCTTTTGGTCGTGGCCCCTTTGGTGTGGGAGGAATCCCTGGACGTTGGCCATTGCTGCGTTGGGCTCCGGCTGTACTCAGCGGCCCAGGCAGATAGTCTTGGACTTTGGGAGGCTGCAGAAAGAGACAGTGCCAGCGTCTGTGGGGCAGTGAATGGGGTTGCCTGGCTACTTGAAGAGCAGCAAGAGCTTTGGGTCATGGCCCGATTGCTGTGGGAGGAATCCCTGGACGTTGGCAACTGCTGAGCTGGGCTCCGGCTGTACTCAGCGGCCCAGGCAGATAGTCTTGGACTTTGGGAGGCTGCAGATAGAGGCAGCCCCACCGTTTGTGGGGCTGTGAATGGGGTTGCCTGGCTAGTTGAAGAGCAGCAAGAGCCTTTGGTCATTGCCCCTTTGGTGTGGGAGGAATCCCTGGACATTCGCAATTGCTGAGCTGGGCTCCAGGCCTACTCAGCGGCCCAGGCAGATATTATTTTACTTTGGGATGCTATACATAGAGAGAGCCCCAAGACTTGTGGGGCTGTGAATGGGGTTGCCTGGCTACTTGAAGAGCAGCAAGAGCTTTGGGTCGTGGCCCCTTTGGTGTGGGAGGAATCCCTGGATGTTGGCAATTGCTGAGCTTGGCTCTGAGCCTACTCAGTGCACCAAGCAGATATTCTTAGACTTTGGGAGGCTGCAGGAAGAGACAGCGCCAGCCTTTGTGGGGCAGTGAATGGGGTTGCCTGGCTAGTTGAAGAGCAGCAAGAGCCTTTGGTCATGGCACCTTTGGTGTGGGAGGAATCCCTGGACATTCGCAATTGCTGAGCTGCGTTCCAGGCCTACTCAGCGGCCTAGGCAGATATTATTTTACTTTGGGATGCTATACATAGAGAGAGCCCCAAGACTTGTGGAGCTTTAAATGGGGTTGCCTGGCTACTTGAAGAGCAGCAAGAGCTTTTGGTCGTGGCCCCTTTGGTGTGGGAGGAATCCCTGGACATTCGCAATTGCTGAGCTGGGTTCCAGGCCTACTCAGCAGCCTAGGCAGATATTATTTTACTTTGGGATGCTATACATAGAGAGAGCCCCAAGACTTGTGGGGCAGTGAATGGGGTTGCCTGGCTACTTGAAGAGCAGCAAGAGCTTTTGGTCGTGGCCCGATTGCTGTGGGAGGAATCCCTGGACGTTGGCAATTGCTGAGCTGGGCTCTGAGCCTACTCAGCGCACCAAGCAGATATTCTTAGACTTTGGGAGGCTGCAGGAAGAGACAGCGCCAGCGTCTGTGGGGCTGTGAATGGGGTTGCCTGGCTACTTGAAGAGCAGCAAGAGCTTTGGGTCGTGGCCCCTTTGCTGTGGGAGGAATCCCTGGACGTTGGCCATTGCTGAGCTGGGCTCCGGCTGTACTCAGCGGCCCAGGCAGATAATCTTGAGCTTTGGGAGGCTGCAGCAAGAGACAGCGCCAGCCTTTGTGGGGCTGTGAATGGGGTTGCCTTGCTACTTGAAGAGCAGCAAGAGCTTTGGGTCGTGGCCCCTTTGGTGTGGGAGGAATCCCTGGACATTCGCAATTGCTGATCTGCGTTCCAGGCCTACTCAGCGGCCCAGGCAGATATTATTTTACTTTGGGATGCTATACATAGAGCCCCAAGACTTCTGGAGCTCTAAATGGGGTTGCCTGGCTACTTGAAGAGCAGCAAGAGCTTTTGGTCGTGGCCCCTTTGGTGTGGGAGGAATCCCTGGACGTTGGCCATTGCTGCGTTGGGCTCCGGCTGTACTCAGCGGCCCAGGCAGATAGTCTTGGACTTTGGGAGGCTGCAGAAAGAGACAGTGCCAGCGTCTGTGGGGCAGTGAATGGGGTTGCCTGGCTACTTGAAGAGCAGCAAGAGCTTTGGGTCATGGCCCGATTGCTGTGGGAGGAATCCCTGGACGTTGGCAACTGCTGAGCTGGGCTCCGGCTGTACTCAGCGGCCCAGGCAGATAGTCTTGGACTTTGGGAGGCTGCAGATAGAGGCAGCCCCACCGTTTGTGGGGCTGTGAATGGGGTTGCCTGGCTAGTTGAAGAGCAGCAAGAGCCTTTGGTCATTGCCCCTTTGGTGTGGGAGGAATCCCTGGACATTCGCAATTGCTGAGCTGGGCTCCAGGCCTACTCAGCGGCCCAGGCAGATATTATTTTACTTTGGGATGCTATACATAGAGAGAGCCCCAAGACTTGTGGGGCTGTGAATGGGGTTGCCTGGCTACTTGAAGAGCAGCAAGAGCTTTGGGTCGTGGCCCCTTTGGTGTGGGAGGAATCCCTGGATGTTGGCAATTGCTGAGCTGGGCTCTGAGCCTACTCAGTGCACCAAGCAGATATTCTTAGACTTTGGGAGGCTGCAGGAAGAGACAGCGCCAGCCTTTGTGGGGCAGTGAATGGGGTTGCCTGGCTAGTTGAAGAGCAGCAAGAGCCTTTGGTCATGGCACCTTTGGTGTGGGAGGAATCCCTGGACATTCGCAATTGCTGAGCTGCGTTCCAGGCCTACTCAGCGGCCTAGGCAGATATTATTTTACTTTGGGATGCTATACATAGAGAGAGCCCCAAGACTTGTGGAGCTTTAAATGGGGTTGCCTGGCTACTTGAAGAGCAGCAAGAGCTTTTGGTCGTGGCCCCTTTGGTGTGGGAGGAATCCCTGGACGTTGGCAATTGCTGGGCTGGGCTCCAGGCATACTCAGCGGCCCAGGCAGATATTATTTGACTTTGGGATGCTAACAAAGAGAGAGCCCCAAGACTTGTGGAGCTTTAAATGGGGTTGCCTGGCTACTTGAAGAGCAGCAAGAGCTTTTGGTCGTGGCCCCTTTGGTGTGGGAGGAATCCCTGGACATTCGCAATTGCTGAGCTGGGTTCCAGGCCTACTCAGCAGCCTAGGCAGATATTATTTTACTTTGGGATGCTATACATAGAGAGAGCCCCAAGACTTGTGGGGCAGTGAATGGGGTTGCCTGGCTACTTGAAGAGCAGCAAGAGCTTTTGGTCGTGGCCCCTTTGGTGTGGGAGGAATCCCTGGACGTTGGCCATTGCTGAGCTGGGCTCCGGCTGTACTCAGCGGCCCAGGCAGATAGTCTTGGACTTTGGGAGGCTGCAGAAAGAGACAGTGCCAGCGTCTGTGGGGCAGTGAATGGGGTTGCCTAGCTAGTTGAAGAGCAGGAAGAGCCTTTGGTCGTGGCCCCTTTGGTGTGGGAGGAATCCCTGGACATTCGCAATTGCTGAGCTGGGCTCCAGGCCTACTCAGCGGCCCAGGCAGATAGTCTTGGACTTTGGGATGCTATACATAGAGAGAGCCCCAAGACTTGTGGGGCTGTGAATGGGGTTGCCTGGCTACTTGAAAAGCAGCAAGAGCTTTTGGTCGTGGCCCCTTTGGTGTGGGAGGAATCCCTGGACGTTGGCAATTGCTGAGCTGGGCTCCAGGCCTACTCAGCGGCCCAGGCAGATATTATTTGACTTTGGGATGCTATACATAGAGAGAGCCCCAAGACTTGTGGGGCTGTGAATGGGGTTGCCTGGCTACTTGAAGAGCAGCAAGAGCTTTTGGTCGTGGCCCCTTTGGTGTGGGAGGAATCCCTGGACATTCGCAATTGCTGAGCTGGGCTCCAGGCCTACTCAGCGGCCCAGGCAGATATTATTTGACTTTGGGATGCTATACATAGAGAGAGCCCCAAGACTTGTGGGGCTGTGAATGGGGTTGCCTGGCTACTTGAAGAGCAGCAAGAGCTTTTGGTCATGGCCCCTTTGGTGTGGGAGGAATCCCTGGACGTTGGCAATTGCTGAGCTGGGCTCTGGGCCTACTCAGCGCACCAAGCAGATAATCTTGAGCTTTGGGAGGCTGCAGGAAGAGACAGCGCCAGCGTCTGAGGGGCAGTGAATGGGGTTGCCTGGCTACTTGAAGAGCAAGCAAGAGCTTTGGGTCATGGCACCTTTGGTGTGGGAGGAATCCCTGGACATTCGCAATTGCTGAGCTGGGTTCCAGGCCTACTCAGTGGCCTAGGCAGATATTATTTTACTTTGGGATGCTATACATAGAGCCCCAAGACTTGTGGAGCTCTAAATGGGGTTGCCTGGCTACTTAAAGAGCAGCAAGAGCTTTTGGTCGTGGCCCCTTTGGTGTGGGAGGAATCACCAAAGGCTCTTGCTGCTCTTCAAGTAGCCAGGCAACCCCATTCACAGACCCACAAACGCTGGCGCTGTCTCTTTCTACAGCCTCCCAAACTCCAATACTCTCTGCCTGGGCCATTTAGTACAGTCAGAGCCCAGCTCAGCAATT
This sequence comes from Platalea leucorodia, assembly GCF_965183815.1. NCBI lineage: Eukaryota > Metazoa > Chordata > Aves > Pelecaniformes > Threskiornithidae > Platalea > Platalea leucorodia. Next base: position 105,782,424 of record NC_138823.1, read on the forward strand.
GCCAACGTCCAAGGATTCCTCCCACCTCAGAGTTGCCACGAGCAAAAGCTCTTGCTGCGCTTTAAGTAGCCAGGCAACCCCATTCACAGCCCCACAAACGCTGGCGCTCCCTCTTTCTGCAGCCTCCCAAAGTCCAAGACAATCACTCTGCCTGGGCCGCTGAGTACAGCCGGAGCCCAGCCCAGCAATTGCCAACGTCCAGGGATTCCTCCCACACCAAAGGGGCCACGACCAAAAGCTCTTGCTGCTCTTCAAGTAGCCAGGCAACCCCATTCACAGATCCACAAACGCTCGGGCTGTCTCTTTCTGCAGCCTCCCAAAGTCCAAGACAATCACTCTGCCTGGGCCGCTGAGTACAGACGGAGCCCAGTTCTGCAATTGCCAACGTCCAAGGATTCCTCCCACCTCAGAGGTGCAATGAGGAAAAGCTCTTGCTGCTCTTCAAGTAGCCAGGCAACCCCATTCACAGCCCCACAAACGCTGGCGCTATCTATTTCTACAGCCTCCCAAAGTCCAATATTCTCTGCCTGGGCCGCTGAGTACAGCCGGAGCCAAGCTCAGCAATTGACAAAGTCCAGGGATTCCTCCCACAGCAAAGGGGCCACGACCAAAAGCTCTTGCTGCTCATCAAGTAGCCAGGCAACCCCAATCACAGCCCCACAAACGCTGGCACTGACTCTTTCTGCAGCATCCCAAAGTCCAAGACTATGGGCCTGGTGCAGTGAGTACAGCCGGAGCCCAGCTCAGCAATTGCCAACGTCCAAGGATTCCTCCCACCTGAAAGGTGCCACGACCAAAGGCTCTTGCTGCTCTTCAAGTAGCCAGGCAACCCCATTCACTGCCCCACAAACGCTGGCACTGTCTCTTTCTGCAGCCTCCCAAAGTCCAAGACAATCACTCTGCCTGGGCCGCTGAGTACAGCCGGAGCCCAGCTCAGCAACTGACAACGTCCAGGGATTCCTCCCACACCAAAGGGGCCACGACCAAAAGCTCTTGCTGCTCTTCAAGTAGCCAGGCAACCCCATTCACAGCCCCACAAACGGTGGGGCTCCCTCTTTCTGCAGCCTCCCAAAGTCCAATACAATCTCTCTGCCTGGGCCGCTGAGTACAGCCGGAGCCCAGCTCAGCAATTGCCAACGTCCAGGGATTCCTCCCACCTCAGAGATGACACGAGCAAAAGCTCTTGCTGCTCTTCAAGTAGCCAGGCAACCCCATTCACTGCCCCACAAACGCTGGCGCTGTCTCTTTCTGTAGCCTCTATAGCCTTTCTATAGTCTTTTTTTTTCCTAAATATGTCATACTCTTGCTCCTTTATTTATCTCCTTAGGTTTTTTTTTTTTCCCTTAAGTTTCCTTGACTGTCCATGTAGCAGCTATATCACTCCAAAAAGTGCAAGCACTTTTCAAGTCTCACATCCCTCTTCAAACATCCTGCTTCTCCTAGATTCCCTTTTCCTCACTTTCCAAATCAGCTCAACTTTTTCCTTCCAGTAAAAAAAGAAAAAAAAAAAAGAAAAAAAAAAATTTCCAAACTTAGTTTAAAATGTTTGAATGCTTGAGTATCGTTTGTATCCCCACAAAAATAAGAGCTACCAGGAGAAAAGTGGACAGCATCAAAATTAACTTACAGCTCAGGGGAGGGCTGGTGGGGGTAGTAGTCAAGGCCATGGCGGGGGGGCCAGCTGGTGTTCTCCTCAATCCTGCTGGTGAGAGGAAAAGCAATTGGAAAGCAAGTAAAAGCAAACAGGGACCTGACATGCACTCTGGAGGTCCCCAAAACACACCAGAAGGCATTCAGAGGCACATAGGTTTCAGTGAAAGACATTTGGAGGTCCTCTGGCTATACATAAAGCACTCGAAGTGCGCCCGACAAAGCAGGTAAGACATAGAGGCATTGTTGCCCAAACCTAATGCTAACTCTAATCCCAAGACACCCATAGTGGTGTACTAGTAAGTTCTGCTATACATCATCACCTTCAGAAAGCCTTTTGGTGTACTTCAGGCATATCTGGGAGTTGTTTCAAGTGCACAAGAAGCATATCAGGGGCTTTCTGTTCCAGCTACCTATTCCTAAACTGAATCTTTACCATCACTGTTACCATAAACCACCCACAGTTGTCTATGAATGCCTGCTGATGGCCCTGCACCATGGCCCTCTGAGTGCCTTTTAATGTATCCCAGGAGAAGCCAAGAGCCATTTGGTGTGCACCCAGGGCACCTGATTACATTTCTCTTCTCCCCAGTGGTCTGAGAATGCCTTTTCATGCACTTCTTGATATGCTGTGCAAATCTAGCACCTTCAGCTGCCTCCTGGTCAGTCCACAGGGCCTCCAGGTATCTTTCATTGTACCTAAGGGCCCCTGGAGTGTCTTTGGTGTGCTCCCAGGGTACCTCTGAGAGCCTACACATAAACCTAATCCTAACCCAAAGTCTAAACCTACACCCACACCCAGTGGTCTGTGGGTGCCTTCTGGTGTGCAGCATGCCTTTCCAAGTGCCTTTTGGTGTGCCGCAGCAGCATTTGAGAGCCATCTGAAGTTCACTGGGTCATCTGATTATCTTTGTGTTCCCTCTGTTGCTGTGGTTGTAGTTGCAACTACAGGGATTGGTAATGGCTGCTTTCAGCTTGTGCTGTTTATAACTTTATTTTGCTTTCTCTGAGAGAACTATGATAAAAGGACAGGCCTTGAGCCTAGTCAGGTATTTGGGCCCTGCATCACTGCTGTCCCAGTCTGAGCAACACAGATGTTGATTGTATTATAAAAGAATAGTTTATATATGTTTAAATAAAACCATTCTTCTGATACCCGACAAACACTTTAGGTCTTAAACAATATTTACAAAACTAAACAGAGTGTCCAAAAAGGGGCAGCTTTCTGACAGAAGGAAAAAGTTTCTATTGAGCACCTAAACTAAATTGTTCAACAGTTTTCAATTAAAAACACTTAACAGTTCATTCGGTTCAGAAAAGCAGATTTTATTTTAAGCAGCAGCACATACAACATTTTCAAAATATACATATTTGAAAACAAGAGACTGCACTTCATTAACCAGCTTGCTGCGGTTTATCAATTGTTACAATTATATTTGCAACCAGGTGGAGTTACTGCATCATAGCCTTCCTGGGTGTTGGATGCTCTTAGGTTTCACTGGTATAATTGTGCAATACACTATAATTGCTAGTAGCTCATAAAAAAACAACCCACACAACTTGTCAATTTAATGTTACTGTCACCTGGAAGCTTCAGCTACCTGAGTAAGTATTTTAAATACAGAAATGTTATTTAAAACAAGTGTGTCAAATCATCAACTTCAGGGAAACACTGTATGCACATAATATACAAGGTTGTATGCCTTTCTGAATGAAGTTTCCTGAACCAGGATTAATCCCAGCAGAAGCAACATAGCAGCATTTTGGTAAGGGAGAAAGCCAACTTTTCCTAAAACCTTTCCCTTTTATTTAGATGCAGTACAATGATTAAAATCACAAAAGGTTGCTTACATTTCTAGATGTTTAAAAATACCATTGCATTACCATCTCTCTTCTTGTGTTTCACCACAATTTAACAAGTGTCAGAATATGCTACATATAAATATCCTAACCCATCCACCATTTATTAATTCACTGCAGAAATATTGTCTACATAAATCTATCTTCTTCAAATATAATTTAAATATAACTTTTTAATAGAAAAACCAGAACACATCATCAGAAGATTCAGCTTGCAGGTAATTTTCAATGCACTAGAACTCTTAATGAAGCTGCTCAAATTATGGCAAATAACTTTGTTTTCTCATTTTTTGAGGGGTGGGGTTTGAACAAAACACGCAAACAGGTTAAGAATAAATGGTGATCACTTCACGTCCACTGCCTCGGACCAGGAGAACTCTATCCAGACCTTCTGTCAGAACTTCTAAAAACTCCATGTCTGAAATATGAAGTCAAGGAATTTATTCAGAAAAAAAAATAGCCGCTAATCTCTCAAAAAGTCTGACATATAATGCAAAAACCAAGTTCAACAAGCTCATCAAGGAGTTTTCTTGCGTCACCCTTCACTGTCCCATTATGTAATCCACCTGCTTCCTCAAGTGGAAGCAAGGCCTAATTTGGGGGAAATTTCTAGTTCTGCTCTACTCACCTACAGAAAAGATAGAGATTTTAAAATAAGTTAAAAATTGAACAATGCTTTATATCAATTCAATAAAAACCCCCACCACTACCAGCATTTCTTAAAACTGTTTGAGAAAAAGTTGTTTTCTTAAAGGCAAACTTATGCTTACCATCGTTAACTAATGGTTATCCTGACAAGTAGACAATGGCACAACCACAAAAATCAAACACCCAATTTCAAGAAATATGAAAGCAATATAGTAGAGGATACAGTTTTCATCCCCTTTTCTGTTTTTAGGGGGTCCAGGCATATTCAGGAGAACTAGTTGAGCATGCTGTGATTTATTAAGTACTACTCCGTTGAGCTTCACAGCGGTGTGCATTCTTCTCACATTTGACTGATTCCTAGCATGCAAACAAACATTTTTGAGTATTGTCACAATACTTATAATTCAAATACATATGTTATGTATTATGTATTTATGAATTTATAAATTTAATCTATATGCATGTAGAATAAGCTATTTTCATGGACACCAGTATTTGTACACATTCAAAATAAATTGGAGAAAATAAAACACCTTTTAAACCTAGGTATTGTTTTTCCTTTGAAAAGAAAGTTTAACTCAAATTCAAGAAATTCTAAGCAGATTGCCAAAATGCAGAAATCTTCCAGTTGTTAGTTATCTTTTACAAAGTTGAAGCAAAAACTTCATTTCAACAGAAGCAAAAACTTCATTTCAACAGAAGCTGACTAGTTGAAAACACTGAAAATCCAGTTTATTATAAAAAGAAGTAACTGGATTTGTACAAGAAATTCAGAACAAAGGAATTACAAGAACGCATTGGAAAGATTACAGTATTTATGTTGTACAGTACAAGATTTCCTTCATGCTCCTTTGGAAACATTACAAGATTACTATAAGCCTGGTGAAGAAAATACAGAAACAGCATGGAATTCATGAAAAAATTACTAGTTTCTCATGTCGTAAGAGTAAGGCAGTAAGCAATGAACCGAAATTGAGCCTCTCCCCAATATTAACTAATGCTTTGCTTGTCGTGTCCACAAATATGATCGTTGTAATTTTGTGTAAAAGAGGAAGATACTGCTAGGACTTCAGAGATTTCCTTATTTTAGGATCTGCCTTGGATGATTGAGTTGCTCTTCAGAACAAAACAAAAGACCAGTTTCCTTATCATTCCTGAAAAACTGCCATCTGTGTAAAACTAGCCAGGACTGGAAATGAGTCATACACTACAATGCAACAGAAATATCCAGACTCTACCTAAGCCCATTTATCCAAAAGATCCACTGCCCAAAAGCAGATTCTTTACAAGTGAAGTGAGTCACTTCAAAGGGAACCTCAGAAACACAGGGTGCCAGGATATCTCAAAAAGGAGATACTGGTATGCCGATATAAGACACACATCACTCCATTGTGTGCAATTTTCTAGCACTGTAACTAGTGGTCTCACAGTAAAAGCACAACTGTACCCTGCTCAGCTGGGCTCATATACTGTCCTATGGCAGAAAGAGAAGTGGCAGGTTAGTAGCAGAAGGACATAAGACATCCTCTGAAGTGCCTGATCAAGTCTGGCATTTTTTGAATTCCACTAACAGCAATCAAAATTACAGGACAAACCCCAGCACTGTTTCAGCTCCAATAAGCAATAGAAAATAATGAGATATCATTTCCCAGAAGAAAAACATTTAGGAGGCCAAAATTTACAAAAGGAAGCGCTCAACTTTGTTCTACTACCAGAGGTCATTCCAGGGGACTACACCAACACTTAATCCTAGAATTTTCTAGCAATGCAAGACCACCCTCAGATTATATAAATAAGTGTGGAGTTGAGAACAGCAGCCAGATACAGGTTCATTCAAACACAAGGGACTAAGAAAGATGGAGAATGCTGGGAGCACACGTACTTGTGTTCTACTAAGTCCCGTTTTTTTTTTTTTTAGTATGAATGGAAAAGCTGTTAACAAGATATTATTAGAAGTAGCATGTCTCAGGTTGTATTTTCATCTTTGATTCCGCAAGGACAATTAGGAAGGAAAAAGAAGAAAAAAAAAAAAAAAAAAAAAGGCATTTGGCCTGAAGTGTAGTGACTAGTGGAGACCAGCCCCATCAGTTTCAAATGATTCTCCTTTTCTTCCTCCTCTGCATTTCCCCCCCCAAGACAACGACATCTCCAAAACTGAGTTTATCAGTCCCTCATGGGGTATTTTTCTGTCACAGCAGCCACCTGTCCTAAGAACCAACTGTACGAAAACCATATATAGAACAAAAGAATACTTGAATCTCAGTTTTTCAGAAGCAGAACAGCAGCTTGAGAAGACCAAAGAACAACTAGGAAGAAGAGAGAAGCAAGAGTGTGTAACTGAAGAGGTGTATAAATATTGAAGTAGAAACATTGTTAAATTAAAGACAAAATGCAGGGGAAATATGGAAGGTGTAAATCTGTGATGGTGCAAGAATTCAGCACTGAAATAGAGGTTCAAATTGACTAAAAGTAAATTGTGTACAATGCGAACTGAGGCTGACTTCATTTAGCCTTCAGTCACTGGTAGAACTGAAATCATACATGGTACACAAAATAAGCTTTCTAAGTTTTCATGAGCTGCTCAATTTTTTAGATAAAATGAAGACAACACTGGGCTCTGAAAAAAAGCAGAGCAGTCACAAGTCAGTTCCACCCAAGAACAAATACAGATGTAGTGTCTCATTTTTGTATGCTGTCATACCCAATGTATATCTGAACTTATGTTATTCCTACACATGCATGGGTTGGTAGGAGGGAGGCAAGAACTGGCATTTGATGAGATGTGAAAGTTCCCTTTGTGAACAAATTCATCCTTATTGTCCAAGTACTTATATCACAATGGGGGCTATTTTTCCAGAACAAAAAATATATTCACATTTAAATGTAGTTAATTAGAAAGCTAAATATTACACCAGTGCAGAGGAGTACTATCAAGTTTTACATTCTTACAGAAACTAATATATGTTCTGTGACTTACCTTGAATGGAACATTGATAATATTTAGAAGTAAACATTAACAAGTCACAATGAAGAATATTTTTCAGTGATAAATGCTAAGTCACAGTATATAAAACAAGGTACAAAAGAATACACATACTGCAAATCATGATTTAGGAAACACACATGCAATGCATAAGACCACAAGAACCAGGGAACACAGCCTACATTGTTTAAGTGAAATGAAATTTAGACTTACAGATTTCCCCATTCTCTACACGGAAGGGAAGCAAATGCACAGAAAAAAAAATATTTATGCCATCAGGTACATTTTTAATTCCACAATATTAATATATTGTACAGGCACACCACGTTTGAACTGTAATTTCCACCCCCAACCACATATAGTAGTTTTAAAATAATATTGGAAGTCTGTCTTGCACAATTCTAAAGAAGTAATAGGAAATATTGCCAAGATATTAACAAAAACAGCCCCCCGAGAATTAGAGTATAATGCAGCCCAGAACAAAAACAGTGCTTTAGAGTGTGAGCAAGACGATGTTTGGAATTTGCAGAAGGCAAACTGTTTCTAAAGAGCTCAGAGCAAATCCACAAAACAACTTAGGATTTTAAGGTGCCGATTCTAAATGTACCTTCTAAAATCTAGGACTTCTAGACAGTAGAGTAAGATGTGTTTCCTTTATATATTAAAATTTCCCTTGACATCCACAGTTTTGCTTTGGGCATGTGCAGAAAATAGTCTAGGCCACGCTTACAACTGCATTCTTCCAGAACTCAGAAAAGATGCACATGTGTGCTTGAATCATAACATGAGGAAGCAAACAAGCTGATGCCTTTCTGACATTGGTTTTGTGTCTACTGCATCAGGCTTAACACAGGCAGTAGCTCTTATCTGTTAAGTGACTTCTATTTAAGAGAAAGACATTAAGGAATATTTCAACAGGAAATACTTAATATAACAAGATGTACATATAAGCACAAATTTTATATTGCTTTAATTTACAGGATGACGGCTGAACATCCATTTAAAAAAAACAAAACAAAACCAAACCCCAAACAAAAAAAACCTCCACCCAAAAAACAAAACATAAGCTAAACATCTTGAAAGAGCCTATCTGCTTCTTTGGTACTCCCCTCCACCCCAACGAAACACAATAAATGAGATAGGGGAATTAGTAATTTGTTACCCACAGGAAGAGAGAAAGACAAAAGTTATCATTAAGCATTTTAACATATATGCTTTCTGGTACAGAAGTGGAGTTTACAGCTCAAAGTCTGTCATATTTAAGCTTCATTCACAACATTCTTGTGAATGACTCTACAGTCATTGCTCCACCCAAGTCCATGCTAGTTTCATAAGGATGGCATTTAAATGAAGTGCATGGAAAGATCATGTTTGTACTCAGCTTTAAATAAACCAGAATCTCTTAAAAAACAAAACCCAGAACAACCACCACCACCAAAAAACCACACACTGAAATACACACAATCAAATACAAAACTCCAAACACCGCATATATACTTACGGCTTCATGTTGAAAATATCTTTGAAGCCAGACACATTTGAATCTTTGTTTTTATGCTTTTCAGCTACAAACTTTTCCTTAGTCCAGGTCATTTGCACTTTTTCCGGCACAGCAGCAGCCACACTTGCTTTGACCACTGGAGCTGAGTGCGAGGCAGTGTTTCGGTCATGGATCAGCTGAGCCTGGCCACAAAACAATCACCCCAAGATTCAGCCAAAAAGAACATTTGTGGATTACACATTATTAAAATTTTGAAAAGCAATTTCACAGCAGTGTAACAAAAGAAGATACAGAAAAAGACACCTTACTTTGTGAACAAATAGCAGACTGTTTTGACTTCAGCATGAAATGAAACTGCTTGTAAAAATGTAGTTATTTGTTTATATTTTCAGGATTACATCTGGGCTGGGACATTATTTTTGTAATGAACTAAAGTGAAGTCGAATCCAGCCTGAGGGTACTTTATTACACCGGGGGTTTTGCCAGTGGAAAACTTGAAGGCCAGTGCTCTAGTTCTTCATCAGTTACATTGTTATTTTCTCAGATACTGTTGTAAACACTGTCCATTTAACATGCCTTTAGCTGAACTACCAGCATGACTCTCATGATGCCAGTAACACAACATTGGACTGGTGGAACTGAAGGCTAGCTATGTTCCATTAGATTATTTATGCATGCAAGTGCACATTACATAACAAAAGCCAATCAATCTAACCATGAAGGGACCTTCTCTTATAATAGCAGAAACTCAAATCACAACTTTAAGAACGCAATATTGTTGTTCCCACATGCACATGCACTTCCGTGTTCTCCATTTCCCATTCCCCTTGCTCCTCTTGAGGAAAGAGGGAAGAAGTATTTAACACGTTATTTACTTAATTACTTTCCCTCATAATACTTTGTCCATAGGCTTCTGTATTTCCATCAAAAGCAACACAAATACAGTACCTTATACTCTTAAAATCATAAGTGAATTGGTGTGGGAGTGAATTGTTCTTGTGTTTTGGGGCATTCTGTTTTGTTGGTTTTTTTGTTTGGTTGGTTTTTAAGATCTTTAGCAGTTATGAAGTCTCTTCAGAGACAACTTTAATCAGGAGTTGAAGCTCATTTTCCATTTGGGAACCTCAATTATTCACATGTTAGTGATGGTCATGTCCCTCCATATATGTGATGATTCAGAAAAATCAATTTCATTCAGGTCACAATCAAAAGCATGAATAAAATCAAAGCAGATGAGAAAAACCACTTTATCTCTGAAGAGTGATTCCCCTAGTGGTTCACAAACTGTAATTGCAGCTGGTTTTAAATGGCTAAGAGCTTCTGTATTTTTTCCAAATTATTTCCCTAGTCCCTATTCGTGAGGATTCCCAAATCCTATAGTTCAATTCTGAGGTTCACATAAACATCTATTTGTTTGACGGTCTTCATATCTCCCCTGAAGGTTAAATCACAAGACAAGACTACAAACCAGAAGTTATGTGAATACCGTTCTATCATGAGAATGCAAAAAACTAACAAATACATGCAGAAACTATACATGCCATACAGCAGTATCCAATGAACCAAAATTTCCAACTAACAGCTATAAGATGAATTCAGTACAACTATGCTTCAATGGAAGAAAGTTCACCATTTTTCGAAAGACAGTGAGGCCAAGAGAAATTCTGGACCCATAGCACACATTTATAAAATGCAAAGACAACAAAAGCACATTTTTCTTAGTGCTATTTTGACACCAAATTAATTACATGGAATACAACATGTTTTTCTCTACTTCATGAACAAACGGAAACACAAAGGTATACAGCATTTCTAAAAACTAGGCTACACATCTTTAGATATGAGCAACACTTCAAGTGCACACTAAAACCATTTATTACATCAGTCCATTTCCTTTTAAACTTACCATGCAGAAAATAGTAATGACATTTATGGGTTAATAATGGCTTGTCAATAAGCATAGAAATCGCCTTACAAAGCCCTGGTATATCTATATGGTCTCTGAGAAGCTTCAGTACTTCAATATGGGAACTATAAAGAAAGGCAATGCTTCGTGTAAAGTATGAAATGCGCTTATTAACGAAACACCCATTATCAAGACTTTTTGAGAGACAGAAGACAGAGAACTATCTTTGCTTCTGGCTCTTAAGAAAAACAGGCACTCAGAAACATAAGAGTTTCTTTTATGAAAAATAAGTGTGAGAAAAACAGGATGTAGTTGACATCACAGAAGCATCATCTAGAGAAAAAAATACAGGGTAAGATAATGAAGTCAGAAAAATAGTAAAGTTAGAATTTATGAAGAAGTGTTCCATAACTATTAATGATCAAGTTGTTCATTTTGCAGTTCAGTTTGCAATAGCGGCACTTCAAGTGTTGCAATAGAAAAATGCATCTAGCCAGTACTACATCCAACTACCTCCTCCTCTCGATAATCATTAGTCAGCAGTGCCTGTGCATCTTGGCCAATGGACTGTGGACTGGAGTAGCTTTTTCTTCTGATTGAGCCTCGAGACTCATCAGTGATGCTCTGAATCTGGGATAAAAATGTTACCAATGACAAAAAACAGTCTACAGAAAAAAAGCAGATGATCATATAATTCAAAATAAAAATTGTCTTCATTTAAATAGATGAGATTTGGTATTGTAGCTTGTTATACACTTGGTTTGTTTTCACAAACATGCCATTTGTTTATATATACTACATAAAATACTACATATATATACACACTCTTTTTGAAATGTTTAGCAGTTAGTTATGAAGTCTCTTTACAGAGATTTGTGAAAACATGAAGTGAATTGAATCCTTTAGTCTATATGGCAACCTCAAATACTCACTTTTTTGTGAGGGTCACATTCCTTCATATATGTGATGATTCAGATTAATTGATTTTATTCAGTTACAATCAAAAGTATGAAAAAAAAGTTAAGCGGATGAGAAAACTACTTTCCGACTCCAAACACTGATTCACAAACTGTAATTGTGCTCCTCACCTACATGTAACCATGTTTCTGCCAATCTTGCCTAGCAGCAGCAATCTGCACAACAGCAGTTGCGCTGTGCCACCCAATGCAAAGTACTGGCGGGATGGATGACTGCCTTCTCACAGCTCCAGCAGTATTACTGACTGGCCCAACAGTAATTAGTCAGGACTAACCAGAGGAGGAAGCCAACAAGGGCAGCAAGGAAGCTAATGAGGCTCTATGTTTTCTTTCATCTTCGCATTACTATTGTCAAATAAATAAATGTTTGGCAGTTGCACGTAAGTCTACAGATCTTATCTTATGCTTTGCAGGCATGTGTTATATTTACACTTGAATAGAAGCAAATCAGCCAAGTTTCTCAAAAAAGGAAACAAAAATCTGATGAGTCCGCATGCCCCAGTTCCACAAGAAAACCCAGGGGAAAGATCAAATAAAGTTCCATTTAAAAAAAGTGACAGATGAGGGGAGTGTGAGGGTGATTCCGCAGGGATAAGAGCATGCCTATGAGCGAAACAGCAAAAGAACACTGTACAAAACCAAATTCTCTTCTTTGCAAAGGTTTGGACCTCATTTGAAGAGTTACAAGCACAAAAATGAGGATAAAATACTAATCTTGGTGGCAATAGGAAACAAAATTACAAGCACCATTCAAAGCTGGAATATCAGGGTTATATTTGAACGTCTGGAGACAGATAATGAAAGGCAAACTAATTTGAATTAGTGATACTAATGAAATAAATGTTTTGGAGGTCATCATAAAACTGGAGGAGATTGCTCAGCTCATTTAAGAGAATGTGCTCAGATTAAGAAAGCGCCTGGCACACGGAGTGCACGTACTCGTAGCTCCAGCGGAAGTGAAGACATAATGAAACAACATTTTCTGCTGAAAATAAAGAAGAACAAGGTAGATTAAGATATCCTAATCAAAAACAACATATGGATATGGCTTTTATTCTTGGACAAGGCAGGAAATAAGTATTAGATGTTCTTGGAATTATCAAGAATCCTACTTCAGACTGTGAAATAAATTCAATGGCATTTTGAACATCTCTGATTTTACCCTGCCTGCTATGAAGGAACAAACTGAAGCTATAATGGTGATGGTTATATTCAGATAAAAGTGAGTAACAAGAAAGAAAACCGCACACACCAAACACACAAACATGGTGGGGGAAGAAGAAATGAAAACTTCCAAGCAAACAACACTCTGAAGTAGTGCAAAATCCAACCAACTCAGAGCTGAGAAGAAATTATTTTGTCTCCACTACAATTTATATGCTATAGACTACAGAGCCTTACGTCCTTGGGCTACTCGTAAAGCATCAATGAGGAAGTTAAATCCTTAAAAGCCTACTGTAGAATGATTAATCACTCAAACGCCACTGGAAAAACACCAGTGTTCAATACAGAAATAAGACAAATTTAAAAACGGTGAGTAAGGAGTACAGGAGAGCTTGATTTTTACTGAAAAGATGTTAGGCAGGCTCAGATCAAAACAAAACTACCACGACACAGATGAGAAGAAAGAGGATTTACAGCAGCACAATGTTGTAGCACTACAAGGTGTCTTTAGGAACCTTAAAAAAAAAATCCTGAGAAATGGAAAAAGGAATAAACAAGGAGAGATTTTAAAAAAAAAAAAAAAAAAAAAAAAGGAACCACATAGAATCTTAGGATTAACACAAAAAGGCTTAGGCATAAAACGAGTTTCAATTATCAGTAGACAAAAAAAGCCACGAGAAAAAACTCTAGTTATTTTATGAACGAGCAGTTAAACACCATAGAGACCTCTTATTTGGCATGGGAGGTAAAACACTGTAAGTGATAGCAAAGCCAAAGTATTTAATACTTTTTGCATCACTAAAAAGTGTTGATAATAATGGGATAGTTAACAGAATAAAGGAAGGGGTAGAAGCACAAGCCAAAAGAGAAAAAGAAAAATAGTTAAAAGTTACAAACATTCACAAAAATACAGCTGCATGAAGCTTGTCACTACAACATGTAAAATACCACCAGGGATTGGTGAGGGTAGGGGAGCAGCAAACATAGCATTCCCATCTGGATATCATAGGATCATACGTTAGTCAGCCTAATCTTGGCTCCAGAAACAACAATTAGTTGATACATAAGACATTCAAAATAATGCAGAAACTATAAAACAGTCAGTATGAATTGAACAAGACCAATAATCACGAACCTTAGCTACTGATATATGTCAAGTTTGGAAATGCTCTGGATATATGCCACACTGACGCTCAAATGTTTTGCTAGTATATACCTGCACTAATCTTAACAAGAACAGGAAAACTCTAAACATCTGTTCAAATAAAAAAGGATTTTTTTTCCTGCCCACATTATTTTAACCTTGCAAGTAAAACCTACTGTAGAGAAGCTAACATAGAATGCAATCATAAAAGCTTTTGACTAGTTAGAAACTGATCAGAAGCCACGGCCAAGAAATACCACTTTCAGATTTTTCACAGAACATCTTGCCAAGCTGAAGTCCCTACCTCTCTTTCCCTTTCGTTCTTTGATAGCTGCATCTGTTTTAGCATCTGAGATCGCTGTTCCATCATAAGTGTCTTCTCATATGTGAACGCAGAAATATCGTTTTCAAACTGCAAAAGAGATTGGCATTAGAAATGTCAGAAGAAAAGTACTACTCAAAAGAACAACATTTAGACAGTGTACCACAGTCATTCCTGCATTCATTCAGTCCTGGATGTATTTCTGGCATTAGAGTAATCCCAAGCATATAACTGATCAATCATTTCTGTCCTCATTATTAAAACTTCATCTTCAAACAGCAATCTCGTACAATGGACTATCCTACTATACCAATGTGATTTTTATCTAAATTTGAGCTACTTGGGGCGGACTTCCTATTGCGCTGTTCCAACGAGGCTGCAGAAAAGATAAAGGGCTGAAAGCGCTTATTTAAACTGGGTCTGCATTGCAGGCTGTTGAGCATGTGTGCAAACTTGTTTCCTTAAAAACTGTCTAGAGCCACAAAATAACACCTTGTCCTTTCACCAGTGAGAAATGTTACAAATAGAAGCATTTATGAAGAAACTCCGGCGTATATTCTCACATCAGCTCAAAGCTAAAATAGAATGTAAAAATCTATAGCAGTCATCTGTGTTGTCACTGACTCGTAACGCGCGTCTCATCTTTTGGAAGAGTCTCAGGGTTAAATACGACCCACATAAGAAAAACATGAATTGTGCTTCCTATACCATCTTCTGCTCAAAATCCAACCAAGGCTGAGCCTTTTTTATGGCACTCTGTCTTCTTTCACCTGCACATGCCACAGCATTTTAGTCTTTGACAAAACAAAACTAAAATAAATAAATAAATAAATAAATAAGCAAGCAAGTAAAAGGATTTATCTTTACTAACCAAATTTTTCATAAGTCAGGTTTTTCATAAGTAATTTAAATTATTCTTAAAATTTGCTTTATGGCTGATCAGCATGATGAATCTTTTTGATACGTTTTGTTCATTCCAGGAACTGGTGGTGATAGAAGTTTTGAACCAGTTGACCCATCTTCTTCATCCCACTTCAGAATGAGTTTAAAAGGGTTTTTGGTTTGGTTTGGTTGGCGGTTTGTTGTTTGTTTTTTTTTTGTCTTACTTTGGACATTATGCTAGTTACCTTTCAGTGCTGGAAATGAAGTTTTTCCTTAGTTGCCAAAAAAAGCAGGTCTAGACAGACTACAGCTTCAATTCTTTCTCTTTAGCAGTTTATGACCAATATTTAAAAAGGGAAAAAAGTTACAAAGTTCATTTTGTCACTATTTGACTTGCGAATCTGTAGCTATACTGTCTTGCTGTTCAGTGCCAAAGAGGCCAGCAATGCCAAAAACCACAGACATACTCTCTTTGGGGCCTAGGGATTCCTTATTCCAGAGAGATATTCGTACAGCAGCTGGAGAGACAGACGCGTTCATCCTCTCTCATGCTGGATGCCATGGATTAAGCACATTCAGCCTTCCATTTCACTGCCTACTAAAAATTCAAGTTTTTTCCTTCCTGAATGAACTCTCTCTATGGACTAGTCCTCATAAATGAAGTAGGCACTAACACATCAAAATGGCTCAACTCTACTTGACAAAACCATTAAACTCACTACTACGTACACTAGCATTGTGACATGGTAAGATAATGTTGCTTTAAAAAACTTCTTGTACTGGGTGGGACTGCAGTCTTTCCCTTTTTATAGTTGGGCTAACACCTTTTACTTTCAAAAATGCTAAATCCCTTTTCCCAAGTTTAGTCTCAATTGCACCTAAAAAAATATGCAGTAACATACCATTTCAACAACTTCCACTTCAGCATTCAGTCTAAGATGATATAAGAACATCTGAAGATCTTTCTTCATTTGAATGCTATTATCATCCATTTGAGCGACAGTGAAGATACGCATTTTACATTTTCTCCAAACCTGTCAAAAAGATACATTATAACAATGCGGAACACAGCAATTGCTATCACCATGCATAATTCTACCAAGGTGAAAGAGTATTTCATTAGAAACCCTTGGAACTATTCATTGCTAGAAAATTAAATCCCAGCCATTTTCTCTTGTCCTTGCCTTGTGCTGTCGAAGGAGAAAAGGCAGTAACATCAGCATACCACCATCATGAACAATCCACCACACATCTATGTTTCCTTCAGTAAAACGTTCTTGATTTGTTGGAAATAAGTCAATGTTTTTAGCCACCAATAGTGCTTGCTGAGCTGCTGTTGTTTCTCGTACAGTGTCTGCAAGGGAAAACAAGACATTTGATCAAGAACTTTTGGTATTCATTCACAGCTTTTGTTTTTGCTTTAAGTTAAAAAGCTTAAATCCTCCCAGATTCTGCTGAGGCAAAAGAGGAACATCCTGGGTTTAGTGACTAACCTGCTAAGGAGATTGTTGAAGCCATTGTTGAAGGGGCTGAGAGCTGAGAAAACCCACTCCACGTGAAATCAGATGTGGGGAAATATTCAGTTGTCCACTGGATGTTCAGTATCGTATTTCCTCCACACAGCAAATACCTTAGTTACATAGTTGTAGTGCAAATGCATATGAGAAAGTCAACAAACACATACCAACAAAATTTTTCCATGAGAAACGGTTGTCTGTCTGCTTCCATGACTGCGGCCATGCCATCAGGACTGTGTTGTGCTTCATCCCTCCTAGACCAGCTGACTGAATCAAATAGGATATTCCATCTCTGAAATTAGGAGACACCACAATCTGGCAAAATCCTTTAGTCTTTTCTACTCCCATTAAGGCCTTAATGTTCTGCAAAAGGAAGATTACACATGAGGGAATACAGTCACCAACACTGGTAGTAAACACCATAAGGAGTAACAGCACTAAATAAGAGAAAAACATTAGCTACGACGTACAACCAACATCAAGAAACCGCTAATTCCAAAAGAGCGAACGTGACTGACAACTACAACCCAAAACACCCACCTCCTCAAAAGACACCACACAGGTTTTTCACTATTTTAATTATTCAGCCTTTTATTTCCAAAGAAGAATGAACAAGATATGAGTAACACCACATTGACAAACATAAATAAAGTAGCACTGCTTCAGGTAAAGTCAAAACTGCTGACTGACAAAGCACCGAATGTTTGGAATGACAAGTCCTTTCTTTTGGAATTGGTAGAGTTTGGAAAAACGCGATGCCAAGGACTTTAAGGAGCTTTGGCGGCCTTTTCTTCTAAACAACTTTAAGAGGCTGATTCTTTATTTATCGGCTCCCAACATGAAAAAATAGATGTGTCGGAGACAATTGGAATCGCTGGCTGAATAATGACAAGATAAACTGACTAGATTAAATCTCCCACACCCCTTTAATTTAAACATGGCTCCCTTTCATTTAAACACTGACAAACATACAGACACATAACCAAGTAATTTAAAAGTAGCATTCAAAACGGTATCAAGGTTGACTAGGGAACATCAGCTTTGGCATTTACTGTGTTTTGATGGCACCACTTTAAAAACCCCATCATTATCAATGACTTGTGTGGGAGATCAGCACAGTTTCAGAAGGAAAAACCAGCACATCAAAACTATCAAAAAACCATCAGGAACAGCTTTGATCACAGAATGCCTGGCACTGGCTCAGTGTGGCTTCACATCAGAAATTCTGCTTAGTAGAGTAAAACTGTCTTCAGAGAATTTGGTAGCAAAGCTAACAAGTCTGTCTGTGCAAACAGTATCTGCGAGGGCCTATCAGTTTAAATAGATGCTTTTTTCTTTCAAAAAGACAGACAGGAGAAATCTTGATTTCCTACAAATTTTCTAGTTGAAATTTTTCAAAAACCAATGAGGCCTCCAGATGCTCAAACTTTTACAAGTCATCTTCACTTCCATTTTAAAAGCAATAGTTTCTTCGATCTTAACACCAGGTCTGACTTTTAGAGAACCCAGGGATTAAGTCTCCCTTAAATTCATTCCTGTTCCATCTCTCAAAAATGTAGTTGACTTCAAGTTAAGCCAACTATAGGTAACATTTCAAATCCTTACGGGTAAACAGTTTATGTTTAAAGGTTTTCTTTGTTTTATTTCAGAGGCCCGATTGTATTCTTGGTCTTGTTTTCTACTCACAGCTGTTGATCATAACAGCGTAATAACAATTGCTTTCCCAACAGATCATTGCTAGACTTTTTCTACTACGTTTTCAAGCTAAGTAGCCTTTTCATGTGATATCAGCTAGGCCATCTGGCTTCTTACTTTGTTATTTTAAAAACCACTAGGGACAAGTCTGAATACCAAGACGGAGAAAAAAAGAAAGCTGGGAGAAAAAGGGCAGTTGGCTTTGTTAAGTCCATTTCAACATCTCCAATGCTCTTCTATTTTAGAGATACCAGGTCTGAATAAATCACAGGTGTTTTCACACAGCTTTGAAGACAACTTGGATCAAAATAGTAAACATTTCAACTGATACTCGTTTCAACAACACTGAAGATATTAACCATTTTTGGAAGACACAATGGCAATCAAAGCCTTACTTTTGGAGTAGGCTTTATAGGAGTTTTCTAAAGGAAAGAGATTTTTCAATAGTATTCAATAAAATATGCAAAACATGGTATTTTCTAAACATGTTTCCCCACTCTATAGAGTCAGGATTAGGAGAGTTTGTGTAGGTAAGCAAATATAATTATCTATACCGAGTTACCCCAATACTGGATTAAACAAACAAAGAAATACACAAGTTGTTTTAAGACCGAACAAAAAGGGAAGCTTGCTTTGCATCGAAAGTCCAAGCTGTATGAACAATGGATCTTCAGATCTTCAGGTCTATTAACTTCCCTTTTTCCTTCAGGGGACAATTTAAAATTAAGTTCAGGTATTTTCATGAGCTTCCCCCACAAATGTCTATGTATTTCCAATCAGGTAGCACAATCAAATACTGACAAGTTGTCAGGAAAAAAAGAGAGAAACATTCAAATTAAATTCACTTGTGTTTGTGAGCAAAGTTAGATGTCATCTTAAGTTACATGACAGCTTACTATTTTTTTCCTACCGCATCCTACCTTCTCTGCAGATACAGGGTAAATAGGGAAGAAAAAAAGAGAAAAAGTAAAGGATCTCAAGAAGGATGCTGTTTACAGTTAAGCTACAGAGTAGGATTCCGGCAAAGACTGCTCCTAATCCTAGCTCTGCTATATATTTCTAGGACAACATAGAAAATAGTATCATGTATACATCCAGAGGGTGAAATTATGCCGAGCACAACTGCATTTGTTAGATAAATGTTAATTTTTTTTCTTAAATAAATCTGTTTTCTTTATAAGGTAATTTGTTAAAAACCTATCACTTGGCTTTTTCAGGAATGTAATTTGATTGTGAGCCCCAGGGCTCTCAATATTAAAGAAAATATAAATCTAAGAAATATCAGCATTGTCTCATCCTATCGGGAAATTTTATAAAACATTTTGCTATACACACCAAGCTATTCTTTATATATAATCATTGATTGTGCTGATAGTAAAAATTTATGTTTTATTCAATACTTTACAACAGTCTGTTCTAATTCAAGCTATGAGTTATCCAGATGCAACATTTAAATACTAATGGAAGTTACAAGTGTTTGTAAGCTGTCCTTTACATACCTCTTCAGCTTTCTGAGTTTCTGTACATTTATCCAAGTAGATTCCCTGAAGCACAGAGCCCACAATAGTCAGTCCTTTACCAGCCTTCAACTGAGAGGTGAAAGAAAGCAATCTAGGGTGTTTCACCAACTGCTCACTATCCAAGTTTAACAAGACCAAAAGTTGAGGTCTGCCCCCCCCAAAAAAAAAAAAAAGTTAAACATATACATATACATATAGAAAAGCAAGAAAGAATTGGAGAATTAAAATTAACAATCAATAAAAATGCAGATTAAGTACTTGATTCAATGGAAAACATTCAACTATCAAGCAAGGAAGTCATAATTTGCAACAGCAACAACATTTCAGGTACAGAATACCTACATGACCACCATACCATCACTCTGAAAAGCTACCTTACGGAATAGTTTTACCAAGAAAATTATTGAATCAAAAGTTATCACCCTTACAAGGTCATCACCTGCTGCTTGAAGCAGTTAAACATTGAATGCACACCAGATTGTTTAGAGCTCCATCCTGTTGGATTTTTGAAAACCTCCAAAGACAGAGATATTATCACCTCTGGGTAACCTCTTCAGTGCTTAATTTTGGTCATCTCAATTTTTATTTTTTTTTGTCCACTTTATCATGTTCTCTCATTCTCCTACCATATACTGCTGTAAGGAGTCAGACTCCATCTTCTCAGTAACCTTCTTTCAGGTGTTGGATGTTTACTAGTTAGTTATATCAGCTTTTAGGCTCCCCTTAAGCCTCCTCCAAGCTGAATAAGCATAGCTCCCTCAGCCTCTCCCCCAGGAGATATGCTCCTGTACCCCAACCATCATCTCACTGGTCCTCTGCTGAACTCGCTCCAGCTTACTGATGTCTTTCCTATATCAGGGTGCCTAAAACTGGATGAAATATTCTAGATGTATTCTAATGAGTGCTGAGCAAAGAGGAATATTATTTCCCAGTATATTTTCTTCTCAATATACTAGCTATGCTCCTGTTGAAGCAGTCCAGCATGTCACTGCGAAGGCACGCTGCTGGCTTACTATCTACTGGGAATCACAGGTCCTTTTCACCAGAGCAGGTTCCCAGCCTTGTACCATCACACTGGACAAGCCTGTCCCAGACTTCCCACTTGTCCTTCTGGATTTTCATGATGTTGTTGTTGACCCATTCCTCTACCTGCATAGGGCCTTCCAAAAGGACAGTCATACCCTTAGAAGTACTGATAAGCACCCCTAGTTCAGTTTCAACTGCATACTTGATGAGGATGCATTCTGTTTCCTTTAATCAAGATCCAGTCTGCTTACTCTTCCCAAACCGACGTTTTGTAATTTTCCTGTCATTGCTACAAATTCAAAAGCACGACGAAGAGTTGGAGCGTACTTCCCACCTCAAAACCAGTCCACTTTAAGACGTAACAAGAAGGTTCTAGCAATTACATTGACACAACAGGAGGATAACTCACCTGGAACTAACGTGATGTGATGTCAGACATTTAACAGGAATGCTCTTAGTCAACACTACATCTGAGATGCCAAGTTCAGACACAGATAAAAGACAAGAGTATTCCATAGTAACTGCTTACGTGCATCAGTCCCATAACAAATGGTAAACTAATGCCACTACACTGAAGGGGAACAGAACATGGCATGTGCATGCACCCAGGGATACTTTAACTACAGTCACTGCTCTGTGACAGTAACACATTTAATGACAATTTCTTTTCTGTGTGTTCCACTGATCAGAGCTCTTCTGATCTGCATTACATTCATCAGAAGTGTGCCAATGTTCTTTTGTTTTTAAATGCTAAGTAACTTTTTGTGTTGGCTTTGAGAAAATCTGTAGTTTAACAAGTAAAAAGAATATATTGCAAAAATAGTAGCCGACCTCTAACCCCTTACACACAAATGGGCAGCAAAGGCTTGATTTTGTGTTAATGATATCTAAGCAATTTAGAAAGCATTACTATCAAATGAAGTTAGATAAGACATTGCCACAAAAATTTAATTTAAACAAATAATGGATCCTCTGTATATTTATACAATGTATTTCAGAGGGAACATATATAGAAGCAAAAAAAACCCCCAAACTTATGGAATTGAAGCGTTTCTTCTATAGAGACAGCAGGACTCTAATAATTGTTCCTTTGAATCTGAAAAATCTATAAACAATCAAACGTTAAAATTCTTCTGCACTTTGGAAAACTATGTCAACAGCACATGGAAAACTATGTCAACAGCACAGGGATTTAAGTTCGAGTTGCCCATATTCCCAGCAAAGCTGATTACATGCTTACCGTAAGTTGCATTCTATTGTGGTAAAATACTACTACTGCAGTGACATCAGTGCCATGCCCAAGTTAAAACATTATTTTAATGGTGAATTTCACTTTGGCCATTAGCTTTACCAGCAGTATTCCCAATAGGTTTACATATTTCAAGAGCTATGTGACCTTGGAAGGCGTGGGACTTACCTCCAGTTCTTGGTGTGAGGAGGACCGTCTTCAACACGAAGCAAAGCATAGCGAGCTGCATTCAGAGACAGTCCTCGGATTCCATCACCCCATTCTTTTTCCGCTCTTCAGGGTGCAGAAGAGATTCAATTAACAGGGTCCCATTTATTTTTACAAATTAAGTGACTTTTCTCACATGAAGGGTAACGGGCATAAAAAAATGACACTTTTTCATGAATGCATAAAAAAACCTCATCTTGTAGATTTAAATCAAGAATTAAGACTAACCACGATGAAGCAGTCTCAGGTCCCTTCAAGAGAACTATTTATTAAGTATTTATTAATTTTTATTATGGGTTCATTTATTCATACTTCAGAAGCTTTTTTGTAATCATGAGAGCTACTTAAGTTGCTTTTAAGCATTAGAATGAATAAGTGAGGGCTACTTAAAAGGAATTGTTTTAAAGCAGCAGAATGAGTAAGTGAAACTTGACTTTGTATGGATTAGTGTGTTATACCTTCCCCGCCAACACCACCACTACAGCTTTCTCCACTTCCTTTCCCTCCCAGCTTCTCTTGCAGTTGAGCCTAAAGATTTATCTGCCCTCCTGACCACTTTTGATCTCTCTACGTTTTCCACTCCTTTCTCCCAATACAAAGCTATGCTATATGCCAGGTGGCCAACCAAATCAGAAAGAACTGTTAGGCCAACACATTATTTTCCTCTGTGGGGATTCTACTACAGCAACGGGTCCATCTCCCTTGCCCTCCCTCCCTCTTATTTCCATTCATGAATTCTCACTGAACTTTGTTACCTCTAGCCTTCTTTCGAAATTTAGATGAAATAAGCCAAACTGAATTCAAAAGCTATTAAAGAACAATGTGGCAATTAAAAATCTACGCTGACAGGCAGCACAGTCATGTAAGTTTCTTTTACTTAGTTATCCAAAAATTAAAATAAAACTGAGGTTTTCTCCAGACAACAGTTTTTAGAACGTTTCAGGGTGAGTTCCTCCCCACTGCCCAATCAGCCCCTGCATTTGTAAAGGCAGGGAGAAAAGAAGTTAAGCTTCTGCAAAAAAAAAGAATCTCCTTCTACACGGTAGATGTGCTGGCTATGTGCCAACAGTTGTACAGTCTGTATACGAATTTGGACATACACATAATTTTATGTATGTGCAGGCCTACATGCACACACACACAAGCAGAACTGTTATCATCTGATCTGACTTCCTAGCTAAAATAGGCAAATTAATTTCCTTATAATTAATCCAGTAAATGAAGCTGTTACAATCCAGGAAAGCGTCTAATCTGGAAAGGGAGATATTAAAAGATGGAGAACCCACAAGGTGGAGCAGTTTATACCAGCTGACCCACTGAAGACCTGTGTTTAGTCACTCATCAAAACAACTAGTCTCGCTTTAATTTCCTGCTACAAGACCTTACTAAAAATAGTATTCCAAGGTCTATTCTTGACTAGAATCTTTCAGCATTGGGTATCTCTCCTCAGAAAGAGAAAGCACACACATTATTGATCATAAATCACCTCTCATGTTTGGATATGTTGTTTAGTTGGGGGTTTTTTGGTTGGGTCTTCTGGGTTTTTTTTGTTGGGTTTGGTTGTTTGGGGTTTTTTTTGATTTTGTGTTTTTTGGTTGGGGGGGTGTGGTTTTTGGTGGTGGTGGGTTTTTGGGGGTTTTTTGGGTCTTTTTTTGTTTGGGTTTTTTTTTGTTTGTTTGGTTGGTTTTTTATGAACTCAGCATGCTCTTTTAGTCTCCTACTTGCACAGCATTTCTTACAGGTGTTGCTCTGTATGTGCCCCTTGTCAAATGCATACAATGCAAAATTAGTTGCAATTTAAAGATTACCTAGGCCTTCAGAAAACAGATAATTTTCAGTAGGTGCTCTGGATTATTCAGTATGATTCACTCTAAAAAGTACTGAAGTCCACACAAAAGAGTAGAGTTTTGGGGCTTTAGCACAAGTTAATAGTAAGGTATTAGTTTTGTAATAGTTGCTGCTTGATATTAAAAGGTGATGTTCCCGAAGCACTGAACCTTTACACCATAATCTCTGCTCAAATGGAAGTTTCCCAGCCTTATTGGCTCTTATTTTGATTAGTTCTGGCTGTCGAGAAGTTTGGAACAGAGTTTCCAGAGAAATTAGAACCTGAAAACTTAGAATCCTTAACAGAGACAGGATCTTACCTTGTTTCAAGGAATACTCAATTCTATTACTCCAGTTGTATCTGCTTTATACAAAAGTGCTTTTTGCTGAATGTTAAAGATATTAAATATAGAATAAATAAGATATATGGTCTTACCCTCTATATTCTATGTATTTGTATATACATCCTGCGATTAGCATGGCAATCAAAGCATAGTACCAAGAGCAAATGAACATCAAGGCAAGACATAAACTCATCCCCAGGAATGAGAGAGTCCTAAAAGAAACCATTTTTTTCCATTTTTTTAAATAGGCATGCAAATGTTCTACAAAGTCAATTTCTTATTTAAGTTAACTTTCAGAAAGGCCTTTCTTTCAAAGACAAGGGCCATTTCATAGCTACTACACAAATGAAAATACATTGTCCCAATTTTAGTTTATAAAAAAAAATTACATTCTGAACTTGTGTGTGACATAAATAATACAATTGAACTAGATATAACAATAGATTTACTACATTTGTCAGTTCTGAAACTCTGTCAGCACCTGCAAGTAAGGTCAGTTTCAAAACACATTGCTAGCACTTACTTACTGTTGATTTGAACTTAAGCTAAAAAACAAAACAAACAAAAAACCACATTCTCAAACAACAGTAAGCAACATTATGTTACTTCCAGCAAAAATAGTTGATTAGTTTAAATTAAGTTTGATTCATCAATTATATTCTCCACTTCTTTTGTGGCCTGTCTCTTCGGCAAGAACACAGGAGAGTAGAAGAGAATACAGAAAAGGATCTTTCAAAGGCTATAAAGAAGGAATAACTGTGAGCTGAAAAAGTTACAGAAGCATTTCCAGATTAAAGTTTATATGCCTGCTTTACCCACGCTATTATTCAAGATAGATATAAGCCAGCTCAGAACTGCACAGTTTTGTGAATACTTTTAGTCATATATGACACTCCAGGTTTCTTTACATCCAATTTCCAAATTAGAGCTAGCTTTCACTATATTGACAAAGAGCGTCAGCAGACCCAACTGTTGTGTGGTACCTTTAGTTTGCTTCTTTAGTACCATACGAGTATTGAGTCCAAATGCATCCAGTTTTAAACCAAAGAAATGCTTTCCACCTGTTCTGAGGACATCAGTCTAAATGTAGTTTGTCCAAAAGAACAACAGCTGCTCTTTCGTGCTTGACTTGGTCAACCTAAGACTCTACTTTCACTCAAAAAAATAAAGTCCCATCCCAATTCTGGTCAAGCATTCTGACACCTGCTTTGGTTAGAAGTGATGATGTAGCCACACAGTGAGTCAGTTGGCTCACTGATTTCTCTGGGAAAAATACAGAGAGAAATTGTTGCCAAATGGTTACAAACTCTGCTGCTGCCATGTCACAACCCTTTGTTTTTTCTCCCTCACCATAGTCCATCCTGTACCTCTTGCTACCCTCCATCTTATCCACCTGCCTTCACTTTTAGGTTGCTTTGTACCTCCTACTATACTTCTTCCACAATCAGATTATTCAGAGGAGGTGGAACAAAAAAAAAAAACCAACCAAAACCAAAAAACAAACCAAAAGACAGCAATCCCCCATTTTCGTTCTTGATGCTGCAAATACTACTAGGTGTTTACAGTGATAGTCTGGGAGATGGGCACTAATGTATTTGGAGGTTTAGGTGCCAAACTAGTAAGTGCCTACCGAGCACATTCGAAAAGATTTTTCAGGGCTAAAACTGTGATGTTTAATTTTCACTCAATTCTTTAAAAGGAAAAATAATAAGCGACTCTTACACCCTAGAATCAGGCCAGCTTATCTCCTAAAGGCTCTAGTCTTCAAGCCATTTCAGCACTAAAATCTCTCAATAGAATTACTGTTAATTAATTAAATATATGTATTTTTAACAGTCGGTTAAAAAAAAAAATCAAAAAGTTTCCCCATTTTAGTTTGAAGTGTTTGAACTCTTAAGCCATTTAAAAACAAACTTAACAAAATGCACACCCACACTTTTTGTATAATTGACCTTTACTGACTTTGTCAAGTATCCACTATTCCAAACACATGAAAACAAGTGTTGCTGTTGAGCGTATTCAGTGCATGAATCATAACTCATTTAAGTCAGAAAGGAGATTTTATACTATCATTGCAAGAAAATCAACAATTTAGGGCTGCATAATTAGATTTAACTCTTCGGAATGAAGGAATATTCCTTACCAATGGTAATACTTGAAACGAGGTCTCCAGTTGGGAGTCCGTAAAAGCGTCTGAACTGCACAAGCCAGATTAACAAACATATAGCACATAAGAAAAAACCTGTTAAGAAAAAAAAAAAAAAGAGCATTTTCCAGTAGGAAATTAACTAGACAGACTTGCATTAAAAGGCTGAACACAATCCAAAAAAAGGGTAGGAACTTGTACACTGTGTTCACAGCGGCCAATAGAACACAAGACATCGATTAAATTAATACTTGTTGAATATTAGGCCTCAAAAATGGTATTAGCATCATATAGATCCTCAAGCAAAGATTTCAGAGAAAACATAGCAAATAACTGACAATCATGGTGCACTGGTTTTGGCTGGGATAGATTTAATTTTCGTTGTAGTAGCTATAGTGCTATGTTCTGGATTTTTAACCGAAACAGTGTTGATAACACAGGGATTTTTCAGCCGTTGCTGAGCAGTGCTTACACAGCATCAAGGACTTCTCTGTTTTTCTTGCTGCCCCACCAGCAAATAGTCTTGGGGAGAGGACACAGCTGACCACAACTGATGAAAGGTATATTTAATATTGTATGATATTACACTCAGCAGTAGAGCTCCAGGAAAGAAGGAAGAAGGGGGGGACATTTGGACTTAATGGTGTTTGCTTTCCCAAGTAACACATAGTAAAGCCCCACTTTCCTGGAAATAGCTAAACATCTGCCTATCAATAGTGAATGAATTCCTTATTTTGCTTTGCTTGTGCACAGAGCTTCTGCCTTACCTATTAAACTATCTTTAGCTCAACCCATGAGTTCTCACTTCTACCCTTCTGATTCTCTCCCCCACCACACTGGGGCAGGGGGGCGGGAGGAGTGAGTGAGCAGATGTGTGGGGCTGAGCTGCCTACTGGGGTCAACCCATATGCATGGCCTAAACTTCCAAGACAAAGTCAGTAATTTATTTTTTTTTATTTTTTTTTTTATTTTTTTAAATCCAAGTTTAAAAGTTTAACATATTTTTACTAGCATTCAGGAACTCTGTCATGGAAAAAGTTTTTTGTGCCTAGAAATTGGTTCCAGCCAAAACATTTTTTTGCTTCTGTCCTGGTTTCAGCTGGGATAGAGTTAATTTTCTTCTTAGTAGCTGGTATAGTGCTGTGTTTTGGATTTAGGATGAGAAGAATGTTGATAACACACTGATGTTCTGGTTGTTGCTGAGCAGAGTTTACACTAGTCAAGGACTTTTCAGCTTCTTGTGCTCTGCCAGGTGCACAAGAAGTTGGGAGGGGGCACAGCCAGGACAGCTGACCCAGACTGGCCAAAGGGCTATTCCATACCATATGACATCATGCTCAGCATATAAAGCAGGGGGAAGAAGGAGGAAGGGGGGGATGTTTGGAGCGATGGCGTTTGTCTTCCCAAGTAACCATTACACGTCACGGAGCCCTGCTTTCCTGGGGATGGCTGAACGCCTGCCTGCCCATGGGAAGTAGTGAATGAATTCCTTGCTTTGCTTTCCTTGCGTGCGCAGCTTTTGCTTTACCTATTAAACTCTCTTTATCTCAACCCATGAGTTTTCTCACTGTTACTCTTCCGATTCTCTCCCCCATCCCACTGGAGGAGAGTGAGCGAGCGGCTGTGTAGTGCTGAGTTGCTGGCTGGGGTTAAACCATGACAGCTTCATATTATCTCCAGGATCAAATAGGAATATAACTTGTTAGAAGACAAAGTCTAGCATGTATTATTTCAAAAAGAAAAACATTACTGACTTAATTTAAAAATAAAATACTATTTAATTTAAGAACACAAACTACCACATTCATACTTACATGGAAAGAATTGGTGCTACACTGTCCAATGAGGCTATCAAAATTCCTATTTCACAAATACCAGCAGTGAGGAGCAGAGCCCAAGTTGGTTCTCCATTTGCTTTTCCATGACCAAATACCTAGTTCAATTCAGTAAACAGTAAGATTAGGGAAAGCTGTTCATTATACGGTTATGAAATATGGTGCAGATCACTAACTAACCGTAACTGGAACCAAAACCAGTCATTAGTTACAAAGGAAAATGAAGCAATCCATACTACAAAAAGCCACAAACAAAAGTGCAAAAACACACATTTCCACTATTTAAAATGTTTACTAAAATAAGCAATGACCACATAACATTAGAGTACTGTTGCAGTTGCTGTTGAAATAATCTTAAGTAACTTAAAGTCCACGTGCAGAGATTTATGCTTAGTCTATAAAAAGCTAATACAGTTGAGGGTAGTATTTTTTTGTAACATACAAAACAGGCATCAACTCAGTACTTATGTGCATAAATATTGACCTTTAAAAAGGACCTAAGCAAGCCTACAATCCTGCACAGAGCCCTACCAAAAATCATTTTGCATGTGGTAATTTCCTTTGATGAGAAGCTACACTGGTGACAGGTGGCAAAATGCCTCACCTGAAGTTCCAGCCGTATTTATTTTCCTCCATATTCCTCCGTACAATTATAAAGACTAAACCCTCGCTCCCATTTTCCATAATGGCTTCCTTTCCAAGTGTCTAGGTTCTTCACCTCACTCGTTCTCTATACCATTTTCTTCCCATAGCTTCCTGTCATCCATCAATCTTCCTTCCCTTATATTAAAATGACATCTTTTCTGCTCATGTTTCAAGTCTCTTGATTTTTTTTCTAGTTTCCTTAACTGTCCATGCAGCAGCTATATCACTCCAAAAATGCAAGCACTTTTCAAGTCTCAAATCCCTCTTCAAACATCCTGCTTCTCCTGGATTCCCTTTCCCTCACTTCCCAAATCACGTAAACTTTTTCCTTCCGATTCTTCACTCCTTTCAAATCTAACCCTGATAAGACAGAATCATACTATCACCCTCTCACCAAGTACCAAATTTTTACTTTGGACAAAAGTGGAATTTTTCATTTGTCTCTCTCAATACAACTAAGCATTTACAGTTTACTGCATTACAACCCCTTCCCACTCACAAGTCAAACACCATCATGACTCCGTATCCCCACCCCAGCATACTTAGTGTATTTACTTCCAGTTACAGATACAGGTCTTGCAAGTCAGGGAACATGCCACCCCTCTCAAATGTGAAACAAAGGAGCAGCGTGTTTGATATTCTTACACATCCTCACCATCTTTCTCCACCCCTAGTAGAAAAGATGCTCCTAAACCAAGGGAATGCTGATGTAACTTTCTCAATGAACAGGTTGCCAATACTGTAGGTGCAGAGCACCTCAAGCCAGTAGAATCAGATACAGCAGTTGCATTTCCTGCTAGCAGTAGCACTGCTGCAAGTGCTGCTGGCAGAGCATTCAGGCAGCAGAGGGGCTGCAGAAGCAGCAGCTGCTGTCTTTTTGACTTGTTTACTCCTTGATTCATTAACTCTTCTGGCTCCTGCTCCCAGCAGCAATACTAATGTACATTTCCAGTGACTATTCTCCCCTCCAGCCCAAGAGAAGAGGACCTAAGAGAAAATATCAAGGATGTAGCCCTACTGAGACTAGGCACTAGCAGACAGACCAGGGAAGCAGCAGCAGTGGAATGGAACCACGTGATTAAAGACTGATAAAAAAGTTGGTAACAGCAGTATGATCTGCCTCTAAAAAAAAAAAAAAAAAAAAAAAAAAAACCAACCAAAAAACAAAAAACCCACACAACAAAACCCTCTACAACACACAAAAGACAACCCACCCCCCCCAAAGCCACTAGCATTACCCCTTCCATTTTGCTTTTCTCAGCTTTTCCAACCATCTCCTCTAACCCATTGCCTGTGCACTCCTCCTCCCTCTTCACACAAGTCCTTTCCTCTCTTATTTTCCCATTCCCACACATGTGCATGTCTCCCTCCTCCTCAGATGCTTCCCCCCCAACCCCACTCAAATTCTCCAGCTAACCCATCATTCATAATAGTCCTAGGCACATCCTAGCTGAGGAATTTTCTCAAGTCACACATCAATGTGTTGACTCATTGTAGGCTTTCCCTAAACTCAGGAACCAAACCCGACTGCTGCTATTGTATACCTAGCCCTCACTGAAGATAGATTATAAATATCTCTGTGTAGAGTCTTAAGTTATTCACCAAGAATAATAGTGCGTTTTTAACATAACATACTATATCAACCTCAGATGTGAGACAGTGACCTAGAACACACATCTGATCAAGAATATTTGACAACTGTCTCCCAACTCTGTTCCCAAAATATTCATGGTTACTTAGACATAATCCTGTTTTTTATACTTGAACCTGTTTTTGATAGGTTATCATTGTGCTGTACAACTGTTGATTATCTTGGCAATTTGAGGTAAGCTTTCAAACTTCACGACAGAAATCACAGCTTTGCTCTCTAGATATTATCATCCTTTAGAACTTTATTTATTTTTTTTAACTCAAGTCTAGTTGTCTAGTTTTTGCAGATGCAGCCCACCAATTCTGTTAAGTATCTTCCAGCAAGAGTTCTCTTTTCTTCTGTTTGCCAGCTCCCTTACTCACTTCCTTTGAGAAAAATCTGATTTATTTATTTTTAAAACATGCATAGGGATGTCAGAACAATCTTAATCTTTGGAGTCATGGGATAGAATTCTATTGTTACATCTTTGTTGACTTCATTTAGTTCACAAAAATGAATAAAAAGTAGAATTGTAGCTCTACGATACGAGAAGTATCATGCAGTTCCATAGTGAGATTAGATCAACCCTGATCACAAACACAAGTTGTAAACACAGCCTGGAATCAAGAAATTCAGTTGTTAGGTGCATCTTAGTTAATTTATTTCTATTTCTAGAAGACTTATATTCTCAGTTTTGAACCACTAACTTTTGTGTGTAAGAAGAAAAATAATTAAATTGCATTGCACAGAAATATCCAATTTCAAACTTTGTCCTACAATAGCTTGATCTATTGTTGTACACAATTAGAACAGAGCTCCAAATCTTTTCCTCACAGTTCTATAGGAATAGCAGAAATAATACCTCATTTTTTTGGTCAAAAATATAAGCCATATTTGAAGTACTGTAAAGAAAAAAAAAAAAGTCTCACTTGAATAAACGGTACAATGCCATCTCTTGCAATGGCCTGCAACAGACGGGGTGCACCAGTGAGACTCTGGAGACCAGCACCACATGTTGAAAAGAATGAACCAATCACAATAACCCATGGAGAAGGCCACGCCAGTGTACCAACCACTAGATTTCCATTAACTGCTTCTCCAAACCTTAGGGAAGGGGAAAAAACAAAAGAAAAAAAAAATCAGCTAGCATTAAAATAACTTTTACTATAGCTTCAACACCCACATTTCAATTTTTTTGAACAACAGTACTTTTCAACAATAAACACCATGTCACAGTATGCGCTACAGGATTACCCAACCAACCAATTTCTCTTTATTCTGCTGTTTTAAAGAAAACATATTATAATTGATTCATTATAAGTGCTGCCTCTAAACAAACATGCAGCAATTATCAGGTATCTTGGCAAACTTTACAGAATTAACAGCAATAGCAGAAGTATTTACATATGCATCCTTTAGATCCTTGTGACTGCTAAGAACTAGATTGCCAAAGTCTGTTCTACAAGTAATACATGTATACCCTGGAGCATAAGTAGGAGATTTGCTAAACAAAGTATTAGCCTTTCTTTTTAATAGTGTGACACTGACATATGGACAAATAAACACAGAAACTACTAGACACAACCTTCTGAAGTTATCCACACACCTTCTGACTGTCATGCTACCTGATGCAATTTTTAAATGACTGTGGCAAATAAGTGGGTAGAAGTCAGGAAGAGGTGCTTTCATTACAATCTTGAGTGTCCCATCCAATGCCACTGCTGCTTTTTTTTCCCCTAGATAATTAACTTTATGTTCATGTATGGACATCTTGGGTAAACTACAAAAAGATTCTTTCTTCCGCTCTGCCCCCTCCAAACTGATGTTTTTGTATTAAAAGTAAGTAAACTTGTAGTTCATCTTAGTTTTGTTAGTAAGCGGCCAAAATCAATTTTAAGACTATCTATCTACACTATGATACCATGATTCTATTTTGTTTTCGTGTTTTTCAAAATAAACACCAAAGAAAAGAAGAGGCTACAAACGAAGAAAAATTAAATGCTTTATCTCTTTTCAGACTTGCTCTTAAACAGGGTCAAGAAACATAGTAATCAGGTTAATATAATAAGCCAATGTTCAAATTCTTGAATATGCCCAAGCTTGGATGCATGGCTACATACTATTTTCAGCAGATGGAAAAATGGAAAACCATGCCCTTTAAAAAAATATAGGAGAAAAAAGGTATTATGCTTCTACAACTACATTTATACAGCTGCACATTCATTCTTGATGTAAATTCTAATGCCTGTGTTTTATTTAAACATGGAGTAGGAACAACTTGAAAAGATCAAAGACTGAAACCTACCTACTTTTTCCCCATGGCAGATATGGCAATCCATAATGGGAAAAAAAGAAAAACCACCAAAAACAAATCCCCCCCCAAAAAAAAGTCTTCAAACCAGACCAAAATCCATATATTTTACTGTTATTCTGGATTTCAGCCAAACAATAACTGGCAGCAGTGTAAACGAAAGAACATGCTCTTGCTACAATGCATCCTGCTCTAGTGACAGATAACGTGCCCTCACACCTTGCAAAATTCCCCCCCACCCAGTAAATTTCAAATATGTCACTTTCAAAAATGTGAGTTTATAGATATTGGCTCTGCATTAATTTATAATTCAGAACCAATTTACTATTTCTTAAGCATCAGCTTGATTTGGTTTGTATATTTATTTTGAAGAAAATTAAATTGGAGATTTTCGCTAATGCAGCAATAACATTTTAAAGTAAAAATGATCCTCTGCTGCTTCTTGCTTTGATAGGAATCCAGCTTTTAACTTATGGTTTTCCTTCTAGGCTAAAAGATTGTGTTTTGAAATAAGATGTTTGAAAGGTGACGGAGATGATGCTGAGACAATACCCCAATGCCACTGCTTCATCACCAAAAGTATACTTGGGCCATAGCAGAAAAGAGAAACAGACACCAGCAAGGAAACAAAAATGTGAAACCCACCAACAGATTCATCTTGGTTAACTTCTCCTAAGAAGAAAATTTATCAAAATCTGGAGATTCTGTTCATGCTTAACTCCATTACATTTATTCCCTTCCTGCTTCATATTGTGCCTCAAATATCCTCAGGCAATTACATGGGTGAAAACTGACATGACTCCTGATCTACAATTGATATTTTAAAACAAAAACACAGTCATACAATCCAGTGGAAATTATAAGCCTGATGGTGCATTGCAGTCTCTCTCATGAATTCTCCTTGTCCTGTAAATGTTAAGAAATCTTTTTCTGTCTTTGTTCCTCAGGGAGCATATTACTTCTCCCAAAGTAGTACCACTCCCCTTACCCGCACCCATCAGCTCCATAAATAGCAACTATGATTTTCTTTCTCAAGAACGTTTTATTAGGGGCAGTTCCACTTCAAACATAAATGTTAGATTCTGCTTCTACTTCTTGAAGAGATACAGCCTGACAACCTGACCAGTTTTTGCAGCCATCTCAGTTTAACAGATACACTTTCTCTCCAGTTTTAACCTAAGCAAAAGAAAAAATATATCACAAAGATATTTCCCAGAAGAGCCGTTAATAAGTCCCATTAACATAACCCATGATCATACATACTCCCTATAAAATTAGAAGTTGAATACGACTTACTTATCTCTCAATATCACACCTTCTATACAGGCACCAAACAACACTATACAGGAGAGATCTATTACTGAGACTGAAGGAAGATTACACTAATAATAATCATATACATAGAGAGAGAAAAGCCACCATTTTTCACCTAGGGATGAAATGAAAGTGTCCATGACAATGAAGTGGTGGGGTTTTTGGGTTTTGTTTTTTTGTTGTTGTTGTTGTTTTTCGGTTTTTTGTTCTGGTTGTTTCGTGGCTGTTTTTTTAATTCTTCCCTGCTAAAACTTTTTAGTTTATGTTCTCTACAACTGCATTTGATGCATAGTTGATTTGTGAAGTATTGGAAGTAGCCAGTTCATACATTATGCAACAGAACAGGTATTTTCTCACACAAATAAGTATTTGTGTCTTCTAGGTATTGAAGGACTAACAATTTCTATTGCTGGTAGTTTGCTTTAAGATTTTCATTGA
Source organism: Platalea leucorodia (assembly GCF_965183815.1). NCBI lineage: Eukaryota > Metazoa > Chordata > Aves > Pelecaniformes > Threskiornithidae > Platalea > Platalea leucorodia. Next base: position 105,817,165 of record NC_138823.1, read on the forward strand.
GTGTACCGTACTAAGTGTAACAACAAAGCAATCTGCCAACTGAAGCATGATACTAAAAACTTCACTAAAACCACCAATTATATCTTGGAATTTAAAGCACATATATATTCATATATAGAATATTCTCTCTATATAAATATATATACAAATAAAATTTGAGCTATTTTTAATAATATTTAGAAATAATATTATATTTTAGACAAATACAAAATATTTCTTTTCAGTTTAGATTTCATTCATTTTATACTCGGGGCAACTCTAATGACTTTTCAATGAAAAAACCTATACTGTTATACCTACAGAACACACACTAGAAAAAAAAAGTCACAGCATAAAGGATACAAATAAAAGACGTAGTTGAAATTGCCAAAATTGTTCCAGTAGGAATAGACTTCTGAGCATCCTTAAGATCTCCAGATCTGTTTGAACCTGCCATAATACCTTAAAAAGAGACCAAGTTTATATGTCATAAAACCAATTAATATTAACTCCATGTAAATAACTAATAGAAAAGGAACATTTAACTTTAAGCCTGATTTAACACACCATTACCAATGGAGCAGGCTACAGATATGTATTGTAATTCTGCACAAATCCTCAATTTATACCTTCATTTTATTCAGAAATTTGTGTTACCACCCATTGTTGACTGAACAAATTCCAGACAGCCCAGGAAAGAGACAGACAAAAACATGAAAAAAATATTTTTCAAATATAACTTCAGAGGCAACTCTACAGTAGTAGCAAAATGCTGGGGATGGAGGTTATAAACTAATGTGGATTTAGCAATTTTAGCCACTGTGACCAAATGCACTAACTTTCTACTAAACAGACAATACATAATAAGACATGCAAGAAAAATCAATAAACTAAAGATATAGAAACAAAAAAGAAAGGAGCAGCCAGGAAATACAAGAAGAATGGTTAGGAAATCACACGTACACATCCCTGTTTGAATCTATCAAGAGAACAAAAATAGTTTCTAGTACATACAGTGACAGGAGGGAAAAAAAAAACAAAAACAAAAACATACAATTACTGACTAATTCTGCCATCTTTCCTAGAATTGCCCTGACCACTGTTGGAGGCAAAAACATGGAAGCTAATGTCAAGACATTCCAGTGCAAAAGCATTGCCAAACTCAATACAATGAAACCCCAACCACAGGCTCAGATATGATGAGATGTTGATAAAAGAGCCTGAAGTAGAGAAATGGGAAAAGTGGGGGACAAGAATACGAAGGCAGATCGCCACCTGGTATTCTATTAGTGAACACTGCTGCAACTTCATATCAGAGTTCTGTTTTGTTACTTGATATTACAATTGCTTAAGCTAGGAGTTTTGAAGAAAAATGTCTCTGGTTATTTCAGTCGAATGTGACCTGAGGAAAATGATATACAACTAATCTAACCTTTAAGCCTGACAAAAAAGTCTCTACCAGTTACAGTTGCAAAAAAAAAAAAAAAAAAAAATTGGACATTTAAACAAATCACAGGCAGTTCATGGCTTAAATACCTGAAACAATCATCTCAATACTTAAAAACTAAACTGTTCTCTCATGCATTTGAAGATTAAAATATTTTAAAGGTATGCATCTCATCTTGAATAAGCATTTAGTAACACATGGTGCTTTTGTTTTCTTTCCAGACATAGAAAATAGCACTTAAACCGATTCCTTGTTTAAGTACTATAACCCCCTAAAATAACGAGCCACCCGCTGTCTCTCTAGCACCAGAAAGTTTTCGCTACGTAAAACTTGGACACACAGACCAGCAATATCGTGTGTCATCAAAAAAATGTTCACACACACACAAAAGTCTTTTTTCAGCTATAAGTACATTCAAGAAAAAAGAGTTGTATCTACCTGTCACAGATGGGAAATAAATCCCTACAAGCATTGTGAAGTAGGTCATGATGTCTGTAAAAACGTAAGGGAGTCCACTCATTTTTGTCTCTTCTGATCCAGCAACTGATGGCTGACCTTTTTTCTCAACTATTGATCCTTTTTCTGAATAGGTACTCCAAAGATTATCTACAAGGGGCAAAAAAAACCAAGAGCAGCAACAATACGATGAATACCAATTGTAAGTGGTGGACATTCCCACTGTATGTCAGTAGAAATGCAGTAGTGTATGGGATGCATCATACAAGAATTAGTTATAGAATTAAATTCTAATGTATTTGTAGAATGTCCACTTACATTGCAGACATATAGATGTATTATCAGGATGTACTGTGAAAAAATAAGGAAAGTATTATCTCCAGATTCAGGCAATCTTAGCATATATTCATATTTCTTGTTCTTATATTTTGAGGAGCAGGTCAAAAAAGAAATGCTACTTAGCAGTAATTTGAGTTCTTTGAGACCTGCTGTACGGAATAACCCTGGACAATAGTTCAGCACTCAGCTGTTCACAGTGAAGGTATTCCACACGGTAACAAAAGCGTAGTAACCAGACTCCAGAAGAGAACTGATAAATTAAAAAACAAACAAACAAAAACCAACAAAAAACAAAGCAAGCAAAAAACAGCAGAATGTGGCTCAAATTCCCCAACAAACTAAGGATGCTTGTTCGATGAAGATTGACAGGTCAAAGAACCAGTAGCTTTTGAATGCTTACATTTGTGGAAACACTGGTTGTGCCCGTTGACAAGATGGTGAGAACATCCAACACTGATTCTTATTTTAAAATGAGACAAGTTGTCTTATCACATGTGAGGAAACAAAGTAGATACTCTCTATCACTGTCGAAGAGCCAAACGATTTTACGCCACAGAAATAAACAATTCCCATGGACTTCCAGGATGATGGATCTGATAGCCAATTTTCAGCCATCCAGTACAACTTAAGGGAATTAAGTACAGTATTCTAATCCTTCACAATAGCAAAAGTTTACCTTGAGCACAATAGGAGATTGACTCTGAATCTCCATAAGAGGCCAAAGATAGGGTACTCACATCCAGATTTGTAACAGAAATCTTACAATTGGTAAGCATATATGGAAGCACGCATGAGGAACGTAAGAGACAGCAGAACAAAGTTTAAAAGGAAAGTAAGTATTAATTGCTACAGAATGTTGTGTGTATTAGTTCATTCAAATGAAGAGGAATAACAAACTGATCTAGAGATAAGACCAAAGCCATAAAAAGAAGAGTTAAGGAAAAGAAGGAATTGTAATTTCAGGAATTTTAGCAAAGATTTGAGGAGTGACATAAAATAAGACAAGATGTCCAAATTAGCATATACTCCCTATGGAGCATAAAAATAAAGTCCAGAAATCAGTTTGCCATTGCCAATCAAAAGCACTAAATACTTAATGAGGACTCAACAGCCTGTGTCCTTTATTCAGTACGACAACAGAACTGACAATGGCCTGAGCACTCCAATTCATACAACTCTAATTGTGGAAGGGTGCATGCCAGCATGAGTGGGTAAAATCAGCTTAGAGATTTTGTAAAATAGAAATCACTTTCCCCTTTCTTAAGATGTCACACAGAGCTTTGCTACACTAATTTCCTATGCTCCTTTTCCCAAAAGCAATAATCCAAGTGGACTTGAAAGTTAGGGTGAGGAAAAAGAGTCACTTTTCAGAAGAGTCCAGACATTTGCAGGGAGCTAGGTTTCCCTTCTAGGACCATTCATGGGTTACTGAGGCTCCTCTAGCAACATTTAGGAACATATAAATAAGATCTGGTACAATGCATCTAACCCAGCAACACGCTACCATTAAGCAGAATGATGTTGATGAAAGTTATTTCCAGAATTATTTCATTATTGTTAGGGCCACATTCACGGGCATGTTTGGTCAGCTATTTGTAGAATGATTTATTATTGTTAGGACGACATTCATGGAAGGTATACAGTAAATATGCATCTCTTGTACACAAGTGCCCAGTAAATGGTGTGAGGACCTAGCACACGCCTCCTGAGACACCCAGGCAGGGTGTCTGAGTATTCCCAGCCACAGCTCAAGAAAAGTCTGCAGCTGCAAAGTTTTCACACAAAGCAGAACATACACCATCAGTGGAGGAAAATTCTCCTTGAGAAATATTTGCCAGTCAAGTTCAAGCTTACATTAGGTATCAGAATGCGTGCTCACACTCAGCAAGCAGGACAGGTGATCCACTTAATTTAGTTTTAGCATTACGTGACACTAGGATAGTGAAATGCACTTTTATACAGTAGTGCTAGTTCAAAGAAATGTTAATCAGTGAACAGAACCAGAGCATATTTTCCCCAAAGCAGAAAAATTAGTACTCAGCCTGAAACCCCCAACACTGAAAGACCTAAGGTGCTAACTATGAGTTTACCTGAAGTTGTATTGCTACCCAAGGACGGAAATATGACAAACGTAAGGACAACTTTTTAGGAGAGTTTCAGAAAGATCAGGAAACTAAAGGCTCACAAATAGCATCTGCACATGAACAGTTGATAGCAACAATAGCAACGGATAGAAACACAAAACACATGGGTGTTGGGTTCTGACAAAACCAGCATCTATTCACAGTTTTTTCCTGAGATTTGAGGAAGTGGGGAAGTCTCAGCATAGCTTTTGTAAAAGAAAGTTGTCAGAAGTATTCAAGTTCTTTGAGGGAAACATAAATGAAGGCAATCCACTTAATTCAGTCCACCTGGATTTCCCATGTTTTTGAAAGATTCCTCACCTAAGGAATCTATAGTAGCCATGTGATAAGAGGAAAACTCCTCACACAGATAAAAAATGGTTCAAAGATAGAAAACAGCAGGTAAGGGTAAAAGTAAATACATTTTTGTAATGCAGGAAAGCCATCAGTGGACTTCCACAAGGATCAGTAGCAGGATGTAACCAGTGCTTTTCAGTACACTCAAACAGCCTGGAAAAGAGAGCTAGTACCAAGATGAGAAAGCTTACTGGTAATATTCAGTTATTCAGAGTTGCAGAAGCAAAAACAACCGCAAAGAACTACGGAAAAACCATATCAGACTCAGTGACTGAACAGAAAGCAATCGATGAAATTCACTAGAGGTAAGCATCAAGCAATGAACACCAGAAGGTGTATCCCTCACGCTGAGCTTTCAGCAGACTTCTCAATGGTTGTTAGAGATCTTAGCATTACTTGACAGTAGAATAGTGAAATGCACTTTTATACAGTAGTACTAGTTCAAAGAAATATTAATCAGTGAACAGAACCAGAGCACATTTTTCCAAAAGAAGAAAAATTAGTACTCAGCCTGAAACCTCCAAAAGCAAACCAGCAGTTTAAAGCTTCCACTACAGCAAAAAATTAGAACACACAGTTGTCTTCTGAGCTGGGGCAGGAAATGTAAACATATTCAGGAAAAATTGTAGATATGCTTGTTCTATGCATTTTATAATTTACCACAAACGCTAAGTCATATTTGTTGCAACAAACATTTCAAAGTAATTTAATTTTTCATTAAGGAAATGGAGTGATATTTTTTAAACATACAAATTTAGATTCCAAGAAGCTTATACTTCATCTAGTATCTTTTTATGTATTTGTACACTTTATATTTGATATTTTAAACTGAATTACTATGGCAGTGGTGATTGCCTCGTGTCCCTATGTAGAGTTGCATATTTATATAAATCAAATGCTATTTTTTAAGGGAAAGCAGGGGAGAGGTATCAGAACACCCATTTCATCCCCAGAAACATTCTTTGTTTGTATACAATACAATTCATTACATGTTCAAAATGAATCTTATGACCCAGTGCAATTGGAATCCCAAGCTGCCACAACTGTACAGGAATGTGAACAGAAGAAAATCTATACACTTTGTAGAACTTCTCCTGTTCAAATGCTAGACTGGAAGCTAGAAAGACTGCTTTTCTCCAAACCCATCACTAACTTGCTGTATTACATTGGACAAGCCACAGGACTTCATTCCTCAATGTACCACCTGTAAATTGGAAACAAGTTCTCCCTCAGGAGAGTTTGAGAATGTATTAATGAACAGCTTATTTCAGTAAGTGTATTTGGCATACAAAAGAGCTAAATACCTAAAAAAAATCAGCTGTGATAAACGGGAAATTAAAGCATTTGATACTAAGCTTCTAAAACCAGATGGAAACTTTATAGGAGAAAGCATGCTCCAGGTAGCAAACTTTCACATAAACAGATTAGAGCTAAAGCAGTAGTGACAGGCTAGACCACTACATCACTGAATACTACAGGCAAAATTAATACTGTCCAAAAATTTTTAAATCACTGTGCTTTCCCACTTACCAGTTAGAACTCCACTCATTATTCCTGGAATCCCTTGAATTTCTGTTACATCATTGAGACTAAAGTAGTCATCACATGTAGCATTAAGCAAAGAACTATCACAGAATAGGCGCCACAAAGCTGTAGTCTTTGTTTCATTATTGCTTTCAGTAAATTTGGCACAGACATCAAAACTGCGTTTTGACAATGTACGGTTTCCAAGGAGACAGATACTATAAAACAAAAAATAAAAGCAGTGATTCTTAAATATAGCGTTGTGCCTTAAGCCATTTTTTGTCTGTTAGACTTCTTCAGAAACCTGTTACTTATAGTACCTATCTTATGGTCTATACTACATCTACTAAAACAGTATATAGTCTGCATATAAAACTCAGCAATAATCTTTAAAACACCAATCAAACATTTCTACTTTAAGGTATTAATAGCTATTTTGCCTTCCGATTTATTCTTTGGAAAACACAGTCAACTCAAGCAGCTTTGCCACTAAATAACAGAGATCATGATTCATTCAGTCCTACAAGAAAAAAGTGAAATTAAGTAATACTTAATATACTTAATATAACAATGAGCCTGATCAAGAAAATACAAAAGTAAGATTAAGCAAGTATGTCACGCCCTTTTCTAGCAAATAAATATTTTAGATGGCCCCCAAAAATATTAAAATCCAAAAGGTAGGAAATAAGCCAGAAGGGTTAAACAGCAAAATTTGAAAACACTGATAGGATTACAAATCAAAGAATCATGTAGCAGGAAGCAATTAAAACACTCAGAAATGAAAGAAAGTTAGAGAACAGAACAGTTTGCAAAAAGCAAATTCCTAACAGCAAAGAATATTAAGGATCTAGGACCATTTCTTTGCTAAGCAACAAAAAATATGTTTAGGAGATATCTATTCCAGGCTTGCTTAACAATTAGATTTTATATAGTATCTATGAAGATGAAAAAAAGGAACATCAAATAAAACGTGTTAGGCAGATTAGTCAAAGAAGACATAGTACACATCTAATACTTCTGAAGGAGCTCAGTTAAGAAGTTGATAACAAACAGTAAAAACATAGCACTTGGCATTAGAACAAGTATACTAAGCCAAGCAGAATATTGACCTAGTGCAATATCCTGTTTCTGATAGCAATTAAGAGCAGATGTCTCGAGAAGAGTACAGGACACCAGTACAGCTTCAGGGTATGGCATCACACGGAAGTTGAGCAGGTTTAAGAGAAAGCTGCTGCTTAAAAAGATTATCTTGCCATTTGCCTTGCTCATTTTTCTTTTTAATTGCTATTGATTTGGTGACCCTATAGCAGCAGGGTGAGTTGATTCAACCCATGGAAACTTCTTCCTGTTTGAGTAAACTGGAGATCATGAGGTAAGCTATTTTACCATCTATAAAATGGCCAAACCTAACGGAGGTTAGTGATGCCAACCTAACTAACCAGCTAAGTGGAAACTGGTCTTTTTGGTGACCAGCTCACCACCAGATCAGCTTTACCATAATATAAAACCACACTTGAGTTTCCCATTTTGAGGCAGACTGGCCAAAATGCGAACAATTATATTTATTGGAAGATAACCTGTCTTTATTCCCCCTCTCGCCCCCAAACAATAATATATCACAGTAGCAGCCACAGATAAGGTTTCCAGGAACTTGATAATAAGTCTTATGTATGCCACATATCCAGGTAAACCCTCTTTTACCTATATAGGTGACTAAAAGATTTAAGTATTTCCCTACTGGAAGTTACAGTGCCTTAGAAATGCAAGTTTTCTTCAGAAAAATGTCAATTTTGAACACACTTATTTTTTTCAATACAAGACTTGATATCATTTTACAGTACAGTCCACAAATACTGCTTTAATGCTCAATTCATAACACAATTATCAACACTTCAATGTACTATGGAATCTGTAACAATCATAAAGCAAAGAACAACTTCAGTCCTGCAGAACAGATGGCACTTCATAACAAAAGTTACCAGGCTATTCTGTTTGTGTGTGAAGCAGTATCATTGTTTTCTCTCCAAAAAGAAAAAGATGCACAAAAATGCTACTCACATACTGATAACTGGACAAAAGAAATAATTCTTAGTGAGCTAAGAGAGGTACAAGCTAAAGGCATTGAGAAGCAATATGCCATGTGTGACAAAAATAAAATTCGATTTTATTAACAAGAAGGTAGAAAGCCTTCACAAACACAAGTCAGTTTAACACTGCAGTGTCTCTGTTTTAAGTAGGAAGAAATGGAAGTTTCAAAAATTTCCTCATAACAAAAAGTTTTAACTATGGTTCATAGCTCCAATGTTTTCTTGAAGTTTTTACTTTATTCTATAGGTTTTTTAGTTTCATTCTTTAGATAAAGCAGCTATATTTACTGTCAGCAAAAAACACCTTCCTGGTCTTTAGGTGTGGATGGAATAACAGGCAGTAACTTTAAGTACCAAAGAACATTTTCCAGAGTATCATGTCTTATCAACAATGAAAGATTCAGATAGGTAACTCAGAATAACAAATGAGCACATGATTGCGCAAAACACATAAAACCTACCATTGAAGCCAATGTGCTTGAAGTTTAGCTTAAAGCATGAAATGGTTACAGTAGCTATTCCCTCCACACACTACTTTTTTTTTTTTTAAATAACCCACACTACTTAAAGATATTGCACTTACGGAAAGTCAGGGGGGTCAAAAGCAGTCTTAATAACTCCAGCATATATGGCAATGATTGAAAGAATCACACAGGCAAGGAAGACCAGTGCAAGTTTGTTGACATACTTTACTCCCACAAAAACTACTATGGCCATCAGAATGATAATACATGTTCCATAAACTCTCATGTTGTTCAGCATAGCCTCTGTTTCTTCACCAGCCTCTTCTGCTTTAAATATAGCAGCACTTGGAGAAATGTAGGTCTGCAAGAGATATGACCAACTATCATACATGTAATAACAAACATTTTATTAAGAAATCATTTACTTGAACTTCAAAATCTAAACTTCTATTACAATATCGGTTTTACTCTTTCACAAACAAGCTCAACCAGATGACATGGGCGTTTGGAAAGTGTAGAGGTAAAAGGAAGGGGGGAGGCAGGGACGAAGAAAAATTAGTTTTGAGAGTGAGGTACTGCTTTTGATCCAGCCTCTTCTCTCCCCTTTAAGAATTTCCACTCCTCAAATTCATGTCTCTGCCAGACAGGAAAAACCAGTAAGGACCTGGAGGGGAAGGTACTGACAAAAATTAAAACAAAAACACAAAACCAAAACCTAGCTCAAAACATATATCCTAGATTCATCTGAAGCATTTGCTGATTGATAATTCCATTGATTGAAACAAAATATGAAGAGTCAAACAAAAGCATAATAAAAAAATGTTTCCAGTACTATAGTCCCTGCACTATATTTCATAAAATTCAAACAAAGATACCTTAAACATCATACTTTGAAAAATGTTTTATGGTGAGTTTACCTTAATTTTTAATCTGAAGTTGCAACAGCACAATTTAAGGTTAGTGTGACAAAGCTTAGTCCTGTGCTAAAACAGACAATTTAAACTACTGTAATTTCAAACAGGATTCTCTTACAGATCTCAATTTCATATGATTTTGTTCTAGGTTCTACCTGAAAAGAAGTTGGAAACACAGGTTATAGGACTTATACGGATAAATGCAAATGAAGAGACAAACTCTGACCAATAGTTCTGAGACATCTGTGTACTACACTACACAATAAAGATCTCTCTATTCCTTCTTCTAACATCTTTACTAAAAAAAAATCTCTGCTTAGCTATTAGGGGAGTACTGGGGCTTGAGGCAACTCCACTCCTTCAAAACAACTGCTAAACTGACTATTCTTAAATAATCTAACTTCTTAAGGCAGGAAGAAACTTTGAGCAGGAGGCTATCCTGACATGTTCAGAACCAAAATCCAATAATAGACATAGACAATACTTCACTATAATTTTACTTAAATTTAATTAATTTTAAATTAAATTTAAATCTAGTAAATTAATATTTACTAGAATGCTAGAAGAGATAAAAATTGTTCACATCACCATGAAAGAAAACAAAAAAAGCAAAATGAAAAACTGATTACAGATAGTGTATTTACATATCATTATTAGAAAATCCTACACTGTGATGTTGCCGAAGTGTCAGGCTCTCTATGGAGGTACTCCAGAAGGTTTTATTGTGTGCTTTGTTGCCCTGCTGTTCACAGCCTTCGCTGGGGAAAGCCACAGGCAGACAACTAATTTCTGCCCCTCCAAATAATCCATCTCTTAGTGGAGGAGGGGGAAGAAAAAAAAAAAAAAAAAAAAACAACCAAACAAACGAAAAACAGACCAAACACCAATACTTGTGCCTTTTGTGGCTATGACAGGGGTCTTTTCTGAGATCATCTGCCAAGATATGACATCCTGGGAGGCTCTTTACCTTGAATTCCATAGCTGAACCCCATATATGTTTATTAGCAATACACAAAACCCGCATGACTTAAGTAGGGAGAACAGTGCACCAAATTCAATTCACAATGTGACATGGTGCTAGCGTTAATATAGATCAGATCTCACAAGCTAGCAGTAGTGAGTGAGGACTGTCTCTAATTTCAAATCCAGGCTTTTTTGAATTTATGACATGGTTCACAGTAAGTAATTTCAGAATTCCTCCTTATTGTACCTCCTGTGCATATCTGCACAGTCTCTGATATGATGACCAATAACTGTCTGGCACCTCCTGGATGAGGCAAAGCCACAGTAGCTGGGCCACTGCCATACGTGCAGTCTTCCACAGCATCTGTACAGGAATAACAGCTGCTCAGGGAGCTACTTAGTAAGGTCCCCGGGAAAAAACTTTTGAAGGTGCTGAGGTCCATAAGGGCTGGTCACTTTTTAAGTACCTCCTCCTAAGAGCACAGGAGCAGGCAATTCCAAAATGTCCGAAGTCAAGCAAGCAAGGTAGAAGGCTGGCTTGGCTGAGTAGGGATCTTATGCGAGAACTAAGACAAAAAAAGAAAATGTATGGCCAGTGGAAGCAAGGTCAGGCAACATGGGAGTACTACAGAGATGCTGTTCACTACTGCAGAGAGGAAATACATGTGGCCAAAGCTCAACTAGAGCCGAAGCTGGCCAGTACTGCTAATAGTGAAAGGCAGGCCAGAAATAACATTGGCCCGTTACTTGATGAGCATGGTCACCTCACGAAGAGGGACATAGGAAAAGCAGAGGCATTTAATGCTTTCTTCACCTCGGTCTTCAACACCGATGATGGGCTCTGGGACCCCCAGAGTCCTGGGCTAGAGAACCATGACTGTGAGAATGATAAACCAACCAACCCACCCCGAACTTGTGCCGGATTTGCTGCTCCAGCTGGATCCCTATAAGTCAATGGGGCCCCATGGGATTCATCCAAGGGTACTGAAAGAGCTGGATGATGTCATAGTGAGACCTCTCCCAATGATTTTTCAACGCTCCTGGGAATCTGGGCAGGTCCCAGTTGACTGGAAGCTGTCAAACTTTGTCCCAGTCTTCAAGAAGGGCAAGAGGGATGACCCTGGTAACTACAGGCCTGTCAGTCTCACCTCTGTGCCTGGCAAAATCATGGAGTTTATTCTGTGAGTTATTGAAAAACACCTGAAAGACAACGCACTCATTGGCCCCAGCCAGCACGGGTTCATGAGGGGAAAGTCCTGCTTGACAAACTTGATTTCATTCTATGACAAGGTTACCCACCTAGTTGACCAAGGGAAGCCAGTCAATGTAATCTTTTTGGATTTCAGTAAAGCCTTCGATACTGTCTCTCACAGTATCCTCCTGGACAAAATGTCCAACATACATCTGGATAAACACATAATGCAATGGGTGAGCAACTGGCTGACAGGTCAGGCTCAATGGGGTTACATCGGGGGATGTAACTAGTCACTAGCGGGGTCCCACAGGGATCCATCTTAGGGCCAGTGCTCTTCAATATCTTCATAAATGTCTTGGATGAAGGACTTGAAGGATTACTATCTAAGTTTGCTGATGACACAAAATTGGGAGGAGCCATTGACACTCTGGAGGGCAGACAGGCCCTGCAGAGAGATCTGGACAAATGAGAGAGCTGGGCAATCACCAACCATATAAAAGTTTAACAAGGGCAAGTGCTGCATTTTGCACCTGGAACAGGGCAACCCTGGATGTACACACAGACTGGGGAGCAAGAGGCTGGAGAGCAGCCCCACCGAGAGGGATCTGGGGGTTCTGGTCGACGGCAAGTTAAACATGAGCCAACAGTGTGCCCTGGCAGCCAGGAGGGCTAACCACGTTCTGGGGTGCATCCAGCACTGTATTGCAGCTGGTCGAGGGAGGTGATTGTCCCACTCCACTCTGCACTGGTGCAGCCTCATCTTGAGTGCTGTGTGCAGTTTTGGGCGCCACAGTACAAAAAGGACACGAAGCTACTAGAGAGTGTCCAGAGGAGAGCCACAAAGATGGTGAAGGGTTTAGAGGGGAAGCCATATGAGGAGCAGCTGAAGTCACTTGGTCTGTTCAGCCTGGAGAAGAGGAGACTGAGGGGAGACCTCATCATGGTCTACAGCTTCCTCACAGGGGGAAGAGGAGGGGCAGGTGCTGATCTCTTCTCCCTGGCAACCAGTGATAGAACCCAAGGGAATGGCAGGAAGACATGCCAGGGGCATTGTAGGTTGGACATTAGGAAAAGATTCTTCACCCAGAGGGTGGTGGAGCACTGGAACAGGCTCCCCCAGGAGGCAGTCATGGCGCCAAGCCTGACAACATTCAAGAAGCAATTGGACAACGCCCTCAGACATACGGTATGATTTTTGGGGTTGTCCTATGCAGGGACAGGAGATGGATTTCATGATCCTTGTGGGTCCCTTCCAACTCAGGACATTCTATGATTCTATGAATATAAAATTTCAAAGCCAGTAGTCTGAAAAGGAGCAAGTGGGATAGATCCTTAATTCCTGCCTCACAGGAGATATGCCCTTTATGTTCTCCATAACCTTTTATCGGGAAGCAGCTTTCCCCAGTGCACATGACAGTGCCAAGCATTGTAGAAGCTGAAAAGTTTCTGTGAGTTATCCTGGGAATGCTTGTCTGCTGCCAAGCCCACAGACTTTCATTTGGAAGGAGAGGAATCCTCCTAGACCTTAAGAAAACATGGCTTAAAAGGACTTATGCCATACTTACCTAGAGTAAGCAGCAATTTCAACAGAAATGTAGAGCCACCTAGGTGTGTTGACTGCTTACTATAAAGTAGTTGCCAGATTTAAAATCTTATACTCACGATCTCAAAACTAGAACAGTAAAATGGAAAATTAATTCCAGTAGATAGAAAGTGAGTGGCAGCTACCCTGAAGAGCTCACTAAAAGATTCAGGGCTCAAAGGCATACAGCCTGGGAAAAATGAAACAAGATATATATTGAGAAGTTACAGCAAGAAGACACAAAAAAAAAAAAAAAAAAAAAAAAAAAAAAAAAAGGGTAATAACAAGGATGTGGATTTCATGGTAAAACTTGAGAGTCACAAGGAAAGGAATCAAAATCTTCTCATGTTAGATGAAAGGAAAAAAAAAAAAAAAAATATGAGTGAGACGTCATTCAGAGTTGAAGAAAAGGGAGACTCCAAAGCAAAAAAACCTGACTCTCAAGATGGAATCTTTAGTTTTTAAATTCCAAGTCTAAGGTGACCTAAAAGAAGTGTTATGTGCATCTGTGCATTTTTGTTTGGAAAAGGAGAGGAGGACAGACAACACAAAAGCACCATAATTTAGGGTCCAAATCTTTTGTAAGTTTGCTCTGGTGCACCATAAACATATGCAGACAAACATTTAAAAAATAACTTCCTTCCTTCACATTTACAAAAAATCTATTTGTTTAAAAAAAACTAAAATAACTGACTTAGCATCATAAATCCATATGACATTTCAGAGGCCCTGAAAATAGGCACTGTCAACTACGATTTAATCTGCAATCTAATGTGACATTTCACTAAGGACTGCATCATTTCTTGTGGCATTTTTTGTCATTTTTTATACCAAAGTTGTCGTTCTAAGATTAAATTCAGTGATTTTTGTACCAACTTAACATGTCTCCAAAGCCTACCTGTTGATCTGATGTTCTTTTCTGCAAAATCTACTGAAATATTTCCTATTTATTTTTCATCTCCAGTTTATATCTCCAATTTGGTCCTATACCTAAAATTCCAAAACTAAAGCTATGTCTTACTGAAATTAATATAGTTTTCCTTGCAACTCTGTAGGCATACAGTAGCACAGGAATAATTTATGGGACATTTGGTATTCAGAACATGTTATGAAAAGGTGACAACACATATATTGTATCTGGTAAAAATTCATAAAGGTCAGTTACCAAATTCTGTTTGGTTCCTACTTTAAGTAGAACAAACTTATATCAAACAGCCTTTAATTTATTTTTGTGGTGTTGTTCAGAATTTTTTGAACTTTTTCAAACAGTCACGAGTAAGAATAAATATTAACATACTGGAAATACAGCATCAAAACATGAAAAAAATCACAGCACTAGAATGCATTTTAGGCCAAGTGCATTCCTCAGCGATCTCCCAAAACAGCCCAAATACATTTAATCTTAAGAGAAACTAGTACTTACCAATAAAATTTCAATGGTACCAAGAATGTACATTGCTCCTGCAAAGGTTGTACCCAAGTAGAAACAAAGTCCCACTGCTCCACCAAACTCTGGCCCTAAAGATCTTGAAATCATGTAGTAAGAGCCTCCAGCTGTGAATTTAACAAAAAAAAAAAAAAAAAAAAAAAAAAAAAGACTCCAGCCCTTGAGATTAAGGACAGCAGTGGAGAACAAAAATTTGCATCGTTCAGTCAACATAATCAAGATAACTACTGCATGCATCTCCATTGACATGTTCATACCAAAACTGTATTCACTGTCTATACCAACTAGACAGTTAGAAAGTACATTTCAAAGTGAATATCCCCATGTGCATTTTCTGGGAAACAGAAAATAAACACCAAAGAAAAAGAGGAAAAATCCACAAGGTAAACAACCTAAAAGTAAATTAAGAAAAGGATATACAGATATAAAGAGATGTGAATCAATCTTCAGTCTCTAACCTCAAGCTGTTCACAATCAAACAATAAACTTCCAGAATGATTTCTTTGTGACACAGGGACAAAACAGAATTTGTCTCACTAACATGCATTCTTTCTTTCCTGTACATGAAACCATTATCACTTTCACTGCAAGTATTTTTTTCAGTACCATTTAAAAGTGTTAGGTAGTGATGGCTTTTTCTTGTCTACTCATATACTACTCACTTTGCCCTGAATTTTTCAATTCCTCCCACTCATATTTCCCATATACATGCATCATCTTTCTTTAAGTCATAAGCTACCCCTCCCATTTCCACTGTACCATTTCCCTTTCAATAAGGCTCTAAGTTTCAAGCTCTTTATCTAGACTGCCCCTCCAATCCCCTCAAGGCATGCTCCTCTCTGGTTCCCTCTCCACCTTAAATTCATGATGTTTGTCCCACTCATGACAACTGAGGAAGAAAGAGGAGACAGAGAAAGGAAGTGCTTTACTTTAAATAAACATACACCCACCTTGTATAAAAATCAGTCTGCAAATAAGTAGTACATGTCTAATCAAAAGGCAGAGTCTGAAGCTGCTTTTCAATATGAACAAATGAGAAACTAACAAAAAAAATTTATGATGCATCACCAATCCTTTTACTAAATATAATGCTGTTG
Organism: Platalea leucorodia; assembly: GCF_965183815.1. Taxonomy (NCBI): domain Eukaryota; kingdom Metazoa; phylum Chordata; class Aves; order Pelecaniformes; family Threskiornithidae; genus Platalea; species Platalea leucorodia. Next base: position 105,833,139 of record NC_138823.1, read on the forward strand.
CATTTAACAGCAAGAGACAAGATCCTGCTGCTCAGATGGTCTCTTTCAATCCTAAGTTCCTATCTGTGCTTTCTGCCTCCTCCATATATTCCAGCAGAAGCAACATTTCTCTAACAAACTGGCACCAACAAAAAAAAAAGTGAAAATGAAGACTTGTCTAGTGTAAGAACTGCCAACTTCAAAGATTTCTGTGACACTTGGATGTTAAGCAAAACCTTTACAATGAGCTTTAAAAAATATGAGTGGGGAAAAGAGCAGAATAGTGTCCAGAATAACTAAAATAAATAATTAGAATAACTACATTTCATTATAAAATATAAATATCTGAAACAAAATTTTCTATTGTATTTATATTTCATTTATGGTACTGTATCCATGAAATGCAATTATTCTACATCCTGCACAGGTTGTAGCATTTACTTTTGCCCATCAACTTATGCATCAGTTCTGGAACCCCTTACTAAGCTGGAGAAGCTCTGTAAGCGAGGAATTATTTTAACTTCATTAGCTAAACTGTTCAGAGTCCATAACAATGTCTGAACACTGATGATATCAATTAATGTGTTGATAAAATGAAAAGGATAAGAGCTTCAAAGGCTAACTGATTTTGCATCTAAAAAAATTGGCTTCATAATCGAAGAGGAACAAATTCATCTATTTATCCTGAAAATTTAAGGAGATGAGCTTATATAGAAAAAGATTTCTACCAGCAGACTGCCTGTTATTCTTGCAGAAAACAACATAGCTACTAAACTCCAGTGTTTAGAAATGGAGCCTAGGCAAATTCGGGGGGGGGGGGGGGGGGGGTGCGGAGCAGCCTTATTTGTAAATTTGTAAAGATATCTGCTTTGCATGAAGCCAAGTCTCCATTAGTTCAAATTATAAACATCTTATCTTTCATTCAAGCAGAATCAAATGATGATGACAAAAACGTGCTACAGTTCATAATTCCCAGAAGGTCCAGCTAGAAGATTGCATCTCACCTTAAAAAGTCATTTATAAATCAGTTAAAAGAAAGTATGCACTTGACAAAAGCATTACTTCTGGTATCTCAGACTACAGTAATTTCTTATCCCAGCTTTAAACTTCCATCATTTGACCATTCACCATCTAATATAAAATTCTTCATTACCTGGTACTACACCATTTGTTGCTATTGCACTCATTGAAATTGCAGTTAGCATAGTCTGTGGAAAGACAAAATAGAGGAAATTTAAAATACTGAAAGTTTTTTGAAAGATGGGGCAAGACAAAGTGATCAAATGAAACTAGGATTTTTTTTATTTTTTTATTTTTTTTTTAAATAAGATGTTACAGCAACCAAAAATCATATCTTTGGTTAGGGATATCCATATAAATTAAGTATTAAATTTTTCAGTAGAAGATTCAGTTAATTTAGATAGTTCAGACAGTCTTTAAAAAGAACTGGAAGAACACAGACCACTGAATATACTTGAAATAAGATGTTCATTATTCCAATTAAATAGTAGTGACAAACTGATCAAGTGTCATTGTTACGACAGTATCATCTACTAGTGGTCTCACATTCCAAAACATTAATTTATGGACATAATTCTGTGGCTTGATTTGTAGTTTATATTTCAGTTTGTTCTGAAGTTGTGAAAAGCAGAACAGTTCAGATTTCAATGTAAATCATGAAATATTTGCTAAAAGCTGATTTAATAAAAACCATATAATACTTCAAACAAAAGCTTATGGTGATCAACTCAGAAGAAACTCCATACAGGCTAGAATGACACATGACACTCAGTGCATATATATATATTATATATATATATATATATTTCCCCATGTCTCTCAATTGCACTGATACTTAACCATTATGGAGAAATCTTTCTCTATTACTCATATATTAGAAGGCAGTAGTACTCTTGTAACAGAAGATTTGGCCAACAGTAAAGAAAAAGGTTAACTTACACAAGCACAACACATGAACACAATGATGAAAGACTCGAGAACTCCAGCTGTTCCCACAATCCATGTTAAACGTAGGAAAAGGATGACTCCCAAGATGTTTTGCAAGCACGGCAGATATACACCAATAAAAGTGCCCATACGTGGAACCTGGGAACAGAGTCAGAAGTTTAATTCCTTTGCACTAAACAATTTAAGTCCATAAGCACTTTCTTCCGCAAACATCACAAATCCTCCATGAACAAATGCCAAGTGAAATCGAATGGTAGCTTCAGAGTGTCCAGATTTACAAATATTCATAAGCTATTTATGCAGAAAGATTCCTGAAAAGACAGAAGACTATTTGTGACAGCAAACCTTCTTGTTCCGTAGGAATTATAATGAAACCTTGATAGGGGTAGGATGCCCCTTTATCTGTTGAAACTTTACAAACTTTCTTCTGAAATACCAGTTACAGACTGCCATTGAAGAGCAGTTACTGCCATAATTAAAATACCAAATATATTCTGCAAAAAGTTGATCACCAATTGCCCTGCAGCTGGCCCACAAAATTATATTCAACAATAAGTGTTTTCAATTAGGAAAAAAAAAAAAAAAAAAAAGACAGACAAGGTATTATGACAAGGCCAGAAGAAATGCAGAGCTGACTACAATTTGATTTTGCAAAAGTTGTAAAATCTGCCACTACACAGTATATTTGTTTGTACTTTTTATTTGCTGCTGATCATCATGGGTAAAGACACACACAAAAGCATTCAGCCTTCATCATTAAAGTTCCAGCCTTCTACACTTAAGAAATCAGGCCTTGAAATACTCAACTTAGAAGCAATTGTTATACACAGTAGGTTTCCAGATACAGAAGCTCTTCTTAAGTTACAACTCAGGTTGTGAAAAAAGGCAATCAATCTAAATAAATAAGCAAACATTGGTGCTTTATAAGTTAACAAAAATATTAAGAAAACACTAAGTTTCCAAGTACCATGGAAATCCAATACCAATTCCAAGGAACCATGGAATGCCATTTAGACTATAATCTTTATTTTTAGCATCTTGGGCAATATCCCTGTGAAACATCAATGTTACTGTCTCAATTACGTCATTAAAAATCCTACTCTGCCAGGCTACTACTTAACCATCAATTAATTTCAGACATGGAACAGAAGGGGAAAAAAAAAAAAAAAAAGAGACACACGCATAGAAATCGTGTTTTCAGGCCACCAGATGGTGCTCAAACGAAGTTAAGTGCAAGCGAGGACATTGTGTTCATTTGGCTAGTCAGTTCCAGGGGGACTAATGCTGTTGCATTAACAAAAACCTCTGCACAGTAGCTGGTCAGAGGACAGGGATCACACTAAGGAAAGTGTGAGTTGATCAGTGTTGGTTCTCATATCTCAAGTTGTATCTTCAAATGATAACAAATACAGAACAAGCATAATGACACAAACAAAAAGAAACCCCCCCACACAAACAAATGCAGGATAAGCAAAAAGCTAAGACAGCTGGACTTCATCCCTCACCCTTGCCCATTGTCCCGGTACCAACTTCCTATACTAGTCAAGCCCTAATGCAAACAAAACTAATGCAGTTCTATTGCAAATATTCAGGTACTATACCATAAACCTCTCTTCCCATCAAACAAGCTCTAGTTCTAACCTTACTTTCAAGCGCCTTTTCATACCCGTCTCTTCTGCTACGTGTTCATTTCCTTCTATTCATTCTTATGTGCTTCTCCTCCTTTCTCCATGGCTCAGCACACAAACTCAGTAGCAGCACCCCTTCTCCTACACAAAGACAAGTGACACCCAGTACTCTCCTTTTCCCAGTATCTACCCTAAGTTTCTTAGTCACCATGCTCAACCAGTTCCAGCTCATCATCCCTTTTTGCCTGGGAGATCTTGTACTCTGTCAGGTCCCATGGTTTTGATCCAAGCTTTCTCCTTCTGAAACAGCTCCCTGCTCGGAGAGGGAACAATCCAACATCTCATTGCAGACTCCAACTGTTGCATACGTTCCATTTCTACAGAGGCCTAAATAGGCACTTTGGGTATCCAGTAGACAACCCTTGAAGAACTCACTTGCTGTCTTCTAGCAAGTGTATTTAGGGATGTGCCAAACAGAGCCTTTGCCTTTCTTCACCACCCCACCCCTCCCCCTGATAAATATGATATTTTTGAGATATGCAATAAAATGTTTCCTTGGAATGTGTCCATTAAGTTTTAAAAACACTAGCTCTAGCATTTTTAAATTTAAAAGTATTAAAATTTTAATAAGTCCTAGCTTTGCATGCTTTTTATCTAGGGCTTTTACAGCAAGATCTTGCTAAAACATGCTAACAAGAAAACTGAATTAACACAAGTCCTACTGCAAACACTTCAGTTTTAAACACAGTATTACAAATCTTGTTCCTGTTTTTAAGCATCCACATATTTTCTGTTTAAGTTGAAAAATGCTCCTCTTCATGGCTAGCTTTGTCTCAATAACTTATTAGAAGTTTAAATACCTTGACTTCCTTTCGCTTGCTGTCTTCATCTGCTTCATGTTCCACCACACCTTGAGTCAGATTAGTATAGTTTGCTAATTTATTAAGAAGAGATGACACCATGGGATTACTATCCATTTCTTCCTGTTGGGATTTTAAGAATACTGCATTATTAAATAGCTTTTTTAAAAGGCATGATTTTATGATACTACTTCAAACACCTACTCATCAGGTCAGCCCTGATTCACCCAAATTCAAGAGTTATCATGACAAAATACCAGTCAGCTTTCAACCAACAAGAGTTCTAAATCTTTCTAGAAGTTTAACACTACATGGCTATCTTGCAATATTTCTTTCACTTTTTTTTACACTATCTTACAATACGTAGCTTGTACAGCTGGAATATAAGAGAAATCTAGAGAAGGACAGTTAAGTATACAAATCTATTCCTATCACAATACAGTTCTTAGTGGATTGTACTGCAGGGTCAAGTCATTAGGGTGTTTTTCCAGCAGCTTGCTTGTGTCTAGAGAGTGGCTTCAAATGATTCTCTCAAGCACCAAGATACTTAAGGATCACTCTCAAGCTTACTGTTGCAGGCTTACATATTTCATGAAAACATGAGAAGAATGAGATCATAGGAAACATATTATGAGACATATATACTACCAAAAAAGATTCACCACTACAATAGCAACGGTGGTGAAGTCACTAGAAGGCTTTCAAGGTGACACGATAACAGTATGGTCTATAATCTGAGATATGTAAAAGACAATCATCATTATACCAGCAGCTGAGGATTTAATGTGAGCCACCATTCAAAATAACTAACGCAAGCATGTATTCAAAGGAGATTAGGGACAAATTATGGCCAATTTGTCAGTGTGCCACACTGAGAAATACAACAGCTAATTTGAACAACAGGAAGTTTTGGACATTGCTTTATGGAATAGAGCTTGCAGGAGAGAAATTCATTGACAAATCTCCACTACCATGGTTTCTGTCAATAAACAGTAAGAAATTCCATACATAACAAAGACAGACAATTAATGACCTTACTTCAATCCTTAGCACAATCATCTAAGACTTAGTGAAAAATAGTAAAAATACATTATTTGGGTCATGCAGAAAGAAAGAACTGAAAGATCATGTCCCTTTCAAGTATCTTTGCACAGAGAAGAAGAGAGGAGCACAAGAGGATGACAAGAAAATAGTGGGTAGAATGCAACGGCAAGATGGCCGTAAACAATGGTAAACAATTGGTAAACAATGTTGGAAGGACCTTGTTTATTGTTAACAGGAAGCATTAAAGCAAGACTAGTTGATGCTGGTAGAGCAGAACAACTTAGGTTAAACTTTACTAAAAATACTATTTCATTGCAAAAGTGGCACTTAAATATACCATATCAATACACTACTTTTTTTCTGTAAGTTATTGCAATAATTCAGTGAATTAAACAGCTATTAAAATTGCATTATAAAGTAGATGTCTATATTAGAAAGTAGAAATAGCTATGGTATGCTCTACACTGTAATTGGACAATATAACTAAGTCATGGCCTATCACAGTTTGTTTTATAGTTCTGCTGCTTTAAGAGAAGTCTGTGTTTCTCCTGTTCAACATATTTGCTAATCATTTTAAAACTGGATACTGCTTTGTTAGAACCACTAGATTTAAATTTCAGCAGCTTTCTCTAACAACAGTTTCTAGATTCTAGTCCAAAAATTTTAAATGCAAGAAGCCTTATTTCCTATCTTCACATCAATGTATACCAAAATTTACTGTTCTTGCCTACACTGATAAACTAAAATATAGAAGAAAAAAAAAAATCTTAGCTTTTTTCTTTATTACATCGTTCAAACCCACTGAAATGGAATGTTAGCAGGAACCAAACTACTGAAAAGTTATCAAAATTGATTTTTCCTCCACTAAATTTCAAGAGAGAAAGAAAACAGGGGTTTTCTTGTTTTCATCTTACTACCAGAGCCTCAGTGGAAGGTTAAATACATTTTTGGGCTATTTAACTTACCTCAAAGAGCGCCATATTCTTTCCTTCATACACATTTCCTCTGTCCATCTCTGCACTGTTAATAAATGGACTACTTTCCCTGGCAATCCCATCCCCTGGTGGAAAAGTGTAACAATTAGAAACAAAAGGAAAAAAAAAAAAGACAAGGTATACTATAAAAGGAATAGTCAGAAGACACTGGTTTAAGAACTGGTTCTAGATAACACTGGAGGTGGGTGCCAAACACTGTCTTTGTCCCCAGACACGTGGACTCAACGTCCACATTTAAGGAAATTAAGTTTACTTTAACAGTCTAATCTTTGTATAGTGTTCTGCCTCTTAACTATTACTTATTATTCTCTAATACATATACTGATGTCTCCCTTCTCCCCTACCCCATCTTTCTAGTTTACTTAAAAAGACTTGATAATAGAACTTCACATAAACCTTATGGGCAACAACAAACCCCCCCAACCTATCATTACATTAATGATTAATTAATTACTTTAATGATTACTTGATTTAACATTAATTACTTTAATGATTACCTATCATTACTTTACTGACTCTCTCAAAAAAACTCCAGTAGTTGAGGCGGGAATTTATGAACAAACAATGTAAAAGGAATTATTTTGTAAAGGTTATGGGGACTCTTCCATGACATGCTATATTTATTCTATTCCTTATTGAAATATCAACCTCATTAAGCTATAGCTCCCCTAACCTGCTCTGGCACACCTCTCAAAAAAAAAAAAAAACAAACCAAGCATCACTTTCACTGCCTTCCAGCCCACACAATACAAAAGCTGTTACATGCCAATACTGACACAGCACTGGCATTTCCAAATAGTCTCAAGTCCTTGCCTATGCCACTTTGCCTGTCTGTGCTTTTGCCCTTATATTCACAAGTCACAGCAATAGCACCTACACAGTCTCTTCACTACAGAATTAAGCTGGAGAACAAGTTGTACTCTTTTCCCTGTGTCCTCCACGCTCCCCCCTCCAGGACACTTCTCCCCACATGAAGTCCCAAAACAAAGCTCTTGCAAACATGGACACCAGTCTCAGCACAAAGTATTATCTTGGTTGCAATAAAGAAAGAAATAGATCTTGGTCCCTCAAGCAGATGAGTGACAGATTTCCTACCACTCTCCATAGCATTACTTACTTACTGGTATCATGACATAGAAGCCACATACCATCATAAGAGACTCAGTTAGGACTCTAGAATTAATTCCACAATGCAGAGACGAACTGTTGATGAATTCTTCCACAAATATTGTTCTTATCCAATATATCTCCTTCTATCCATATCCTCCAGCTTTCATTTTTCTGTTTCTTTACAGTTTATAATTGGTGCCCTGTTGCTTCAAGTCCTACAGCCTGGCTAGGTCCCCCTCCTCCAACAATTGCACTTTCTTCCCAAGATTTTTGGGACATTGTTTTTCTTTTAGCTCCGTTCCTTGAAACGACCAAGTTCTTGTTGCTGAAGTTTTTACAAAGCGTTCATTACAAGGCACATTCCCAAGTTAAAATAAAAATAAGGTTGCTTCATATTTGCCTTGTGAAGACCACACTTCTATTGACTTTCTTGCCTATTGACAGCTGGTAGCTGTACTTCTTAGCTAAATATTAGTACTCCCTTCAGGGTACTTCCAATCCCTTCAGAAAGGATTACTCTTAAAAAAGTGACCTGGGGAATTTCAAGTATTATTTTGTGTTCATACAGAGTATAATGTCACTGGAGCTACTACTTCAGTGAGTATCATTAGACTAATCAAAACATCAAAAGGGTAGCCAAATTAATAACGTGGATCAGTTCTGAGGTTAAAGGATATAGTTTTGTCTTACCAGTTCTGGAGGTAAAAATCAGCATCTCAGCACTGTACGTTAAGTATTTTAAATGGTAGGTAGGAGAATAGTGAAGTCTTCCTTTATATGCTTGTATTTCTAAACAAAGTTACTTGGCTTTGCTCCAACAGGAAAAAGCTCAGAGCACAATGTCTCTAACAAACAAGTCTTGTCAAATGCACCTAACAGACTTCAAATGGAAAAACACAGAACTTGAGTTTCCTATTCTTCAAATAATTTTTCAGTGTTTCCAACCAATATTCTACCTATTTTAAAGCTTTCTAATGCTAGTCTTCAAAATAGCCTGTCACTACCAGACTCTATAGAAGTCTCCTCTTTCTTTAATACAGTTGTTTCTTTTCCTATTTTGTGAATGTTTGGTACAGCATTTTTCTAGTATTTGATGTGATCAGCATTATCTATTTTAACTTTATTTGGAAGAGGATCAATACTGAAAAAGTGACCACAAAAATATACCAACAAGTACTCTCTCATCTGCAGTTTGTTGACTAATCCTACAATTATGAACACCTTCAAGCTCCTCTGAGTTTTCAGTATTGCTGCCAACAAAATCATATTACCTGTAAATTACAAAAACAACACCTTTGGCAGTATGCTTAGAGATACAGTGAGCCTTACAAACATGTAACTTAAATTGAGATGTATTACACCATCCAGCAGAAAGAACTAGTTTTAGGACTTCATCACACAGCCAACACCTATGGTTAGGTTAGCGCAGTAAGCTACTATCCCAAACTTTAGCTCATACCTTCTTCAAAAGAAGGGATTCATTAGAAAACCAGAACTTAAACAAAAAAGACAGGATTTACACATTTCACAAACACTGTAAATATCATCTCTGGTGCACCAAGTGGAATGGAGCAAATAGAAAAAAACTATTTCAGTTGCTTCCACTGAGGTAACATGGAATATAGAAATAGGTACTTCATTCTACTAGTAAGTCTCAAAGCATTTACAGCTTTATGTTTTAACCCTATTCTCTTGAGTTCTATGAGGAAGCTTAAAGATAATAAAATCATAGCACCATTTAGGTTGGAACAGACCCTTGAGATCAGAATCCAATCATTAACCTAACAGTACTAAGTCCACCACTAAACCATGTCCTTAAGCACCACATCTATACATCTTTTAAATGCCTCCAGGGATGGAGACTCAACCACTTTCCTGGGCAGCCTGTTCCTGTGCTTGACAAACAAATTGCCTTTCCCTCAGGCTTCTTTCCAATTGTGTCAACTCAAGCTCTTCTCAGGTGTGGAGGAGAGTTAAACATACAATAAAAATCGTAACTTCCAATGTCATTTTAGACATTCCTCTAAGCCGCACATGTCTTCTGGAATCCAATTAAAGCACTCCAAAAATCTATACTTACTGTTCCTTGATTTCCAAAAGTAATTCAAGTTATGAGGGTTTACAGGCAAAAATCTTAAATCTGGACTAGATTAGTAGTCCATCCAAGCCAGTATTTCATCTTGGACCACCACGGGTATTAAAAGGTCCATGAGAAAGGCAAAATAAAACAACAAAAAATTCTTCTATGCGTTTAATTATGGTATGTTTGCTCTGTCTTATGACACACACCAAAAAAAACCCCACCTGCTGATGTGACACTCCATTCCACCCAACATAAGGCGATCAAATCCTAAGCTCTAGAAAGAAATCTGTTTCCCCCTCTGAAAATTATATTCTTTTGAAGTTATTGTAATTACTATTTTTAATCTGCTATGGAATATTCACATACCATAGCACAACTCTGTGCTTACTGATGGACCAGCAAACAAACTAAAGCCATAACTAATGTACCTTTCCTAGAAGCCTGTCTGGTATTTTCTATGTTGAGAGGACATGCAAAAATTCCTACTCTTGATTTCTACAGATACGCAAGCACTGTGATGGGTGTAGCTATATTTACATGGAAATTAGCTGCAACAAATCACATTTTCTTTTCTACATGAGATATACAGCTGCACACAGCGAAGGCAGGAGACACGTCTCGGGTATGGGAAGTAATATTCAGAGTGTTCGTGCAGATGATCAAAATGTGCACTCCCATACACCCCAGCTCCCTAACTGCCAATGCAGTGTAACCCACACAAGTTATCACAAACCACCCCAGAGTTGTGCTAGCTTCAAGTTTAGAACTGCCAATGCAATCAGATGATTTCTTATTAACATTTCCACACACCAAACAAAACTTGTATCAGAAACATGTCTGCATATCACAATTCAAAGTGTTGGTCATAGAGACAAAAGACAGCACTTTGTTCAAATTCATATTCCTCAGAAGTTTCAGAGCAGTGATCCTCACAAACACTGACAGGTAGAATACTTTAAGGTATGTCACCAGTTAAAAATTTCTAAGCTGATCCAAACTGGCCCATTTTATACAATGTAAGACAGAACCCAACAGGATAGCTTAAACAGGCAGAAACCACCTTTTCCACCAAAGAGGTGGCCCTCTCATGCCCCTCTCACACTTACTACTCACCCATTTGTGTCCCTGTATCACACTGTCCTTCACGCAAACAAAACTATTTATTATAAATGTTAACAGTGGTGTGTGATTAATGCTGAGTTGGGAGAGAGGGTTTTTTTGCTTTTGTTTTTATTCTTGCTGCTACTTTTAATCCAGATAAGCTTGTGTGTTCACTACACAAATGCTTGTGCTGTCACTAGAGACACCATCAGTGTAGGAACGAGCAATCAGTGTAAACAAAACCACTTCCTTTGCACTGATGCCAGTATTACTAAATCATAGAACTACCGTGGTTGGTTCCCCTCCAAATCAAAAAAGGTAGAGTATGAAAAAAAAAAAATGCATAACAGATGTCTTGTCCTAGGGAAAGTGGTAGAGCAGGGCTTGGGGTAGAAGAAGGAAATGATCGTTTAAGTGATCCTAAATTTGCACTAGGATGCCTGTTGAAGAGATTAAGGACAAAAATATTGGACCATCTAATCTGATTTCCTGTCTTTCCACAAGTTGCAGAACTTAATTTCTGCATTAGGCTCTGTAACTTTGAAAAAACACACTAAGATTTGACCAGGGTGTCTCTTGATGTTTTCAGAGCTGAAATAAAAAAAAGCCTATCAATTTATCTATAAAGATTAAGGGTTTTTTAATTACTGGAAAAAATCTCCAACAAGTTGTTCCTTACTTCTATTTAAATTTGGCTCCTTTCAAATGTCTAGCTGTAACATCCTAGAACACCCTCCAAATTTAACCACTCGCACTTAGTATTTTCTATCTGTCAAGGTAACTATACTTATCAAATCATCTCAAGCTTCTTTTTGAAAAACTGGAACAGTTAAGTTCATAAAACATTTTCCTAGCCTTTAATCATTTTTGTAGCAACATTCTCTCCAGTTTTTAAGTTATGCAAAAAAAACCCATTCAAACTTTAAAAATCAAATACAGGCTTCTAACACCAGTCTCAATCATGCTATTTATAGAAGTATAATCATCACCTCTCTACTCCAAGGATCATGTTAGCCCTCTTTACCACAGTATTAAACCAAGCTCATGCCATTCTATTCCAGTCTGACCCCTAAATCCTTTCCAGATTCACTGCTTCCTCACCGTCCCACACTATGTCTGTCATTATTGTCCACATTCAAGAAATATTCCTTTTTGCCTTTGTATTCAAACACATTTTGTCCAGAAAAAAAGGCAAGCATCTGTCTCCTGTCATGCTGTAACAGTTTAACATCTATCTGAAAAAATAAAAGCAGATTCCTTTTATATGGCAAAAGAATACAGGTGGTGTTCAAAGAAGTGAGAATGATCTAAAACTTTTGAACCACATGGCCTCAAATAAGATAGCTTGGCTATGATAAGGTATAGCTGTTCTCTAAACAAGCACATGTGTAAAACTAAAAAGTTTTGCTTCCCACTAGAAATTTCTAACTTTATACGCTGCTGCCTAAAGCAGAACTCAGTTGAAGAATACTTCACAAAAAAGTCCTAACCTTTCATAGTTTCCAAAGGGCAACTCTTAATCACAGTTCATGTACCTTGAAGTAGGTTCCAGTTAGCCAGATACAGGTGAAAAATAACAGTTTTTAATAAAAACTACGGTAACGTTTTCATTAAGTTAGTATTTGGTCACATTAAGAACAAACCACTACAAACTGAGAATACGAAGATAAGATCCTGTTTGCACAAGGGTAAACGATCATTTACTGTTCATGTAAATAAATTTTTAGGTAAAAATACATAGTCACTAAAGCTGATGTACAGAAGTGTCACATCCAAGAAAGCTGCCTGTGGCAAAAACTGTAATTCTATCTTCTCTTATCATGCACATTTACTTCCTATATGTTCAAATTTTTGATTGGCAGGCAACTAAAGAGAACTCAATCTTAAAAAAAAAAATTAAATTTCTTACCACTTCTAATCCAAAAATATATAGAAGTATTTTTTAGAGCTCTAGCATAAACTTAAGTTTTCAAAAGCCACTACCTTGCTTTAATCCAAATTATGAAAAGGCATTAATAACCTTGTTTGAACACATCTTGCCTCTGGATTTTTGCGTCAGATGGGTTTAAGAATTCAGTGCAATCTACTTCAAAGTTGCAGGTTATTAGGTTTTTTTAGTAAAGAAATGTCTAAATATATTTACTATATCACCAATTTCTTGCATTATTGTTATCAATGACTAGCGCAATTTATGTAAGTTATCTTGAAAAGGAGAACAAAGTGTACTTAAGCTCCTTGTAAACCCCTTTACATAATGGGGGAATCTAATACTACATCCATCACTTACCTTATCAACATCACTAAATTTTAGTCTTCCTTTACTTAGGCTACCATTATAATCAAGCACAGCCTACTTCTAATGAAAACACACTGCAAAAGCTGTTTATAAATTCTTTATAATATAGCTGGAACTACTGAACCTACTATTTCAATAAAAGAGTCATTAGAACCACAGTATTGTCTTTTAAAGAAACTCACTTGGATTTGGCCCACTTTCTTCATAATCTTGTTCACTCATTATTAAGGAAAATCAAGTCATTCCCCTCTGCTGATTCTTCACGTATCAAGAATTAAAACAGGAAACTGACAGTTGCTTCCTCCCAGCTTTATGTAAGACCTCAAATCCTGTTTCTTACTAGTATTGGATTAATCCTGAAACAAGTCATTAAGGCTTCATGCAGTGTGAAGCCTGCACATGACACAGCCAAACTACAGTCACAGAACTCTAAAGAGAATTAAGCTGGAGGATTTCTGTCAGCAACAAACACCATACTTAGTGAAATGGGCAGGATCAAGTTACTAAAACATCCCACGTCTTCACCTAATAATAAATACATTTAAAGTTCTTTTTCCATCAAATAGGTTCACTTTAAAATGCTTCCACTAAGCAGATCAGTACACATTAGCAACAAGTAGTATTAATCTATTCCAAAGATCTATCTACTATTAAAATTGCCAATTTTATGCATCAAGTACATATTAGCAGATGTTAAGCAAGCTAACCATAAGTACAGCTGCTAAACATTGATTTTATGTAGAAAGAGCTTACATTAATTGTACTTAAGATGTAGCAGATAAACTCTTTAAAATATAATTCTAGTAACTTTGCAAGCACTCCTTTTAAAAAGAAGTATTTTGAAATTATAAAGGGGTCCTCTAAGACAGGCTGCATAATTTGTTAATTCTCTTTCAAATTAGATATATCACTGTTTTCTAGTTTATGCATTAATCTAATTCACACATTCTATACCAGCCTTAAAGAACTTCAAACAAACTGTTTCAGTTCTATTAAATTGATGTTATTGCTTAGAACAGACTAGTTCCTGCGGTCAAATCTTTGAATTGCATCCAAAATTACTTTTTTCTGTGATCCTAACACCTATGCCACAAGCATGGTCAACTGTGCAAAGTTCTGTACCTCCTCATTTTGATTTTTCAATTTTTTTTTTTTTTTTCCCCCCAGGGACAGCTTCCTGTTCCTTGCTCGCAAAATAAATTGGCTTGTGCAAGCTGTCAGCAGATGTTCCACAAAGCAAGAAAGGCCAGCAGAAGGATAGAGATAGGACTGGTCACTAATCAATGGCAACAAGTTATGAGGTTGTTTATGTCCTGGTAAGTTTCTATCAGGACAGTTCTACAGGTAACAAAGCTAAGTTCTGACATATTTTCAAGGATGTTCTAAACTTTCCTTTCTGAAACTAGAAGAAAAATACACAAGCTTCCTATTCTTCAAGATTGGAATTAATCTGCTGAAAGGTTTTATGTCCTCAAAAAGTAAGCTTGTAAGAAGATGCTTTTAATTTTTAAATTTCAAACTTGTGTGCCCCTTGTCAGAAGGCAAGAAACAGAACAAGTTTTTCATTTCTTCTTCCAGAAAGAGAGAGGATTTTTTTTTTCAAAAGATACAAGAGTTTAAAAAAAAAAAAAAAAAAAACCAACTAATTTTTGCAAAGCAGTTACCACTCAACATCTCACTTCCCAAAGGCTCCCAGAATCATTTCCTAAACAGGTTGAATGCTGCTTATTTTTGGTTGCTATGAGTTAGCTAAAGGATACAGATAATTAAGGTACTAATTAAGAATGCTAGTTGTCAAAATCAGGAAGCAGATCATAAATACTGTCCAATTGACACAGACATTATTAAGCCATGCTTTCCTATAGCTATGATTCAAGAGCAAAGTTATTCAGGGACCATCTTTAAGTTCGTACACTGCTAACTGCTCATGAATCCATTTCTGAGGATTACTGTCAGATCTTTAAAAATAAGCAGGTAACACTTTTGATGCCCTAAAACTCAAGGATAGCAATGTTGAGGGTTGAGAAGCTGCCAAAGAAACAGTTATACCTCTTGTAAAGCAGGGTCAGGGCAGCACAGCAAGAATCTAGTGTTACACAACCTAGTGCATCAAAACTTCATCCAATTTTGCAACTACTTGAAAATTTGCATATGAAATCAGAGAGACTGCATTTTTCATAGACTTCATGTGGTGGGCTGACCTTGGCTAGCTGCCAGGTGCCCACCAAGTCACTCTATCACTCCCCCTTCTCAGCAGGACAGGGGGAAAAAGTAAGATTAAAAAGCTTGTGGGTCAAGAAAAGGACAGGGAGAACAGCAATTACCATCATGGGCAAAACAGACTTGACAAAATTAATTTAATTTGTTGCCAATTAATAAGAGAGTAGGATAATGAGGAAAAAAAAGAACAAATCTAGAAACACCTTCCCCCCACCCCTCCCTTCTTCCCAGGCTCAGCTTCACTCCCAACTTCTCCACCTCCTCCCCCCAAGCGGCACAGGGGGTTGCGGTCAGTTCATTATGTGCTGCCTCTGCCGCTCCTTCCTCCTCATGTCCTTCCCCTGCTCCAGCGTGGGGTCCCACCCACGGGAGACAGTCCTTCATTACCTTCTCTAAAGGTCCTTCCTATGGGCTGCAGTTCTTCAAGAACTGCTCCAGCACAGGTCCCTTCCATGGGGTCACCAGTGCTTCACAAACACACTGCTCCACAATGGGTCTCCTCATGGGGTCACACATCCTGCCAGAAAACCTGCTCCAGTATGGACTCCTCTCCACAGGCAAGAGCCTGCTCCAGTGTGGGCTCTCCATGGGCTGCAGGTTCCTTCAGGGCACATCCACCTGCTCCAGCGTGGGGTCCTCCATGAGCTGCAGGGTGGATATCTGCTCGATGGGCTGCAAGGGGGACAACTTGCATCCCATGGTCTTCACCACAAGCTGCAGTGGAATCTCTGCTCTGGTGCCTGGAGCACCTCCTCCTTCACTAACCTTGGTGTCTACATACTTGTTTCTCTCACATATTGTCACTTCTCTGTCCCAGCTGATGTTGCACAGCTTTTTTTTTTTTTTTAACCCTTTTTTACCAACATCACCGATGGGCTTAGCTTTGGCCAGCAGTGAGTCCATCTTGGAGCTGGCCCATCTTGGAGCTGGCTCTATCTGACATGGAGGCAGCTTCTGGCATCTTCTCACAGAAGCCATCCCTGCAGCCCCCTTGCTACCAAAACCTTGCATATAAATCCAATTCACTTCACCATGTATTTTTCTTTCAGCGGGGAAGGAAAAAGTGTTCACAACCACTGCTGAGAGTGATGACACCTTCTCCACCAAATTTGTCTTTGCTGTCACCACTGTTTCAAAGGTGCAAAGAGCCAAGGAAAACATATTCCAAACCTATACTACCTTGGGGTAGGGGAAGGTAAATAGAAACCTGACAGGATAATCTACACTACCAGCAGAATTAAAATTCTGCTAGCTATGGTCTGGACAGTTCACAAAGCCATGGCATACAAATAACAGTGTGTACCAGAAATGCTCCTTGTTCAACTGGTACATCAAATCAAGTAGGAAAAGCAATACTATCTGATTATGCAAAAAATACCATATAAGCCACAGGATTGTGTGGAGAAAAAAAATTGGTAGGAGAATTCATTTAAACCAAGCAACACATTTTATTAAGGCGGGAACCCTCAAGCTTTCATATTTCTACTCGGATTCAGAAAATAAGTCCCCTGTGATAACATTCTATAGTTCATTAGTCTAAAGAACAAATACAAATAGCGCTAATTGTTTCATTGCCCATGCTTTGGTATCTATTTTTATGTAAAGCAACAACATAGTTCAAAGATGCAGGAAAAGTTAATCAGGTCAGTCCTGCCAAAAGGGGTGGTTTTCTGTGTTGGGGTGGGGGTGGAACAACACTGTTATTCTGCAATGAGCTCATTCAAGGAAATAAAGCCTCTTAAAACAACTTTTTAAAAACAATGGGTTTTCTGCCATAGCTAGTTTCCTGCCGATTTGGCTCCCTAAACCAGTTCACAAACAGTAGCACTAGAAATAATAGAAATACTTTTTTTCCCAGCAGCAAGTAATAAAATCCGCTATGCATTAACAAACTATATCCCTTACCGAAGGCAACCTCACAGTGCTTACCTGTGAGCTTTTAACACAATAACAGTCATCTTAAAATTCTAAGATAACAAAACAGTACAAGCAAAGTTTTGTTATGAAAAACAGTAAAAGAACAGACCAGAAGATCTTTACTTGCCACATTTTGACGGTTGTAAAAGTATTATCACCAAAAGAAAAATCAGCAATAAGAGATCAAAAATCTCAGTAATAATATTTTCATTACAGGATCAGAGAAGTTATAATTATAAGGGTTGATATCACTATATTTGATGTTACCTTCTCCTGGAATATTCTACTTTAAAGTTGTTTTATGACTAGCATTATTTACAGTTAGCTCTTTGGCAATAAGCACAGTAAGAGAATGTTAGCATTTCATTCACATGAAATTAACACAATGGAGTAAAAATAATAATTTTCTTTCCATTTCAAGCATTAAGATCCTCTCCTTCACAAAAAAAGGTCAAAACTGCAACAGCCTAAAAGAAATGTTTAAACAGTTACAAAATGCTAATAACCACTTACTCCACAGTGAAGTTATTTAGTTTATTATCCTTAACTACCTCCTTTATTTGCCCCCATTTCCCTTGGGACTATCAATAGCCAACAGAAACACTTATATTCACAGTGATACATATAGCTGTATTAAACCATGAAAGGATCAAGTAGAGCGCTTCGGCAGAGCTAGGCATACAGCAGAAGTTGACCTGGACAGCCAACGCACCTCAGAGCAAAGAAAATCCCTATGTGTAATTCCCATGCCTGTGAACAAATGTCAGATATGCATTTATCTGCAAAAGGAATAATATTTTACATTCCAGGATTGTATTATGCAATATGACATTGGGGTGGTGGGGGAGGATAACTAATTTGGCTTCTGTAAAGGGAGATTGTCTCACATGCCTAGAAGAGTTCTTTGAAAGAATCAACAACCACACGGATAATGGAAACCTAATTTATACAGTCTGCCAAGATCTCCAAAAGACTTTTGATTAAGTCCTTCTCTGAACAAACTTAAGGAAATAAAGCAGCCATAGAATAAAAGAGAAGATATTAGATAAGCCATAGGTAAATAACTGAGTAAGAAAATAGAAGACAAATACGGTCTACTCTCAGAGATGGAAATGGTCATTGAAGTTCTGCTGGGACACATGCTGTTCCACACATTAATAAACAGCAACAAAAATAAAAAACGTGAGGTGACCAGAGATGTGACAGTTTGAAACTATTTCAAGTTATTTAGGATAGTAAAGGCACAGGCCAACTGTGGAGGGCTGCCAATCTCCAAGACTAAATGAACGTTAAACCAACAGGCAAAATTTGATGTAGAAATTTAAGAGTAGATATATGCATACAGGAAGGAAAATAATCCTAAACCAGTTGGGCTCCAACTGATCGTTACCTCTCATGAATAAGATACTTTGGTTATGATTGTTTCATAAAAGCACTAGTTCAATAATTGCTTTTCAAACCACAGCCTGAACATCAGGAATGAAAAGGGAAAAAAGTCCATGTTAGACAAACAACGGGGAGGGGGGGGAAGCAGATGGAAATCACTGTTTGTTCACAACTTGATTAGCATATGCAATTCTAGAACTTCCCCCATTTCAAAATGAACAGAAGTAGAAAAAGTTCAGAGAAAGAAAGAAAGTAGATCAATAAGTATGGAATAGCTTCCACGTAAAGAATGGCTAAATAAGAGTCTTCAGTTTGGAAAAAAAGGTGATAGGGTTAAGATTGGACAAAGTTTATAAAAACCTTGAGTGATCTGGAGAAGCACCTGACAAGTACTAGCATGATTTGATGCCTTTAATCTGATGGCTGAATCAGAAAACAAACAAACAAGAGGTAATTTGCCTTTGAGCAGCAGATCTTACTGCCACAGTTTCTGAGGTGCCAAAAACATATGTTAATTCCTGACTGTATAAGAGAATGGAAGAGAAATTCACTGAGTGTATTTAGAATACAAACAAATTTAGAACTTAAAAATCTAAACTCACCAAAAAATGAGAAACA
Source organism: Platalea leucorodia (assembly GCF_965183815.1). Classification (NCBI taxonomy): domain Eukaryota; kingdom Metazoa; phylum Chordata; class Aves; order Pelecaniformes; family Threskiornithidae; genus Platalea; species Platalea leucorodia. Next base: position 105,852,344 of record NC_138823.1, read on the forward strand.
AATCCAATTTCATAGAAGGCTCATCTTTTTCTGGCCCACAAGTTGTTGGAGCCTGGAAGAGCATGTGGAAAACGGTACCATATTTGCCAACCCATGCTCCCATGCATATCCCTAGACCTGAGCCTTTAGCCAGTATGGGAAATGCTGTGCACACTACTGGCTAAGCACATGAACAGGGCAGAGAGGGATAACTAACCTGTGGAGTTAAAAAAAAGTGAAGGCATCAGTTTGCATTTTTTCAGAGTACAGAAAACTGGACAAACTGCAATGGGATAAAGGGGACATGTAATACTGTCTTTTTCTGTACAGTAAGTTCTGAACTACAGACTGGTTCTGTGTTTGAGCAGAAGCTGACTGAAAATATACTAGACATCTCAGTGAGATTAGCCTGTCTTCCCTCCATTGCATATATATACACCTGCCTCAACCATCTTCTGGTTTTCCAGGAATTAGCATTTTACAGAAATTCACTACATTCGTGCTTCTTTAGTTATGTGACGACTTCTTAGTAGATGACCAGATTTGTCATTGATATTCCTTGTATTTGAGGGTCTTCAATTTGAAAAAAGATTTTGTAGGAGTTAGTTCTCGTATTGATTTCTAAATAAGACACTGCTGTGGCTAGGCAAATAATACTATGGGATGCTAAAAATACTAGTTATGTTTTGAAACACCTGACATGAAGAGCTGCTAATGAAATAGAGATTTGGTCAATTTTACAAAGTTTTGATGGTCTGTCGAATAGACAGTCACTACTGATATGTGTGAAGAAAACAAAAAACCCAACACAAATCAAAGCCAGAATTTATCATAAAACTTCCATTACTGACTACAACAGACTCCTTTTTCCTTCTCTTCTTCAACCAGTTACTATTTCCTGACTAAGTTTCTCTTGTAGTGTATTATAAACACATTAAAAGACACAGGCACAAAGTAGCAGAAAGCATGTGTGCATTATTTGAGTCAGCAGGCTCTGACCCTCAACTATGTTGTTCCATCCAAGCATTAATTTCCACTCTGCCTCCCTACTCTTCCCAGGTACTACTTTGGCCAGTGCTATAATCCAGCCAAATAGCCACTCACCCAAGTCTTCCCCTCCTTCACACATGTGAGGGTGTCACCTAACCAGAAAATACAAGGCTATAGAATTTCAGATCATTATGAAGGAGTAAAGAGCACAGAGTAAGAACATCCCAGCTCCATTATCACACAGATGAGTACAGATAAGAATGTGTGAAAAGGAATAAATGCACAGAATAATTGATAAGTGCCTTGCTAATAAGATACCAGAACTACATTATAGCATTGTGGGTTTGGTGGAGGTTTTTTGTTGGTTTTTTTGTTTGTTTGTTTTTGGTTTTTGTTTTGTTTTTTTAAAAAAAAAGTACTAGTGCAGTCAAGGAAATTCCAGAACAACCACTTGGTTTTTAAGCCAGACAATTCAATCAAAACTGATAAAATTCTAGACTCCTAAACAATTGGAACAATATTATAGCTGATCTATACAGGCCAAGGGTGAGTCAAAGGAGAAGTTTCCATTCTCCCTCTTTTTTTACTTCCATCTCCACTCTCAGCTTTACCTCCCTCCCACCTTGACACAACTCTAGCCATTCTCAGACTTTTTGCAGCACTCAGTCACATCAACTCCAAAACAGGGGAAGCACATTTTTCCCTCTGCAGGGACAAAGCATGTTTTTCCCCTCTGTTTAGTTTTCTGCCAGTTTAGCATGTTGAACCAGCCCAGTGAAGTGCCTGATGAGCACCAAGGTCCAGTGTAGGAAAAAGGAAGGGAACCCAGCAATGTGAAGGAGGGCAGGGAAGGAAATGTTTTACTCCTTAGCCTTTTTCTCAAGGTTGGAGCAGGGGGAAAGGCAAGCGCTCCTTCTCTGAGCAGCAGGTTTTTAGATAGGCTTAAGTACAACAGCTTTTAGCTGTAGTAATATTTTAGAATTCTTCAAAGTTTTCAGAAGAATGAGTCAAGGAGAATTATTTGATTACACAGCATTAACTTAACAATTTTATACATTACAGGTTTACATACCACAAACATCCATATAATACCAGAGGCAACATTAAATATGTCGTTCACCTCCCAAACCTCTGTCTCCAAGTATAGCATTTAATCTCTTAATTAAGTCAGAGCTCTCTGACTATACTTGTTTACAAGTCAATGCTTTCTCTTTTCAGTGTTTTCCAGTCTACTCCCTATTTTACAGGCACATTAACAGGAAAGTCATACATAAATTCATCCTCTCAAGTGATATAGATCCGGAACAGTAGACAATTTAAACATATTTTGCAAATATAACTGCTAGTCCACACAAATTCTACTTAATCACATGAGGAATTAGTCTTTTTTTTTTTTTTTTTTTAGATCACAATCCTGAAGGTTAGAAATAAGCCACTACAAGAGTGCCAGTTCCACTCTTCCCCTCACCTCCCAAGATTTCCAAATGTTCCAAGCCTTCCAGATGCTTCGTATATACACATGGTCTAACAACTCCTGTCTAACTATGCCTGTACGTACGTTCAGTATTTTGAGATGCCATCTGATGAAACACCACACTCCATACCTTTCTGACTAGCTCTTCTACCATAAGGAAAACTGCCCAAACAGATTAATGCTGTACTGGTGTCATCCATCCAGTACAGGAAACAAACCGTTGCCACAGTTCATACTATTTTGTTTTTCCTATTCCATTTAGTTTGGAAAAAAAGTGGTAGTTATTAGAACACTTGGAACACATTACCAAAGGAAATGCAACTACATGTAGTATATATCTTTTACGGGCAGGTAGGGGTTTGAGGAGAGAAAGGTCGGAGGGAAAACAACCCAACTTTGTCAGCTCAGTGTTTTACTGGATCACCTTCCTCCTTAGCAGGGAATCTTTATGCAAAAAGAAATTAAAATAATGTAAATATATTAGGTTTGTCAAGTATCTGTTTTCATCTCTTTACATTCACATCCCATATCACATGGTATTAGCCTTATTTATCTGTGACTTATACCACAAAAAGCAGAAGCCACCATTATGAGGAATTGCTAGCAGTGATTTAAGCACCATACTTGGTATTGCCGCTGCAACACTCTTCAGAAAGAGGAAGTGTTAAGGGCTTCTGAGCCAAAGGAAGAAAGAGCTATTGCTTTCCTAGCAGTGCCTTATCATCCGAGCGAGAAAAGCACTCATTTCCCCACCACCGCTTGTTGAGAACCACTCATCCCGCTGCAGAAGAGGCTGCCCTAACCAGACCCCCACTCGCGATGCCCGAGCTCCACCTCAGGCTTGATTCTGCTCCCTCAGGAAGCTTCAGGGGCGAGGCCTAGCAAGGCTCCTAACACCACGCCATCAGGTAGCAAACACCTACTCAACCCAAGGCACGGTCGCTGGTGCAAAAGCACACGGCTGGACAAACACCTGGAGCAAGCCAGGTTAAGACTGTACTCTTCTCGAGAGTCTGAATCTTCCCTCCTACCTCTCTCTCTAATGAGCTCCAGCAGGACTTGGCTTTTAAATAGAGCTTCTACGACTGCCTGCCGAACTGCCAGCTGCACTAGTTACTCCCGCTCCCCTCTACAAGCGGGAGACAGACCGATCGCCCCACACCGCCCGGGCGGGCGCCGCGCCCGCCCCCGGGCTGCTCCGCTCCTCCGGCCGGAGCCGCCCGGGTGCGCTTCCTCCTTTCGGCCAGCGGCGACGGCTTATGGAAACAAAGAGAAACAAGCCCTCAGCCACCCCAGGCGCCGGACTTTCGCCCTCCCCCAAGGCGCGCTTCTCCACCTGGGCAGGTAGCCCCGGCACCGCCCGCTGCGGAGAGGCGATGCGGCCTCTCCACAGGCTACAGGAGCCCCCCGGCGGCGAGCCGGGCCGCCCCACGCGGCGGCCCCGCACACAAAGCGCCGGCGCTGCCCTAAGGCGCTGCCCCCGGCACCTCCCCGCTCCCCCCTGTCTCACCGGATCCCCGGTCCCTCTCGTCGTCGTCTTCCTCCTCCTGCCGCTGCCCATCCCGCTCTGCCGGCCCCCGCTCCTCGCCCTGCGCCTCTACCGGCACCACCGTGAAGCTAGTCGGCATGGCGCAGACCGCCCCGGGACCCGCTGACGCCTCCTCCGCGGGCAGCGGGCAGGGTAAGCCTGGCGCTGCCGCCTCCCTCACGTGAGAGCCATTTCCTCACGCAGCAGGGGGCGGGGGCGCTGTCTCGGTGCCGGCCCCCGCCCCCTCACCGCCTGACTGACGGCGCCGCGGCCGCCGTTCCGAAATGAGAGGCCGGGGCCCGGGGCCGAGGAGGAGGAGGAGGAAGAAGAAGAAGAAGGGGGTGCTGTGACTAGGTCTGATTTACATACGCGCAACTTCCAGCTCGGGACGGAGGCAGGTCGGTGGGAGGTTTTGCTCGTCGGCGGGAGGGGAAGAGGAGCGCCGGGGCGTTGCCGGGAAGAGGTGTCTGCCCTGAGTCGAGCAAGTGCCGCTGGGGAAACAGCCCGAGAAGGGTGTGCGCGTGTCTCTGAGTGTGTGAGAGCCGCCCTGGGACGTTTTACTGAGTTTCAGGTACGGCTGTTGGGCACAAAAAATGCTTCCTCTCTTTTTCAGACCTTGCCTTGCAGATATCCTTGCAGCACTAGGACCACCACGTTGCTGTTCCTCAGATCCCAGCAGACAGAAACTGGCTTCCCAAAGACACCAGAGCCAGACTGTAGGGCCCTGATCCTCCAGGTCTCTAAAGGGGTGGCAGCATCCAGAAGGCCCAAGCAGGACACCTTTTGGACAAGTGGAGGAGAAAGTCCACTCTGTGCCTTGGGACTATCAGGAGATGAAGATGATTCCCAGAAATCTGCTGTCCTACACAGCAGCTGTGGGTTGCAGGGGACAGCTGAAGGCCCTATGAAGGCCCTGGTTGGAGTCAGCATGTAAGCTCTGACCTGAAGTGAAGCAGATTCAATGAATCAGGGGATGGGCAGTGTATCAAACTAAATATTAATGATGTAGCACTAGTGATGAGCTGTAGCTCTTGGTTGCCTTAAACTTCCTTCCTAGAGGAGGCTGTAGCATCTCTACTGCAGAAGTAAAACGCCCAAATGTTAGTTTTTTTTATATATATATATATATATATATATCTTCCTTTTTATTTTCCTATGCCTCTCTGCTAAATCTGTGATAATGTCAGGTTGAAAACACACACAAACATAACTGTAAATATATCTCTCTGCTTATAAGAAGATTCTGCTAGGTTCACCTTTTTGTATTCCAACTAGAGGCAGAATTTCCTAGCATTTTTCCTCGGGTGCTATCTTTCTTTCCATTATTGGAGGGTTGTAAAACAAAGATGGAAACAAGTTCTATGCACTGTAGTAACAAACTGCCCAACTATTTCTCAATAAAGAAAGCAAATACATTTTATGTGTCAGGAAAGCCAGCCAACTTAATGAGCTTGCAAACTGATAGAAAACTGCTAATCTAAATGAGGCCTTTCTATAACCTATTGCAATGGCTACAATTACAGCTTCAAATTTGATTATTGACTAAAATTATAATACATCTTGTCATGCTGAAATACTAACAATTTTATTCCCTGTGTATAATTGTGTTCAACTAAATAAATGTAAAAGCCCGTATCTGTATTAGATTTACTGGGTTTTTTTTAAATCATAACTTTCACAGTAGTTGAGAATATATTGTCTCTGTGGATCGTTTCTTTTTTTTTTATCATGACTCAGTGTCCCCATGTTGTTGTATACTATCATCCAGTGGAGTACAGTTGGACAGTGGCTATCAGAATAGCCTGAGGAAGTAAAACATGATTAAACGGCACCTTTCCAGCCAAGAACCAAATGGAATTTTTCACCCAAGTTTGAAGCAGGGAGACAACTGGTGCTGAAATTACATCTTTTGGTGACCAAAGAGCATGGAAACAAGAGCCAGGTTTTAGAAGAGGTTTTTTTTTTTTCAAATTTAACTGTAATTCAGTGACAAACATAGCCATGGTAGATTCCAGGAAAACAGGCTAGGTTGTGCCTGCTAGATGGACTTTGATCACACTTATCTAGAGACTGCGTGCTGCAAGCTAACTGACTAAGAGATGCTAGTTCCTTTTAGAAAAGCTGTCTACATCTCTACAACGACCTGTTCTCACAGTGTTTCTTTAGACATAAGCTCTCAATCAGCCAATTTTGCCCTACAGGAATAAATGCCTATGCTGGAATGGAAAGGGAAGTCCTGATTTGAGTTGCAGCATAATTTAGGATATTATACCTTGAATTGTTTTCTAAATGGAAGTTCAAGAAACTGTATGAAAGGGCTGGAGGCTGAGCAAAGTCTTGTAACTCTTCATGAAATATCACCTGGTTTGCAGCCAAGGAGATGGCCTCAGCCAAGGAAATGATGCTTAATTTTGGACTTTCAATTTTTTCACCTTTTTAAAATTTTGAACTTTTACAGCATAAACAGAAGGGCATTGTTTTCCATAGCTAGGCAGCTCACATGACAGTGGTTTTCTAAAGTCAGACTGAGTAAGCCATGGATACGGCGAGTCTGGTCCCTCAGCGCATACAGCAAGGAGAGTTCCAGGTAATTACTTCTCAGCTGAGAATTAGAATGCTCATGTTTTTATCTTCTTTTTTTTTTTTTTTTTTTTTTTTTGAATGTAGCTAAGTAGAAAGCAACTATTATTCTGTCTGGTAATCTTCTACACAGGGGCTAGAGCGCTCTCCACTATTCCTAAGAGTGTGCTACAATGAAACTAATAAATGAAATTATTTTTGTGTCTTTACCTTGGTGGTGATATCTTAAAAATAATTGGCCTTGAAAGGAAAAATACATAGTTTTCTGTAGCTTATTGGATTTAGTCTGAAAGTCTTAGCAAATGTGGATTCCCAGAAGAGCTTCTCAGAACTGACACTGATTGATAGAAAAGATAGATGATACTGCCATACTGATACATCTGAGCTGCCAAGGTATATTATTGTTGATTTCAACAATGACACATTAGGGACACCTTATTAAATGTTTCAACAGAGTAAATCAATGAATGTTAATGGAAGGAGTAGGACTATAGAGAAAGGGTGAAGAAAAGAAAGAATAAAATTAGTACACTTTTTGTTTAAAATATCACTTAAGAGTTGTAAGGAATATGGAACTGGAAATAAATCAACCAAAGCTGATATAACTGAAATCAACTGTAATTTAATGAACAAAATTATAAGAAAGTCATATATGCTGCCCACCTACTTACTCCTAGAAACAGGATCCAATTAAGGCCAGCGTGCAAAATGGGCAATGATAGCAAAGGGCTTAAGCAGTAACAAGAAAATAGTCTACTAGCAGTAAAAGGCAGCCCAACCAACGCTCAGTACAGAAAATTAAGTACTCAATACTTCTGTACTTCATCTTTCATTTGAAATTAAAGGGTCTCTGATGCCTAGCAAAATTAAACACTTCTGGCAACTTTGGCCAGAATTAGGAAAGACCAGGATACAGAATACTTTTATCAACTGAACGTTTTTGAATCCACGACACCTAATGAAATTATCCTTATCATATTAAATAACTATATAAAACAATCTTAAAGCTATTAGTAGACACCCATATTTTTTGCATCTGTTAAGACTGGGACCAAATCACCACCTGGACAGCCTTGCTTCGTGTCTCCCATCCCTGAGTATCTTTCTTCATCCAATCCAACATCTTTCTTTCCAGTAAAGGCAGGCGTTACAATCAAGCTGCCATCTTTTACGCAACTCTACTGTCCTTATATTTTGATGAAAACTGTCATTCTGTCACCAAGGCAAAAGGGTTTCTTTTGGAATTCATTCACTATTTCCCATCGGCAGGCCGGTGTTCAGCCATCCCCAGGAAAGCAGGGCTCCATCGCGCTAACGGTTACTTGGGAAGACAAACGCCATCACTCTGAACGTCCACCCTTCCTCCTTCTCCCCCCAGCTTTATATGCTGAGCATGATGCCATATGGCATGGGATATCCCTTTGGTCAGTTGGGGTCAGCTGTTCCTGCTGTGTCCCCTCCCAGCTTACTGTGCCCCCCCAGCCTCCTCGCTGGTGGGGCAGCCTGAGAAGAAGAAAAGGCCTTGATGCTGTGTGAGCACTGCTAAGCAATAACTAAAACATCCCTGTGTTATCAACACTTGTTTTCATCAGAAAACGTGATCAGCAGAAATGAGATCTTCCTGTTGCATGGTAAAGCAAACATTTGTTTGCCAGGATTGTAAAAAAAAAAGTAAAAGTCTTAAAAAGTAAAGGTATTCCAATGGGTAGAATGAGTAACGAGTGAAATTTCTCAGGCGAGCACAGTAATTTAGAGGAAGAGTTACATGAAGTTGTGGTGGGACTTAAAAATACGTTTCTGATGTGGCAATAATGGCGTGTGGCAGAAGACAAAGCAGTATTGGAATCGGAATTCAAAATGCAGGAATTGATGCGTGCATATTTAAACAACTGCAGAAAAGACTCACAAAAATGTTTTTTCCAGGAAATGAAGAAAATGGCTTAGAGTAAGACAGTTTTAGACTATTTTCTATGGATAAGAGCATGAGATGACCAGATTACAGCATGAGACTAGTTTTGCAGGTAGATAATATGGGGTACTAAAGAGCAATTAATCAAGTATAAAATCACTGATTGGATGCCAGAACCAGATGAAGAGCTATTGGCTCAGTCCTGGGGGAAATTAAAGGCTTCTGAAGTACATCAATCTGGGCAAAATCCAGTAGTTTACCCTGTAAGCTTAAACTTCATGGATTTAAAAATCTGTACAGCAACCTCTATTCCTACTACTTTTCCTTTTCTTTGAAGTCTGCAGCCATTTTTGCACATAACAAGAAGCTATCATCTTGATTTATGCATCCATCTACCTAGTGATCTTTTTTTGTTTTATTTGGGAATAGTTTCTTTACCAATTATTTTAAAATGTCTGGAACCAGATTCATTTTGTGTAAACTGGAGGGATGCAAGGGGACCATAGTGAAAGGGACTTTAGATTTTATTTTTTCTAATCTAATATATTTGTCCAGAGAGCTATCTCAGTCAGGTCTTCCTGATGGAGATACAGCCTATACTGGCAAAAGAATACTTTGGCTGATGATCACTTAGGACAGCATCCTAAATAGAACAAGTCATACTTACAGAATATACTTTCTCTTAGCTGGTTATACTTTTATGTAGGAATGGGGGGGGGGAGGCAATCAAATCTCTGCCAAATGGTGTCAAAATTTAAACGGATTAGATATAGGAGGAGATTAGATAGGATTAGAACAAGGAGACCGAAAACCTCCTTAGCCAGAGTTGATTTTTCATCCTGTCAAAGCCAGGGAAATAGGCAGCAGCAAGTCGTATCAGAGAACGGAGTCAGAAATTGCTCAATTAACTCAGAAACTGCTGCAAGATCGCCCTTTAAACGCAGACTTTGTGAAGACAACCTGCCCTCATGATTGGACAAGAGAAAAATAGAACATAGGTGGAATAAACTACCTACGAGAAAGATTACACAGGAAGAGATTGGGAGGAACCAGTTGTCATCATTGTATACAATGTGTTTGGGCTTGAATGGACAGAAATGGGTGACTTCCTGTCTAGCTGAGAGAATGGGAAACCTGGAAAAGCTAGGGAATAGATGCAGCCTTGATCTGAGTGTGGGCAGAGAAGTGCTGCAGCTGTGACTATCACATGGTCCCTCTGCAGTTCAGTGCAGGGTTACATCTATGCCCTTCCTCTGGTATTGCTGAAACATGTAGATTCCACCACTTTTTTGCAAGGCTAAAAGCTCTTTTTCAGCTCTCCTCAGTGTCATTTGACCCTTAGTCACATCTCAAGCTCTGGAACTTGTTTCTTTATATGACTTCTTCACAGGGCTGAATTTTGATCAAAACCAAACATAAGAGTCCATAGAGTATGGCTGCAACCAGAGGGGTTCACTGCCACATCCACCTGTGTGACCTGCCACTTCTTTCTGCTAGCATATTCTCTATTTGTATCTGTTTCTAGATCAGTCCACTGCACGCCATTGTTCCATAACAACTCAACACAGACATACCCCTCTCTCTTTGTACGTAGTCTGCCAGGCCAGCCCCATACCATCTTTGCTGTTTCTATTTAACTTTTCCACAGCCAAAACCCCACTCCTTTACCAGGTGATACCAGGCTAATTTCATTGGAACACGCCAGCTTTGCCAAATGTATTCTTAGCTGTAACTGAAAAATTGTATCTCTGTCCATCTTGTTTTCTTTTGTTTTGTCTCCTCTGGCTGGGCTTTATCTGCATCTGGCTCATGTCTGACCTCATTCTAGCTGCTGGAACAAGTTAGTACACTGCCATCCTCTTCCTTCCTAAACTACTGAACTGTGTACACCTTTCCCATTCTTCCTTACTGATTGCTATGTGACACCATTGCAAGACCACTGTATTATAGATTGTCCACAGATTTTACACTGTTCAGTTGATGTAATCTTAGCAGTAATAATAGCAATCTAAGAGGGTGGTGCCCCTAACCTTAAAAGCATAGGGGAACACCAACAACTTAGAACATTCAGGAGGGCTATGCCCCAGTCTTAGGAGGCCACTAAGAAATTCCCAAGCAAGCCCTGCCCCATGCAAAGAGGCTAATCCTGTGAGTCTGACCAAGAGGTCCGTACACCTTGACCCAAGCTACCAGGATGAACGTGGCAGTTCCTGGGGCAGCATTTGGGCTTTGCACTGTGCTGCAAGGTACAGGCAACATTGCACACAAAAAAGAGAACAAAAATGCCAATTTTGGGAGAATGTGTAGGTGGGGACCATAAGCGTGGGCAATTTGGTGCTGGCTAAGGAGTCTGCAAGCTTCTTAGCAGACTAGAAGCTGGGGGGGGGGGAGGGGAAGAGGGGATGGGGGAACAGTATCCTGCTGTGGTTCTGCTGCTAACTCCATGGCAAAAATGTCATTTGGGACATACATCCCTGTTTTCTGCATACACTTTATGTCATCAAAAACATAGCCCTTCCTTGCCTCTAGATTTTTAACATGGGCATGAAGCACAGGTGCTGGTTTAGATTACAGATCTATCCATAGCACATTCCACTCTTCTGGCCTTCACATCTGTGATGCTTTCCATGCAGGCTTTGCATTTCTCACAGAAAATCATAACCAAATAAACAATTTATTTTTCAATAGCCAGGGCCTTGTGCTTCTGCAAACATACCCAGACCTGCACATCAGTCTGCAGCTGGGGCATCGTACTCTTACATCCACGTTAACTTCACAGTTGTATGACAAGCAGAGCTGGCAATATGTACAGTCATGGACGTGATTACACCACCTATGACAAACACAGCACCAAAGCTTCTTGCCCTAAATAACTTTCTGACATCACTTTGATAAGCTTGATCATGTGAAAGGAGGAAGGGATATCTATGGTGATTGTTTGGCTTAAAAATACCCCAAATTTTTTTTCCCCTCAGAATGGAAGATGATGCATATATAACATGCAGCAGGTCTTCAGGCAAGGCAATATCACTCCGTATGACCTTCCTGTGCATAGACTTCCCCAGTTTGTGAGGCAGCTCTTCTGCACCAATTAACAATTGTACATTTGTCAGATCCCTCACTGCTCTAAGTCCTGTGAGACTCCCAGCAAAACAGAGGTTATAGTTACCATTATTTAGATCAATTAACTAGTACCAGTTTTTGTCTATGATTGTAGAATGGCAGATACAACTGTAGGGTTCTGTGTCCTATGCTCCCAACTGCTTTTATAGTAATGATAGCCAAGGAAAGTCTGATTAAAAACATAGCTCTTATTTACTCTGTAGGAGAGTACTGATGCAGTCTAAAATTCTCTCTGCTTTCATATTGCTTAAATTAATAGTGGGAGAATATAAAGGGTTGTGCATGCTGACAGTTTCAAGATGGAGCAAGGCATAATCACCAGGTTCAAACAGTTAGCATGAGTGGTTAAAACAAACATTTCATACAGTTCTTGTAGTGACACCTGGCCTAAATTAACAAATCTGTATTCTTCTACATATTGCCTAGCTCCAAACCCCTGGATGTGCCGTTACCATTGCTGCACATCCTCCATGGATGCCTCCCGCTTTACCTCCACTGCTACATTTGGGTGTAGAGGTAACACTGCACTTTCAAATGCCCCCTCAGAACTTGGGTGTGCTGCCAGTGGCCCCTCCTGGTAGATGTCCTTATTGTGAACTTGTTCACAACGGGCACAGCCCCTTGTTCTATAGGGTGAGTGCAGTATCAAGGATGTCGCATCCAGGGGATCCTCTTCTGTCCTAGCGGGACACATGTCCATTGCCCAGCAGACTCAGAAAAACAGTTTACACTTGCAGGACTTGTGGTTGCCATAAGCACTCTCTAGCAAGATGCTCATAATAATGCAGAAATTGTTTCACTTTACTAATGAGCAGTCTTTGTTGTAACAGTGTTTTCTGTTTTGCTCGGCCAAGACTTATCTGCAACACCAGCAATTTTATGCCCTCCACCTTGCCAGCTACTCCTCTGGACCCAATAATAACCATGGTCTTCAGCTCTGCAGAACCCCCAGTGTTTTTTTCTGGTACCCTTGGTCTTTCAGCCATAGCTGTGGTCTCTAAGATCACGTGTCTGTAGGCTGCATCCCAAAGCCTGGGTCTTGCTGCTTCCACAGTAATCACGGTCTAACAGCACAGTCTTTATTTCACTCTTAGTCTTCTGCTTTTCGTTTGTAACATCAGCCTAAGGATAAGGAAACACAAGCTTCCGACCCAACAATTAGTAGTTTTACAAGTTGCTGTAAGCTCCCGCACAGCTATGGGTAAAGGATGCTTCCCCGCAACCCACATTCTCCGAGTGAAACTTACCTTGAAATTCAGTTTACGGCCCGGCTCATGCGGTCTTTTACAAGAAGCCCTTCGGGCTCAGACTGCTCACTAGCGTCTCATAAGGGCTTCTCTACAACAGACAGTTCTCCTGCGACAGGCTGGCTTTTTCAGCCGGGGGAAGGCGCAGACTGCTGTCGTAGCAGGTTACTAGCGTTACTACCTAGCGTTACTACCCTTGGCAGCCAAACTAAAGCATTTCGCAGGATTGCTAGTTCAGTGCAACTGTCTCTCTTCTCTCATTCCAGTACTAAGAGTGAGGAATTTGTCCTGGGGCTTCCTGTGTCTTCAAACAATACAGCTGTCGTCTTTTCTGCTAGCAGGAATCTGCTGCCCTGTAAATGTCAGAAGTCCAGCCACAATCCTACTATGCTGCACAACAAATGGAAAGTCATTAGGACAATGCATGACACAGCAGTCTTTTGAATTTGTTCATTCTAGTATCGGGCTCATCTGCTTTGAAGACTGCACAAGCTGTTGAGCAGCCACTGTGCCTGGCCTTAGAACTTGAATCTCAATAGATTAAAATCACATGGGGTTTACCAGTAGTAGTTCAAAATGTTAAGTTAATATATTTTGTAAGCCATGTTCTACAACCACAGGAACATATCACTGAAGATGCTGAGCCAAAGAAACAATACCTCACAGAGCATAACAGAGAATCCATTGTGTCATCTCTAGCTGCTCTGCAAGAATAGAATAGAATAGAATATATACATACATAGAATAGAATAGAACAGAACATATACATGCAGTGTGGTGATCAAACAGGATTCACTGGTCCCTTTAATACTTATTGGTCTTAAGGATGAACAAAACTTCCCATCTAAGTGGCAAATTGTCATAGAATGGAGTGATTTATTTTTCCTGTCCCTTGATAAGTTGTAACTCCATGCTATTACCTGGCACCCTGTCCACCTTAAAACCAGGAAGCTTTCCGACGCTTAACCCAACAAGCACATCTCCTGGGCTAATCTGTCAAAAGAACTCAGTGCCCACTGCAAAATGAACTTCTCAAGTCTCCTGAGTCTTCAGTATATTGGCATTCCCATCCACTCCTCTGTGACTATGCTCACCCTTTAAAGCAGGCCAAACTCTGGTTGAGGGTCCACCTCACATTTGACAGGGAAGGGGAGGGAAGTTTCACCAATGCTGCCTTTTGAAAGTGTAGCAAACATTATATAAAGAGCCTGAAGGAACAGATCTCAATCTCCCCCCTCCCCACATTGCCTACCATGCAAAACTTCTTCACTTGTGAGCTTTGGTATAATCATGAGCTTCAGGCATAACCCACCTGTTTCTCCTTTGATCACTGTCTGCAGTCATTAGCTCATATTTGCCTAAATCTCCCACTCCTATTTCAAGCAGTTTTGTCCCTCAGTGTGCCATCAGAATGGTCTGCCCACACTTTCCAAACGCCTGGATCAGCTTCATTTGTTTTCAAAGAGTATTGCTGGTTGCTGTCCAGGTTGCAGTATGCTCAGGAATGCTGTTGAGTGTATGTGTCCCTTTCCTCATTTTGTCCTGCTCTGCTGCTCTTTTCCCATCACTGTGAGACTGTTTCCACCCATGTCTTATTCCAGAGCCTGATTTTCTGCCCTTTCAGCAGAAAATGCCCGAGCAACACCTTCTGCATTCCATGTCACTAGCTTCTCTGAGTACCTCATGATCGAAAGGCGTGCTAGAAGACTCTCCACACCTGGGCTGCTGGAGTGACAATCCCTTTGTTCCCCACCACATATACTAGCCCCCCCTGCTTTCTTCCTCCCATATCTCAGACAAACCTGCTGCTTCCTAGCTGTCTTATGCCTTTAGACCTGTCCTTGGGAAGCCAAGCTCAACAGCACAAGGCATATGACTCCAACCCAGTTTCCAGTGTCATTCATCTACAGTGGTAGATGTATGCTACCTTCCTTGCTACCTTCATGTCTTCAAGCATAAAGAAAGAAATCCTCCACATACCCCTCCAGTGTTCTCCATCTGTTTGGCACCCTTATGACAAAAGACTGCCAGCTGTAATACAATCTTCGAGAAACTCTGGAATGAAAATCCCCAGTCGTTACCCGAGTCCATGCCTTTTTCTCTCTCCTGCCCAATCTGCTTTTCCTAAAAGTCCTCCTGTCACAGATTCATATGGGGCTACTCTCCCACTCTGCACCTAGAATTGCCAAACCTCCCATCTAGTAACAATCTGGGGGTTTAGTACCTAGAGAGGGGAAAGATCATTACTGACTCGGCTGGAGGACTGAACTTGAACTGAACAACCTAACAGGGATCAGTAACTGACTGGAGCCAGTGGGCTATAGAGTAAATCCAAAATTGCACTCTTCAGCTGTGACCCTGGTGGGAAAAAAGGGAAGTCTTAGCTCTAAATGTGCATAATTCTAAAGTATTTTTTATTTATATTAGCTTCTTTCACATTAATATTTTCAATTTGTAGACCTGGATAATGTTTTGAAAAACATTTTACAGGGTGACTGGTTTTAGCTTATATTCACTTCAAGAGTAACACATCAGCCACTACTCAGCTAATTCTTTAAGGTATTTTTTGCAAATCCTTTTGCTTCTGAAAACAAACCTTTTCTATAAGTTTTTGATATAGCTGGTAAGATGTCCATTCGACAGAATCAACTGACTTTAATAAGTTTTTGATGATAGAAGCTGTTTGGCCATTAAAAGTATTTGCATCATTAAGGAATTAAATATCAGGTAATACTTAAAGAATGCTTTATTAATCTCAGAATAACAAGAGCTCTCTCTTCAAGGGTGGCAAGAAAAAGCCAATGCCTTTCTAAATTATTTTAATTTTAGGCATTCTTTGATGCAAAACAAAACTGTTACGAAGCACCGAAATATTTTCATTCACTTAAATCTCCTGTTAAAAATCTGCTGTTCTTAACATTATTATCCCCCAAATTAATATTTGAATTTAACTATAACCATCTTTGAATTTGCAAACACTGTAGTAACTGAAGGACTACAGCCGTATCATAAGTGAGTTACAAAATTGCATATACAGCTTATGGGATCCTAGGAAACCATGGAAATTTTATTTCCTTTCATTTAATCCATTCTGTTCTATCAGAAGATATTCTATTCATAAATGTGTAAAACTACCGAATGGTAGACATTAGAAAAGTGAAAAAGCTGTATCAGAATAAACAACAACAACAAAAGATTAATAACTATCAAATTTGGAACAAAACCACCATCAGAAGCCATAAGCATTGAACACTTCAATGTGACTGCAGAATTACCTCTTTTATCAATTAATCAATCATGATCTTTTTGAAAAAGTATAGCATAGATGTTAGTATATTGATAGAATTGGTCATGACTTCTGGACACTGTGTGCAACATTCAGAAAGATGAATAAAACAGACTAAGATAATAATGAGAATCAACAGCCTGTTCAAAAGGAAACTTAGGGAGGCCAAGACAGCCAAGAAGTCTTTGCCCAGCAAAGCAAAGACATGGAGAGAATTTGATTAACTGATCTCTATATACACTTTTGACAACTAACATTGTATGTAGAAAAAGAACTATTAAAGCTCAAGGAAAAAATTGAGTCAAGAGCATAGCTTGTTTAAGTCGACCATGAATTGTAGGATCATATTGGTTGGAAGGGACCTCAGGGAGGTGATCCAGTTCCATTACCTGCTCCAAGCACATCCAGAAGGTTGCTCAGGACCTCACATAGTTGAGTTTTTAATGTCTTCAGGGAAGAGGATTCTGTAACATTTCTGAGCAAACTCATCCTGTATTTTACCACCCTCATGGTAAAAGTTATTTTGCATGTATCAAGTGATAATTTCTCATGTTTCAACTTGTGTCTATTTCTTCTCATCCCTCTACAGTGCACTCTAGCTCTGTCTTCTCTATACCCTCCCATTAGGTAGTTGTGAACAGCGATAAGATCTCTTCTTAGTCTTCTCTCTTTGAGGCTGAACAAATCCAGTGCCTTCAACCTCTCCATGTCCGTCATGTACTCCTGCCTCCTGACCAACTTGGTGGTCCTCTGTTTGACTCAGTCCAGTCAGGTCTTTCTTGTACTGGGAGGCCCGCAGCTGGACCCGGTACTACAGAAGTCATCTCAAGTGCTGAACAGAGAGGAGTAATCACTTCTCTCGACCTGCTGTCTTCGTGCTTTCTAATACAGCACAGTAGGCGGGAGGCTGCCTTTGCCACAAGGGTGCACTAACTCACATTCAACTTGCTGCCCACCAGGACCCCCTGCCCCCCAGGTCTTTTTATACAAAGCTGCTGGTTATTCCATTCCAGGTGCATGGCTTTGTGTACATTTAGGCTGAAGACTAAAATAACTTCTCATAGTCAGGACTGGAGAAAATGGAAGAACCATGGGATAAAAATTTCATTGATTTCATATAGGTCTTTATCAGCTACTTCTTAGTAAATATATTACATTACTTACTGAGTACTTAGATGTCAGCTAACAGGTAAGATGTAGCACTTCTTAAATGCCTAATAAAGTTATCAGAAATACACCTTAAATAGAAATTCATTAATGAATTATTTCATTGATATTTCGGTGGCATCAATCTAATAGCTGTTTAATCACTGCCTACTTCAATAGAATATAATTAGAATTGCATAAGCCTTTGATTGAAAATGCTGAACTGTCCTTCCTGAGCAGTCACACAGACACATACTTAATTAGAAACTCTGGCACCTATTTATTTGATGCCAACATACTGAATTTAAACACCAACCTAAACCAGTACTTACCCCAGGAGTTACTGCACTGACTGAAGACTTTTAATTAATGCTTCCTGAAACAGCATTTATTAATATCTACTAAGAGGTCTCTAACTTATTGGGTAAGCAGTAAATTCTGAAATTCCTTAAATTGTTTGTTAGAAAAAGATAAGCTCTCTAGGTGCCTTGAATGGACAGAATGTACCTTCCTGACTGTATTGTTTGATAGGCAACTATCCAACACATCCCACTACTCAGTTTTCACCAGAGCCTTTTATTTCCTAGAACTTAGATTTATAAAAAAATGCTCCCTAGTGAAACATGTAAGCTTACCCTACATACACAATTTTGAAAGATAGCCCTTTAGTTCCTACCTAGTATATAAAAAGTGTTCTATTAAGACGAGTTTTTCTTTACAGTGATCATGATTTTTAGTTTAGTTTCTTACAGCTCCTTACAAGTGAAGCCCTCTAGTCCTTTGACTAGAATAAATTCCCTACACTTCAAGGGAATAAATGTGGATGTAGCAAGAAGACTGGACATTGGAATAAGCACACCTTAAATCCAGTAGAAAGCTGAATCATTTACTAGGTGGCAGCTCCTAGACATCATTTCACAAAAAGTAAAGTTGTGAGGGGCAAGCAAAGCAGACCTTCACACAACAGACACGTTTTGCCCCCCCCTTCCTCTCACTAAAGAGCTCCAGAGCAGGCAACAGTAGGTCATACAATGATGGAGCCTAAACCAGTTTACAGGATTGCCTGAAACACCAGAAAGGTGCTATGCCTTGGTCTGTGCTCTGAAAAAGATTCTTTCAGTGGCAAAAAACATTTTCTGTTGTGAAAGAGACCTGTATTTTCCACAGAAGTGTAAAATTGGACACCCTGACTTAAAAAAAAAATATACGGTGCTGGAAAAAGTAGTTCATGGGGTGGCAGAACAAGACTTAAGTCTAGACTGTAGAAGGGCACCTCACCCATACCACAGCCCTACTCTAGAAGGAAGCAAAGCATATTCAGCAGCAGATTTCACCCACTGAACATAAAGGCACACTCACCTATCCTTTGGCTGGAAGCTGAAAGGATCCACATTTTGCTACCTGCAACAGGGTCCTGTTAACACCAAAGTATTCCCAGGATCCTTCTGGGACCTGGCTTCTACCAGGATAGCAGCAACATGGTCTCCTTCCCTCTGCTTAAGAAGCTGCACTCCAAAAATCCTGACACAACTAAGACTAAGAAACCTAGTCTATAGCTCAGGAGCATCCAAAATACAGCCTTTCTAAAGATACCCTTTCTAATGTCTCTGGCATTCTGGTTCATGGCTAAATAACAAGTGTATAGACATAAAAATTTGCACATCAACCATCTTATGAATTCAGCATCTTAGTAAAGGATGAGAACAACATTTGTTAAGTAGCAAGGCTTCCGCTGGGAATTCAGCATCTACAAAGTCTAAAATACTCAAAACCCAACATTATTTGAACAGTAGTATCTATCTAAGCTTTTTTTTTTTTTTTTTTTTTAACCTAATAGGGGACTGTTGTGACCGTGTCATGATTTGAATGACTATTTCCAAATGCAGACAAGGTAAGTGAACAGAAAGCAAAACTGATTTGTCTCTTTTGCTGCCATTTGCACACACTGATAACAATGATGTTTGGTCACCTTCTAGTAAATGACAGTCCTGAACTGAATTGCAAGTATCTTTTTCAAGCAGGGATTTCCAGTTAAGATCTGATTTGCAATGCTTATATACCTGCAACATGCCATCTTCATCCTGCAAAATATCCTGAAAAGAAAGTCCAAACTTACTGGCAGTCGAGGTAGTAAGACAAAAGGTTTTCACCTGTCTTTCAAGAACTCTTCAATTTCAGATCATTTCTTGAATTTCATTGAGCCATCTTGCTCTCCATCTGAAATATCAGGTCAGGCCGTTGTAATTTTTTGCTGCTATTCTTCATTTCTGTGGCTTTTGCTGTTGGAGATGCATTACTTGGTATTATAAAAGTTTCAGGAGGAAGCAGTTCAAGTAATTTCAAACTTCTGATTTTCAGACTGTTTGCTTTTTGAGTCTCCTTGCCATCTACCGAACTGTGCTGGCAAATTTTTTTAACACCCCGCCCATAACATTTGTCATCCTGTATTTGTTAAATCTAATGCCTACAGGGACTTTTAAGTGACATTAGTCCTCATTTCCCCCCCACCCCACCTGCTGCTGCCCCCGCCCCATACCACTCTTCTTTACAGTCCCCATTACAGTTGAATAGTGGGCAAACAACAATGAAGGGACAATGAGTTAAAATCATACATTTTATTGCCAAGTAGCATTTAGGCTGACATAGTAAAGGGTTTTTCAGATAACCAAAATGTACATTTTTATTCAGATAATCATCTCTCCTGTATTTCTGAATCCCAAGAAGGGAGCAGATAATCCTTACTCTCCATTTCCTGGGGAGTCCCTCTTTACTTGCTTCATTTTCCTTACAGCATTCATTTAAAATCACTTCAAAAAGCAGGAAATCATACCTCATATTTCAAAATTTAATGAAAAGGACTCCCCAAACTTCCATTTAAATCTTTATTCTCTGTGATATCTCAGTCTTCCAACTTTGGAATACCAAGACAAAGCTTGCAAACAATTCCAAAGCACCGAACTTCCGACTTAGATTTATTTCAGGTTTATAAAGAAAGTAATTTTATACCAGTAACTTGAAAAAATCAAGTCAAATATAAAACTTACAACAAATAACTTAAGTGTTGTAGAACAATTTAACTTTGCTCATTTCATTATGCGGCAGATATTGTACAAAACTGCCACAGAAACAGTGGTATTGAAGTCTACTTACACATCTTACACAATTTTAGGTTAAATCCAAGCACTGAATATTCAGAGCACTTTAAACATGTTAAACAATATAGATAGGCAATAACACAGCCCAAATGCAAAAGTATCTGCCTATTTTATACACAATTGTAAAAGCACTTCATGAAGTTGCATGAATTCCAACTGACATTACATAATTTATTTCAAAAGATGCTTATTGCAGAGTACTTTTTTCAAATAAATTTACAAGAAACAATATTATTCTTAGGGCTGTGGAAAATGACTAGCATATCGAAGCTTAAGTCTTGGTTCCAGTGATGTCAATAGGATTTTTGCCACTGACTTCACTGATGCAAAGATTTCTTTTATCCACTCATTCTTCTATTAGATAAAAGGTGTAAAGGCCAGCTCAGATTTACAAAATAGCTACTTGAAAAATACTTCCATGAGGCACACGTGCAATATGAAGATGAGTTATCACAGATATCAAAACTACAGCCTTTAGTACTATTCCATATGAAAGTCACAGATTGCAGCAAAAGCAAACCAGAACAGGGAGGAGAGCACCACTGCTAAACGTTGCTGAGCTCCTTCTTAAGGCCATGTAACTGTGTTCTGGGAAGAAAGACATCAATACTTTCTTTTTGGTATCACTTTCCCAGGTAAATGTATGGTATCATGTTTTTAAACAAGTTATTAAAATGCATTTCAAAATAAATCTTTCTGTACATGTGACTTGCTTCATAACTACAGATACACTCCAACAGCCATGCTTTAGAGATATGTAACATACAGATCTATTAAATATTTTAACATTCATGTAGTGAAGAGGTTTAGGGATGAGAATTATGATTTCTCACTATGAAAAGATTCAGTAATAATTATTAGTCTCATCTTGAGAAGCTGAAGATTACTTGGGTTTTCTTATTAAAAGCACTAGCAGAATACTTGACTGCTGAAGTGCATCTCACCAAAGTTCATATTTTTAAACGTTAAAGCCATAATCTGATACAAATTCCAAAGAGCAGAGCTAAATATAATGCTATTAAAACCATTTAAGTTTTAAACTTCAAATTAGAGGTGCAAATGTGAAGTTTTAGCTATATTCATGTGAAACTGTGTGAAAAGTTAATAGGCTTCAGCTTTATTCTGTTTATTATCAACTAAATCACTTTGGTTTCCTGTAACGTTAGGTCTACCTATGGTATACCAACTGCATGTGCTCCAGTGTACGTGCATCTAACTTTGTACTCTCAGCTCACTGAACGTGTGTGCGAGGTCCTGTCCAGAACCTACTTTTGCAGTATAACTACGTACGTTCTCCCTAACAGGTGTTACTAGCTTGAAAACAGTGCTATATTAATGTAGTTCTGAGTTTCAAAACCAGAATTAGCCTTTGTCTGGCCACATTGAACTGGCACTTGTCTGCAAGCACTGGAATAGATACACTCCTCACAATGAAGGGATTGAAGAAATACTTTCCTGGAAAGATGCCAAGCAACTTACTTCTTCACCTGAACTTAGCAAAGCAGTACACCTTGTAGAATCAAACATTAATTTGCTTAGGAAATTAAAGGGCAATATAAGCTATGCTAATTTATATTTCATTTCTGTTCACAAAATATTACACAAAAAAGGTAAAACCAATTTAAACCACTACATGCAAATTAAAAGCCTGAACACTCTTGAGGGTTGAGAATCCTTCTGGTAACTGTTTTACCTGAAGCATATGCATTTCAAATGTTTAGAAACATGTAAGACTGCATTTTTTTTTTGAAGTGAAATAAGAAGCTCCTACAAAAATAGGCAACAGCATGCATTTTAATTTTCAAAACATTTTGGGGGACAGATATGGAAAAATAAATCAACAACAGATGACAAGCCTTCTGCTAGATTTGTTTCTTCACTATGCTAAACCCCTTTTAGCAGTAGCCGCTGATGCTGTACTCACCTCTAGTGCCACATGTAGCCAGCCACAAGGAACAAGAAACAGGGTGCATCAATGTCAGACTTATTAAAGTTATTAATTCAAAAAAATCTTCTCCTCAAGTGAACAGATATGACTCACAATTCAGAGCCGTGCCAACCTCGTCTGGTCAGACCTACAATCTCCTCTCCCAGATTGCTACTCACCTACCTTAACTCATCATCTGGAAACAATTCACCATCTATGAAAGCACTTCGGTGTCTTTCACTGTTTAAATCATCAACCCATTTTGTTTATCGCATTTCCCGTAAAACAAAGATCTTCCATTGCCAAACAGTTTAGACAGATGGTCTTATAAATTTTACAAATATTGTTCCAAATTCATAACATACTTAAACCAAACTTCACACATTCACCTTAAGCTTGCACAGCACAGAAAAAGATTATAAACCCCCAATAAAACCATGCAACCCCCCCACAGAAGACCATCAAGCTAACATATCTAAATACAAATTAAACCAAATAGAACAGCAAAATAATATATAAAGTCTGCTTTTGCTCAAGATCTTGAATAACTAAGGATTAATAATTTTCTTGTGTTGGTGGGGGTGGGGTTTTCAAGGTTTGGGTTTTTTTTTTTTTGCGGTTTTGGTTTGTTTTTTGTTTGGTTCCCCCCCCGCCCCCATCGAAATCTGAAATAAAGCAAATTAAGTTTTAATTCCCCACCTTCCCCAAATCCTGGTTCTTCAGATACCAAAGGAAGCCTGTGCTCTTAATGGGCACTTAGACTAAATTTTGTATTTCCTTCCATGTAGAAGAGTAACTCAAATTCCCAAATTTACCACATTAACACAAAAGTGAATTAATAAAATATGAAAACATTTTAAGAATATTCCCATCAGTCATTTTGACACAGATTATTTCTAGTCCATTTTAAGTTGTGTGAGATATGTCAAAATAAATCTTTGAGATTTATCGTTGTTCTTACTACCCCCAAAATATATTTGATTACCCGTTCTCTCACTTGAAAGGCATCAATGGAAATCTACATCATTCTGACAGCACATTAGATAAAAAATTGCACTAAACCCAGGTTTAAAAAGCTATACTACTGTTAGGTATTATGCAGTTACATAAACTGTAAAAATGCATAAATTCTTAAAGTATCACAATCAATCTAACTTTAGATGTTAAATCATGAATATGCTGAAAAACTGATCATTTGACAGATAACCAAAAAGCGTCTCACACAATAACTTAGTATCTTCACCTCTAAGCTTCTATATCATAATTCTCTATCAATCACTTCAGTCCTGGACATCAAAGTAGTCAATTACTGGCTCTTCTTTTAATGGTTTAGATAAACCACTGTTTCCAGTACTCCTGAAATTATAAGAATAGTAGATGTTACTCACCCACATGAAAAACAAGATACAAAGTAAACTGAAATCACAAACTCCCATTATGTCTGCATTGGTAAATGGCATGCATTTCTAAATTATGTTTTATGGAAGTACCTTAATGCTCCAGAAAGCCTTTGTTAACAGATTTTTGGAAAAAACATATACTTTATTAAATTAATGTACATCAATGTGTGGCTGAATTGATACAATTTGTTTTGGGGTTTTACTAGAAAATACCATTTACTGGTAATATTTATTACAAAAAAAATACTGTACTAATGTACAACTCTGCTAGATGTTGACTAAATGTTCAACATGCCTTTTTAAAAGAAATAGCAAAAGAAATACCAAATCCAAACACTGTAAAGATTTTTTCCATAAGATAGTATGAGATCTTCCAGAAGATTTTGTAGAATTAAGCACTTCTAAAGAAATTTCACTTCTAGTAATTAAAAATAAATGGGTAAAGCCCTTTTTTTTATTTAATTTTGCCACATAACCCCCTTTCATTAGGGTCACTGAAGGCAGGAATCCCACAGAAGTAAGTAGAAATAAAGAGTAATAAACTTTTTAAAATTCACATTGAGTTACATCGTAAACAGTCATTTTAGACATGTGTTTCGCTTAGTTCTGAAACAATTTAAATTTTCTCAGAACAGCCTACTTTGTATTTCAGCAGCACCTTAAACACCCAATAGCTACTGCAATAGTTACTGTAAAATTAAGCTGTCCCTTTCTGCAAATGGTACTTCACAGAACATGATTTCAAATGCTACTTTGGAAATAACTTGGGGGAAAAAAGTTCTGAAAGGTAAACCCGAACAAAGAAAATAAGCCATCCATTAAAAAAATTCATAACTATGAGATGACTACAGGTACCTGAAGCTGGCAGGTCATACAAAGTAAAGACTGTTCTATTAGACTATTCATCAAGAAGCCTTATATATCCTATCTTCAGTAGTTTTCACTATCTAAGAAAAATGGTAGTTCACGTTTAGTAAACTGCGTAGTCGTATCTACACAAGAAAAATACATTTACTACCTGTCTAAATAAATCATTTTATGCCAGTGAGACATTACCCTTTAACATAGAACAGTTAAAGGTAGAAAATATCCCCAAAACTCCAAAACAGCCACCTCTTCCCAACTATCTAATCCTTATTAAAAAATAATAAAAAAAAACCACTCCACAATATTTGTTATATTACTACTCCTATACCACATAGTCAATCCTACATTTTCTTAGAACTTCATTTCAGGTTTACTTCTGGGGAAATTAAATCTTAGTGCAGGCTGCAAGTTCCAAAGCTGTGTGTGGGCTGGGAAAACAAAGAAACAAGGAGAATAAAGTTGAAGCTCAGGAATACTCTCCTCAGGTAACTCAGCACAAAATTGAAGAATACGGTTTTAAAAACAAATTCCTTACTTATCTGTTTGTTTGTAATGAGGAATAGGAGGTGGAGGCCTGCTCTGCATTTCTTTATCGAGCACAGAAGTTAAGGTGTTGCTTGGACAAATAGATTTCCCTCTAGAGAAATAAAAGAAAAGTTATTCAACTCAATAGGAAATTATATTACTTAAGAAGTTAGGGCAAAAAAGGTTACATTTGTAAGTAGCAGTACTGGTGTCAGAGTTCATACTTGTATACTTAAATCACCTATTCAAATATTTAATTTTCCAACCATGGAGACCAAGTGTGCAAAGTCCATTTTCATTACCAAGAACAAGATATCCAGTATTCTAAATGTCTTGATCGCTGTCTATAAAAGATGCAGAAGCAGCTTACTGGATTTGAGTGTTGGTGCCCAGGCTCCTTCCTTTCTGCGTGTGAGGTGCACAACTCCTTTTTACTATGAAGTGCACAACATGATCAACTGTTAACATACCAAAAATGCAATACTTGCATTCTAGGGCAACATATATCTGATACAAGATCAGAAGCAACAACTTAATAGCTTAACTTGGCATCATGGGAACACAGTTCACTGCATCTTTACAACATGTTATCTAATGTTTTGGAAACATGTTCTTAAACTCTGGCAGTAATTCATGTTAAACTTGCTTATCACTCTGCACTGAAAGCAGGCCTGCTAAGCAGCACTCTCCCAGGAACAATGCAGCAACACTACCTCCTCCTTGTCAGCTAGCCCAGGTGAACAAGATCAGAAAAATAACATTATGCATTTGTGGGGCAGGGGAAATCAGCTCCTCCTGCCCTCCACACTAGTTACAATCTATTATGTGATCATGACCACACAATGAAGCATCCCACTTGTGCTTGTCCCATCTGCAATGCAAGGGCCACCCTGTGGCTGTGGTGCAGGGCAGTATTTTCTCTCTACAGGAGGACAAGTGTACTTTAGCATGTATATTTATATGCTTTAGGCATATATTGTCTGTGAATCACACTCAACTTCAGTATGGCAATCCATGTTCAAAGACTGCACTGGCTGGAGAAAGAGGAAGGATATAAAAAAAACCCCCACACCCAGAAAAAAAAACCTAGAAAGATTGTTCCAAAAAGGCATCTAATTAAAAAAAAAAAATCCAAATAGTTACCAAACATACTATATCTCTAACAGGCTGTGGAGATGTCTTAAAATTTCCTATCAATTCATGAGCCACTTTCATGAGTGAGCTTGCTTTATTTCAGCTTCCAGTCACTGTTATGATTTAACTGCAAGACTGAAAAACCTTCCACTATCAGCATCTTTTCCATTCACAGCTTCTTTTTGATCTTTTCTGGGGCAAATAAGCTGAATAAATTAAAATTCTTAAACCTTGTCAAGGTCAATTTCTTACCCTTCTTGCACTTTCCTATAAACCCATGCTACTGACATTTTAAGACCAAACTACTTCTGGTACACTAAACTGCATTGCTTTCCTATTTCTATCTGAATGGTTTATATTGGATATTAGGAAAAATTTATTCACTCAAAGAGTTGTCAAGCATTGGAACAGGCTGCCCAGGGAAGCGGTAGAGTCCCCATTCCTGGAGGTATTTAAAAGACATCTAGATGTGGCGCTTAGGGACATTGTTTAGTGGTGGACTTGGCAGTGCTAGATTAATAGTTGGACTCCATGATCTTAAGGGTCTTTTCCAACCATAACGATTCTGTAATTCTATGTCAATCACTAAATAATGTTTCCTCCTTGTTTGTTTTATTCATGAATTTTTAAATAAACTCCTCCCAGAGCAGAGTCCTCTAGACCATGAGATTCTCTGTTTACTAATCACATTAAATACCTACTTTCAAGTTCATCTTGTTCCTTTCAAAATTACATTTCGAATAGCAAAAAATGCTGCAAAACAATGGCTTGTGTATTGTTATAATATCAGAAATGTGTATGTGTTAAGAGTTCCATTCATTGTCACATACTTGGTAATTCATATTTTTTCCCCACCTCCCTCAGAGCTCTAAGCAGTTGAAATCTCACATCAGTACACAGATGAACACTAGTTCTATTTCAGAGCTTAAAAAAAATTAAGTATTCATCTTATTTCCATCATATTTGTCTTGTTTCCATCATTTCTGAAAATATAATGGCCAATTCCTGTGATATTGTGGCAACACAGATGAAAAACTCCACAACATTCTCAAGATAAGTCAGAAGTCCACTAAAATATGAAGTGATGATCCCTGACCCCATTTCAGTATTGTTTTAAACTGAGTACTGACAGTCTGTTCAAATGAATTGCAAAATCTTGCAAACATAGGTCACCAATTCAAAAACTGTCCCCATCTCCCCAACACTGAAAGTGTTCATTATTTGAAAAATAGTTACTTGTCACTGACCATAATTTTTTCAAGATTATATTACATTTACATGTACACTCTACAAGCAAGTATATTAGTGTCCTATCAGTTGACAACAGCTGATTTTCCCCTCTTGTATAAAATGGGTAAAAACTCCTTTAGCTCCAAGCCTGGCATATAAAGCCAAATGCTCCCACTATCATTTCAGTTACCTCTTAACTGTAGAGCTCTATCTGAAAAGACTAAAAGAGGACAAAGGTACATGGGAGAATATCTTGTTGTCTTCTTTCATTTTTATAAACTGTGGCGTGCAAAAACATAGAAACCCCATTGACTGGTGGTAAATAGGAAAAAAAAAAAAAGGCTAGGAAGACCTTCACCAAGTAAGGTGTCTGTCTTTACTCTAAAACATCAGGCTAAATCTCACTTGTGTGGTAAAAAAAAGAAAATAAATGACAGTTCTGGAACGCAGGAAAACAGAACACTTGGAAGAATACATGTGCACTTATTTCTCCAATTAGCTAAAAAAAAAAAATTCTTACTAGAAAAGAGAATGTTCCCAACTTCCAAGGAAGTAAATATAGCGGCTCTGCTCTGAAGTGAAATGTTCCCAGGATGTAGAGGGTTAATATATATAATAATATATACCTTTAAAAATGAGGGATCAAAGCCTTGTGGACAGTTAGAGGAGATCCTGGAACCAAATTTGCTTTGGTCACATCAAGGCCTAGCCCTGGTTTTGCTTTGACAAGATTTAGTGTGTCTCAAAAAAAAAAAGCACAAGAGAGATACAGTAGACTCTCCAGCCATGAAACCAGAGGCTTTAGAGACAAAAATCTATCAACTCACACTCAACCAAAATGTACACCACTTCCTGTATACCTTGGTGACACACAGGACAATACTAGACTGACTCCAATCTCCCCAAAATTCTGTGTATATTTCTATTAATTGGTTTAAAAAAAAGAAAAAAAAAAGAAATTAAACAGCCAATCATATTCAGCTCATCTGGAAGAAAACCAAACAACTGAATTCAACTAAATAGGTGTGCCATGGGAAAAAAGCAGACCCTCCCTTCCTGCTAATATAAATCTTGGTTATCTATGATCAGTTGTAATAGAACTGTGGAGATGGAACCAAAATGGCTCTGCAAGTACTTTGGACATTTTGATATGAAAGTTGCCATTCTTCATTCTATTAACTTATTCTCAAAGTAAGCAAAAAAGATAACTGCCTGCCCCAAGCAACAAAGATGAGATGACAGATTTTTAGCAGCACTCCAGAGAAAAGCAAGGAGAATATAAATAACTATCTGCTGACTATAAGGCACTGGTAGTGCTGACAGGATGGCCTGTTGTATAAAACCCAACTGTGGAAATCGTGACTCAAACTTATCTTCTCCTTAAAGACTGGAAGTTCAATTTTCATAACTCCAGGATGGATCAGCATTGATGTGAACTACTACAAAATTCTTTGCCCACTGATCTGTCCAGAACTGACTCCATGTAGCCTTGCAATAATGATCCATCAGCTTTCAGACAGAGCAGGTTTTTGTGAGAAGTGCCTCCAAAAGCTGATACAGTTTGGGTGGAATAATGAAGCAAGTGGCTCTCAAACAATCTCCTGGTTGTGTAGACTTCACACATCCTATGTCATAAGCTGTCAAGAGGCAACACATACTATTCTCAGGGCAAACGATGTCAAGATTGAAGGAAAAATAGCAAGAAAGATGTAGCTCTTTTCTGGAGCAGGACTGCTGTTAAAACCACCTTGGCTGGTGACATGTAGCATTATTTGTGCTTAAATTGCTCAAAAAGCCTTAGAGGTTAGAGGTGTTGAGAAGCAGTAATTGGAAAAGGCCTTTGTGACTGTAAACGGAGTGGGAAGAAAGTTAGCTTCTTCCTCATGGCAGAGGAGAAAATTCATAGAGAGTGAAAGGTAGAATAGAAGTCCTTAAAGCGATAGAGTACCTTCAGGAACTCATCCAAACTTCTGTCAAATTGGCAGTGAAGTTATTCCAGATATCAGAAAGGCTGCAGAGACAGTTAACTTATTAAGTAAAATGAACTTGTACCTGGAGATCAAATACTGAATGTGTCCAGAAAAACTTAAAGAAGCCAGAGAATAATTCTGTTTCCTGCTTAAACACTGGTCACTACATAACAAGCAGCAGACACCCCTTAACAGGCTCTGGCATCCAGAGTTATTCGTTGGAGGAGGAACTTCATATGAGTAAAAGACTTAAAGAAACCACTGACAGGTACAGTGAAGCACATGTGTCAACTTGGAGAGGAAAGCCTTCCCCTTTTCACCATACCAGCCTAGATGTTACCTTTCAACCTGGTTCAGAAGGTATTCACTGAAATAAGAAACATTGTTATGCAGCTGAAGAATATTCTTAGTAGACCACTCTGTTGGAGTGGCAGAGGTGAAATAGCAGCATGTGCATTCTGCACAGTATGCTGTTCCCTGAATAACACAAGGGAAGGAGCAAGTGTGTAATCTCTCCTAAAACCCCAGAGGAAGGCCTCCCATTGTCAAGTTGCAGGATACGTCTTTGTTTTTAAAGCACAGCCATCTGTCCTGCTCCTTTCTCTGACACTTTATCCTCTTCACTAATTTCTCATCCCGCCCCCCACCCCATCTATTTCTTTTTCTTAAATAAGCTTTTTCAAATATGATCTCTCTTCTCCCCTTCCTTTACTAGAAACAAAAAGAGTATCTTAAATCGTTTCATGGAAACAGAAAGGGGTATCAAAGTGGTGTTCCATCTCTCTATCAAGATTGTAGCTAAGCTACTAACCCATGAACAGGCTCAGGAGCAGCTCATGGCACTCTAGTAGAATGGATGGTGTCAGGTTTTTCTTTTTTTTATAACTACAGTCGATATCTACAGTTAAAAACAACTGGTTGTCAAAGAACCACAATTTGACAGTGCTAAACTAAATATGCTGCTCAGTGAGCAGCAGAATCAAGGAAGCCCTGATACCTGATTTGGGAAGCCTTCCCATACTATGTCTCCAGTGCAATCACCTTGCTCATCCCTCAGCTATATTCCCTGCATTTCTTTCTCTAACATGAACTGCCTTCTGTGGGTCTTCTGCAAATATTCCAGTTTTGCTTAGAAATCTCGTCAGTTTGCAGTAATTCCAGATCGCTCTTTGTCCATTAAAGAGGGAGTATACTCTGTGGCAGGTTCAGATAGATGGAGAACAAATAAGTTCCAATACCAGATTTTTTCAAAGAAGGTGCAAATTTAGGTATGACTTCTCAACCCAGCAATTAATTTTCACAAAATTTTATGACATTTATTATCTTTGATACCTCTATCAAATTTAGCTGATGCCAAAAGACAAAAAGGTACTGCTAAGATGTATGGAAAACAGCCTCGCAAAATCTTTTCTTAGCTTTTTAATTTCTAATTGCGTTTTCTTCTCTGAAGATTTACTTGACTAGTGGAAATAGAAGCCTATGAAATTATCAATTTAAAAACTGCTTTAAAAAAAATTTCTACTGGAAGTTACTGCATGTTGCAAATTACATTGTAAATAAACTCATTCAAGTAAGTGATAAAAACATCCGATTATTTAAACTAGAGTTAATAGATTTGAAAATAATAATGAATTACGTACTTCACTGCAGTGATAACAACATTACGCTTTGGTTCGTTGTCATAGCTCACACTTTCAATGCCATAAACCTGAGCTAATTCATGGATGATTCTGCGGTGATCTCTGTTCATTGGTGGGTAACAATGGCTCTTCTTTGTATGCTTGCCCTGAATTCAAGAGAAAAGGTTTAAAAAAAAGAAAAAAGAAAATAGAAAGGTAAAGTTTTCCTTGGGGGGGACAGGGGGAAGAAAAAAGGAAAAAAGTGCTTCTACCTCTAAGATTTTGCCACTATGACAAAATTAGTACCATAAATTGGTAATATCTCAATATTGACAGAAAACTCGTCTAAAAATGTCCATTTCCCAAAAATTAAAGTATGCATTCTCTATTGTTTCCATCACCTCAAAGTATACACACACACATATACAGGTATCTTTTAAATTTGAAAATACTGAATGTATCCATTCTTACATCCCAAAGAAGCAGTATAAAATGATTTTTTCTGAATTTTTATTTTTCAGAAAGATCTGCCAATTTTGAATCAGATCTAATTTTATTTTTCAGACTGGCTTTGCAATGCACATATTGCAGACAGCTACGAAGGTGTCAGATTTATTTACCACTTCCTTCTAACAAAGAAGCTATTTATCTGCAAAATCTGCCATGTAATGGCATCAATAGACTTTTTATTAAATAAAATTGTAGTTTTAATTTCAGTTAACAAAAACTGATAATGCTTGATTCAACACCGATTGCTAGATAAACAGTAAAAAAAACCAACAAACAAAAAAGCAGGGCCCTATGAGCCCTGTCCTAATGGGTTGGGTGACTTTGTAACAGCAAATGCAGATGAGGATGAGACACTCAGTGCTTCAGTCTGCTTCAGGGACTCAAGACACTGCTTCAGCTTTTGCCTTGGTTGTCACCAACAAAGTCTTTGGGTCTACAGACAGGGTTCAAGGGGAAGACAAACTACCAGTAGTAGAAAAAGTTTGAGCCAGGGCTTTCTAGAGAAATCCCAACCTACACAAGTTCCTGGGACTGCAGGCAGTGCATTTAAGGGCACTGAGAGGCCAGGACGATGGCCTCTATCATCTCTGAAAGATTGTAGAGAATGGGGTGGGAACCCAATGACTAGAGAAAGGTAATTGTTGCAACTATGTTTAAAAAAAAAAAAAAAAAAAAAACAAACAACCAAAAACCACAAAAAAAACCCCAAACAAAAAAACCCCGACAAAACACCACAACAGAAAAACAACCCAAGAACTACAGGTTGATCAGCCACACTTCAAAGCCTGGGGGAAAAATCATACAGCAAGTCCTTTTAGAAGCCGTTTTTAGGTACATGAAGGTGAAGGTCCCTGGGAGTAGTCAATGTGGATTTACAAAAGGTCAGTCACCTAAATTAAAGACCACCACATGTAATACAGTAAGATACACATCAGAGGTATATTGTAGCTACCCTGTAAATAGACGGTTAATATCTGTCTCCTCTTAGATTGCAAAATAGCTAAATTATTAATAGTAACTGGACCAGAAACTGTGGTCAATCATTTCCTTTCTTCAGGGAGATCACATGCTGTCAGGATATAATCTTTACTTAAAAATGAACAATAATAAACCTCCTACCTATTACAACACTTCCAGCATACAGACAAGCATTTGAATGATGAAAACTCTACAGATTCTGTACCTATTTATGATGACTAGTAACGTTTGCTTTAAAAATGTGGCAACAGTTCCACACTTAGAAAAACATCAGAATTTCTGCCCATATGCAGACAGAGCTGGATGATATGAATTGTTTCCTGTCTCGTCTGCTTACATATATCAACAATGACAACTCTGCTATGTTAGATGGATACATACTGATTAGTCTAGGGGAACAGATGTTCATGAGGCAAGCAAAGTCATATGAAGTCCTATACAGCTGAACCATATTGATGCTAAATCTTTTAAGTATCAAAATCCTTTTTATTACTCATTTATTCAGTTAAGCTGAAATATCTCCAAAGGTATCTCCAAAGGCATGGTGCAAAAAAAAAAAAAAAAAAAGTCAAAGTGAAATGTGTAACCATAAGTAACATGAAAGACATAGTAACTATGAAAGACATAATACTGATATAGGCAGAGCTACCTGAATGCTTGATAGACTGGCATGCAAAATACTTTTAATACAAATATACAGTAAAGCTCTACATCTAGAAACAAAGAAAATAAGCCACATCTTTAGTCAGAAAGGATTTAGGAGTCATGATAAACAGACAACTGAACACAGACTCAAGCATAAGAACGACTTAGCAATCACGGCAAAAGAACAACTAAAACCAGTCTCCTTGCATAATGCCATGTCAAACATATTAATCCAATCTTTGGCTACATAAAAAGGGGGAGTTGACTTGGTCAAGTTGGACATAGGCCTGAATGACCAACACTGATAACACTTACCAGGTAGAGAGACATGCCCAAGACAACATAAATACCTGTGGGCTGCAAGATGAAACATGACTCTTATAAGGGAGAAAATAAAGCCTCTTAGACTTCCAGAAATAAAAAAAGTATGCAAGAAGAAGAATTGAGTAAAAGAGAACAGGTCAACTTTACAGTGCAAGGGACATGTTCTCTTTCACACCATACACACCACCATTTTGAAGGAAAAGAAAGTCAGAGCATGGCTTCCACACATGCTGTCACTCCTATCTTCAAGACGGGCAAGGAGGACACACAGAACTACAGGCCAGTCAGCCTCACCTCGATCCCTGGGAAGGCAATGGAGCAGCTCATCCTGGAACCCATTTCCAGGCACATGAAGGACAAGAAACTCCTCAGGAGTGGTCAGCATGGCTTCACCAAGGGGAAGTCATGTTTGACCGACTTGATAAACTTCTACAATGAACTGACATGCCTGGTAGATGAGGGGAGAGCAGTGGCTAGAGTCTGCCAGGCCTTCAGTAAGGTCTCTGACACTGTCTCCCATAAGAGCCTCACAGCCCCTCAAGCTGTTTCTGCAGGGGCTGGATGAACAGACAGCAAGGTGGATTGAAAACTGGCTGAATGGCCAGGCCCTGAGGGTGGTGATGAGCGGCGCAAAGTCTGGTTGGAGGCCAGTAACTAGCGGCGTACCCTGCGGGGAGAGGAGAGGGACCGCGTACTCGGTTACTCAGTCCAGTCCTGTTTAACATCTTCGTGATGTTCACTTCGTGTTCTTCATTAGTGATCTGCACGACGGGGCAGAGCATACCCTCAGCGAGTTTGCCAATGACACAAAGTTGGGAGGAGTGGCTGATAGGCCAGAGGGGCGTGCTGCCATCCAGCGTGAGCTTGACAGTCTGGAGAAATGGGCTGACAGGAACCTCGGGAAGTTCCAACAAGAAGTGCAAAGTCCCGCACCTGGTGAGGAACACCACCACACAGCAGTATATGCTGGGGCCCACCCAGCTGGAGAGCAGCTTGGCAGAAAAGGACCTGGGGGTCCTGGTGGACACCAAGTTGGACACGAGGCAGCGATGTACCCAGGCAGCGAAGAAGGCTACTGGTATCCTGGGCTGCATTAGGCAAAGTATTGCCAGCGGGCTGAGGGAGGTGCTCCTTCCCCTCTACCCAGCGCTGGTGAGGCCTCCCCTGGAGTATTGTGTATTGGGGAGCCCACAATGGACAAGAGAGACATGGACACACTGGAGAGAGTCCAGTGAAGGGCCACAAAGATGATTAAGGGACTGAAGCATCTCTCCATTGAGTAAAGGCTAAGAGGGCTGGGACTGTTCAGCCTGGAGAAGAGAAGGCTCAGGAGGGATATTATCAATGTCTATAAATACCTGAAAGGAGGGTGTAAAGAAGATGGAGACAGCCTCTTTTCCATGGTGTGCAGTGACAAGAGGCAATGGTCACAAACTGAAACACAGGAGGCTCCTCTGAACATCAGGAAACACTTCTTTTACTGTGAGGGTGGCTGACCACTGGCACAGGCTGCCCAGGGAGGTTGTGGCCTCTCCATCCTTGGAGATACTCAGCAGCCATCTGGACATGGTCCTGGGCAACTGGCTCTAGATGGCCCTGTTTGAGTAGGGGGGGTTGTACAAGATGACCTCCAGAGGACCCTTCCAACCTCAAACATTCCGTGATTCTGTGAAACAACTACAGCCTCCTCGTGTAGCAGGGCACAAGTCAATCTACTGTTACTAAATGGGCTGATGTGCACAAGCACAGGAGTTTGTAAGCAACGTGAATAATGCAAATCTAGAATGGGCATCTAAACAGAAAACTGATAATCAGGAATATAAACATTTCAAGAAGGAATCTGACAGCCTTGTGAAAGTTAATATGTAATTAAATAGAGAATTTTTAGGGACAGAACGTTGAGATTGTCATGGAACTCCTCGGGTAACTGTTGGGTTTGCCTACTGAAAACTTCATGAAAGAAGAATGATTTCTTATCTACATTTGCATTATAACATATGGATACCAAGCTTCAAGGCTTCTGTCACTTGCCTTTGGTGTTTAGAAAGAAATCTCTTCCCCTTTGAAATATACTTTGACTTCTGGGGACTTCTTGTACCTTATGGAATAGCAATTCCCAACAGCCTGCGGGGCAGGATGGTGCAGAACTGATCCTTGAGATACTGAATTGTCATGTGGGCCTAACTCGTTCATCCTGACCATGATAAAAGCTTAAGTAACCACTGGGTAATTCTCCCTTTAGGTCAGACAGGGAAAATATTGTCACATCTGCTTTGTTTTCGTTTTTTCATTCTCTCCTGCAATGTAGATGCTCTTTAACAGACACCATTTGTCTGCTTTGTAGGATCATTTTTTAACAAATAGATGGTTACTGCTGAGAACTAAAGTACTGGTGATGCTGTTGAGCTCTATGGTTCTCTTGGTCTGTCATATTTCATGTCACTAATTCATTGTATATTGCAAAATCAAGACCTGTGGTTGCCCTTCTTTTTAATATATATTACATATCTTGGTTTGATATTAGTATAGGCATATACATGGGTATACACAGTTATATATATAGAAATATATATGTGTGCACACACTCATGTACATACGTGTGTACAATAAAGGCAATATATAAAGGTATATGTAAAATAGAATAACCACAGGCAACACAACACTGGGCAAATTATTTTTAGGCGATAACAACTGTTCTATGCATCTGTTACCACGTGTCAGAGGTTGGAGGGACCTGAACATAATTAGACACAGATGGCCCCCTTTTAGACTTTCATTCCAATGTGGAAAACAATGGGCAAGAACATTAGACAGGTGGACAAGGACAAAGATTGTTTAAGAAGCATCATACATAAGGAATAAAGTAAAGTAATTGTCCTCAGGGGGCAGAGGGAAGGAAATTAATGCTTTCTACACAAGGTTAAATCTTTCTAGAGCTAAGGGCAACTGAGGATAGTATTGTTTA
Organism: Platalea leucorodia; assembly: GCF_965183815.1. NCBI lineage: Eukaryota > Metazoa > Chordata > Aves > Pelecaniformes > Threskiornithidae > Platalea > Platalea leucorodia. The sequence continues at coordinate 105,888,855 of NC_138823.1, forward strand.
CACTGTCCTTCGAACCACATACACGAGGTCACGAATGGTGCAGCAGCAAGCCAGGAGTATGCTAACCTGACAGGCCTGAAGGCAGAATTCTACTTTCACTGAAAAACCTATGGTTGTGTCTATGGTGTCAACATCTCTAGGTGTATACTGGAGTCTGCCAAACAACTGTGGCTGAATCAGAGTCTCCTTATAGAAGGAGGAGGACTACCTCACACCCTGGCAAATGCAGGAAAGTATCCACAAATTTCTGAGCAAGTTCCACTACAGGGATCAGAAGAATCTAGGCTTTCCTCCTCAAAGTCTGAACCTTTAAACACCATCTTTGACAATTAATACGTTATTAATGGAGATCCAAAAATTAGTACTAATCCATTGATGCATTAAACCCTAGCACTGGGGGAATCTTTAAACAAAGCTTGGCTGTCACCAAAGTGATCCTGAACTACTATGTCTCCTAAAAATTTTGTTCTGTTTATAATTAAAATGTGCACTCTATTGGAGCCCAAACATATCTATTGTCAACTCATAACTATTAGTATTAATAAAGTTTAGTAACATCAAATTTCCCCCAAACTAAACTGTTTCTTATAATAAGTCATACAGAATATCTGAATACTGACCTTATTCACAGCTTCCACAAGCATTCTCATTTCCTTCTCAATGTCACTGACAAATTTTAAATCCTTCCTGCAAGAACAGCATTCTAGGTAAACGAGGCAAGAGAGTGTACAAAGATACAATATCTTCATCTTTTGTAACATTATTTTCAACAAGAACAAAATTAAAGAACTCAAATGACTGAAGCAAAAGCAGTAGTGAGAGCACACTTTGATTTACATATTACACTATTTACATTTTAAAAATGTTAGTATGTCATCACTATTACAAAAATCATGAATTATTTTCCCTTCAACTCTTGGAACCCAGCATAAAATTCTATGATACAACTCTACTGTCTGACAATATAATTCTACATTTTCAAATGGATAATGTGGATTTTAAAGTTGTCATTTCAGTGTTTTTAAATTAAGGCAATTCACTTAATCATTAAGGCATTTCACTTCACTGTCATTAAGGCAATTCACTTAATTAGAATACATGATTAGACACAAAAATGGGGATTGGGTAAACAGAGTGGAGTTCTTTTCCAAGACAGTATCTTTCAGAAATACTTAGAACGTCTCTCAGCTTCAAGAAATTCCAAGATAGTCAAGACTGGAGTACTCAAATAGGAAGACAGAACAGAAAGCGGGGGGTGGGGTGGCAGCAGAAATTAACTAATTAAATGTTATTTCCCTGTAGGAAAAGGTGAGATGAACTGGAGTAGATGAACTGTAGAGAAACTAATTTCATGGCCAACACCTAACATCCATAGTTCCAATGACTCTCTAAAGAGCAGAAACAGGATCTTACTCCCTTTTGCTTGTAACATACTACACGATGCCAGAGTTGTGACTACCCATATGTGTGTTCAAAGACGAGGCAAGTGTTTTATGTGCACTTTGTACCTCCAGAATCTTCCATATAGAAGAACTTCATGGAAGGGCAACCCTCAGCCACCTGATGATCTGAGTGAGCCCCAACTTACAGACTGTACAGACAAGAACAACAAAAGGCAGGCCAATGCAGTTGGTGGGAGAGACAGAACAATTGCTTTTTCTTTTTCTAGAATCATCAAGGAGATTCTAAGGGAGCATAATTTGGGTTGAGGAATCTTCAAGGAAATGGTGGACTTCAGTATTCCTTAATCTGAAAGTTTCCTTTGAAAGAGGTATCCTCAACAAACATCTGGATTGCCCTAGAGAGTTCTGGATGCATCAGTGAACAGCTAAGGCAATCCAACAGGAAGATGCATCTTCTGTATCTAGACGTTCAGAGTGAAGAATAGTACTTCAGGCTGTTTACTCCTCTGTCACTAAGGCTGACAAAGCACAAATAAGATTTTCTTTACAGTATCAAACTTTGATATCACCAGATGGGACAGTGAAGAAAAAACAAAGTCTCTTTTCAACAGTGTGCAGACTTTCCTTTCCAAATTTGGGAGCAAACCTCATTGGACTGCTATGACATAAGAGGAGGGGAGTGTCAGGTCAACATGCAAGGAAGAATACTCTTTATTCCTAGCCGTACAGAAGCATGAACCCACACTTCACTGAAGAGCAAAAAGAAGCCTGCAGTGGCAAGCTTCACTGTTAGCAAAGGTCTTGAAAGGCCAAGGGTAACAGAAACTATCTATTAAGATGAGGAAGAAAATTAAACCTGTTGTAAATCATTTCACAAGAAGATGAAAAAAAAAATCCTGCAGGTTCAGTAGTCTTCTCTGTATGATCCTGATCAGATACCTGGGTAAGTAGGGACAGTAAGAACTGGCTACTGCTTATTTCTCACCTGTACTTGTCTCTGGTTCAGGTCTTGCAGTTTTAGGTTGCTTGTTTTGGTGTCTCATCAGCTTGCTCATATCCTGTTTGGGGAATTTCATTTGTGGTCGTCCTGAACTGGAATTCGCTTGTATATTTATAAATTAACCAATGTACCATTCATACAATTCATGTCCTATCAAAAACCAAATGGAGTGTCTCCATTTCCCAGAATATCGATGCGTATCTATTACCTGACTGAAGTATTTTCTCAAATATTTTTAATTCTTTTGGGTTACTCATCTGAGCTCTTACAATCACAGTCCCTGGAAGTATTGAAAAAACATGTGGATGTGGTACTCAGGGACATGGTTTAGAGGTGGACCAGGCAGTTGGGTTAACAGGTTGGACTCGATGATCTCAGAGGTGCTTTCCAACATTAACAACTCTATGATTCTAATAAGTTTTCCAAGTTTTGCCAAGTGTGCTGTTTTGTTGTTGTTTTATTTTAAAAGGAATATCATTATTGCTTACTAGCACAGAAACCGTGATTTGCACACGATTACTTTCAATTAAGCTATTTATGACTGGTTATGGCTAAACAACCAGCAAACCGCCCATTGTGAGCTCCTATGTTCTAACCTGCAGGAGACACTGCATGAAAAACAATGTACAGTAAGGAAATGAAGTGGTTCTTTGAATGAACACATCTGATCTGCAGAATTTCAGTATACCCACTGTCAATGTGGGATTTAAAAGTCTCTTTTTCTGTGCAGTGTCTGTAAATGGTGTACATTAGGCTTCTCCTTACCTCCTTGCATTGCATGTAAGCAGGAGCAGGCCTACTGCCATTTCAGTTCCTCTCAACCACACTACTTAATAAGAATGTTCCGCATTGCTTGTTTTTTCACTGTAGTTCTTGCTGTATATTTTTTGCTTTCCCCAGATTTTGCTGCCTTGGCCAAGAATCTCCTTATTCTTGCAACACTTGACAGTGCAAGATTTTGCCTCCAAGTGACTGACATACCAGGCTTGCAGTTTGCCAGTCGCGTGCTTGAGAAGCTGCCCTCACTGCACCTTCCTGCAGGCTTCATTTCTTGTTTAAGAAAGCTACAAAGTTCTCCTACCCCTAAACCTGTACATTGCTCCTGTTGCCAGATCACACACAGGAGTGCTTGGCTCTGCCTTCATTGTCTACAACAGCATGTGGAGGGTTAACTCTTGGGAAGACTGGCTAAGACAACACTTACAAAGGACCCATCTCCCTCTGTGTCTCTCTAGACTTAACCATTTGATCCAAGATTTCCCTGGTCCATATAGCTGCTGTGGGGTCTTGCACAGCCAGTGACAAAATAAGAAAATTCTCTTCTGTGTAGCTCCATGGGGCCAGATATTCCAGATGTCCTCCTCTCCTTCTCCAGTAGTCTTAATTCATCAAATAGCAGCCTTAGCACCATCCTTGTCAAAGTGGGCATTGATACTTGTGCCAGTCTACCTTCCAGCTTCATGTCAATGGGCCAACTTGAGCATTTGCTTGCTCTCTATGTCTATTTCTGGAGCCTCTTAGAAAGGTCATTGCTGAAGTGTCCACCCAGTGGATCTGTACCCCCTGATATGTGCTCAGTTGTGCTGGTACAGTCATCTCCATGCTAGAAGATGGATTCCTCTTGGCAGCAGGATATCTCCTCATGTACAGCTGCACAATGTAGAGACTTTTCTTCTGACTCCTTGTCAGATTCTGACAAACATCAGCAAGATCAGCATTGAGCAGCATTACCATGCTATTCCTGGTGCTCCCTTCTCCTGTCACTCTCCCACAAAGAAGAAGTATTATCTTGGCATGCTTCCACTTACTCATCTTCTTCCTGTTACCTGGAGTTGTACTGCATCTTGGAGCTTTATGGTTCTGTAATTAAAGACTACAGCTCAAAATCAGGAGTTTTCTCACAGCTTTATCAAGTTTTCTCATTAATAGACACGCATTTTTTTCAGCCCTTGACAATGTGTCATCTTCACAGATCAATGGATTGCCTAAACAAGATAATATTGCAGCATTCTACTCATGGTTTTGGCAGCTGCTTTCTTCTTGAGGCATTGACCCTGCATGCACAGGAAGGCAGCTGTGGTATTTCTCATCATTCTCAGATCCCATACATAGAAGTATAACTTACGCTCTGCAGAAAACCACAAGCCCTGAACTCTTGCATTACTGGGGTGACCTGCTCAAGCAAGAACAAATGCACCTGTCAAAACTTATACAGGATGCTGAGCTACCTGAAAAAAATACTGTAACAGATACACTTTGTAGATCCTGCCATTATGAGGGAAACCCAGATCTTTTGCAAACTGCTGCGATAAAAGATCATCAAGAGCAGTCAAGGAAGTAAGTTCATAAAGCCATAGCTTTACAAATTGCAGACTGCTGCTCATGTAAGGAGAGACATGTTAATAGAGGGAGAAACTCATTTATCTTGAAGACTAGATAAATGAAAACCAGTAATTGAATGTGCAAAGTCATTGACTTGAGGACAAACAAAAAAAACCTTTTGCTTTAAGCTGTAAATCAGTAACAATAGCCTGGGTGTATTAGTTTATTGTGAGTTACCCATATACAGTGGCTACAAAGGAAATGCAAGTAAAATCACAGCACAACAGATTTTCAGAGAGAAGTTGTCCTGGTTTCAGCTGGGATAGAGTTAATTTTCTTCTTGGTAGCCGGAATGGGGCTGTGTTTTGGGTTTAGGATGAGAACAATGTCGATGATACACTGATGTTTTGGTTCTTGCTAAGCAGTGCTAAGCTGTTGCTAAATAGGTGCTAAGCGGTGCTCACACTGGTCAAGGACTTTTCAGCTTCCCCTGCTCTGCCGGGTACGGGGGGGGGGGGCGGGGGGGGGCGGGCTGGGAGGGAGCACAGCCAGGGGGAGCGCTGACCCAGACTGGCCAAAGGGCTGTTCCATACCATATGACGTCATGCTCAGTATGCATCAGCTGGGGGAAGAAGAAGGACGGGGGGACATTGGGCATGAGGACGTTCGTCTTCCCCAGTAACAGTTACACGTGATGGAGCCCTGCTTTCCTGGGGATGGCTGAACACCTGCCTGCCCATGGGAAGCAGTGAATGAATTCCTTGATTTGCTTTGTTTGCGTGCATGGTTTTTGCTTTGCCTATTTAACTGTTCTAATTTATTTTACTTCAATTATTAAACTGTTCTTATCTCAACCCACGAGTTTTCTCCCTTTTACCCTTCTGATTCTCTCCCCCATCCCACCGGTGGGGAGTGAGCGAGCGGCTGCATGGTGCTTAGTTGCTGGCTGGGGTTAAACCCCGACAGAAGTGTAGAAGCATTAAGGCTATTTTTCAAGGTATCTCTTAGATTATCTGGAATACAAGTGCATGATTCTGGTCAGTTCTGTTCATGAAAGATGAACTCTGCTCTATGGGTAGAGAATGGCTGACAGGAAGGTGAGATTGGACTATACTCCAAAAAAAGAGAAGGGACTACACACAAGATATTCAACACAGTAAGGAAGTGAAAATGTGTGTTTTGTTTTCTGAAAGAGGTAGAGCAAAACACATTCTATACACACTTAAGAAAATAGTCCTTATAAAGTACCACTTTTAAGTGTAAATACTAATAAAGCAGTACCGCCACAATGAAAACATTCAGTTCTTATCTTGCAGTAGGCTAATCAGTTGGAAGTAAAGCAAGAGGCGATTTACTCTTAAATTGTATGGCTATTTATGTAAAATTTTCACTTGTCTCAACATATCAGCAAATTAAATAAAGGATTTTCAAGTAGAAAGCATCCTCACAAAAATATGAAATTTATGTATCATTAGGATAGTGAAGCAAGAGCAAAACAGATTCAGCTGCTGTAAAAACTTAGAGCTGGTAAAAACTAATGTCATGCCTACAAACACACACACACACACAAGTAAAAACGTCTTAGGTGACACTTATCATTTAAGCATCTTTTTAAAAATGTGTCTGATCCCTCTTTGTCATTCCAGATTGTGTGGTATTTATTAGTGTCATGCTTTTGATATTAACTTGACTTTCTACTGCCTCATTTTCAGATGTTTCAGTCTAGCAGCCCTCTTTGCAGTCAGCACTGGCATAGGCTTAGCTCTGCATCAATCAAGTGTTTTATTAATTCCATTTCTTTATTTTTAAAATAAAGGCAGTAAGGCAAAAAAATAAATGAGATTATTTCCCTCTGCCAATGTCAGAATATAAGAGCATATTTCATTACTTAGCTATCACTTTTGTCTTTGTTTTGAAAAGTTTACAAAGAGCAACAAGATGGGGGTTGGTTATATATAAAAGCAGCAGAGATGTGAGAAGTACAGGTACTGATTTGCAGTGAGAAGAATGGTGGAAAATTATGTTCCCATTATAAATCTGGTCCTGTTACAGAACAAAGCAACCCGTCAGGCACTTTTTACTTTTCAGGTTCACATTCTGGAGGTCTTGAGAAGTGCACATCACCTCCTTTGCCTCAATCATCACCTATTGCCAAGGCTGGAGAAAAAAGAGTAAAGATGGGCATTTTTACAAGAGTAAATAGAACTATTCTGCATTTCCCATCTTGCCCTCAACGCTGTTTACTTATGACACCTGGCATCATTAGAACACATACCTCGCATCTTCTTTTAAAAGGTCACTGTACTTTGGTCCAGAAGAACGGATGTTAAAAGGATCAGAATTATCATCTATTTCAAGAGCCTCAGCAAGACGTCTAAATTTGAGGGTAGGAGGGAAAAAACAATACATAACAAAAAACAACTAAACAAAACTAAACACACAAATCCCCCCAGCCTCCCAAATACGTTGTCATTGAAGACTAAAAATATGGGTTACTAATACAGATGAACAGCTTGCAAAAGATACAGTCTGTACATTTGAAACTACTCATTTAGGAATAGAATATTCTAGTAAGATCTCGGATCACTCAATATAGATCTCTGCAACACAGGAATCATCTCCACATTTATCAGTTCTCTAGGTCATGCAGGAAAGGATTTTTTTCCACATAACATTAACTTTCTGAACCTGGACTACTTCTGAAAAAAAGCAAGCAAGTTCATTGCTCACCTGTTCCTCTGAAGAGCTAAGCATTCTTCATCACACTGCAACCTGAATGATGAAAGAAAAATACAATTGGAATCACTGCTGCTACTCATACTTTTCAAACTGTAGCTTTGTTGGTGTCATATCATTATCACAGCCTAAACAAGTAAGAGGAGTATGTGAGAATTGTTTATTATATTAGATCAGATAATACAGCTAAAACCAAACAAAACCCAATCAAAGATCTTTGAGCACACAAGCCTTTCTCCAGGTCTTGAACAGAAGCAGCAATTACCAAAGCCATATAAAAGCTGACAAAGACAGCTTCTGAATTAGATTTTATTATATTGGTAAATTAGATCATTTGAGAAAAAAATGCAGTTGATATCAGCATTGAGGGGATGCTATGAAGGACAGAAAGTTAGCAAAGGAAGACGTGACAAGGTCACTTACTGCTATGCATCAGAAAAAATTATCAGCCAGAGAAAACAGGAAAGTTAACAATGCATATGGAGGATTATGATGCACCATAAAAATCAGTATTTCAACTGAGCCCGTAAATTCATAACTCTACTGACACTAGAAGTGAAGTTTTCTGTCTCATCTTTGAAAGCTATTTTATAATTTTAAGGGATTAAAATGTCAGAGAAGGATCAAGAGTTCTCCAGAATTTCACAGTGGCAGTTACAAACTTCTGCCCCTTAGACTGCATACATGAATTGATTCTGTTGATAATAGTTCCTCGATTTCAAACAAATAATTTCTACAAGGGAAACTGGTTCATTCAGTGACATGTATTATGTTTGGAGACACACAGCTATAAGATTCAGAACTTCTGGTGGTTTTCTCAAAGGAGGCAGAAGAAAGCTAACGTACTTGCACTCTAAGATCAACCTGGTACTGTTTAAAGTCACTTGCTTGAAGAATAATTTTCTCCTCCTCTAAAAGAGGAATGTAGCCAATTTAGAGAAGCTACTCTAGGACTGACCAAATTTGTCACAAAAAAAACCCAAACCATAATAAGGAAACCAAACTAAAGTACAAAATGTCTACAGACAGGACCAGAGAGAGAAACAAAGAAAGGAAATCTCTGCACAGTTTACATAAAATATTCTCCTGTTGTAAATCAATGAAGCAGATTTGTAAGATACTTTGAAAATACTGGAGTTTGACAATAAACTAAAAATTTAAGAATAAGTATTTTATATGCCATCATCTCTTTCCTTCCCTGCTCTGGTATTTGGTAGATGAAGAGTGGGGAAGGGAGAATACTTCCTCTGACTGTCCTTGAATAAAGGCTACCTGCCACAGTTCAGATATCATATTAGGAAAGATTTGCACAAAGAAAAGTTCTCTCTGGTAATTTCAACTATTCAAGGACAGGACAGTGTAAGTCTGTCCACAAAGATGTGCAGCAGTGACTACAACACAATTTATATTACACATTGCAAAGGCTAAGACACCAACAGAGACACTGGTGTCTTATTTGCTCTCCTGGCAAGTATACAGCTGTTATGACAGACTTGCAGCTTCAGTAGCTGAAAAAGTCGTCCCTCCCTCCTCCTTCTACCAGCCCAGACTCCCATCCTCCCCACCGAGTTCTAGCACTGCCAAATGGTTGCTTTCTTTAAACAGTGACTCTTTTTTTGGAGAAGCTGAAGTTGGCTTCATATTGTTGAGTATATTTGTATCTGGTTGGCACTGTGATAAAATAGGAAGAAAGTAGTTAAGGCTCAATCTGGGTAAAGCAGAGATTATTCTACAGTAATTCTAGAGACAAAAATTAATTGTTATATTGTACATTTCTGAGCATTCAATTAATTGAAACAAACAGGGTAGGCTAAAAAAAGACTCAGTTACTGTTTCCTATTTGTGCCTTTCTTATACCATGCTTCTAACACCACGCTCTTTAAAGTTGCATGCAGGAATCAGTATGGCTCTCCCTCTTTCACCTTGCTTTTTACCTCAACTTTCTTCTGAAGTATGACACTGGCCCAACTAGAACAAAGCTGGAGAGTGGGATGAGCAGGTGCTCTCGTGTCATTTCTGGTGTTAGTTCATCTTGCACATGCATTCAGAGTTAAAATTATTTCAGTGTAGAAAATTATCCAAAGGGATTTGGTAATAATGTGCTCCAATTTCATAGACATTAAACAAATAAACAGAACAGAATGATTAGGAAAAGTTCTTGAAGTATGCTGGTATTAGCTTTTGATACAGGAAGTCATTAAGCAACTGTATGGGAAATTTCACTATTTTGACTTTACACAATATAAAGGAATATTAGATTTTAACACACAGACTGACTCGGAAATAATCAAATTCACAATTAAGAGAGGAGAGATGGTAATAGAAAATAAACTAAAAACAGAAATTAGAGACTTCAAGGGCAAAGACTTCAGGAAGTCAAGTTTCTGACAGAAGGCTGTTGGAGAAACTTGACAATTCCTTGAAGAAATGACGCTAAAAGTAAAAATATAAGCTATTCCAATCCTGAGGAACAGAAAATCACCAAACTTAAGTCATAAGTGTTTTTGTGACTTAAAAGCAGATTTGCAGTGCCAGCCAGTATGAGAACACAGAAGCGCCAATCAAACTGAGACAAAAATGTAAGAAATCTAAAAAGGGTAATAGAAAAATATTATAAATAGTAAGACTAGGGGAAAATATGCCCTATTAATCATCCAGGAAGGAATGCTGGATGCTGAAACAGAAGCAAAAAGTTATACTGTCTAGAAATCTGAAAAGATCCAGAGGAACTCTAAGGAGTTTGCTGGTAGAAAGAAACTCTGAAACCACAATTATATTGTTCCATACATAATTATAACAACAAACCAGCCAATGATAGAGAACTCATTCTACATGAAAGCAAAACCATGAACTGCTAAGGAACTGCAAAATACTCTTTTAGCAGTACTGTTACAGCAGAGTCAAGCTATTTTAAGTCTTCCTATTTTAGCTGGGATTTTGCTCACAATATTATGTGTTTTCCACATCGCCTATGTTTCAGGTACACACAAGGGTTTAAAACATGTTTCCACATGTATCTTCTTACCTGGCCTGCTTCATTTCTTTTTTCGTAATAAGCCTACTGATTTCCACTGAATCCCCAAGCTGTAGATCTGTTAACTTAGTGGCTATAGATATAGCAGCTATTCTGAAAAAGAAGAGCATTAGGATTTCATTTGAGGCAACACAAACCTTTGAAAAGGTGTATAAAGCTGCAGATTTAAACCTCCAGGTGGAAGAAGTAAGACAGACTGACCGTTTCCTCGTCAGATTACAAAATGGGTCTCTAGTTCAACATCACCTAGTTTTAGGAGTCTAATCTAGCTATCTAAACTAAGACGTTACTTTCTCTCATCTCCCTCAAGTGACTTGGAGCAAGACTAACAAATGGACATGCTTCTTCAGGGCATTTTTCAGAGCATCAATTCTAAGCAAGTCTAAACTAGGCAATGGGAATACTCTTCCTTCTCACCTGCTTAATATTCAAACTACAGCTGACGATATAGCTTTAATTGCCTTTTCAACTATCACGTGATTCTTCCTTAACTGTGTGCAACTAAAACCTGTAAAGTGAATTTATAAATTACTTAGAAATTTGCTTAGAAAATATGGGTGATACAAGCCATAAGGAAAGAGCAAAATGCCTACTGAGACTGTTACGATTTTCTTTATATTCTTCATCATTCCCTTCAATAACAAGCCCTCCCCTTCTCATTTTCTTGCTAAAATTTCTATAACTAAAATATACAGCAAGTTTTTAGTGAAATATCCCACACCATTCTCAAACAAAATCCTGAAAATGGAACATTCTATCCTCTGAACCATCTTTTCTGTTAAATTCAGGTAAAAGGATATGTTTGTCTCTATGTTTTGCATCACATTCAGAGAACTAATCACCTGTCAGGAAGGAAGATAATATTATATTACAATAATATAACATATTATAATGTACATATATTATATATAATGTATATGTATATTATAGATAATAATATAATATAATAGGATGATATATTATATAATAATAATATAATATGTAATAATATTACATAAAACCAAAAAGCACTGAGAGGCACCATTAGCTTCATATTTATCAGGTGGTGACAAAGTCTAGGTAATGGGCCATCAGATGATATGACATCATCATTTGTATCATGTGTATAGATACAGCAGCACACTCCCTTTCCTGCTCCCTTGGGCATTGTTTCACCAACATTCACTGACAAAGCTGTTTCATCACTCCTGTAACGTTTTTGAAAAAACTTCGATACCCCATTAACTGGCTGACCTTTCCACAGCAGTACTACAAGAGTTACTTTCTTGTGTTTGGGTTTTTTTTGTCTGGTTTTTTTTTTTTCTGTTTTATTTTTTTCCTCCCCAAGTGTGTAGACAGTGGAGAAAAAAGCCAAACCTAATGCATAAAAAATCAGAATATTTTAATCTTTCAGCAACCCGAAGAGTTGGAATTATCATAGAAACTTAGCTAGCATTAAATGCTGCTTTTGTTAATATCACACAGGCCAAGAGTAATTTGTAAACATCTATGAATACATTTGAACAAAGAGATACAAACACTTGCTTTAAACTCAATGTTTCTTTCCCCCCTTCTTGACTTGGGCTCTGACTAGATAAATAAATATACATGTGTTCAGCTTATGCATGCAAGGACTCCCACTGCCTTCAAAGAACCATTTTCTTTGCATGAATACTTTTGCAGTGCCTGAGCTACAGGAACAGTGGAGAAATAACAGCCTTCAAAAATTTGGACTTCTAATTACATTACTTTCCCAGCTTATCTTTAATGACAAGCATGTGTCAATTTAAACTGGTATTTCAAAGTTGAGTCAGTCTTCTGATTTGTATTCAAAGTGAGATAGATCTTAACAAAAAAACCCCCTTTTTTTCTAAAAAAGAAAAAGTGATCACCACTAAGTCTATCTTGCATTCAACTTAGTATTGACTACAACTGTTCTCAACTGTTTCTGATTAGCACATTTTTCTCCTCATTTTCATTAGGTAGTATTAAGCACCGACTGCATAGATGCTAAGCCATCTTCTGTCAGAATTTGAATCTGGGCAATGTTCAGTAGGAATAAAGCAGCATATCCTAAACTGGGGCAGTATCAGGCCCTCAAATAGCAGTTCCAAATAAAAACAATCATTAGGAAGCTTTCTTTGAAAGCCAAGAAGAATCTGTGACTGTGCTCTCCTATCAATTGAGCTGCAGAGCAGAACTCTGGCTGCATAACAACTCTCTAGATTAATTTTTTGACTCCCTCTCAATCACAGCCTCAGAATAATATTTTTTTATTCTTATTATTACTGTTTTGCTATTTTCAGTTTAAAAGTTCCAAAGCCCTACTTTTCTTCTTTTCCTTGTCCCTTCCTTGCCCTCTCTCATAAGAGAGAAAGAAAAATAAGTTTAGAAATAGGATCCGAAGACAAATCTATTGTAATAAATGGAATTGGGTAGGACTCAGTTTGCATATTAAGAATGAAGATTTAGATGCCAAAGCTCTCCTGCCTAAATTTAGCTATTTCAGAATGACTTTAAATCAATCTTTAGCTTCCATCATCTGTATTGACTAGGTCCCATTACACATTAAGGGAAACTTAGACAGCAACTCACACATGGACTGCTATATGTAATCACCTACATTAAGAAGCCTGAATCTGGACCTGCCCAATTAGTCTGTATCTAATTGCTCTGTGTGGGTAGAGCAGAATTCCACAGGTGGGAGATTTAGCCTTTGACACACCACCACAGTTAGACTAACAACAGTGAAAAGAGGAATATGTTCTAGTACAGCACAGCTGGTATGAAAGCTCAGGGGAATACAAAAAAAAGAAGCTGTACGTGAAAGTACAAAGCAAGTGTGAAAAAGCTTGTGAATTAAATATATTTAGTCAAGCCTGAAATTTAATCGAACTGCAAAGAAGTAAGTCCAGTAAGGAATTAAAATAATTATTACAGTACAAACCTTTGATATGTATTAGATGCTTCTGAGCAAATCATACTCTCCTTTCTTCTTCCACATTCACATTGAAGATCAACCTGTTGTACCACAAAAGAGAGCAGCTTTTTGAAACTTTTGTCTTTTTATGGCCATAGAGGGGTGTGAAAGAGGTAAATTTACTCCTTTAAAAAGTCCCATTTCAGTGGAATAATGACTAATTGAAAGTGAATAGTAGTTTTTTAAAAAAAATTCTATATTACAAGTTTACAGAAAAAATGTCATGCTATGAATTATACAAACATGCCATTTTTTGTCACAACTGTTACTGGCTGACAATTAAACCATACAATTCACCTGTGAATTTGCAGTGAATTTTCTTTGGGTATCTAACCTTTGCACAGCAGGATGTTGTCGGGCAGGGTGAAGAAGGATGACATGGAGCCATACAGGGATGATTACAATATAGCCTTGGAATAATACATGGCTGTTTACACTCTTCATCTATAAGACATTCTCCTTTATGACAGATTCTTTTACATTTGTGCATTCCACATTTTAACATTTGATTGCAGCGAAGTCCGCAGGAAATATCAGTGAGATGACAAGGAATATTACTTCGCAGCTGGAAGAGGGGAGGAAAAAGATGACAACTAAAAATGAAATATTATAAATGCAAACCTCAAAGTACTTTCACTGTTCACACCTTCATTTGGCACTGTCCATGCAAAAATTGTAATACTGAAATATCTTAGGACAATGACCGAGTTTTTATATCATAGTCCAATATAGCAGTTGCTGAATGCGTATGGCACAAGAGACATACTTTTCTAATTTAATCACATTACACTCAAACTCCAGTAACATACTGCATTCCAAAGAGGCCACAAAAATCTAAGCCTACAGTTCTAGAACATTATGTAGTATTCAAAAACATTAAGTGTCCAGACTTACTTCATGCTTGCCCATACACCATTTCTGAGTGAGATAGGTACAGGGTGGACATTTCTCCTCGCTATGACAGGAATGGTACACTGCAGTCACAAAATGATAAAAGCCAGCACAGTTTTATTAACATACTTCAGTCAAATGCATTAAAAGAGACAGTAAAGACTATTAAACATGAGTTTGCATTTCAGAACTACACAATTTATGGGAAGTATGACGCTTCATGCAAGGATAATTTGTTCTTTAAAGTACTCTTTAAAAATTATGATGGCAAGTTTTTAGGTGAATATTCTTCCATATTTTCTAAATTTAATAACAGAGAATTTTGTAACTTCTGAGCAGGGTTATACTACCAGGCAGAATTTGTCAGAAAGCATATCTGTTTGACCTGTGCTATATTTTTTGCAATCAGCCAACGTAATTCCAAGGTACACAGAAACTAACTGTTCATTAAATGATCCTACTGGTTTCAACAGAGCACTTAATCTTTGGAACACAGCATTTAACGTGCTGTGACTATTAATAATGATCAGAAAAAATCCAATGCTTTTACAAGTCAGAAGTACCACTACTAGTATTCATAGCAAGTTTTTAGTTGGTTGGCTTTTAAGTGTAGACTTTTGGAAATATTCACAAACTACTGAAAAAGCATCTAATAAAAAAGCAAATGTATGTTCAAACAGACCTATATACACTTTTCCACATTTTGATTAAAACAAAACAAAAAACCCAAGCAAAACTGAATGGCCTGACTTACCTGGATGATCACAGTCATGGGGCCTGGTGCATGTTTTTTTACACTCTGGTGGCTGAGTGCCACAGGGGACAGGGGGGTAAATGACAGATTCACCACAATAACAAGTTAACTCATCAAAACCTGAAAAAACAAGTCAAATATATCCCAATGGGTACATGTATTTGCACTTCTCCACAATGAGAAATCTTTAAATAACATGCAAATGTTTTACTCCAGCTTTGTTCTTCAATATTAAGCACCACTGTAGTGAATTTATTAGCTTTTACGGCTCCTACAAGAAAACTGGACTATGATCACTTCATTAGGCATTATGCTTGCTTTTAGAGAGTAGTTCTTTGATGGCAACATTTTGAATTGGAGCAAGAGAAATGCTCATGTCAAGTTGAAAGCTGTTGCTGTTCTATCCTTGACTTAAAAATTGGGAGATATCTCTTGAATTCCCTTCCAGAAAGCACATCATCCAAATCTTGTGCTCCAAACTTCGCCCCACCATCACTTTTTCAGATCAGTGGTTAGATTTTGTCCTTTTGCCAAGCCCTGCACATGGTACTGGGAAGATTCCAGAGAAAATGACCAAAAGGCCACCAGTCTGTAGACTTCTTCCTATAATTTCTTCTGTATAGTTTTTTTATGTCATTTAGTATTACGTGGATCTTCATATGCAGCTTATGAACCTGTCCAAATACTTCAAAGCCAACTTTGCATGTCTTGGAAGTTCTCTGTCTCAGGCAGTATACTTTCCTTCCCCGCCCCCCACCTCCTTCCACATCTGGGAAACAGATTTTAAACTCTTATCACAAGATTCCAAATCCCGGTGATAAAATAAACAAAGGAATAGAAATACTTACATACACCATCCCAACTAAAACTTAACACTGCACAAAAATTAATACAGTTCACTGCTGTTTTTCAGACTCTAAAGAAACTGGGAGGGAACTGATTGGAATGCAAATTACAGTTCAAACAGGTAAATCCTTAGAAAAATAGGATACTAAGAGAAAAATATTAACATCAGAAGTAATATAGAAGGAGATCTGACAACAAAAAGAGAATATGATTGGTCTATAAACCAATAAAGAGATAGTGGATCAGGAAGAACAAGAGAGAATGATGGAGGAGGTAAGAGAATAATGAGGCAATAAAAATACAATACAACAATTCCAACTTGAAAAGATGATGAGTGTGTTAAGGGAGCTGCTGAATTCAGCAAGTTCTCTGAATCTGGGAATCACAGGATTCCTCCCTTCCTAGTCTACCAAAGCAAAATCTGTTGAACTCTAAAACCCCAAAGGGTCCTACTGTCCCACTTCCATGGATATGATGGCTGCTGGACTAATATGCAGGTCCGGCCAGTAGCAAGTCTGAACACATATTCCAGAGAGACAAGACACACAATACACATGATAACAACATGACCGGACACACAGACTAACACAGAGCCAACTGAACAAGATTCACGTACATAGGAATACCAATAGCCAAGTCCTCTTCCTCCTCTCCAGCTCATCAGGATTGAAGTTCACACACACACACGCATACACTCTAGATTCACAGGCACACCACATTCATGGATCTCAAATATTAGCATAGGCACTGTCTAATATCCACACCTGGACAGACCCCTCACCCAGTCACTGGCTAAAACCTTGCATATTTCCAGAGGCAGATCTCCTCTACCAGCCAGCCAGTCCACCTTTGAAGCAAGTTCATTAGCAAACTATCTAGACATACACAGGCACACACAGGACTGAAATTAACAAGGGAATCACACCCCACCCCCGATCTCTCCAGGTGCCCCCCCCGGACCAAGGGGCACCTGTAACTTGTGATCCCATTCTCCAGCTGCTGGCATACAATTTAAGTCTGCCTGGTCTCTCCAGCTGCTAGCATAGAGACTATGTGCTCCCATGATCTACAGCCAAGTCTCCAGTTGCTGGCACTTAAACCTCTCATACACAGAACAGAGAATGAGATTACACTGAAAGATACTAAATCTTAACTAGGACAGGATAGATAGTTGTCGTCAGGTGCACACAGATCTACCAGAGAAGTACACTGACCAGCAGCTTCATTTGTGCAAGTGGTGCCTTTCATCTCTCCTCCTCTCCATTTTCCCATGCATCCACCTTGATTCCTCCCAAATAATCTACAGAAATACATTTCTCCTCATTGGTCCCAGTTTAGCTACATCTGTACCCAAATCTGCTATTTCTGGTGTCATTAGCTAGGTCATCCCAGCATCACACAACTACTTAAGTTCTCTTGGCCTTGCAATATTCCACTCCCAAAAACATTCCCAATACCTTCCTCCACCAATTATCTGGGAAGCTCAGTCATCTCTCACCCTTAACATCTGTGAAATCCATTCATTCCTCATGGCACTACCTTGAAACTTTTGTCAGCTTTTCACTGTGCTTTTTGTTATGTTCAGAAATTTCTCATGTCCAGTTGTTTTTTGTGGTCTGTTCAGTCAGTTAAATCTCAGGCCAGGTCCTAGTCATTTGCCCGTGTATCTTAGAGTGCAGCAGTTAGTAGAAAGGATCATAATTTTTGTCTAAGGAGACTTAGTTACAATAAATTCCAGCAAACAAGAATGCTCGGGAGAACAAAACTTTGAGGGTTAGAAGAAAGAAGTAGAAAAAGCTGAGAAGTTTCAGAATGCCCATCGATTTTCTGTGGAAAGCAAGCATGGGAAAGTGTAGGGCTTTTGTCATCCCTCACTAAAGGTCTTGAAACTACCTATAACCCTCCAGGCTTCAAAGCCACAAGTCTTCCTTGGTCCAGGAAGATGAAAGACCAGAGACCAAGGTCCCTGGAAGATCTGAGTGTTAGACAGCTACGCTGGCTGCTTGTTGTTGATGAGAAGCGATAGGTGAAGAATCTGAACTGTAATGAAGGTTCCTTAAGTAGCACTAATCAGGATAACAGGGAGGGAGTGCAGAGAGGTCTGATCTAAAGAGTAGAAATACAACTTAAAAAAAAAAAAAAAGGCAGCTGTCTAATGCTGACATCATTTATTTTTCCCAAGAGATGTATTGCTGTCTTGAAGTAGACCAGGTGTGTATAAAGAGACCCCAGCATAGAAAGGAACCTCACCTCTCATCACGGAGGAAATGACACTGGAAAGGTACAGTACCTGGGAAGCACACAGAACCACAGAGGTGAAGATGCACAGGAGTATTGCATCTTGATGCCAGCGCTCACCATTCCCAGCAAAAACAGTAGTGGAGATGAAAGCAGGGGCAAGAAATCCAATCTAATGAGACCATGCCATGGCCCATGATACCATGGCTGATGCAGCCCAACTGCAAAGTGGTGGCTAGACAAGTGGATCAGAGGCAAGGATGGACTTCTTAGTGCTGAGAAGCACTCCCCATCAACTACAGGGTCAGAATCACACAATGATCTGAAATCTCAACTAGCAGCATCCAGAGAAAGCAGGTAAGAAGTCTCTGAAGATGCTGCTTAGCTGATTTACCTCTGGACAGATTCAGAACGGGAGACTTCAGGGACACAAAGATTTAAGCCAGATCATCATAAGTATCTGGTTCCTTGAATAGGTAGCTGCTTTTCCTGTGCTCAGAAAAGGGCCTCACTGCAAAATTTCAGCAGTGAAGTTTGACCTCTCAATTGCATCACATCCAACAGTGGAACAATTTACAGGGGAGGCAATCATTAGGTCTCTCCAGGCTAAGACAGGCATCCGAATCTTAGGTCTGAGAGTGAAATATAATCGTCAAAAATACTACAGCAATGTGGAGAAGTTTAATGATCTTGAAGATCAAACCCATGAAATCCAGTGAAGAAAAACAACCGCTCAGAAAAATCTGTGCATTCTGACTCAACTAGACCAGAAGTTACTAACAGGACCTTTGAGACGGTCAGATTACTATTTTGCTTTGTCGACATTTATTTTTTTAAAGAGAGGTACAGTCAGCATGCATGTCATACTCATAGGCTATTAAAACAGATTACAACTATTTCAACCACAGTGAGCTTTAGAGACTCAGGAACTGGCACAGCTTTTAATAGAGTACATACCTGTCTAGCTATTGAACCAGCTTAAGTCTTTTGTTCAGCTGTCCTAAGAAAATTAATACCTGCTGGCTGTCAATCTATTTCTAGCAATTCAGTACTAATTTTCACCATCCAGAATGTGACCAGAAGGCCTAAGACACACATGACTGACATCTCTTATTTCTTCAGATTGTCCTGTCCAGAGAAAAATCACTAGTGTTCCAAGTTGGGAAAGTCTGAATTCTAAGCAGCTAAACAAATTCTGCTACATACCTCAATATCTTTAACAGTTACTACATTGTTAAACAAGAGTTCCCTTAACTTAGAAATTATCTTTCTAAACTGCTTTTTTTTCCTTGCATGATTCCTCAAATTCTTTAAGTGATTGCAGATCAACAAATATAACTGAATATATTTCACTATAATTCAATTTTAACTATTAAAATCCAACACTTAGTAAACTCATCTAAAATGAAATAACTTTCTCTTTCATGAAAAAAAACATACAATCAAAATCAACTG
The DNA here is from genome assembly GCF_965183815.1 of Platalea leucorodia. NCBI lineage: Eukaryota > Metazoa > Chordata > Aves > Pelecaniformes > Threskiornithidae > Platalea > Platalea leucorodia. The sequence goes on from NC_138823.1 coordinate 105,908,493, forward strand.
CATATTCTTCAGGTTCTGGTCAATTTGGATCACATTCTCTGTCCAACTCTGGCCAGTTAAGTGAATAAATTTCTATAATACATAAGAAATAATGTACTCTTGCACGTAACTCACTTGTTTGCCAGCATGTCTGACAACTGCCCCGATGACAGGGTTCTTCACATCTGTGAAGCCCACAGTTGAGTTTACGACCACAAACCAAAGAACACTTATGTTCTGTGTCCTAGGGGAAGGCAAAAAAGAAAAGGAGAATTAAACTATAAACCCCATTTGTTTATTTTTCTCTGTGAGGTCACAAGCTACTAACGGACAAAACTGTATAGTGCAAAAAAATAGCTTAGGCCTGATCTATACAGTCGCTGTATGGATACACAACTTTTAAAGTGGATTCTGTTAAGACCTCTGTTGCAGACATAGCTACATCGCAGCTTATGCTTCTTGTATTAAGTATCTTGTATTAAGTATTCTATTAAGTACCTTGCTTCTTGTATCCTTCCCCTCCCCATTCACCCTGGAATCACTGCGTTGACAAAAAGCACCTTTACACTGATTTAATTGCATTTAGGCTGGAACATGGTTTTACATTTATAATGATACCCATAAAAACAAATGCTGCAAAATAAATGCACACACATGAACTTTTTGAGCTCGACCAATACTGCAAATAGAGACTGAAGATGCACAAAAATGGAAAGATACAAAAACAAAAAAATCTTTTAACATCACAACGAAAACCAAACACACACCACAATGAATAGTTTTATAAAACCACACATAAACTTACCACACAGCAAACTTCATTACACTTGTGTCGTCCACATGATCTTTTCTTGTTGCATCGCTTGTCACACATGAATGTAATAGCAGCTATTAAAAACAAAACAAAAAAACCAAAACCAGTCACAACTCGTACAGCTTTGCTTATGCTGAGAACAAAAGCTGTGGTCACAATATTATGCTAAGGCTGTTGCAGAGCATGGTCTAGAAGAGACTAATACAGAGTAAGTCAGCAAACTTAATTTACTTGCTCTTCCACATTTAACTCCCCATGTGAACACTTGGCTTCCATTAAACAAACGTTTGCTCAGAAGGATTTTGGAGAGCAGAATACATGAAACTAGTTTATTTCACATTAGTCTTTACACCATAAACTCTGCACAACAGAACACAGAAAACAGGATATCCTGATACACCGGAGTACCACAAACATCCAATTTAAGACTGCTCAAATTAGTAAGGCAGTAAAAGTCAGCTAAATACAACTACTGCTGATATGCTCATGAAACTAGTGCTAACAAAGAACATCCTTATCACCATCCACAGGTAACAAAAGCAATCACTTCTGGATTCTGAAAAGGAAAGTCTTCATAGAGAAAAGCTCAAATTAGGAAATATGCCTATTACTACCTTATATATCTTGTAAATAAGTACCTCAGTATGACAGGGGTCCATCAAGTAAACATGTCACTGAGGTGAATTTTGAAATGCTACATCCAGAATACCAAGAACTGCCGAATGGGAACACTCGGCCAGGCTCAGATGCAAAGACCAGCAGCATACAACTGTGAAGCACAATCAAAGCTTGTATTTCCCCAGGAACTTAGATAAGAGCAGAGCAAAAGCATTACTTTGCATCTGAGCTGTGCAAGCTGACCCAAAGGCATGCAGGATGCCAGGGGGTAACCCACTGAATATGGCAGGTGGCATAAGAAACTGTTCAAATTGAAACAGACAGCTTGTCTGGAATCTTCGAGATCAAATGCTGAATAAGTCTTTCCTTATATAAAAGATGGATAGAAATCAAAAAGGTTTATTTCAAACCTCTTCCCAAAAGTAGCAGCATCTCAAGAAATGACCAACTTGGCACAGAAGTATGGATAAAAGAAGCAGTACAGATCAGAAGTTCCCCAACTTCATTAATCAACCCCAAAATTAATATGAGCTGTGTATCATTTTTAAAACAATTTCACATTATATATGTAACATAATATTGTACCTTTATTTCTGAGGAGAGCACATGGGACTTCCTAGGAAGCAAACAGGGAGCCATTAGGTTAAAACAGATAAAACAACTGAAACTTACTTATCTAGAAAACACCTAGTCACATGATACAGAAAGAAGCAGCACTCTCAGTTTTCATGTGTATAACACTTCTGTATACAGAAGTGAAACAAAAGCTGGGAAAAAATCCTCAAATCTTTTAAACGCAATACTTTTTCCTTAGAGGTTCAATACCAATAAAAAAAAATTGTAGCTTTGTGTTCCCCACTTAATTCAGCAGATAATGCTGTGAAGTGACAGAAACATGTTTGTCCTAAGAAACCAGAAACTTGCATGGCAGAAACCAAAAAAGAGAGAAAGTGAAGTCAAATCTCATGATCAAAGACGTTTTACCTAGATTAAAGACCTCAACATGAAAATAAAAGGTGATGTATGGAAAGAACATTGTTGATCGACTACATTAATCTTCAGTCATCACAACTTTACATTCTGAGTTGTCATTTCTGAGCATCACATTTTTTATGACTGATTTAAATTATCACTGTAGTTCACTCATACTTTTTCAAGCAGCAGCTTTCTGGTGTCCAAGAAGCTGATTAACTAAACCCCAAATCTCACTACTTCGTTTCAGGCCTCAAAATGAAAGATAATCTGAAGCCTTCTACCCCATAACTACCTTCAGCAAACTTGCAGGAGAAATCTGTTCCAACCTCAAGCAAAGCTTCAGTCATTTCTATGAACTCATAGACATATATTCAGAAGCCATCTCTGCTTATAGATGATATATAATAGGTCAGAAAAGTCATTAAGGCTCCTGCGAGAGTAGCCAAAGATTTCAAAGCTATGATCACAGAAAGTAGCATAGTTGAAAAATATACTAATTATTATATAACAATTGCTGAGAATCTGCTGGGTCACTATATAAATGTATGAAGAATGGCGATGAGTGAAAACTTCATATTCTCCCCAAAAAATTCTACAACAAATCTACAAGCTATTACTATAAAATTTTAGTTAGCTTTTTATGTTAGGCTACCTTTCTTCTCTCAGTTTACATAACTCTTGGTAAAACTACCATTCTTTGTGCTATATAAATACTGCAGGATAATACAGGACTTTGCAGCCAGCATAAACAAACAGAATTCTGTGTAAACTCTGCAAAAACACTTCAAAAAATTGCCTTCACAGTAAGTAGCCTATGTTAGCACTTCACAGTATAATCTAGTTAGCATCTATCAGTTAGTATACAATGGAGGTTCTTGCAACTAAGGAGCACAGCACTTCTTATACTTCTTAGCTTTCTTTTCATCAACTACTTCAGCTCCTTTTTCTCCACAGCTTTAAAAAACAACAAAGATTACCTGTTTCCATGGTCAAGCTTCATAAACTCACCTTTTTTTTGAAGCCACACCTACAATAAATATTTGATGTGTGAGAACATGGTCTACAGTCTCCTTCATGGCAAAGGCTTTCACATGTATGAATGAACTCTACCAAAATGAAAATACAAAGATTAACAATTAATTAAAAAAAAAAAAAAAAAAAAAATCCATGACCTGGAACTTCATATTTATTAGGAGCACCACCGGTCAAAGATTATGTGTAGCTGGGTTTCCAAACAAATTAACTATTTTAAGTTAAATGTGCATTAGATTTTGCTATTATTTTCAACTTTGTAATCCTGAATCTATAGACCAGAGTTTCAGGTCTACAATTAACTTTGAAAATGCATACATTTTAAATATTTTTTGCATTAACATATGGGGGGGGGGGAAGAGATTTTGTGTGATACTATCTTACCCAAATTCCAGGAATTTTAAGTAATTTTTTCTTCCTTTTCAGCCCAAAAGAATGCCTTACTATGCATATCTTCATATTTCACTTAACTAGGTTAACTGAAATTCAACTAAAAGCAGAATTACTCATTCCCTTTCTACTTGTTGACCTTGGAGTGACAGAATGCATCAGTCATTAATAAGAAGCCCTCATCTTGACAGCATTGGTCTCTCTCCTCTCTAAAGTCTAACAAATCACAATTAAATATGTTGTCTGTAAAACTGGAGCTTCACACAATCTCACAGTTAAATACACTTCAGTTACCTAATGTACTTATTGCAGTGTCAAATTGCTTCTGCTCATAACTTTCTCCAACCTTCCAATGCTACTTTTTACTTCATGACCCTCTTACCTTCAGTAAATACTCATTTTCTGCTGCTGTATCTGAACAAAGTCATTTATCTCTACCAGTCTCCACATGAAAGCCAAAAATCTAGGTGGGCTTTTAAAAGACATCAGTACCTACTACTCTCTGGAAATTCCTACAGCTCTATTGCTCTGCTGATATAGGAAACATGCATGCAAACAAAATTTAAAAGGCTAGCTAGTGTTAGTGCTTTCTAGACAAATATATTTCCTCATTTTAAGGTATCATTATAAACAAACGACCAGACTGCAGGCTCTGCAGTGGCTTTTACACTCAGTTTGGTTAAAACCCAAAATCACTGATCAAATATTTATTTCTTGAAATGAAACAGTTAAGGATCACTTTTTTTTTAAAAACAATGAGATAATTTGAATACTCTGATGCAGAAAGTTCTAATTACCATAGCTACCACAAGAAAGGGGTTTGCCACATGTTTTTCCACACGATGGGATAGGGTCTGTGCATATTTTACGTTCAACACATCCTAGTTCCAGTAACTTGCTGAGAGGAGTCTGACCACAGGGACAGCGATACACTACTTGTGGAAGTCGTGGACAGAGCTGGCAAGGTTGAGGATGGCATACTTGTGTACAGTTGTGCCTCCCACAATTTAATTTTCTGGAAAAAAAAGAAACAAAAAACAAAACAAAACAAAGAAAAAGGGGAGTTATCTAAGAGTATCATGATCACTGAGTGTGAATAAAATGACCTTTTTCTTTTCAGAAGCCTAAATTATAGTGACCTTACTTGCCACATATATTCTGACATGAGAAATTCCCAAATCCATCTGAGAATTCTTCCTTTGTCCCACACAATACTTCTTTAAAGCTGCTTCCACAGTAACACACTGAAAGAAAGCAATATTCCACAGAAAACACAAGAGAATATCAGTGAGAAAAATCCTCCAGCAGTACAGCAATTATAAAAAGGTAAAATGTGAAAAATTGTTACAGTCAGTTGTTAGAAGGATAATTAAGTTGCTCTTTAGATTTATTTCAGCAATAGAGGTTTCTCAGTCCTACAGAAGCTGGAATACCTGTTTTATTTGTTTTGATAAGGAGATAAAAACTAATCTGGACAAAAAGCTTACTTATTAAAGCAGTATACATAACAAGTTAATTATTACCTTAAAAGTTGAGAAAATTAACTTGCAGTTTTCTATATAAGCTGTTCAACAAAAATGTGTTCGTATACTGGCACACATACTTGGACAATTTAATTTCCATTCAAGACCAAGTTTAGAAAATTTTAACAGAATCCGTGAGTAGCTTGTTGAAATGTGCTTTCCTTTAACTCTTTCTATTCTTCTTCCATGTGCTGTTTAATCAAGTCTCAGAATTATAGTAAAAGATTAAATAGGATCATGAGACAATTCAGGTCAGAAGGGCCCTCAGGCGATCAGCTAGTCCAAGCCCTTACTTAAAGCACAGTCAGCAATGAGATCAGACCACATTACTCAGTATTTTATTCAGCTGGGTCTTGAAAACCTTCAAGTTTCCAAGAGAGTTTTTCCTTATACCTAGTTATAACATTTCCACTTAGGCTCACTGTCTCTCATCCTCCCCCCATGCACAGCCTGTCTCTGTCTTCTTGATTATCTCCAATTAGCTACTGAAATGCCACTACTCAGCCTTCTCAAGCTAACAAAGCCCATTACCACCAGCCTGTCCTAATAGGGCACATGCTCCAACAGCGTAATCATCTTGGCAGGACTCTTTCTAGTCATGTTTATATTCTTATTTAAATATATAGTGATGCTGACACATTTTCAATTTTTTAAATATTCTAGCAATAGATTTTGGTTTTGTTAAGTAAAAATAAAGCACTTGCCTCTTGGTACTGTTTTTTTTCACCCTCTTGTTTTCATAGTGTAGAGTGGATATACATAAGGCATTCCAATACTTACCTTGCTGTGCTGTTAATTGGCAAGGTGAACATTTTCCTGCATGGCACACTTGAGTACAGCTGTGCTTACCACAGTTTAAAGTATTTCCACATACATTAGAACAATGAATTTTTGTTGATTGGCCACAGCGAACTGAATGACTGTAGAGAAACGACACCATAGTCTGTCAGCTACCGTAATATCTACAGAGCATTTATTCAAAAGGAAAATACTTTTTCAGTAAAATGCCAAAGCCTTTGAAAGGAAGCATAACTTACTAATTAAAGAGTTTTTAGGAAATAACTCCCCCTATCTTTCCTTCTGCTTCCCATCTCCCACTCCCTAAAATAGGACACTTATCACAGTAGTGAGTCTATGTGATCTTACTATGTAAAATAAAATTCAGTAATCTACAACCAATCTATTTTTCTACTGAAGACAAAGTGCTTTCAATGACAAATACTGCCACAGAAGTAGCTGTACCTTTTTGAAAAATTAAGATCACTTAATATTACATTCAAACTTTCAGAAATAATTGTAAAAGTCTGAAAACCTTTTTTCTAGAGCAAGAATGCTAACACTGAAACCGGGTTTTGGTTTGTTTTGGTTCTGGAAATGAGCACAGGCAAACATTTTATTACACAGAATCAGTTCTAGGTAGCTAGAACAGGGACTCTAAACTCAGAACAACTGAATATGAGAGATCACAGATAGTATGGGCAGCACAGTCTTGCTGTTGGCAATGACACTATATGCATCAAACATGCAAGGAAAAGACAGCCTTCAGTCTGGCATATACTACAGACTTCTCTCTTGCTAGGGGTAGAGCTTCCCAGAAATGTATGTGTTATTTTTGAAATCATTATTTCTGGAATGGAGTAACTCAACATTACATTCCATTCAGACAGAAAAGGTGTGAACTTTTTTCTACTTCTTCCTCCGTCTCTTCTACAAAATAAAATAAAGAAATACTAGAATAGGATTTCAAAATCAAATCAATTCAGACTACTTGGACAATTCAGCTACATGTATCATAAATTGATTTTAATACAGACAACTTTTTAAATTATTTTTATTTTCTTAAAAGATTAAAAGTAATTGCATTTTTTTAAAATATAAAATTCTCCAAATTATTTTAGCACACAAATAAAAGTTACAGCTCAGAATAAACTTTGTTCTGTAAACTTTTAATAAACTATAAGAAAGTAAAAATTTATTATATAAACTTTTAATAAACTATTCTTATATAAATTTTGTTTGTATAATAGAAGCGTTCTCACCTTGTTTGTCCACATTCACATGTTTTTGTCACAAAGGCTGGGCACGAAGGGCAAGGTCCTGGATGGCACAGGCTTAAAAAAGTCAAAAAGGCAAACAAAATCGTAAAGTTAACTTTAGCTTTGCTACAGTCCCAGAGAAACAATCCACCATGACCCAATCCGCAGTGCATTATCAGAACATTATACAAGCCACCTACACTGCTGCAGGGTATGAAAGCATTATTAACACAAGGAAAAAAAAAATATTAGATTATTACAGTTGCATCAGTCTCAAATGTCACTGATGTTGAAGGAAAAGCAGTATTCCTGCTGCTGTCAAATCAATAGTAACAGTGCTACTAACACATTTCATATTTTGCATTTCACCAGCAGACATGCATCAACTCAAGTGTGTTCATCACTGGTAACACTCAAAACAAATATCACATGTCCAAACCATTAATACATTTCTTTCTTCAGTGATCTTAAATAAATTAGAGACAAAAATTTCTCTATGAATGTCTTCTTTTGAGTTGGTGGCTTTATCTTTGAACTCAGCATTTCTAGCGCCACCAGTAAGAGCTGTTGCTCCTCTTCCTGTAAGGTAATGCATGGCAGATGCAGCAAGTCTGCCTCAGTTTTCTTTCTTACCACCAAGTACAATTCCCTGTGAGTGTCATCAATGCCAGTCCTCTACTCGATCATCAGATCTCACCTCCTACTTCAAGAAACACTAGATGGTCCCTATCTGCATATAGGACCTCTGCTGGGCACAGACAAGCCCAGGTTTGTGAAATTACATTTAACTTGTCTGCACTCTTTCTTAGCTAGCTCCCAGTTCCTTTCATTTGCAAATACAGCAACTCTCCTGTGGAGCAATTCTTATTGTTCAGGACTGACTAGCCCAGATGTCCTAGCCAAAAGAAAAAAAAAAAAGGAAAAAAAAAAACCATAAACACAGACTACCCAATCACATGGTAATTACTAAATTCCCCAAGTACAGTCGCTACACAAGTACTAATTAGTACACCAGTTACTACAGTCATATGCAATATAATTGAGTCATGTCAGCAGTTTGTCAACAGTGGTCAGGCTCCCTTTTCCTCTGCCACTCCTCCCAGTTGACAACAAGGCCTAATTTACCACCCAACTTATGTCAGCTGTACCAGTAAAGCCAAACCAGTACACGATAAACCAATTCACCACCAAAAAAAAAAACCACACCACCAAAAAACCCACAATCCTCCCTCTTTGATAAATCAGTTTTATGGCATAATGAAGAGTTAAATAAGCACCAGAGCAGGGACAAGGAAAGGGAGAAAAAAGCAAAACTGGATGGAGCACGGAAAATATGATACAGAGGGAAACAGGAAGAAAGCAAAAGCACTAAATGAATTAAAACTGTACTGTGGAACTTCAGACAATGAGAATTAACTTATGCATTCTGCAACAGAAAACCTCTTGTAAAAGGACAGCACTATATATTTCACTGTCCTGGATTCAATTCTCACAGACCCATGTAGGATTCTAAAGGCTGGATGCCAGCTTATAAACTTAAAAAATCAGATTAAAAGTAGATATAAACTCAAAATACTACGATCTAGGTTACAACCTGGAAAAGGGAGAAGACACATCATCTTCAGAAATCTTGTCATGTTACATTTTCTACCTGGTATATTATTTTCCTCAACACCGTCATATTCAAGCAATGTTAACATTGCTTCCATAAGCCCAGTCTTGGCACGCTTTCTGATGATACTATACCACACAACAGCAATTTATACTGATCACAGATATTTTTAAGTTGTAAATACCTGTAATAGTAGACTGCAGTCTTACAGCAAGATTCCTTCTGTTAGAAGAGTATCACACAATTGATTTCCAGACATCTCTAAGTTTTGATAATGTGTGTTTCTGAGACTGTTTTAAGTAAGCTTGTGTCACTTTGTTAACATGAACAGAAAAATTCTAGTAATGCAAAAAACTAACCTTTTGAAACCGAACTTCTGTATTTAAAAATAAGTATTCTTTATGCATCCCCCTCAGATACACTCACTTGCATGCTACTTATTTAGCAAGTGTCTCTGGTATAATTTGGTTTATGCAGAAGCTATAGTATATCTACAGTTCCAGGATTCACTTGATCAATACAACAACAGTTAAGACAGAAATTCAAATTTCATTCAGCACACAGAAACACACAGAAAGTGCGGAAAATTCTCCTTAGATGATAAAGATGGGTGATACTGTAGAGTTTTAGTCTGTTTTAAGGGACTAAGAAAAAAGTTAAAGTTAAATGACTTAACAGTGTTACAAACTAAACTCAAAAAGACAGGCTGAAGACTTCAGTACTAACTTCTGTTCAGTGAACAAAGTCTTATTTTTACTGAAACTCCATTACCTATCATTAGCATGGAGGATTTAGCTCACAATTTACTGCTGCTGCTCTAGAGAACTGGCATACAAGAAAGGTTGTGATGATAGATACATCCAGACGTAGGAAAAATTAAACTCCATTTGCCTGACAGTGAAAATACTAGATACTGTAAGACAGCCCAAAGGGACTTCCAGTAACTGCTGTGGAAAAGATTACAGCATCAAAGATGTATGAAGGAAGACCAGACACTAAAATTTAAACTAGTAGAGAGAAAATTTCATTTGCTGCCTTTGTAAGACCTTTTTCAAACGCTCTCAAGGCCTTGCGTGATTCCAGTTGGCAGGGAGATCTTCAGAGTTCTTCAGAGTTCACTTGAGAGTTTGAACTTTGGAGTTCATTGTCATGAAGTTTATTATCCGGAACATTTTCTTGAAAGCTAAGCTAGATGTTTCTTTGATGTAGAACCTAACAGAGTGAAATGAATTTCAGTGTATTTAAACTAAAAATGCGAAGAGAACCCACTTTGTGAAGGGCTATGCACGCCACAACTTACACTAGCAAAAGGCTTGCAAAGCACTCTCTTCAAACAGCTGCTTGCCTGTTCCTCAGCTCTGCCAAGACAGCTGTTTATATAAATGGCTACTAACCCATTTCAATAAATCTGAGCAAATATTAAAGATTTGTTATTAAAACCGTATAAAGTAGTCTCACTCATTTTCACCAAAATGGGCTAGCTAGTGCCACACTTAAGCATCCAACTAAACTCTACACCACGGAAAGAAGATTAACACAATGATATCTACATTTAAAAAAAAAAAAAAGTCAGATTCAGGAAATACAGTTGGGAATTGGCCAACCATTAAAATATGTATACGCGAGGCGGGGGGAGGAAGGGAGTAAACCCCCAAACCCCAAAATATAAATGAATAACCAAAATACCACTTCAGTAGAAAATCATTTGTTCTGGTGGTATAAAGGGGATCAACACATAGGTGTAAGCTGGTAGGCTGAAGAATTCCTGTATCTCTCTAAACTCTTTTTTTAAATTTGAACACCAATTTCAGACATTCCTTACAAGTGTAAAAGAGATGCCAAATAATTTGAAAGCCATAACCACCAGGGTCATAAAACCTAAGGAAACATAGCTCTGATTCAAACTGAAAATATGTAGGATGCATACATCTTATTACAAAATTTTAGACAGTGCTTAAAGACAAAGGCCTCAAAAACAATGGTCTAACACTGCAAAGTAGACAACTATGATCAATTAGACCCCTCCCACATACAACACACTTCTTGCCTGAACCTTGCTGTCATCCTAATCTCTCAACCAGGATATGAGCTTTAATATCCTTTCCAAAAGCGTTTATGTGATGCTGAGAGCTCTAGACATTCTTATTACCCACATCAGGATCTGTTCTCTTTTGAAACTTAATTATTTGCATCAATTTCTTGCAAGGAGATATCCTGCCTAGCAGAATGCATTTGATGCATTCTGAATTTGCCACCTTCTGATTTAATTGAAGGTCTCATTTCCTACTCAGGGAACACAGCAGGGGGAAAATCCCTGTATTTTTAATGTTTTCTTGATAAAACTAATCACTTTACAAAGTATTAAAGTAAAAGGATCCAAATCTTTTCCCATGACTTTTAATCCGATTCTTTCTCCTCAGCCACAAGAGTCTGATGCTTACTCAGTTTTAAAGGGAAAACAGATTCTCAAGTAACTTAATCCATTTTGATCCACTTCGACTTGCTACTTCATATTACATTAAGAATAATGTAACCACCTAAGCAGCACTTGGAATAGCACAACTGCCACCACCAAAAGATTACGTCACCAGTCACATCACTCTCAGAGCTGCTCATTCCACAGGGGACAATCGTTCGCACAAGGCTAGCATATAGCATAACACAATGTATACACAAGGCAGGCAGCAGGAGGGAGGCTGAAGGTTAGACCACCACCAACTATTACAATGGCTTACTTACACCACCTCCTGTACTTGCACATTTCATCTATGTGGCAGAGGGAGCAAATACAAGTATCCCAATGCAAAGCAATGAGAACAATGTTCCTGTGATGTCACATATGAGGAGAAAAGGGGATGATGTTTGTTTGATCCTGGTAACATCACATCAGATAGCTGCAGTGTAGATACATGGTGTGTGGTTTCTGAAAACTGATCGACAATACTGCAATTCAGATTCTGTTGCTAGGCACTGCATAAGTAATTCTGATATAAAGAGCAGAGGATAGCTATAAGCATCTCAATCTCCCATACTGTGATTGTTGATGTAATAGCCACAAAGATAAGAAACTAAGCAAGAATCCCATGACTCATAAAGCAGGTTCCCTAAGACTCAGATTCAAGTCCCACCAATAAATAGTGTTCATAACAGGATTCATCCAGATTAGCTCTGTCACAGGCTCACGGACTGCAGATACAGAGGTCTGCTCAACTGGAAGACAATGGATGGAGCTGGACTTTAAATGACAGTCCCACGTACTTCAACTACAAAAGGCTTCCCAGAATAGACAGTATTAAATACTGGAGAAAGGGCAACATCAGGAACGCCACACCAAGACTCAGACACCACGCCAGACTCAGTCCACTGCCCATAACAATGGACACAGCCATACTATTAACTAAAGTCACACAGACTTGAGAAGAGCATGAATAGTTTACTCCAGAGAATTCATTGTCCAGTCACACTGTGAGGCAGAAGGTCTTGACAATGACACGAAATGTTTGACTGGCGGGGGGGGGGGGGGGGGGGGGGGGGGCGCTTTTAGGATCCCAGTGAGCAGAATGGCATTTCTGGTTCAAACCTTATCACCTTATGGGAACCTGTGGGAGCAAGGGAAAAAGGTACACAGCAGATCCACAATCCAAAGAAACAAGTGCTTGCAAGAAAGAGTTCTGAGATCATCTAAACTCAAGCAAGAACCACAGAACAGACTCCTGGTCCCGAGGGCAACAAGTCCACCTTTGAGTACTCTCTCGAGGGAAAACTCTGCCCAGATACAGATCATGATTCGGACTTCTAGATCAGTTGAGGTTGTCCAGTGGAGAGGAGGTGGTAAGATAGACTGCGAAAGATGCATTCAGATGATAAAGCTCCGCATTTCTAACTCCACCACTTCCTGATACAGCAAGAGGGAACCAGGTTTCTACTTGCTTTTTGATACAGCAGATAGAGGCAGAGTGTGTCTTCATAAATACCTAAGATTCCCACACGGGAGGAAGAAGTGTCCAACATATACTGAGCAATGTCCAAAACTGGGTAACACTGATGCTGAAAGTACATTCCTCTCCAGATCACTATCACAAATCAGAGAGTGCCAAAACCACCCATTATCTTGATCTGCACTCTTGCTGTTTCCTTACCTCCAGGGTTGGATGATCTCAGCATGGTTTTACTCATGTGGAACAATGCTGAATGATAACACTTTCAAATTTGCTACAACTTAAACTGGTAGCAAATTGGGACTTTAAAAAGTCACAATTTTCAAAGCTCTTGATGCAGATCAGACTACCAGGGACTATGAATTTGTAGCTTTCAATAGGCACAATACTGCCACCACTGTTGAGAAGACTTCCCAGAAGAGAATGCCAGAGACTGAACCTCTGCTGTAGAGTGCCACAGGAAAGAAGAGGAAAAGAACAGCTGTTTCTTCCAAGCACTATAGGAAAGTTTGTCAGGTAGCAAACTGCAGTCGGGGAGTTCTCAAAGTAGCCAAGGAGTCTACTTATTTCTGACTGGGCAAAGAAGTTCTCCACGGACACATGCCTCTCCTGAGATGGAGGCCAGAAGCTGGCCTCCAAGAGAATCAGTGTTCTGCTGAGTCAGGATATCAGCTACATCAAGCAAAGTCTGAAAGCTGATCTGTGTTTCAGTTTTACTCTGCAAACCACAGTGAGGAGGATCTAGTATGACGATGAATTAAGAAAACAGCTATAGCACTGAAATGACAGTCTGAAAAGAAATCAAATATAATATTTTCATGTGTGGGAAAGAAGTATTAAAGAGTAAAGAAATATTCTTTCATTCAACAAGATGTTGAAATACGTTTGAGAGAACGCATTAAAGAAAAAGTTTGGAGTAAAGTTCTAGTAAAGTTCTAAGTTTTAGTAAACCTTGGAAAAAGTGTAAGATGACAATCTATTTGTTGGAATGACTGAAGTTTTTGATTGTGTACCAAGAGCAGAAACAATTGCTTCTGACTATTAAAAACTTCTCAAAACAGAAATATCAACAGGCATTATGGACCAACTGCCACACATGGAAAATGAAGCTAGATACACTAGGAACAACATATGATTTATTTTTCTGACTAGCAAGCACATTTATACATTGAAAAAGCTTGCCTAATGCTGTTAACCTTATCAATATAATACTACCACACTGCTAAAAAAAGATCTAAAGGAAAACATCCAAAACTGAAAATAGAACTGGTCTTCTTTGCCTCTCTTCATTGAATTATACTAATAAATGTTAGCAAAACCAATCCGAATTATGTATACTGATTAAGATCTCCATGAGGGATTCTGGTTCAACCATCTGGTGGTCTCAACAAATAGATAAATACATATAATGCCCTCTTAACAGTTTACAAGCCAAAGAAAAGAAAAAGAAACAAAGGACAGAAGTAAGCGGTTCTTTAGTTTAACCAAGTACCACTGCTCTTAGATTAAGATAGACAAAGACTATTACAGGAAAAGCAGCACCTAAAATGTCTGGTGGACCACTGGACACACATTTAAAATTACTTCTATTCACTATTATTTCTCTACTTCAATGAAAGTTCTTGAAACGCAGTCAGGCAGCTGGTTCAGTTCCTAAAATATAATGGAAATGTTGCTACAACTGTTGTTGCTGACCTCCTGTTCATCCTCTCTGATGAACTCACTTTAGACATACAAATAGCCTCTATTTCTTCCAGGCTTCAGTTGAGCTATAAGCCAAATACACCTCTAACCATATCCTATAGTCAAAAAATACCCAGATACAGTCTTCAGAAATTTTCTCTGGATCATTTCAATATTCCCATAATAAACATTTACTTACATGTTACAAAGATGTGGACAGTCCAAACACTGTCTCTTCTTTCCACAAAGTTCCCCACAGCTATGTGGGATTTCATTTCTATTCCATTCAGGATTGTGCACCTTACCTAAACCATGACAAAGACAAAAACATATTTATTGCCTTGAATACAATACTGAATTTGAGAAAAATATCACACCAAAAAGAAAAAGCTGTATTTTCAATACTGGCAGTAGTCTTTGAAAAACAAAATGACACAAGATGTTTTATGTTTTTCTCAGCTTTCAGTGTTAATATATACTCAACTTCTTTAAAAGTAAGTGCCACTGAAATATCAAGCTCTAGAAGATTCTTTCCTTCTATGCTCTCAGCAGGCACTTAGGTAGCTAGTATTTTACATTAAATTAAACTGATAAAATAGAAGAAAATTAAAAGTCCCCTTTAGTTAGTCAGGGTGCATAGTAGGTAAGAAAATTAAAGGGTGAAACTCCCTTGCTGCCTCAACACAGAAGAAAACAAGCAAACAAACAAAGAGACACTATTGCCAGAAAGTAAGATCTAGCTGGTAAGGTGATGGGGAATAGGGGCAGAATGAAATGACTGGGCAAATTATAAAAGTCACTTCTCTCAAAAGAAGCAGACTCTACATAAATCTAAACATTAAAGGTTGACATTTTTATGAATGCGGCAGGAAGTCTTGAACAAGAACTGATAAATCCCGTATGTTAGTTTCAAGTATTCTCTATTTCAGATAAGTACTCAAACCATATTTTAATTGATCTGAAATGCTGTTAGCAGATCTTATAGCTCTGAGTGCATGAGATGATCATCAAGGTTAAAGTTAATTGCCATGGTTAACACAAGCAAACCTAATTTGGCTCTCTGCAAGAGGGGAATGAAATTAACAATGAAGCAACTGAGCCAATGTTACAAATCTGAGTTGCAACAATTAAAAACACCAAGAAAATGTGTTTTTGGTGACACAGTTATATAATTTTAACACTTTTAGGACATTTTTGTGTATTCTACAAGTAGCAAGTTAGTAAAATACAAGTAAACACCACATTTGGCATTTATTCACTGGAGTTTCAATTAAACTAGTTGAATACCCCAGTAAACCCTGAAAATTAGAAGATTAAGAAGAAAACTAAACTAGGAATATCCTCATGGAATAGTGAGAAAAAAAAAAAACCCCACACTTAACCATACTCAACAAATAGGTAGTATTTTGCATCAAATAGAAGATAGCTTTGCATAAGCAACTGGTGATGTCCAAATGCTGTATCATTAATGTAAAGTTACCTATAGAAGATTAAAGTCTTATGTTCCAACACAGTGCTCTGCTAGTATTAACCCTGTGGGCAACTTGAGGTTCCTATTGTACATCTCCCAAAACTGTGAAACAGTCTTTAAGCTTAGGCAGAATTTCTTTCCTATTTAACAGATGGATGACCTGTCTTAAAAGTGTAATTTTCATTTGGAATCAAAACATTAATGGTAACTGAATTATTATCCCTGTAATTGTAATATTTCACACATTGTCATATAAAAACTCTGTCTTACCTGCATTGCACTGTTCTTAACTGATGCACTGACACATTTAGATAAAGAGAACTTTAGATAAAATTGTTACCTATTACAGCATAAGTCTAGTTTCTTTAGGGCAAGTTCACTGACTCCCAGTTCCTGTCTCAATTCCAGAATATTCTGTTTTGTAGAAAGCAAGGTGAAACTGTCCAGTGACTCTGACTTAAGGAAGGGAAAGCTACATGAAATCAACACAAATTTCAAAGTGTAAATCCGAAACAAAGTTTATTTGCATGTATGCAACTAAGTAACATCATTCATTTCTCCCTTTTTGTCGTACACTTAGAGCTTAGTGAATGTCGTACTCCCAACTCAAGAAAGACATGACACATGCAGGTTATTTCAGTCCTTCTACAGAAAGCAAGCTTGTAGGATAGCAGCCCAATTCTATTATTATTTTATAAAAATCACTATTTTTACACAGTGATATGAAAATATTTATCACTTATGATTTAATATTTCATTTTTAAATGTTTTAAGCAACATGTGTGTGATTCTCTGCACAGCCACCTTCCAGTGTCAACAAAGTTTTAAACAAGGTTAAACTTCAGGGATGTAGGCAAACAAGCAGCAATATCGGAATTCAAATTAAGAAAAAGAATTAAAGTGACAAAATTGTTTTTCTTTGCAAAAGCAAGCAAGAAACTCACCACAGAAACACGTGTAAGTTTTAGGAACTTGCGTAGAAGCATTCTGACAAGCTGGACATCTCCAACCACTATTACCATCTGTAGATAAAAAAAATAAAGATAAAAATGACTTGAAGTAAATAAAGGAGCTAATTTGCAAACCTAGAATAAGTGCTCTCACTGGGTTTCTTACCACAGCTGCAACCAAACTAAGTTTTCCATTTACTCAGAAGTGGTGAGAAAGCATGTTAATAAAAATGCATTTTATACAGTATCAAGATACACACAGAAGTGGTACTTCATCTGATCAGGCTCCAACTTTATATAGAGGCAAGAACAAATTTTAAAATCGCACTTTTTCTATTATCACATACCCTGTTATAAGACATTCTACTAGAATATAGACAGTCTTCACCATATCTAAAGATGCGAGAGAAAAAAAGCATTAAAGTGTTGGAAATTGGTGAGAAATATATAATTACCTACAGTCTTAAGCACAACCTGTATTTTCCTTTTCGTTATCGTCTCATGTTATGAGTTTGTGTCTTGTAGAAGACCAAGTTAGTATTGCTTCATGTCCAGAATAAATCAGTGCTATATAAATCAGAATAATCTACTTCAATTAATTTAAAGGTGACAATACCTAGCTATTGACTAGGACATTATTCTCCAAGTTGTTATTTTATTAAATAGTAGTTTTCTTGCTTCTGCATTTCAGAAGGGTGTTGGTTAGCAGTAAAGGAAGAACTTCAGTGTAAGGAAAACGACATTCATGAAGATGTTTCCCAAATTCAGTACATATCTGGCTATGAAGAATACCAGTGTGAGAGCACTACTGAACACAAAGCAGGGCAGGGAGGAGAGAGAGAGATTTTTTTTTTTTTTAGAGAGAGAAAGAGAGAGATTAAAAATATATATATATACACACACATATAAATTGATTAGTTCTTACTGTCTCTCTTAACCAATCAATTTAGTGTGCTGGTAAATTAATAAAGCTATGATTTTAGAACTGTTCTTTGTGATTAAGAAACGTGACCAGATTTATGATATTTTCACATTATGAATACAGGAGGGATTGCAAACAGGAAACCCTATGTGTGACACAACAACTGCACTGTTGTGCAGGTTGACAGGTGTTGACAGGCACACCTAGGTTCGCTATCAATTGGATACGAGACTTCTTACATTAGCCATCATAATGCACGACGGCAATGATTTTCACAAACTGGAAATGATACAGATTATAGACTACTTGGACACTCTTGAAATGCAAATCTAAAGCATGTCTATTCTTTTCAATACTTGATGCCTATTCATACCCCTCGTTATCCTGGTTCATTTCATTGTGCCACCAAGACTGCTGCAGAGAGCTGTACAATTATGAGCTGAGCACCCGTATGACAGTGGCACAAGGAGTATACTCTCATATTCATGCTCAAGACCAACTTGCATTTCCTGACCACGATTTTTTTTTATTTGACTGTTACAAACTGAAGCATCTCAGAGAGAAGTGTTAAAAGCTACAGGTAAAAACTGGCAGTGGGGGACTGAAAGGGGACAAAGCTTATGTGGCCCCTCCCAAAGGTAGGATACTCAACCCTAAGGGATTCCCTATAGAATTACTTTGTACAGTATACTTAACTATTACGTTAAAAATATAATTTCTTTCATTGTTATTCCATGTTATGTTTTTCAAAAGCTGTGAAGGTAAGCCTATCATCAAAGCTTCAGGAAGCCAGCAGAAGGCCTCTCCTATCAACACCTCTCCCCGAGCAGGATGCCGAGTCTTCTACAAGCAACAGTTTCTCTAGAGTATAGTGAAGGTCCTTGTAAAACAGGAAGGTTTTACCAAGGAAAACAGCTTTTCAAGATAAATTTTGTTCTTCTTAATCATTGATTATCCTTTGCTCCTCTAAGACATAACTACATTCATGTGGGTCCACCCACAAGGAACATGCACGGTTACTTTCCTCCAAAAATTCACGAAATAAAAGTTTTCTTCCTGGATTCAGATGCAAGTACAGTAGGATTGAATAACAGTAGGATGATTATTGACACCCACATTTGTAAGGAGTGGTCCTGTAATGACTCTTTACAAGTCCTGATTACTGAAGAAAGTAAGAATGAGGATGACTCTACTGAATGAACATTCCAGTCTCATGAATCCTCTAATGAACAGGAGCGAAGCAGGCAAAATTCCAACCAAAGACACCAAAAGGACAGTTGTCTACGGAAAAATCAACACACCTCACTCCCGTTTATTACAGATTGTTTTAGAATTTGCTATCCTCTCCTTCCTTCTGGGACAAAAGGATTCCTTACTTGTGATTATTTACCAAAATTTTTTCTATACACTTTCATATTGCAAGCATCCCTATCTGTAGCACTTTCAGCCACAAAAATCTTTATGTGTGGTACCATGCTCAGAACCCTGCCCCTTCCTATTGCATTCCTGTTGTCATAAAGGCACAGTGAATGATCTCCTGTTTCCAGAATCCTAAAGGATTAAAGGGCTCAAAAGATCCTTGAGTAGGAAGAACTGGAAATTATATATACAGACTACGGATCTTTACATGTAGTTTCAAACAAGCAACTTTTCTCTTTACATGTTTGCCTACGATGAGTCATAGGTGATTACATAAGAAAGGATCCAAACACATCTGCTGGAATAAAGAGTGAATGCTAAAAGGCCACATTGCCAAAGGCAGCAGTACAGCAGGAATTTTCAACATGTATACAATGCTAGGTACATGAAAAGAACTCCAAACAAGATTTCAGTCACTTCAACTGTAGCAGAATATACTAGAATCAACATTGGCAGTTTCAAGTTACCATTTCTAAGAGGTCTTATGCAGTTCTCCAATGAGATAATTTGTATCAGAATAAATTATTGCTTTGACTTCTCAGCTAGACACAATCAAAAGCATTTGTCCCAGTAACAAAAAAGTGACAACATTTGTCTAATAGCCAAAGCACACAGAATGGCTTCAGCTCTTGAACAGCGTGGCTTAAGAAAAAAAAAAAAAAAAAAAAAAGGAAAAAAGGAAAAAAGAAAAAAGGCAAGTAGATTCATATTCTGACCACTGAAACAAGGAAGCCATCTTAGAGGGCAATATTGGATTGGTACAGACCACTAGCTCATCTGGAAGTGCAGGACAGGGGCAGCAGAGAGACAGTCAGTTGTGATAACTCAAATAACTCCAATCCTTCCAGCCAAAATAAAAATACCAGTAAAACTACCTTTCCTGCAAAGAAGGGACCAAATGACTTAAACTTTTGTTCCATCAATGCAAGGAGATAAGTCAAACACCACTGAAGCATCAGTTTTTAAAAGAAGTATAAGAAGGAAGGGGACAAGAGACAACAAATTCCCCTTTATAAGCATAACAAAGTAAAAGATCTTGTATGCAATGAAGGTATTTTTGTCAGATTGACCTTAGCTGTGCAATATCTAAAGGTCACATTCCTCCAAGACATAATTCAAAATGTTAGTAAAAATGCTTGCTAAGGAGAAAGTTATGTTCTTCCTTATAGAAAAGAATCTTTCCACATGATGACAAAGTGATGCCTAGCAGAGCTGCTCCTCCTCCTGATCAGGACATCTCTAATACACAACGAAAATTCATTCTCTAGTTCTGAGTGCCACTGACAGTCTACGCAGACCAAGAATGCGCAATGCCCTATGACTCCTCACAGGTAATCAGGAAATTCTTTCACCTGGCTTGGCCAAACTAAAAATCATTTTTCAGATGACCCTCAAGACAACAGAAGGCAAAAAGCCTCTGAGGGAAGACACCTTTAGTAAAACACATCTGAAAGAGTCCCTGAGAAGAGAGATGCTGTAGGGTGCGAGAAGACTTTGTTACTGTAACCTAGGATAGTTCTTTGCTTCTTCCCACCCATGTACATAAGAGTCCCAAGCATGTTTTATCTCATTGACACGGTAACCCAGGATACTTCATTTCCCCCACCTATGCATGGGTGCCAACCTGACAGCCAGCTGCAGATCTCAGAATTCAGATAACAGCACCTGCATTACATCAGCAAGTGCACTAATGAGCAAAACAGGACACTGCATATGGACCACATGTTAATCAGCACAAGTTTTATCCCTGTGGTGCATTCCTTTGCGCTTCACTCCTGAGCAGGGTTCCATTGCATTGGGTCCCCATGTGATTAGCATTGGTGTCCCGGGGCTCCCACCATGGTAATGCTACACTTCCATTAAAGCCAAAGCTTTCACTTGCTGAGTGTTGTGCCTAGTCCCCGAGGGATCCACACCTGCTTTTTCCTCATAACAGATACCCATTACTGGAAGATCTGGAAGATGGAACTACATGAGAAGATACCCAAGGATGTTATCTACCTCATCCAAGTATTCAGGGTTTCTCTGACAGAAGGCTGTGATCACAAAAATTGTGAGAAATTATGTACGCATACATACTTTCAGCCTCCTGCTATGTGTCATAGAAATAAGAGCTGCTGTAAGGCCCCAAGTGGAGGGACATTCTCACTGAAACATTCAGTTGCTTCAAAAACATAAAGGAATGAACACTCAAAACTGATCTTATGAACAAAACATTCTCAGTAGGCTGAAAGTGAAATGTAGTAGTGAAAAGTTTGGGTGCTGAGATTAGGTAAGTTTTCCTGTAATTCATTGTAACATTTGCAGAATGGAGCAGATTTAAAGTAAATTGTGTCAAAAAAACCCCATTTTTTTTTCCTCTTCCGGAAAAACAGCGAATAACTGAGTTAGGTAGATTACACTGTCCTATTTCTCTTCTGGTAGACAATAATTACTGCCAGGGTTCTAGTGAATTCCTCAACATTATACAAATCCTGAAAAGTAGAATCTACACTGAAACAACCTACCATAAAACAAGTACACTCTGAAGTACAAGTTCTAATCAAGATAGGGTAGCAGGGCCTTGCAGGTTAAGAAATATGCATCAGTGTCCTTACTGGAACTATGGAATCAGTGCTACTGAGGCTACCACCTTTAATTTCAATTAATGATTAGCTCAAGGTCTCTCATACACATGATACAGTAGCGTATTTAGTCCACAAATTCTTATAAGAAAAGCTAATGGCCAAAAGATACAGCTATCTGAAATGCTGTCAGGATTCAAGCATCTAAGGTCACTGTCTTGACAGATAAGCAAAACCTCCCTTACACAAGCAGCTACTCTTGGATCAAGGAACAAGCCGTTTCAGGGAGATAAATCAGCTCCAAAGAAGGTGACAGAAAAACAGCCAGGAGATAAAGGTTCTCAGTAGCCACTCTCAGTTTGGCTTAGGATCTCAGTCTTACCCCAAAATCTGTTCCCTTCTCAAACATTGCAATGCCTTTATGTTTCAAATCTTGTGCTGATATTTTAACTTCCTTTCTACTGTCAGTATGAAGCATGACCAGCCCTACCCAGAAGTCTGTCTATGCATCTTCAGAAATCCAAGAACTCTGCAACCAATCCTTTCTGCAAGAGATTTACAGTCTGTAAGAACTTCTCTCAAACATTTGGAAGTAGCTGACAGACCATACTTCCTCGGTCTGCCCAGAGAGAGACAGAAAAACACATGAAGAATGGCAAATGCTAAATAAGCATGGTACAGAAAAAATTAACCCTACTTCAAGATTAACATCACAGTCTTCAGAGCCTCACATCACACAACTGAACACAGCAGAGAGGCTGCAATTCAGCCTTAACTTGCACCAAAGCATTCAAAGGGCAGAATGAAGTGGTAAAAGAGTTTCAAAAAGTGGTATAACACAAAGAATCTGAAACAGTTAAGCTAATGACAAAGGCAGAAGCTTTCACTCTTCTTTGAATTTCACTTCACTGCATGGCATTGGTGACAGATTTCAGGAGTACATGATCTGAGAACAGAACTAAGAAGTGGTTGAGAAAAAGCAGACAACTAATGCTTGGAGTGCTGCTTCTGTTTGACTGCTGAGCCAAGCACAGATGACAGAAGATGAGAGATTTCTTGGTGTATAAAAACAGCCACAGAGCTTTCCATCTTGATACACTGATTTCACTAAGTGATCTTATACTTATGTATCCAAACCTGGAAATTAATTTTAGCTAGAATACTAGAAAGAATCAAAACAGTTAGGAGGATTATACAAATAATAAAAAAATGGGTTTTTTTCAGGGTTCTTTGGATGCTTTTATATTTTTTTTTTTATTTAAAACTTGATTTGTTTACAGCTTACTGGTTACCTTAGACAATATTTATAAGTAGCTTTCCAGCATAAGAAACACATTAACTTTGCTATTACATATATTTGAGAAAGTGTGTGCAAGAGAGAATACCAACCTTCAGCTTGCGAAGCTGGTGATCGTGCCCACTTCTTAATGCAATTCAGGTGGAATACATGGTAACAATTCTGACAGCTCCACACTGGGGCTACTATTCGGACCACCTCACAGCATACCATGCACTCATACTTCTCTGTGGTCAGCTGTTCAATCAACGACCCTGCAAAGAAAATGCATTACCTGTGCATGAAGCATCAGCTAGCTGAGAAAATTAAAGTGAAATTCCAAGATTTCATTTAAATTATAACAGAACTTATTTTTCCTGTGTGGCTATAAGAAAGGTATTAGTTTACTCCTGGAAGATTCCGGTTTGATACTTAGTATGCATTTCTCTAGTTTCAGAGAAGGAAGGAGTATGAGATTCCCACAAAAGTGGCAACAATAATTTCTGTTGATGAATAGCAATCATTCTGATCTTACAAATCAGTTAGTAGTTTTAAGCTTGGCAGAAGTTTGAGATTTTACTCATCGCTTTACATGGGAAATTTATCTTCGCATAAAGTTTAAACCAAAAAGCTTAAAGCTCTTAACTACAGAAGTTTCAGCCAAAATTGAATTTCATTCCCATCCTCAAGTATTCCTGTAAGACCACACAAAAAATATTAACAGTGAAGTACCTGGATTAAGGAAACAAGCCCCTCATAAACTGCCTGCTTTAGGAGCGGAATTACTGGGAAACAATAGTCAAAGTACAAGGCCTTTTGAGTCATATGAAAGAACATGAAAATAAAAAAACTTTGCAAATAAGAAAAGAACTCCACAGGAAAGACAAAACAGCCTGAAAACATAGTTAGATGTGTAACCATAAAAAAGGCACCACATCAGTTCTGCCAGATTAACTCTCCCATCAAGGTAAGGCTACCAAATACACCTTAGAAATGCTATTTGATCTATGCCCAAAGAATTTTAAAATATCTTAATTACAAGTGTAAAGTGTAAAAATGTACCATTTTTAGATGGTGCCAATACAAGGGACATTAGAACTCATAATGAAGGACAAAAAATGAAAATAACAAAAGAAAAATTACTATCAATTCAAAATGTACCACACATGACTGAAAGCAAGCCCATGGCTGCCTGCAAACTTCGAAGTGTTAACACTGTTTGCCCTCCTTAATAGGATACAAGCACTTTCAAGCTTCTCTTCCAGCTCTCCTGCATCAAGCACCACAAGATTTAAAATTAACAGTCATTTCTGCTTTTGGTACCCCATGAATATTACCCACTGCAAAGAAAGCATTCCCACCTAAAACATACTACTTTTCTCCAGAAGATTAAAGCTATACTCTACTCAAAAGATAGCGGTCCCATAAATAGTTAAAAAGCACAGACTCACTTCACTGTAAACAGTGGCAGATACTGTTTCCAAAACAGCGCCCAACTAAAGCCTGCAAAGAAAGACTGCCATTTTGGAGGAAGAAGTTCCTTAAGTTCCCTGTAAAAGATTACTACTTCTCTTCCTGCTTATTGCACATGATGTTTTTCATTTAATAATAGTGCTGGGAGAAAGACTGAGGTATCTTTAATTTTACAATTCAAGTAGAACCCAGGAGCATGAAAGTCAATGTATTTGTTAGAAGGGATCAAGGAGGATCTTGATCCTTGAGCTTCTCCTAAGGGAACAAAGTTTCTGACTGGAACTATCTTATGCTTCCTGATTATGCTACTACTTTCTCAGCTCTGAAAAAGAAGAGACACTGAGAAGCAAAACCTTCAAAAGATTCAATACCACAGTTAAGATAACAAGAACTAGCCTACCTGTCTCTATCATTCTGGGCAGCAGGAGATCAGGTTGAGATGCTTTGTAAAAACCAACTAAATATAATTCTTAGTGTTTGTTCAACTGGAAAGGGACCAAAAAAAAAAAAAAAAGGAGGAAAATCTCTCTCCTTATTGCTTCTGAAAGAAAACAGGACTTCTGCTGGGTGCTATGAATAACATGAGACTTTTCTCAGTGCACACTTAAGCTTATGTGAAACAGTAAGAAAAAGCTACCTAGGTTGTCTAGAGACAGAAGCCAGTACTGTGGCATTGAAGAGATTTAGCTGATTTCCATTTAATGTTTTCAGTCCCTAATGGTGTGAGTTGGCACAAAATTCACTCAGACAGCGAAAATATGTGGGTCTGCTTTACACTGTCAATGGCACATGTTCCTATTCTCAACTTCCAAAAATAGTATCCAAAGATTTTCTCTAATTACCTTTTGATATCACCGTTGAAAAATAACAGAAAAAATCCAGTTAGGAGCAGAATACAGTTCCTCTATCTGGCATTTTCCTACTTCTACATAAAACATGAGAAAACTTATTCTGCAAAAATCAGTTTTAGGATTGTCCCTCTCAAGTCCTATTGTTCAAAATGCTCAGAATTTACTCCCTGCTCCCACAATATACGTGTTTTAACATGGTGCCTGACCAGGCCATCATTTGCAGTTTGGTAGTAAAACAAACAAACAAACAAACTTTAAACAAAATCTGTTCTTCCTTAGTAAACTTACAGAACACCTCCCCACTCAGAAGCCACATATTTACATTTAGTTCTATCCTCTGAAACCCATGCTGACCTAATGTGAAATAATAAGCCTCTTCAGCTAGTCAAATGTGATGGCAGTTTAAACTATTCACGATCATATCTTTTATACAGGAGTACAGGACAGTCTAGAAAGCTTACCTGTATGAGTTTCTTTGTTTTTTGGTACATCGCTTTGCTTTTTCCAGTACTGGGTCCAGCTGAAATGAAGTGCAGGTGCCTGATCCCCTTTTAGCAGGAACTTTCTTCCATTACATCTGACAGAATCAGACAATTGATGCCTGATTTCACTGGTCAAGTTTTCATCATTTTTGTGCACAGAGAGTTCTTTCTTCCTCTCATTCTTATCTTTTGAAGTATATGCAGGAGAAGACTTCTTACCTACTTTTGTATTTTTACTACGGTGAGAATCATGTCTTTTCTGACACTCCTTTTCTACCGGGGGTTTATTCCACACAGGCTTCCGGGGATATCTTTTGTGTACATAATTGTAGCCTTTCTGCTCATCCCCACTACCAACAGGAGCATCACAGAATGCCTTTCCAACAGATGATTCTGAAGAGTCAGACTGAGTCAAATCCAAAGATGGAACATTTTCAAACAGCTCCACTTTCTGTTTAGAGCTCACTCTCTTTTCCCGGTCATGTACTTGCTTTCCCTTCTCCCTGAAACCTCTTCCAGATGCATGCATCAGATGTGTTTTCTTTGGCTTCGCCCCTCTGCTATCTGCATTAGGTACCTCCCTGTCACTCTCGGAGGAGAGAAAGTCATTGTACCCTCTAGGAGGTGCTCTTCTCCCAGGCACTATTGCAGCATCTGAAATTCCTGGACCTGCAGCAGCATCAACAGTACTTTGCTTTATCTTACTTCTAGTACACGTACTATCATTTCTTGATCTGTGCCACCTCTGGCTTTGCAAGCTGCGATTCTTCAAGCTTTTACTGGTACCAAAATATTGGTGGAAGTCTTCAGAATTCCCATACTGACTTTCTGGATTACAAAAGCCATGATGCTTTGTGGAAGAGCTTTCATAATCTGTACCTCTTTCAGAAGACAGCCTAGGAAATGGTAAATTACTTCTATTCTGATTACTGTTAGAGTCTTTCCTATCTTTATTTACCCAGTTTATATCTGTAGGTTGTCTTTCTCCTGGAATGGAATCAGCAGCATCAGGAGTGAAATTCAATGCACCTAAAAAGTGAAAAAATAAAAACGCACATGTAAGTATTAAATAAATATTTCTTTTCAGCAAAATTACCATACATGCAAAGGTCCAGAAGTTCAATCAACCCCACGCTTGACAGAACAACTGCAAACAAGTTTCCAGAAACTAGTGTTGAATCATACAGCGCTTTGTAAAGTTACCTTCTCTTGTCATCATTAGAAAAAGACTAAATGACCCAGAGTTAAGATAAGAATACAAAATTGTAAGGTGAAGAAAAACATTTCAAGCAGCACTGTATGTATACAAGACACACAAGTATAATAATTGGTGTTTAACATGTGCTGAAGTTTTTCCTACCATGTTTATATGCACACACAAAGGGGTCCTTTAAATACATCTACATCTGAGATTTTAATATTACACAGAACTTTGAATATAAATTAAAATCCATCAGCCAAAGAGTAGCAACAGTAAATGCTTGCACGAACTCTGATTACGCTGTTCCACACTTAGACGTATTAAATGGTAGAGGGACTACCCAGGACAGCTTTGCAAAATTATTTTGCTGTTATGAGGCCATCAACGTGAACCATGCTTCTACATGAGAGGTCTCCTGTCATTTTAATGTCTCTACATAAAAGGAAGACATGCATGTTAGAAATCCTATGTTGCTCAATTTCATATCACATCATGCCAGCGGGGCTTGCCTGCAACAGGAATTATCAGGTGAATATCAGGGACAGTTTAATGGGATGTGGCACATTGGTTAAGTCTTACACAGTAGTGTAAAAAAAAAAAAAAAAAAAAAAAAAAAAAAGAGGCGGCTTCTAAAATCTCATGGAATTAGTGTCAATTTTACAAGTTAGGTAGGTTACCTCTGACAATAGGGCATGTGCAGTTTATTCCTGGTTCAGGACAATTCAAAGCACTTGGGCTATGAACACAAGAGACTCTCCAAAAGGCTAACGCTATCTGGGTCTCTCAACTACCTATTATTTTAACTTTTCAATAAAGATTGTGGAAATAAACATTTTGCAGGGAAGAAAAAGCCAGAACACTTCAAAGCATTAACGTATCTTTTTCAGTGAATTTCATTTACTTTCAAATGTAACAGGTGTTTTTAAACCTTTAGGAATGGTCATAACTACTATGAGAGATTTGGTGGCCAAAGAAAAAATATAACATACAACTTCATAGAAGTGAAGCTTTAAGCTTACTAAAAATTAGGAATTTAAAAATACATTTAAGGAAGTTTTTAACCACGTAACATAATTCATACTTGTTTTTAAAAAGAGACTCAGTTGAAATCACTGGTTTTTTTTCTCTTTGCAAAGACAATATATATATAATTATATATTATCATATATTATATTTAATATATTAAGATGTTAATATTATAATATGGTATTGTTATATTATTATATGCTATGCTATATAATATTATATGGTATTATTACACTAGACATAAATGCCAAATACAAAGTGTTTGGGGTTTTGTTTGGGTTTTTTTTAAGCTGTAATGCTAACCTGATTTTGAGACAACAGAGTCAGAACACCAGACAGAGGTCTTCCAAAACAGCTGGGGATTGAGTTAAGAGTCAATCTTAACTCAAGATTAACTCAATCTTAACTCAATTGAGTTAAGAGTCAATCTTAACTCAAGAGGAGGGGAAGTGGAGAGGGAGGTGCTGATCTCTTCTCGCTGGTACGCAGTGCCAGGACACATGGGAATGGCTCAAACCTGCATCTGTCATCGGAGGTTCGGACTTGACATCAGGAAACATTTCTTTACTAAGAGGGTGGTCAAACCCTGGGACAGGCTTCCAAGACGGGTCGTCGATGCCCCATGCCTGTCAGTGTCTAAGAGGCATTTGGACAACGCTCTGAATAATATGCTTTAACTTTTTGGTCAGCCCTGAAGTGGTCAGGCAGTTGGACTCGATGATCACTGTAGGTCCCTTCCACCTGAACTATTCTATTCTATCATTAGGACTGCAGACCCTAGTAGGTACGAAGTATTAGACTTGTACATCTGAAAGAATCTGGACTGCAAGCAGCTTCCCTGGAAACATTCTATGTTTCTCATCTTAGCACATGTATCCTGTGTAAAGAACTCAAAATCTGAATTTCTCCTTTTCACTTTCTACAACAACACTTACTTTCAGTTTTTCCAATGTTTTGCCAGTTTCTTTCCTATCCCTAATAAAGATGACTACAAACATTAAATGTAGTCCTTTTACATTACAATGTAAACAGCAGTCATTCAGTATAGATCACTTAGAGTTTCACATATTTTGATTTGAAGACAGGATGCAATCCTGTAATTACATACTAACCTTATTTGAAACCACCCATTTTATGAGTTGGTTTAAGATTTCTTTTGTATACCCTAAAATTTAAAGTCTGATAGGTAGATATAACAAGGTAAACCAAATAGCTTCTTAATGTTTAAAAAACCCATGTTTTTCAAAAATCACACAGCTTGCCTCTAAAAAGTATATTCTATTGTTAAAGACCATTGTTTCTTTGGTTATGAGATGTGATATGTAAAATGTATGCATGAATTATAAACAGATTGCTGCAGAGGGCTTGCAAATGAATGCAGTAAATAAGCTCGAGTAAGTATGTTTTGTAGATCAGTAAAACATACTATCTTATACTGACATAAAAAGCACGCTGGACATGGCTTTAAAATGCTGTTTTTCTAAAATACAGTCAAATTGACTTTTGAGCATGGCCTCCAAGAAGCATAACCAGTACTTGAAATGTAGCTGTGGAAGTGATATTTTTGAAAGCACTTTCCAAATAATCTATTAAGTTTGAAGAAACAGATGGGAAACCAGGATTCAGATATTTAAAAGCACCTCCAAAATATGAATAATTCATTAGGACTTTTTATATCACCCATGAATAGGATTCCTACTGCCTGCTTTTACATTATAAAAAAATTTCCAAAGGAGTGGTAAATTCTACTAAAACTGATATATGTCTGCCAAGACAAGAAACAGCAAAATACGTATACAAGTGTAATAATCAGTAGCTAACAGTGGCTTGAATTTCCTCTGACATGTTTACATGTACATACACACAAAAAAAAAAAACAAACACCAAGAAACAGGGAACCTCCAAAGCTAGATTCCAGCCTGTATTTCTAGAAAATAAAGAAAACAACAGTACATTTAGAAACAACCTCTGCATTGAAGACTTTAATATCCTTAAGAGCTTAAATATGAATTAAAAACAAGCATATGAAGCTCTCATGATTTCATGCCTGTTCTGCCATAACATTACACATTACACCAATTCAGCATTAACTGTGGACAGAGCCAGAATGCCCTGGCAAAGTTAGGTAGTCTGTGTGAACTATCCTTCAGAAAAATAATTTGATAAGGACACTTCTAAAAATATGAAGCAAATTAGTAAGTACATGTCTCATTTTAATAAGTACAAGCTCTGCTTCAAAAAGAGTTTATTTTGGGGACTAGTACAGCCATCAAACTTAATAACTTAGGTACTTTTTTTTATGAAGACATCAATAATGACATTTGAAGTTGCCACTTAAAGACATCATACCTAAGTGACATTTCTTAGCACAGTTTCAGCAAGCTAAATTCAATTAGATTTTGAAGAGCCATTAAACAATGTATTTTAATTAGGCAGAGACTGTATGAAGTTGATAATTAAGAATAAATATAAGAAAGAAAAAAAACATTTAAGAAGTCCAGACAGAAAAAAATATAAAGGGTACAAGAGTCCACAGGATAGCCCCTTAGGTGTCAGAGGTAGTACTTCTTTATTCTTAAATAAATTCAGCTCTGTCGCCTAGATAGGAAGAACTGCAATTTTCCTTCTGAAGCTTCAGATCAATACAAAACTAGAACTAAATAAACAACACTGATTAGTACCAGTCTTTCTGACTGCTTCTGACAAGCACTTATTTTTTAATTGACCACTTCTTATTGAGACACCCACAAATTCAACCAAAAATAGTGCCACCTTGAGTACTGTGTGCAGTTTTGGGCTCCTCGATACAAGAAGGATATAAAAATACCAGAATGTGTCCAAAGGAGGGCAACAAAGATGGTGAAAGGACTAGAGGACATGACTGATGGGGAGCAGCTGACGATACTAGCTTTGTTCAGCCTGGAGAAGAGGAGACTGAGGGGTGACCTCATTGCTGTATACAGCTTCCTCACAAGGGGGAGTGGAGAGGGAGGTGCTGATCTCTTCTCCCTGGTGGCCAGTGATAGGACACGAGGGAATGGCTTAAAGCTGCATCAAGGGAAGTATTAGGAAAAAGTTCTTCAATGAGAGGGTGGTTGAGCACTGGAAAAAGCTTCTCGGGAAAGTGGTCATGGCCCCAAGTCTTTCAGTGTTCAAGAAGTGTTTGGATATGCTCTTAGACATCTGGTTTAACTTTTAGGTTGCCCTGTGTGGAATTAGGAGTTGGACTAAATGACCCTTGTGAGTCCCTTCCAACTCAGGATATTCTACGATTATATGCTCTGTTTATATACTAGCTCCCAGTAGAAGATAAAGGTAATTTCACGGCAGATGCCTTCAGTTTTAAAGCAATAAAAGGAATTCTTTCACCTGAAGACAGATGTACAGAGTACATGCACAACAATCTATTTGTGTCAGCACTGCATATATCCAGACAAGAAATGGTCCAGTCAGCTGAACAGAAAGCACAAGTTACAGGGAAGACACTCCCTGCAGGTCTTATGGTACTTATATTACACTGCAGCACAAAAGAACCCAGGAATGGTGCATTATGGAAATCTGAGGCTTTCCCCATAGCATGGAAGCTGTAAACCTCTTCCACACAGAACACCAAGCTGGATCTTTTCTGTCTTCTCTTATCATTTTATATATTCACCTACAGCATCCTACCATTTCCAGATATGACATAAATTTACAAAAGGTTGGATTTCTTCCTAAACAGGAGTTACACTGTTTCAGGCTTAAAGACTCAGGCAGTGCAACCCATTTTCATGCAAAACAATCTGCCTACCCAAAACTTATTGTTTATTCCAACTGTAATAGCTCATCTAATAAAAGATATGCTTCCTTCCCGCAACTCTTGCCAGAAATTATTAGAGAAAGATTAACACGCAAAATCACCATTACCATAGAATCACAGAATGGCTGAGGTTGGAAGGGACCTCTTGAGATCATCTACTCCAAATACCCTGCTCAAACAGGGTCAGCTAGAGCAAGTTGCCCACAACTGTGTCCAGCTGGGTTTTGAATACCTCCAAGGACGGAGAGGCCACGACCTCTCTGAACATCCTGTTCCAGTGTATGACCATCCTCACAGCAAAAAGGCTTCTTCTTGTGTTCAGATGGAATTTCATGTGTTTTATTTGTACCTGTTACTTCTTGTCCTTTCACTTAATACCACTGAGAAGAATCTGGCTCCATATTGTTTACTCCCTCCCATCAGGTATTTGTACACAGCACTAAGATCTCCCTGAGACTTCTTTTGTCCAGACTGAACTCCAGTTCCAGCTCTCTCAGCCTCTCCTCATGTGAGGGATGCTCCAATCCCTTAATCATCTTCATGGCCCTTTGCTGGACTCACTCCAGTATGTCCATGTCTTCCTCATACAGGGAAGCCCAGAACTGGACACAGTGCTCCAGGGGTGGTCTCACCCGTGCTGAGCAGAGAGGAAGGTGCACCTCCCTTGACAAACTGGCAACGCTCTTCCTAATACAGCCTAGGATACTGCTGGCCTTCCTTGCAGAGACGGTGCATTGCTGACTCATGGTCTGCTTATAATCCACCAAGGACCCCAAGGTCTCTGCCTGCAGAGGTGCCTTCCAGCCAGTTAGCCCCCTCTGTATATTAGTGCACAGTGTTATGTTTTCATCTTTTTACGCTACTGTCCAAATTCACTGCATCCACATTCTAAACAAAACATGAAGTTTTAGCTAGCCCATTTCAAGATGACATAGGAGAAACATAAAAGTAGGGAAAGAAATATAACTTCGCCACAGGTAGCTTCATCATCCTAAGAGAAGTATCTACTACAGAATGGATTTTGCATAAGGAGAATAAATGTATTATAACTTTTTACTTTCCTGTTCACCCTTACAGTAGGCTACTCAATGCTTTATAGCAACTCCCTGATGTCTTCAGTTTAATGATGCACTGTACCATGTATAATGACCCAGCTGTTCATTGTGAAGGCAAAAACCCAAAACTACATTCAACAGCAATTATGGCAAATGATGGGGGGAAAAAAAAAAAAATCCATTAATAGCTATTAAATACAAATACCACACGTCCCTTCTCGGTGCACAGGGCTGGAAATGAGAAAGGTATATCAATATGAATAAATATTTAACAATTGCCTTGTTTCTTATATTCTTCCCCTTTGTCTCTCATACTCATTCCCTGGGTCTCAGTAATTGTTCACTATTGGCAAAATATCCTTGATGGGCCGCACACCTGCGGTGACTCTAAAATGTCATTCTTCAACCTCAACTGCTTCCCCTGATCTACCCTGAGAGCAGAAATACCTTTCATATTTAAGCTCTCAAAATCATACAGTCAGTCTGTCCATGAAGTTGCAGGGCAAAAGCCAGTTCCCATCCTAATATTGCACAAGCACAATTTGAAACTTACCTATGAGATTGTTCTTGACCTATGAGATGGTTCTTGATAACATAGTATGTATTACCATAACAAGGAATGAACTCCAGAACTTAATGCCATGTGACAATATCTGTGTTAGCTTAAGTATTATGAAGAAAATGTAGAAATGGTGTACCATCCAGACTAATCTACTGCTTTTCAGTAAAGCTATTTTTAGCTCAGTATACCTATTTAAGACCCTTTATTCCAATACATATACACCGTACAAAAGGTTTCAGGACCAGAGCTGACTTGCAGCCTGACAGCATGGAACATAAACAGACAAGCAGATATTTGCCTGCACCAGCTCCTCTTTACTGAAACCATCAGCCTCTGCTTTCTGAACCATGTCCCAGACTATTCCACTTCCCACAAGGCAGCTGTGGACCCATCTTCATCCCATCAGAAAATAAATAACTTTCCTGTCATGATAGCCAGGCTGCCAAGAACAGAGGAGAAGAGACAGAGGATGCTATTTAGGATATAGGCTAGTAATAACCTTAATCTGAATTAACATCAGGGTGCTGCAAAAGTAGCGATTCATATTTTCTTCTTCACCCCAGCCACAAAAGTCCAGGATTTTTCCTGGCAGAAATCTAACAACTCTATAAACAATGAAATGAGTTAGCTCATCAAGTGACCCCAAAGTGACATTGATTACCTGAGAAGTCTACCCAGACTGCAAGAAAATCAAGAGACGTGATGAACACACTAAATATCATGAATGACTCTGGGCAACAGTGTTATTTCTAGTTACGTGCTCAAGACACAATTACATAAGGGTTCTTCTATCGTTAAGTGCCCATAATACATGATAAATCATTAAATGCAAGGCTGGAATATGGATCTTGAAGGGCTATTCCCCCTCCTCGTCAGCAGCCACACCCAGTAAAACGAAAGGTAATCTGAACCTGCATCATAAAAGCCAGAAGGGAAAAACAAACAAACAAACAAATCTTTTCTTGCACTTGTGGCGTTCAATCCCACTCCAGGTCGGGTCCCCAAGCCGCTCTCCACCCGCGAGCCCTTGCCTAGATCGCTCTGGACGCCCCTCGCCTCCCGCACGCCCCGGACCTCTGCTCCTAGACCCCAGCGAGACCCCACGAAACGCCGCAATTTTCCAGCAGCCCGTGGCGCTGGGACAGGTCAGGCTGCCCTGCGCAGGCAGCACCGCCCTCTACCGGGTCTCGCCGGCACGGGTGGGCAGAGAGCAGCAAGTTTTCCACAAACCAACCGCCTCTTCGTATATTTTTCTGCCGCTCCCGTTCGTTTGTCACACGTTCCTCCTCAGGCAAAGTTTCCCTAGCACGCCCTGCGGCAAAGCCGAGCCCAGCCATTTTGAGCGCCACAGGCGCCGCAAAGTTGCGGCGGGCGGGGGCGGGGCGGCGGCAACAGGTGGTGCCGCAGCCCGCGCTGCTCGACACGCCAGCGCCCGGCCGCGACCGCCACAGCGCGGCCCTCTGCCCCACAGCATCGCTGCGGAGCGATGACTGCTCCTCCCCTCTACGCCCAGCCCAGCCCACCGGCCCCCTCCCCAGCTCTCCTCCCGAGCACAGCAGCCGCGCTTACCTGCGCCGGGCCGCGCCTCCGCCATGCCAGCGCACCCCCGCCCCGCTCCGAGGCCCGGCTTCCTGGCCGCCGCGCACGCGCACAGCCCGTGCCCACTCCCCCCGGCGGAGCGCGGCTATGCGCGCGCAGCCGCACTGGCGCTGCCAGCGCGAGCGGGAGAGCAGAGGCGGGTACGAGGCGGGAGGGGCGGGGCCGGGGGCGGGCGGGGCGCGGGCGCAGGGCCGCGTGCTCAGCCGGGGTCCCGGGGCGGGCGGTGCTGCGCTTCCCGGGGCCGGAATAAGCGGGGAATCGGGAGCCTTGTCCGATGCTGCAAAGGAGGAGGAAAGGAAGACTAACAGCGACAAAGAAATGCTGTCTCTGGCAATAAATTGGCCATTTGCATGACAATCAGCTTGCCTGCTGCGGCCTTTTCCTGAAATGGGCTTACTGTACTGGCTGCGCTTCAGGGCCTGGCTAAGCGGGCCCAGATGGGTACAGGACAGCTCGTCGCTCTGTCTCAGTGCGTAGAAGAGGTGCTTTCTTTAGGGACAGGGTAGAAAGCAGGGGTGTGTCCTCAGGCTATCTATTGCATCCTGCATGCGCTGCTCTGGGGAGGTGGCAGAGCCACACACTTGTCATCCCAAATGAATGCTGGAACTTAAGCTTCTGTTGGAAAGCCCACACAAAGATTCCCATACTACAGCTGGTGCTGCAGCCAAATCTTATCATTCTCCAGCTACAAATACTCGGTAGAACAGCACGCTTTGTCATACTGCGGGTTTCAGCACCAGTGTTTAGCCATTGTATGATTCACACCTCCCTGCAGAGGTTTGCAGTGCCATGGTTACAGTACATTTACAGAACAGTTCTATGCTTTCACTGCTGCAGCATGGCTCTAGAGTCCTTAAAGAGCTGCTGATCTTTTCAGACACTGCAGAGTAAGTTCAGAGTTCCATGGCAACTGCAGCTCTGAAGAATGGCATCTCAGGAACACTGCTGCACACAGTCTCTGCATTCTGCCCGCCACATCCTCCTAGTGAAATTCTCAGATCAAAGTTCCATTTGCTGCATAGTCCTTCCCCTCCTAGTGGGCAGAGTTCATGGTTCCAAAGCCCTTAAAGAACCACTGGGCTTATTGCAGAAACACTAGCTGTTGAAATGCACCCCAGACTCCTGCCCCTGCTGCAAAGGAAGCTTGCAAACCAGTATGGCAACAGCCTTATAAAGATGCTACATGCTTTGCCGTGGATTTTGAGTGTGTTTGAAGTGCTTTGCTGTATGCAAACACTGTGACCATCTGAGGTTGCAAAGAAAGGTATGTGGCAGTGGCATCCTTTCAGAGGTTTTCCTGCTGCTGTCAAGAAACTTGCAATAGTCCTCTGGTTCCCATAGACTTCTCTGTCACTACTGTAGAGATGTGACCATACCATTCACATAGAACTACTGCAAATTTTTAACACTTTTACATGAATACCACAGCACTACCACTTCAGTGTCCACACTCTTTTTTGCTACCACCAGAAAACCAGTTGTGGTACGGAAAGCACTACAGGGATTTGCACCTGTATGTGCTGCCAATGATTAGGTCTATACAGCTTTTCCTTTGTTCCCCCTTTTCCCGTTTTATCTAAACAGTTCTGCTTTTTTCCCTTTCTTGTCTTAAATTTGCATTGGGCCAATCCCATCCACTCCTGATAGCCTAACTTATTTGCCCAGCATTTCTGCACAGGCGATTTTATTCTCTTCTTTAGCTTGGCCAAAATAGTCTTTTTATCTTTTCCTCATCATTTTTCCTTCTCAGCACAGGGATAGGGGCAAGGATCTCCCCACTATATCATATGCCGTCTCTTAAAACATATTTTTGTTTCTACTTTGTCATGCTTGAATATTTATCTCCCCATCCATTTGCCATTTATCACTCATTTCTTTTCTCAGTGGCTGCTTTTTTCCATCTGACGGCTATGACAGTCAGGAAGCAGCAGGGACAGACTGCTCCGTATGGAAACTAGAGCTGCGAGCTGAGAGTCAGCAACTTCCACAACACCTGAGCAAGAAGAGCAGAGCAGGTTCACCAACACTTCAGGCAACAGGCCAGGTTGCCAGGCAAGCCTGTAGTGACAGGGCAGCTCAAGCCAGAAGTCAAGCCAGGGGGTAAGTATCAGAGAGGGTAGGCACAAGCATACCTGCAGTGTAGTTCAGGAAGACACTAAGGACGAGAACATGAATTTTAAAGCAGTGTGGGAAAGAATGAGGGGCAGGCACCCATTGAGGCTTCTTGAGGCCTGACAGCTACTTATAAAAGTTGGTGCTGAACCCATCCAGACAGCCCCAGGGTGGTGGGAAGGGGCACGGGGGAGATGTACACAGATCTCTCCTATATGCAGCAGGGAAGCTGATAAACAGCCTTGCCTTCAAGGGAGAGGGGAGATGAGGTAGGGAAGCAGAAGGAAGGGAATCCCTAGCCATAACCGTCAGTGCCAGCATACTAACATACTAACTCCTGAGCTGGCATCATGGTACAGTCATTTTTAAGAACCAGTCAGCCCATGGTGGGGTCAGTGACTGCTCAGGAGATGCCGTGACATGAAGAGAGCAAGGTTGCCATGATGCTGAGATTCTGTTGAGGAAGGTGAAATGGACACAGCCAATCAACTGCAAGCCTAGGTGTTCAGCATGAGTCTCCTGCATACACACAATACCCTTTTGTGCAAAGGATTTCCTGGAGTTCCTGATTTATAAAGAAGTTTCCAAATGCCATTGGGGTTACAATACCTGCAGCCAGAAGCAATAGTTTAATATAGTACTGTGTACCCCTCCACAAGGCAAAGGAAGAGTTATAAGGTGCTGTGAGCACAGTGCATTGCAGGACACAGTGATGTTCTGTCTCTTTTGTCCTTTCCTTTCTTACAGAAAGCCCTTAGAGACAAGCAAAATGTGGACACCAATATGTGCTTTCATTTAAAAAAAAAAAAAAAAAAAAAAAAGAAACTACCTGAAAATGAAGAAGCTTGTTAAAAATGGAGGCGCAGCTAAAATAATTATGTCTTTGAGGGTTACATGGAGACTTTAAGGATACCCTACTGGAGGCTCAGGGCAAATGCCTATAAGGGGAAAAAGGAACCTGCTGTGGTTAAGCAGAAGACACAAGGGAGCCTGTTGCTGGGGGCAGCTTTTCAGAAGCAGCTTTCCAAAAGCTAAATTTGGGCCTAAAATTGAAAATAGAATCCGAACCTGTGAGAGATGAAAAGTAAACTACACCATGAGACAGGCCAAAAGGGTTTGAGGAACAACTTGCATAAGGCATAAAATCTAATAATAAATCCCTTTTCAAACACTTCATGCTCTGGAAGCCTGCCAGACAGTCTGCAGCACCAGGAAAACTAAAAGAAATTTAAAGGAGCATACAGAGAAAATAACAGAAAATTTAAATTAGTTCTTTACATCTCTCTTCACTACAGCAGAGCTGAATGAGGTTCCCAAGCCATCTCTTCTTCTTTATGGGGGGACTCACCAGGGGCTGTGTCTTGAAAAAGTCAGTATGGACCATATTGGTTATGGAACATATAGGCAAAATTAATAGTAACAAATCACAAGGATCAGATGGTATATAACCAGCAATTCTAAAAGAATTCGAGGGTAAACTACAAACTGTCCTGTACAACCTCTAGTATAAAACTGCTTTGGTAGCAGGAGACAGGGATGTGTCAGCTGTGATGTCAATTTTTTAAAAGGATGCTATAAGAAATCTAGAAAAATACAGGCCTGATGTCTGTAGCAGG
Organism: Platalea leucorodia; assembly: GCF_965183815.1. Taxonomy (NCBI): domain Eukaryota; kingdom Metazoa; phylum Chordata; class Aves; order Pelecaniformes; family Threskiornithidae; genus Platalea; species Platalea leucorodia. The sequence goes on from NC_138823.1 coordinate 105,947,471, forward strand.
CAATTTAATGGAAACTGTACGATAGATTAGAATTAGCAAGCATATGCGTAAAGATGCTGTAATAGGGGGTGAGTCAAAATGACTTTTGTAAAGGGAAGAACTGCCTCACGATCCTACTGAAATGTTGATGAGTCAACAAGCTTGTGGCTGAGATAGATCCTGGAATCCTGACCATGGATTTCTGGAAGGTATTTGGGGAGGTCACTCATCAAAAGCTCTTAAAAGTTACACTGCCAAGAAATAAATAACTGCAGGGGTAAATAACTGGTTGAAAGACAGGAAATAAGACAGTAGGAGTCAATAGTCCATTTTCACAGTAAAAGGAGGTCACCAGGAGAGTCCCACAAGGATTCAGGTTCTGGAACCTGATCTGTGCAACATATTTCTCAAGAATCTGGAAATGGCAGTGTCAGTCTGCTGCTGGTACAATGTTATTTAGGGAAATATAGGCAATGGCAGGCTGAGAAGAACTGCAAGCAGAAGAGTTTGAGGATACTGAGTCTATGGGCAAAAAATGGCAGATGGAATTTAGGGAAGTAGTGCATATGGGAATAAACTGTTCTATCTTCACATTTGAAAGGAAAAGCCCTGAGCTGTTGCAACCGTTATAACAGGTAGTTGTATGAAAATGTCTTCTCTGTGCCCAGTAGTGTGAAAGAAAGCAAATCAATTATTAAATATTGCTAAGAAAGGAGTAAAAAATAAAACAGAGAAAACATCAAGACATTGTATAAATTGATAAATATTGTATACAAATCTGGGTCCTCCATCTCAAAAGGAGTACAAAGGCATGGGCAAATATTCAGAAAAGGGCAAGGAAAAAGGGATCATAAGCATGCAATGGCTTCTGTACAAAAAATGACTTAGATAAACTTTCTGGGAAAAAAGTGTGTCTGTGTGGATATGATAGAGGTCTGCAAAATCTAGAGCAGCACAGAGGGAGGAAACAGACTGAACACTGACCTTTGACGCGTGCTGTCAAATTAAAGATCATTTGCAGTCCTGGCCAGGCAGCACTGAAAGAAGGTAAAATGTCAAGATTAAGCTGCACTTGACCTAACAAGTATGGGTGCCCTGATGATCTAAACAAGCCAAAAGAAAACATAGTGGTGGGGTACCGATACTAATAACATGATAGTAGTAACAGAATGGCTAGTCTGGTTTGAAAAATCTGAGTGTCCATCCCAAAGCACTGCACAGGAAAATTAAGGCCATAGGTGCATCAATAGACCTTACTTGCCCTGACCAGCCTCACCTGGGGCTTCCACCCACACCCCCTGCCCCATGGGCCCAGGAGCTCCATTTAAGTTCAGAACTGGGTCCCTGACTCTTGCCTGAACTGCATCATAGGTGTACCACAGGTATACTTGTGTCCACTTCTGTCTCCTGTTGCTTGTTCTGTCTCCTGGATTTCAGGATTGACCTCAGATCTGACTTACCACCTTGCCTTTGTCTGATGATCACTGGACTGTTGATGAAGACTGTTACTATCACCAACCCTGCTTGGGTACTGTAGGACTGCACCTTGAGTGGTGAGATCACTGCTCCTGCCTGTTTTATGGTCAGTCCTGACTTGTCTTCCCCTGTGGAGCAGTCCCCACTCCTCCCTGAGAGGTCAAGACTCCTTGAACTCTGAGCTAGGCACCGCAGGGCCAGGCCCTCAGGCTGTGCAGGGGCTAGCCCCCATGGCTCCCCACAGCTCCAAGCTAATCTCCAAACCCTGGCCAGAAAGCAGAGATATGTCACAGCCCTGCAGGATTCTTTAACATCCCCTGTGCCCAGAGTCACCCCTGCCCCCAGCTTTGCCAAACCCCCTTCAGCGGGGATCCGGTGAGGGTTCAGGGATTTATTAGGCACACATGGCTCATCTTTACAGCCAAGGCAATAGATACTAGCTGCTCTGCAGTCATAATCTCCTGGCTTTCAGGATGGCCCTGGATTGAGTCACCTCTATAAGAAATGCAATGACTGTGTTCCAGAACCCTGGAGCGTTATTCACTGATTTGAAGTGGTGCCTTTGGGGACCATCGATGTGCAGCTGTGGCTGTGATTGCCAGCTCCAGCAGGGAAGCCAGGTGGCTGCTGACAATCCAGTTTATGCATTGGCTGTGGAAAACTGGCTGGGAAGAATGGGTCCTTAATGCCCACTACAGATTACCGCCTACTCAAATTCATTCCTTTGGTGAGGCAATGGGCAGTGCAAGAGGTTGGAGTAATTTGCGTAATGATTTCTTTCTGCTGCTCCTTGCTTTTTACTCATTTTCTTCTGCTCTGCTATGGCTCACTCATGGGCTGCAGTCCCCTTCGGGGTGTTACCTCCACAGGTATAGAGCACCCATTTTCAGGAGTGCCTCCCCAGCTGTATCCTCAACAATGTCTCCTTCTATGTGTTTCCTCCATTTCTCCTTTCATGTCTCCTCTGCTTCTTCTCAGTGTCTTTTCCTCTTTTCCTCCCTAGGTGGCTGCTGCTATCTCTTACATATGTGTGAGCTGGGGTGCCATGTGCTCTTCTGAAGTTTTGGGGTGTAGTGGGTTGTTTACATTGATTTCAGAGTTATCTGGTACTGGCTGTGACTGTCACGGGGCAATACTTGATCTTCTTCTGCACATGTCACCTCTGCAACCTGCTGCTGAAGCCCTGCAATTTATGTCTAGTCCATTGTGTTACAGAAGCACAACCTTCTCATTAACCAGCAATTGGGTTTCTTGTGTTGCCCTGCAGGAAAGGAATACCCAGATCCTGAGGGCAAAAATCTGCCCTGGGATCTTCTCTGGGCTGTCTTCCCCATTTCAGCACCCCATGAGGGTTGGTCTGGACTCCCATGTTTCTCGTTTTACACTGTGTGAGGCACCACAGCGCTGGCTCAGCCCAATACTCCTACAGCACTGCAGCTCTGTCTTGCCAGATGCCAAGACTGTACCTCTACCTCAGCCTCTGCTCCCCACCCCTTATGCTCCCAGATAAATAGAGTGATCCTGTGGATGTCTGTGGGAAGGAGGCAGAAAACACTACTATCCTATTACTCATGACTGCCACATTGACCTGGCACCAGGAATGGGGATGCCCTTCAGGTACATCTTTGCCTTAAAGCACCCTGAATTAGCAGCCTGCAAGGAGGACCTCAAGGACTGTCTGGCATGTAGGTTTATCCACCCCTCCCATGTCCCTGCTGGGGCCCCTATTTTTTTTTTACTTCCTAAAAAAAAAAAAGTCTCTGTGTAGATTGCAGTGGACTGAATGTCACCACAGTAAAGAACTGGCACCCTCTGCCTCTTGCCCTGGAGTTCTATGAACATCTGCAGGGAACTTGCTGGGTCACAAAGCTAGACCTGTGAGAGCCCTGGCAGGAGAATGAATGGAAAACTGCTTTTCACACCACATACAGCCACTAAGAGTATGTTGTGATGCCATCTGCTCTCTGCAATGCTCCAGCCAACTTCCAGCATATTGTAAATGATGTTGTGAAGGACCTGCTTCATTACTACATAGCAGCATGTCCAGATGACATCTTTGATATTCTGCACCACTTAAGAGGCATGGTCTACATGACCAGGTCTGGGAGGTCTTGAGTTTCCTGTGGCAGCACAGAATTCTATGCCAAACTCGAGAAATGGTCCTTTGACCAGCAGAGGGTGGAGTTCCTGAGGCCCCAACGTCTTGCACGTGGACCCCAAAAGAAGTTGAAGCCATCACTTTCTGGTGTGCAGGCAGTGCACACGATCTTAGGATTTGCCAACATCCGTTGACAATTCATGAAGGGTTTTTCTTCTGGTATTGTGGTTCCTAGAGGAGCATTCACCTGAAGTGGGCTTCCTTTTGGTGAATGCCTGACATACAAGTGGCTTTTGAGAAAATGAAATGAGCATTCAGCAGAGGTACTAATCTACTCTACCAAGACCCCAGTTGGCTTTAAGTTGTGGAAGCAGATGCCTCAAACCAAGCCACAGTGACCATCCTCCCCCAGAAGGCTGGCCTTACACAGGAGTGCTACCCTTTTTTCTCTTAGCAGCAACTCCCCGCTGAGAGGAATTAGAAGCTTATCTGGGATAAGGAGTATCTTGCCAATCAAAGCTGCCTTTGAGAAATGGCAGCAATTCCTTGAGAGGGGAAAAAACACAACAGTGTTGCTGACCAACCATCAGAACATGGAAGAGTAACAATAGGTGAAGCGTTTCTCTCTCCATCTTGCCTCCTTTACATGGTTCCCCTTCACTTTCACATTATGTCCAGGAAAGCAGAACAGCAAGGCAGATGCCTTGGCATGGAAGGAAGATTCAGATTTGGATGCACACCTTCTGCATGCACCCCAACACTCTTTTCTCCAAGACATTTCATTACAGCCATGGCAGAGGATGAATCACTGCAGAATTTTTCCAGGCCACTGGAAGTAACCTAAGCCTAACACAGCATCCCATTGGTACGACTGCCTTCAGCCTGCAAGAACAGGATGGTTGCCTGTACCATGGCAGGCAGCTGTACATCCTACAGAGACCACTGCAAACACAAGTCTTCTGCTGATGCCATCATGTTCCTACACCCAGACACAGGGACTGCTGGATGATGCAGTACCTGATTACCTGATGGCCCACATGTCAGGGAGATGTGGCTGACTATGTCCAGGCCCATAACAGCTGTGCTTGCACCAAAAGATCACAGGGTCCCTAACAGCTCCTCCCTGCTGCCAAATAGCCTTGGCTATTTGTGAGTATGGATTTAATAGCAGACCTGCCCCCCTTGGAGTGGAATGCAGTGGTTGTGATTGTGGACCTGTTCACCAACATAGTTTACTTCATCCCCCTCAGAAAGTTGCCCGTAGCCCCACAGACTGCCTCACCCTTCCTATAGCATGTTTTATGATGCCATGGTCTCCCAGACAGCATAATTAGTGACCAAGGGGCCCATTTAACAGCCAGATTTTTAAAGGAACTTGTGGGTCTTCTCCAAGTGCAAACCCGCCTCTCCTTCTTGTACCATCTCCCAGACAAGTCATCAGACGGATCATCAATCAAATCCTGGACCAATACATCCAGTGTTACAGTAACTTTCTCCAAAGATGAAAGGGTCACCATCTTCCTATTGGTAGTATTTGCCCATGCTAACAACATCCATATATTTACACAGCAGATCCCATTCTTTGCTTACTTTGCTTTCCTGCCATGAAGTCATCCAGCCACACCAGCTGCTTCATGCTTAATTGCAAGTTGGAGATCTGCTCACACAAGTCCGGCAGGGTTCTAACCCCCTCATAACTCAGGTGGACAAGGCCAAAAGGGCCCACAAAAGATGAGTCTTGGCTGGTTCTTGGCAGTTCTCCTGGGACATGTTCTGCAGAGGAACAAGCCTAGCTCAGGCCTCCTCCAGCTCTGTTGCAAGCTGAAGGCTTGGAATACTGGTGTCTACAGGGAGGAAGAATATGGGCAATGCTGTGCTGTAGTGTGTATCTCCAGACAACACCATGAAACATGTCTCTCCCAATATTCTTTCTCCACAGGGGCATCGGAGATTGGAAACCACAGGAGTCAGGATGAGGCTAGAGGTTGCCCCGATCAAGGTGGCAGGAGTGAAGATGATGGCTCTTCACCTGTTTCCTGGAAAGGCTCTTACAAGGGGAGGGGCAAGACCAAGAGCAGGCATTACCTCAGGAGCACCTGGGACACAATGCAGACGTGCTGTGGCATTGTGTGCTCTCAACTCTACGCTAGCAGAATTACTCAATTCTCAACAGCCAGCTCTTCTAGTAGATGGAACAGCTCAAGCCACAGATAGACAAGCAGCTCCTTCGAAGATCTCTTTTTGTTCAAACACTGCAGAGCAGCACTACCTCCTGCAGCCTCAGTTCAGGAAGGCCCAACTCTTGGGAGCAGTCAGCCACTCAGCACCAAAGCCCTGTATGACTTGGCAGAGGAAAGACATCAGCAGTCTCAGCAGGAATTGGAAGTGGATACATCCTGTGAGATTGCTACTGTGGACATAAATCGTGGTTGCCTGCACATGCGCTGGGGAGGCAGACACAGAAAGAAGAGATTGAATGTGTTTGTGGAGAATGCAGCTAGGGAAGGGAGCTGGGGGAAACTTGCAGAACTTGACAGCATATGGATACATATTGAGAGAGAGAAATCAGAGCTTTTTTTTTTTTTTTTTGGCTACAGTCTAGGTAGGCCAAAAGGCCTATGCAGCCCTATTAACGTGGCCACAACAGACCAGACATGGTTCATGTCTATCGTGAGCTGGCCAACCCCTAGTAGTCTTCTCACAGAGTGTTAAGAGTCATAGAATCATAGAATTATTTAGGTTGGAAAAGACCCTTAAGATCATCGAGTCCAACCGTTTAGAGTATTAACTGACAGAGGAAAGATCCAGATCTGTCATCCCAACTAAGGGATATTCTGGTTTTATTGCATAAACTGCTGAATAAAAACAGAAAAATAAAGCAATCTGAAATAAATAAGTAAATAAATAAAATCAAGGCTCGACCAGACATAAGAAGGCTCCAGGGACTTCTTTTCTTTCTAGAGTGATGTGCTCACACAAGACAGTGGCCCAGCAAGGAGTCTCAGAGATGACTTTTCACATGTTGAAATTCTGTACCCACTTCTGATTTCTGAGGTGCACAGCACAAGCTGATCCTACCTTTGGTCCCGCTGTCCCAGGTCCCAACACTGCTTTCCCCAATGAACAGCTTGTGGAGGACAAGTTCCGAAGTCCCCACACAGCCCTTTTACCCAGACAAAAAGAGATGGCCTACAGCAACTGTTCCCTTTTACACATTGCTGAGATACTGGACCAGCCTCACAGGCTCCACAGAGCTTGCATCTTGGTTTGGAGCCTCCAGCAAGCAGCAGCTCTGCTGTCCTAGGTGGAAGAAAGAGGCAGGTCCCCCCACAGGCCTAAGCAGGCAGTGAAAGCTGTCTGGCATGAACACAAACAGCAAATGAAGTAGGAACATGCATCACCCGCATGTTGTGTTACCAGGAACTAAGCACAGATCAGTCTGCAGTATAAGTAAGTAAGTATCATGTTAGAATGGCATCCATAGGGAGGTAAGGAAAGGCAGATGTGCATGGCATACTAGAAAGACACGCTGGCAATTAGAACCAAAGGCCTTTATGCTAAAGGACTCCTGGCAAGAAGAAGAATTTAGCTGTATAAACGTAAACTATATCTTGTTACAAAGTTTCTGAGCATCCATGGTTCTATCTGGAAAATCTCTATGAGTAGTATTATGTGCTGCTGAGATGCCCAGTATGAACACAAAGCATCTCCAATGCTCATGCAAAATCCAACATATTGAGCTTACTATGCATATATTTCTCAGTTAACTACACTTCTAGCCAGAACACAAGGCACTTGCTCCACGTGCATCTGTCACCTGTACAGCTGACATGCAGTGGATATGTAAGCACTGAATAGTCACATCCCTGGGATTTCTAGTCAACCTTTCCTCCTATATGTAATTTCAAGGAAAAGAATACAAGAGCATTCTACCCATGTGTCACCCAATTTACTACAATAAGTTTAATCTTTTTTTTAAAGAAAGATCTTAAAATTCAGACATGGTGGATTTCAAATAGATCCTTGTAACCAGTATGCTCTCCTTCCTCTACCACTTACCATTCAAATATCAGATGCAAACAAATAAAAGAATTCACTGCACACAGTAAAAGCATACAGGAGGACCATGCCAGATAATTCACCACCTGGATGTTCTCCCAATACTGAGAAGAGGCACTAAGAATGATACTTCAGGAATAGTACAGAAAAAAATCTTTGATGTCATGGTAACAGAACAAAGAAGCAGAGCCCCTCTCAGAGTTATTTTCATAATCAGAAGAAACTGTACCTCTAAATTGATGAGCAGCCTATGGCAACAGATCTGCTTTCCAACATCTGACAAATGAGAGGAAAAGAAAAAAATAAGATCTAAAAAGAGGCTTTGCAGTACTGAAGAAATATGCACAAAGCACTCAGAAAATAGGATAATGAAGGAGAAAGCCTGAGAAGGGAGATAAGAATATGACACATCATTTTCACCCTGAACTAGGAGTTGACTCACGCAGATTCCTACACAATGTCCATGAGACTATAAGAAACAGGAGCTTTTTGTGTCCTGTAGTACACTCACCTGAAAAAGCTCCTATATATTTATTCTCAGGACTCTGAGTACTATGCAGTGATAACACAGCAGACGAGTCTGCAGTGCTGAGTGTACTGTTCAACTTGTGTGTCTGGGTTTGTCTTACACTAGAGGAAGAACCTGAAAAAGCAGGTGAAAATCGAGCCATTCAGAAGAGCAAAAAATAGCGTATTCTGTCTCAAATTCCTTTACTGTCAATTTATGTAACAGAAACTCGCGATTCTGCAGAACGTGTGTGCACATACCTGTACAGAGAGTGAGGGAGAGAAAGGGAGAGAAGAAAAATAGGAAGAGAAGTTTGGATATACCAGAGAGACAAAAGGTAAAGGAGTCCTCTGTGACTAACTGCCAGTGATCATCTAGCTGGCAGCCTAATTAAATAGCATTTCTTAAGGGTCAACACTGAGGCTGATATACTGTTTAACATCTTTACCAATGACCTGGAAAAGGGGACAGAAAGACCCTGAGGAAGTTTGCATATGACCCAAGATTGCAGGGAGCACATCATATGCTCAAAGGCAGGCCTGTCATTCAGACTGACCTTGACAAGTTGGAGGAATGGGAGTTCATAGAGAAAAGTGAGCCAAGCTCTTCTCTGAGATGCACAGCTAAACAAGAAGCAACAGACTGAAACTGAAGCAACAGAAATTCTGACTGGAGAGGAGAAAAAGACTCTTCACTCTTAGAACAGTTAAGCAGGTTGGCCAGAGAGCTGGTAGGATCTACATCTACAGATTTTTAAAAATCACCTGGACAGGGCCTTGAGCAACCTGATCTAGCCTATAGTTAAATCCACGTTGAGCAGGTTGGACTACGGAACTTCAGAGGTCCCTTGCAAGCTTATTTTTTTCTATGGTGCTGTAATATTATTTATAATAATAAAATCATAATATCCTTGCCTGTTAACGTCTAAATAAAATAGGTGTTTCAAGTCCATCTTAAATGAGTTGTTTCCTTACCATTATTGCATCCCAGGGTATGGGGTATAGGAAGCAAGAAAAGGTGAAGTTGCACTTCCATCCGAAGGTGTTGTCTCTTTAGTGAGAACAGTGGGATCCTATTTGTCTGCATTTCCATTCTGGAGATGTGAAGTACTTCAGAGACCTTGTACATTAGACTGTAAATAGGGGAACACCACAAGAATCTGAAATCGGCAAGAGCAGCTGAAACAAGAGATTCTGCTGAAAGACTGCATAGAAATTCTGCATAGGAAGTACCTCTGCATATCATCACATCTGGGATAGGTGGAAGTGGCAGGTCTCCATGGAGTAATATTACTCATTTGATATTTTTGTTCAACATCAGGTAAGACATTTGGATGCCAGTAAAGCCTTTGAAAGAGTTTAATGTAGGCAAAGTATTAGTTATACTAGTGAAAATTCATATTGGTACAAGAACTGTACAGGTGTAAGGTTAAAGGGAAAAAAAACAAAATCAGGTGAGAGGAATCAGGCCAAGGAACTTCATTTATATAAATTCTTAATAATCAGTCCAATATATATCAGCCTGATAATATTTCTTATTTTTATTAATGTATTTCACATGAGATTAAGTCCATGATAATAGAATTTTCTGAGGACACTAAGCATTGTCCATGGGGAACTGCAACAGCATACAGAACTACTTGGATATTATAGAGAATGAAGTGATAGCATCTCAGTGAAAGGTGAGATGCACAACGTTTAGAAACTCAAGAAGGCAGCAAGTAGGATCTTCAGTTGCAAGAGGAGATAAGCTGTCTGCAAAGTTAAAGAAATTGAGTTGCCATTATCCAAAGCACAAGTAAAACTCATCTGGCATTTCCTCATCTGGAATTTAATTCATGTACCTCCCCAGTCACTTACTTATGTTTAAGAAAATGTGATCCACAATTCAGGGAATAGAAGATTTCTCCTAAGAGATAAAGCAAAACCCGCTCAGATTGCTTAGCTTATCAGAGGCCAAAACAAAACAGGACAAGGTCAAGAGAAGCCAAGATAGAGTTTGGTTTTGTTCTTTGTAAATACAGCATAGGGGTACAGAGTTGGAAGTGAAGAGTACTATTTAAGGTAACAGAAGCATTGGCAGACGAACAAAAAGATATTAATTGGCTATGACTAAATTTAAACTGGAAATTGAAAATGGGAGTGACATTCTGGACCAGCTCCCAATAAACATAGACAGAATAAGAAATCTAAACAGCTGGTGATCACAGATTACATGTGACTGCAAGATGCTTGGCTCAATGATTCAACAGATTTCTTCCAGCTCCCATGCTCCTAATTTCTATATAAATTATGAATATATAGTGGTGTCATAAACTACCCCCAATATATCTCTCAATGACATTGTCTTCATCACCTTATCAAGAGTTTAGTAATAAAATTCAGTACTGTATGATGACCTGGAAGCAGTAATATGTCACTGAAACATGAAGCATGAGCAGAGATGTCCTCCGCCACTGCCCAAAATAAATTTTAACACTTAACGCTACTCAAGAAAATTTTCGCAGAACATCTTGTTGATCAGGTCTGATCACTGTGCTAACCTGTAATGTTCCCACTGCTTGTTGACAGATTGCAACTGGCATAACTAGTCATGGGAATACAAAAAAAAAAAACACGGGTCTAGTAACTGTATTGATGATCCTTGTGTTGGCTGAGTGATAAAATTTACATAAGCATTTCATGCTGCTGATAATTTGGAGGCAGAAGGACAATACAGTTTTTACTCCTCCGTGGTAATAACTTTGAAAAGATGACATGCAAGCTAGCAGAGTGAGAAAGTAAGACCTTTCAAATGCCATATGCCAAAAGCATCAAAGCTGACAACAATACTTCATTGCTGACTGCAACAGAGTTATCCTGATTGAAGTTTTGGAATGTCAAACCAAGGCATCTGCAAGAAGGGAAAACTATTCACATTTTGAATAGCTGACCTTACTTAAGGTCAATCAAGTAATATTTTTTTTTCTGTGACTAAAATTTTCTTTGCAGATAGATTTTATAAAATGTTTTTTTAAATAATTGACAGTTGTATGTATATTTGATTAAAATAAACAACTTGTTCTTTCAGGTATATGAATGTTACTTTCATGGACCTCACTGGGATTTACTGCATGATAAATGTGTGCATTAATATGTTTCAAAGTCAAGCCAAGACACGTAAATCACACAAGACTTTTAAAGAGAAGTTGCCTGACAACAAAACTATAGCTGCTCAGCCTCTCTGAAGGTAAAGTTACCTGGAGATGAACAATAAACAACAGAATTATAGGATTATCAATCAATTAACTAAAGGTGAAAATACCAAATATAGCTTTACACTATCCAGACAAAAGTTCTGATTAAGCAGTTACAACTTTGTGTTATTTTACCTGTGTGTTTAGAGCTGCTCTCCCTTCTTCTTCTGGAACATGGAACAAATGACAGATGTAGGTGACACAATTTAAAACATTGTTCCCCATTCTGGAAAAGGAATAAGTCACCATTTGATACCCCAGACTGGACTTGGTACCAAAATAGATGAAATCTCCTTAAGACAGATGAATCTGTCATTGTGAGTCACTCTCACATTCTCTTCACTGTGGAATCACTTGGTGGGACTGAATGAGCTGGATGCCAGGATACATTTTTGATCTCAGGCCGGGGCTTTTGTTTCCTGCCCAAGCGATGTCACAGGAGTACCAGTCTCCAGCTCTGTCACAGCCATGCCTGTGTCTGGCCATGGACTTCATTGATCTGGACCCTGGCCTGTAGACTTCTTTTCCCAGCTTGACCTCAGACCTGCCTCGTCACCATGATCTGGACTCTTGGCTGTACCCAGCTGCCAACCCTGGGTCTGCCCTGCTTGCTTGGCTGGTAAGGACCCTGCCCTGCCAGTCTTGTTATCATGCTCAACCCCTGGCTCCCATCCCCTGGGGAGCAACTGGCCCTCGCTGCACCCTGACATTCACTAATTTTAGCCAGGAAAAAACTTTTATGTAAGAGTTACACCCCCTCATCCTACAAAAATATTTGTTTCCTTGTATTGCCTGCAAGCAGCGGAGCTTTAAGCAACTACTTTTCCGTAAAGACAATCTCAATTACACTGAAAATCTCAACAAGTTTTAACAGCTTGTGACTGGAAGGCTGTAGAGAACTGCTATTGCAAAACAACGAGATGTCTCAAACAGCCTGGGTGCTAAAACCACAATGCAGAGTGACGGTCGCTAGGACCAGGACCGGACGGTGCCCTGGAGTGAGGGGGAGGGAGGAGGGCGGCCTGGCCTCGGCCCCATCCCCCCCGGGCTGTGAAGCCTCTTATTCCCACACACCCCCCACCGCCTGGGGGAGGGTCCTGGTATCACTTCTCTTGGTCTGACTGGTCGCCCCTCTTAATTTGACAGGTATCTCTACCACTCCTGGAATGGGGACGAGAGAAGGGTCCAGAAGTCCAGAGACTGAAATCTATAAATAGGGCCTCTCGCTCTCTCTCAGGGGCTCTCTCCACATATGGCAGGTCCAATGCTGGATTCAGGAGTGGTGATTCTCTTCTTCCTTCTTTCTCTCTCCCTTTCTCTCTTTTTCACTTCTAAGGTAATTAAGTCATCAAAGTTGATAAATTGTAGTTAAGAGTACTGCATGGCCTACCTCGATTTTCCATAAAGCCACATAGCTTAGCCGCATAGCTGGGGTAGAGATAATCATGAGAGGGTTGGTGGGTATTGAATATTAGTACTCCATCTCTGTCTCTATAAAAGCTTTCTACTGAAGCTGGTGTTTGTGTACGGACCTTGAGTGTTGGCCCACTTCAATTCACACCGAGAGGATTTGCGAATCGTAGTGACTCCTCCCCCCTCCTCCCCAGGTGGGACGTGACAAAGGCCATAGAGGAAACTTACAGAAATCCTAGCCCCCTCTTACAAAGGATGCATTTCTAATGATAGTATGAACCTTGTGCTTATTCTAAAATGAAGATTTAAGAACATCCTCACATGCAAGTAGGAACATTCTGTTCTAAAATTGAGTAGAAGTAACTCATGAAGAACATTGGTTATTCATGTATCAGTTTTTCATCCGATGAAAATTTAGGTTTCTTTTCTGATTGCTATAGAAAAAAAAAATTGGTAAGTTTGATGCTGTCTTCTGAGCTTCATAGGAATTGGTATGCACAAAACAATTTTACTCTTCTCTTTTCAGTAGTCAAGTCTGACTGGTAGCCTTCTTACGTGAAGCTCAGGACTGAGATATTTAATTCAGATCACGCTAAGTTTAATTTACAATTGCTGGGTGATACAAGATAATAAGTTGTGGATTAGTCAGCAGCTTCAGAATAAAGTGTCTCAATCTTCAGTTTTTCCCTACTAACCTCATCAGAACTAGTGTCTTATTTCTAGCACTAAATTCAAAATGAGGGCTTTTTTACTTGTCTAGTTTCAGAAATTTGCAGAAGTAAAACCAGATTCAGGACCAATATCTTTAACGTGAGCAATGAAATTTTCTTTTCTGTTTTCTGTCAGTGAATTGAACTAAAAAATCATAGTATCATAGAATTGTTTAGGTTGGAAAAGACCTTTAAGATCATCAAGTCCAACCATTAACCTAGCACTGCCAAGTCCACCACTAAACCATGTCCCCGAGCATCAGATCTACACATCTTTTAAATACCTCCAGGGATGGGGACTCAACCACTTCCCTGGGCAGCCTGTTCCAATGCTTGACTACCCTTTCAGTAAAGAAATTTTTCCTAATATCCAATGTAAACCTCCCCTGGTGCAACTTGAGGCCATTTCCTTTTGTCCTATTGCTTATTACTTGGGAGAAGAGAGTGACCCCCACCTCACTACAACCTCCTTTCAGGTAGTTGTGGAGAGCGATAAGGTCTCCCCTGAGCCTCCTTTGTTCCAGGCTAAACAACCCAATTTAATGGGAATTTACTTTTCTGATAGATTCCTGCACTTAAATTTAATGACGAAATCATCCTGGCAATCCTTTTTGATTTTCTGTTTAAAGCCTTCCTCTCACCTTGTTTAGTTCAAAATGTTTTTTTAGTTTTGTGAAACATTTATAAACAAAAGCATGCATACGTTACAATTTTTACTTTTTTCCCCTGACAAATATAGTCAAAGTACGATCATCTGAACAGGCATTAATTTCTAAGTTTGTGATCCATTTGTCTTTGCCTGCAAAGATGGGATCTAACATGAGATTTCCTCCCATTGGACACATTTTTTGCAGTATGAAATTGTCATTCATAATAGAGACAGCTGTAAAATCAATTCAGCAAGCAACCTGGTATGACCCTTTGGAAGAGTAAACTTTCAGCATCTGTAGTATCCTGTGTCAAGGATTTCCATAGTTTAACGGAATCTTACGTGAAGAAGAATTTTTGTTTGTTTGTTTTGAAATGGTTACTCAGCAACTTTATTTGATGTTCTCAGTTCTAATATCAGAAGGCAAAGTAAACAGTCCTTCACACAACTCAAGTTCTGATAGGCTTTTATAAAAATCCCTTGGTCACCTCTCTTCTGTCAGAGTTCTTGCATGTTTTTGCGTGTATTACCTACCTTTGTTTCTCCTTTACACCCTTCTCTGAATCCTTCTGATTGTGGTATATCAATTTTTTAGACTGCTGAAGTGAGAAGAGGGAAAAAAGAACAACTTACAACATAAAAGATGCAGGCATGTGGTGGGTTTATACAGTGGCTCTAGTGATAATTTATTTTCTCTGCTTACTACCACCAAATATGATTTCAAATAATTAATAGATTCAAAAATATTTCAGGGATGAGGGAATGGATGACACACACAATGGAACTGCCTATCTTTCATTTCTCCAGGAAACAAAGTTAAAATGACTTAAGAGAATCATGTTAAGATTTCCATAGAGGATGCTTTTTTACCTGTTGTAGCAATATTTCCAGCTGTAGTATAGGTAGTCTTGGATGTCTGCAAACTCATGTTGGAGGATACATGAGAAAAATTCTTTTGATGGCAGACCACCCATTCACTTATCTAGTTTACAGATTGTCATTACTCTGACATCGAATGAAGCAATAAAGTTGAATTTCCTTCAAAATGCAGGTAACTTGTTTTATCATAACTAGATTTTTATTGGTAACTGGCAAAGTTCACAAACTGAATCATCTAGGATTCAAAGGACAGAAGTTACTTCTGTCTTTGCATAAAACAATACATATCTCTATTGAACAACTGAGGTTCCACTCCTGCTCCTTAATATTCTGCATAATTTCCAATATTATCTAATACAACATAATATACTAAGGCTTACTAAGGCAAAACAAATAAATGATAGCCCTACAGTTTACAAAGCTGGCACTGGTCTCTTCAGCGGTATTAGTTTCTGCTGATTATTTTAGCATCTGGAATCCCATGGTTTATGTTAGAGCCACTTCCTCCTGCCTAGATTACTCTTTGGGATTCACTTCCTACCATTCACTAAAGAGTTGTCATTTTGGCACCACAGCTTTTCTTACACTTGGTCCATGGGACACCACATAGATGCTATAGGAAGACTGAAAGCTGGATCCAAATTTTCGTACGGAGGGTTCAAACAGATAAAACTTGGAATATACTCTTTCTTGCGATTTCCCTTGACAAAAATCAGCTCTGAAGCCCATACACTACCAAGGGGAAGATCACAATTTCCACAGGAGCCCCTCTCTTACAATTACACATAGCTCATTCAAAGAGAGGAGACCCACATTTGAGCTTAAATGCAGTTCCTGGGTCCATGGGCAGAGGGCGTGTATAGAGGTCTCAAGTGAGGCTGCTCAGAGCAGTCAAATCCTGCTTGTGCCCTTGGGGCTCTGCCAGCAGTCTCCTCTTACATCCTCCTGCCTTACTGTCACATAGAGACTCCAGACAAGGAATAAGGGGCTTTTTCATAGCCTCTGCAAGTGGGTTCCTGTGCTGTTTTATTGATGGTACATCTGGCATGTCCTAGGTATGTTGTGTAACAGGATGTATGTGTGTTGGATCCCAGACCATGCCAAGAGGACGGTACTTGCCAAAACAGCACACACTTGTCCGCATCGCTACCTAAGTCCTGTCCCAATAGCTATCCAATAGTTGGCCAAGGCATGTTGGGAAGAATGTTGGCTAATACAGCCCCAAAGCATTGTGCAAACAGTTAAACAACTGGGATGATCATATGCCCTAATTACTCCTATAGCAGATGATTATACTGACTCCTCATCCAAATGGTACTGGAGTGGATTACTTAAGAGGGAGAAGCAATTAGATTTGGTGGATCCTCTCTAACGGAGGCTATCTGTGGTCAGTTGACCTTGGTTGGCCACCAGGTGCCCACCAAGCTGTTCTATCACTCCTCCTCCTTAACAGGACAGAGGGAGAAAATGAGATTAAAAATCTCGTGAGTGGAGAAAAGGACAGGGAGATCATTCAGCAATTACTGTCACAGGCAAAACAATCGACTTGACTTGGGGAAATTAATTTAATTTATTGCCAATTAATAAGAGAGTAGGATAATGAGAAATAAGAACAAATCTAGAAACACCTCTCCCCACCCCTCCCTTCTTCCCAGGCTCAACTTCACTCCCAACTTCTCCACTTCCTCCCCCCGAGTGGCACAGGGGGTTCAGGAATGGGGGTTGTGGTCAGTTCATAACATGTTGTCTCCACTGTTCCTTCCTCCTCATGCTCTTCCCCTGCTCCAGCATAGGGTCCCACCCACAGGAGACAGTCCTTCATGACCTTCTCCAATGTGGGTCCTTCGCATAGGCTGCAGTTCTTCAAGAACTGCTCCAGCATGGGTCCTTTCCATGGGGTCACCAGTCTTTCAGGAATGGACTGCTCCAGCGTGGGTCCCCCACGAGGTCACACGTCCTGCCAGAAAACCTGCTCCTGCATGGGCTTCTCTCCATGGGGGCCACAGTTCCTGCCAGGAGCCCACTCCAGTGTGGCTTCTCCATGGGCTGCAGCTTCCTTCAGGGCACATCCACCTGCTGCAGTGTGGGGTCCTCCATGGGCTGCAGCGCGGGTATCTGCTGTACCATGGACCTCCATGGGCTGCAGGGGGAAAACCTGCATCACCATGGTCTCTACCCACGGGCTGCAGGGGAATCTGCTCCGATGCCTGGAGCACCTCCTCCCCCTCCTTCTTCGCTGACCTTGGTGTCTGCAGGACTGTTTCTCTCACATATTCTCACGCCTCTCTCTCACACCTGCTGTGCAGCATTTTTTCCCCTTCTTAAATATGTTATCACAGGGGCACCACCCTGGGCTCAGTTTTGGCCAGCGGCGGGTCCATCTTGGAGCTGGCTGGAACTGGCTCTGTTGGACATGGGGGCAGCTCCCCGTCTATTCTCTCAGCAGCCGTCCCTGCAGCGCCCCCTGCCCCCACGCCCTTGCTACACAAACCCAAGACACTACAAATAGAGACCTGTTGAATGCCAATTGTAAACAATAAGCATTATTGTAACTTAGCTATGACAGGACTGAACCAAAACCCAAGTTCTAAGTACAAAACAACTGCAATTCAAAACACTGACTAAATCAATCTACTTTTAATGTTTATTTTCTTGCTATTGCTGAAAAGATTTGTAGCATAGTCAATACCTAGTCATTGGCATGAGAGCGCTGGCTGGGAATACTGAAATGAAACCAAGATTCCAACTATAAAATAAAAACTTATCTTTCAAAATGCTTACTAAATAAATAATTTTGCAGCTTACATAACACAGTTTGAATATTTTATTTTCTATTTTCTTGAAAATATTTATAAAAGAATCAAGGCTTCCTTGCCTACTAATGAAAGTATTTAACCCAGGAATAATATGTAACTGAAGCCTTACTGCGGGAAAATTTTCTGTTTGCCAAGAGAATTTGAACTGTCTATAAAAACCCACAATTTGTTGGTTGAAAATATTCTAGTTATTTGAAATGTTCCACTTTTTGAGCTATTCCTCCGGAAAACTACAAAGCAGAAGTGTAACGTGCAAGGATCAATATCCACTGAAATAAGCAGGAGTCTTTCATTAACTTCACTTCGATGAAACCCTAAAACTATCTAGGAAGAAGGTATGAGTGACACAGGATATTGAAATACTTTCTACTTCCTTGCACAGAACCCAAGACAGGAGCAGTTCAGAGACTGCTGGCCTAATCTAGAATAGAATCATAGAATCATTTAGGTTGGAAAGACCTTTAAGATCATCGAGTCCAATGGTAAACCTAACACTGCCAAGTCCAATGCTAAACCGTGTCCCTAAGTGCCACATCTAACCTCCAGGGATGGTGACTCAACCACTTCCCTGGGCAGCCTGTTCCAATGCTTGATAACCTGTTTGGTGAAGAAATTTTTCCTAATAGCCAATCTAAACCGTCCCTGGCACAACTTGAGCCCATTTCCTCTTGTTCTATCACTTGTTACTTGGGAGAAGAGACCGACCCCCACCTCACTACAGCCTCCTTTCAGGTAGTTGTACAGAGCAATAAGGTCTCCCCTCAGCCTCCTCTTCTCCAGACTAAACAACCCCAGCTTCCTCAGCCTCTCTTCATAAGACTTGTGCTCCAGACCCTTCACCAGCTTTGTTGCCCTTCTTTGGACACGCTCCAGCACCTCAGTGTCCTTCTTGTAGTGAGGGGCCCACAGTATTTGAGGTGTGGCCTCACCAGTGCTGAGTACAAAGGGCCAATCACTTCCCTAGTCCTGCTGGCCACACTATTTCTGATACAAGCCAGGATGCCATTGGCCTTCTTGGCCACCTGGGCACACTGCTGGCTCATGTTCAGGCGGCTGTCAACCAGCACCCCCAGGTCCTTTTCCGCCAGGCAGCTCTCCAGCCACTCCTCCCCCGGCCTGTAGCGTTGCATGGGGTTGTTGTGACCCAAGCACAGGACCCGGCACTGAGCCTTGTTGAACCTCATACAGTTGGCCCCGGCCCAACGATCCAGCCTGTCCAGGTCCCTCTGCAGGGCCTTCCTACCCTCCAGCAGATCGACACTTCCACCCAACTTGGTGTCACCTGCAAACTTACTGAGGGTGCACTCAATCCCCTCACTCAGATCATTGATGAAGATACTAAACAGGACTGGCCCCAACACTGAGCCCTGGGGAACACCACTTGTGACTGGCCGCCAACTGGATTTAACTCCTTACACCACAACTCTTTGGGCCCGGCCATCCAGCCAGGTACCCAGTGTCGTGGTTTAACCCCAGCCAGCAACTAAGCACCACACAGCCGTTCGCTCCCTCCCCCACCGGTGGGATGGGGGAGAGAATCGGAAGGGCAAAAGGGGAAAACTCGTAGGTTGAGATAAGAACAGTTTAATAACTAAACTAAAGTAAAAAATAGAACAGTAGTAATAGCAATAATAACAATAATAATAAAAACAAATAATAATGATAATACAATAGTAATACAAAGCAAGTGATACACTACAATTGCTCACCACCCGCCGAGCTGACTGATGCCCAGCATGTCCCCCAAGCAGCGATCATTGCTCCCCGGCCAACTCCCCCAGCTTATATGCTGAGCATGACGCCCTGTGGTATGGCATAGCCCTTTGGCCGGTCTGGGTCAGCTGTCCTGGCTGTGCCCCCTCCCAGCTTCTTGTGCACCTGGCAGAGCATGGGAAGCTGAAAAGTCCTTGACCAGTGTGAGCGCCACTTAGCAACTACTTAGCAACAGCTTAGCAAGAACCAAAACATCAGTGTGTTATCGACATTGTTCTCATCCTAAACCCAAAACACAGCCCCATACTGGCTACCAAGAAGAAAATTAACTCTATCCCAGCTGAAACCAGGACAGCCAGCAAAGAGTACACCCATCCAAGCCGTGAGAAGCCAGTTTTCCAGGAGAATGCTGTGGGAAACTGTGTAAAAGGCCTTACTAAAGTCGAGGTAAGCAACACCCACAGCCTCTCCATCATCCACTAAGTGGGTCACCTTGTCACAGAAGGAGATCAGGTCAGTCAAGCAGGACCTGCCTTTCATAAACCCATGCTGACTGGGCCCGATGACCTGGTTGTCCTGTACCTGCCACATGATGGTACTCAAGATGATTTACTCCATAACCTTCCCTGGCTCCTTCCAGCCCTTCTTGTAGGTGAGCATCACATTTGCTAACCTCCAGTCATCTGGGACCTCCCCAGTTAGCTGGCACTGCTGACATGATTGAAAGTGGCTTCCACCAGCTCCCTCTACCCTTGGGTGGATCCCATCCAGCCCCATAGACTTGTGTGTGTCTAAGTGGTGTAGCAGGTCGCTAGCCATTTCCCCTTGCATTTTGCGGGCTTCATTCTGCTCCTCATCCCTGTCTTCCAGCTCAGGGGGCTGGGTACCTTGAGAACCTTTGGTCTTACTATTAAAGACCAAAGCAAAGAAGACATTAAGTACCTCAGCCTCTTCCTCATCCTTTGTCACTATGTTTCCCCTGCACGTCTAATAAAGGATGGAGATTCTCCTTAGCCCTGCTTTTGTTGCTAATGTATTTATAGAAACTTTTAAAATTGTCTTTTACTGCAGTAGCCAAGTTAAGCTCTAGTTTGGCTTTGGCCCTTCTAATTTTCTCCCTGCATAAAGTCATGACACCCTTGTAGTCCTCCTGAGTTGCCTGCCCCTTCTTCCAAAGGTCATAAATTCTCTTTTTTTTTTTTCCTGCGTTCCAGCCAAACCTCTCTGTTCAGCCAGGTCGGTCTTGGGGACAGCCTGCTCCTGCGCCTTTAAGATTTCCTTCTTGAAGAATGTCCAGCCTTCCTGGGCTCTTTTGCCCTTCAGGACTGCCTCCCTCTGCAAGCAGTGGCCTCCTATCAGTCAAGCACCTTTGAGTCAGAGGTGCTTGAAATCCAACATGGAGATTTTTTGGTTTTGATTTGCTCATAATGTGACGTTCTAACCTCTGACTGCTATTTCTGGCTAGCAGCAGGTATTTCTGTCTGCTTCATTCTGCTAGTTCACATCTTGATTTTATGTAAATGGTAGTACTTCTCTACTGCTCTCTTTCAGCACTTACGCATTTTTTTAATGAAATAGAACTTCTTACTCAGAGTTCTTCACTACTGTAAAAAAAAAAAAAAGAAAGTGGTATTATTCAGGAGTAATGACAGTCACTAATAATCTCTTCAATTAATAAACTAATGATGAAAATCAGGCTTAAGTTTGCCCCAACTGGAGGCTGCGTTAGGATGCTTCAAACACTAAATCCAACGACATCTCAAACATCATCCAGTCCTTGAAGTCTTTGTTTATGCAAGAGCTCTCTGGGAAGCATGTGGGAATAAAACTACAGTACTGGATTAATACCAGTCTCTTTCACACTTACTGTAGTTAATAAACTTTTATGCTATAAAGCCGAGTGTCCTGATCCAATGTCGGGGGAGGTTTTGATACGATCCCAAGGACAAGATTAAGGTGCTGGAATCGGTCAGATGTCGTACAACCTTTCACTTTTATTTGAGGGGAGAAGAGGACGGAGGGAGGAGGGAGGGCAAGGGAGGAGAGGAAAAGAATGGGGGGGAGAGAGAGAAAGAGAAGGAGAAGTTTGTCACCTCCACTTCGAGTCCGATGATCTTCCGCGGGGTCTTCGCTGGCCTCAGGCTTCGTCGGGGACCAAAGGGGGGTGGGGGTGGGGGGGAGCCTTGAGGGTGCACGAACGGAAGGAGCGGTCTCGCGCGCGCCGCCGCCGCCCCCGCCGAGGGCCACGTGCGCTCCTTATGTAGGGGCTCCCACGCATGCGCGGATCACAAATGCGCACGTGCGGTTCGCCACGGACGCGCTGCCCCTGCCTCCGCTCTTTTCGCGCCTTTTGTCCCTGCGCAGGCGCACGAGGCTGTTTTTCTCAACACTGTGGAGAAGAGGGTTTTCTCGAAGCGCGACGCTGGATGGAGCTACAGCGGCAATGTCGAGACAAGACCGCATTTGGTACCGGTTCTCTACACCACCCCGTGGCTCGACATTGCAGCTTGGTGGCATAAGGGAGAGAGAGAGAGAGAAAACAAGGGAGAAAGAAACGCAGAGTTGAGAGAGTTGGGGATAAGCATGGAGTAAAATTGTGGGAAGGAAAAAGGGAATAACATTGTTTCGGGTGAAGGAATGTCTTAACACAGATTAACTGAGGTATTGCTCAATGCAAGCTCATTCTTGAACGACTCTTCAACTCTGAAGGGTAAACATTGGAAATGGGGTTAACAATAACTGGCAGTATGCAATTTCTTCCTTTAGAAGGAATTGGGGACGGGTTTAAATGATGGGTACTGAGGTTGGTTGTGGCTGATGGATGGTACAGACTTTTGTTACACCATCAGGTGGAGCGTTAGGAACAAATTGCGTATTTGACCCAACGTGTCGAATTAATTGAATAAAACATGGAATTATACAGGGTAGGAACAGTAAGGTGGCAGTTGCACATAGCAAATACAATATTAATTGTTTGACCCATGGTGCCCCTGGTAACCAGGACCACAAATCGCCGTTCCAACCGCTCCAGGTTTCAACAGGGACATGGGCTATTTTCCTGGTATCTTGGATCAATTGGAGAACTACTTCGCCTGCGTCATCATTTCTAGACAGCAGTTAGAGATATTTGATTTTCCACACACCTCTCCCTCCTCGGCCAACAAACAATCTAAAACCATACGGTGCTGAAGGATTGCCGCGCGCACCCGTTGAGACCGTCGAGTTAATAGGTCTATGGCATCAGCAGTTTTGTTGGTGATAATTTCTAGGGCCGCTTGTAGTCTGATTATTCGATTTAGATTGTAGATTGGTTCTCTTGCCCCTGCAATGGGCTCATTAGGATTCCAGGTTGCTGGCCCATAATGGTCAATTATTCGCTCGGGGGGCCATTCGTCATTTCCCCATTTTTATGTCCCACCTAAATTTACCTTGGTAGACCGCGTCTTACGGGCAATACTTCTATCCCCGAGGTTATCATACACTTTTACGCCTCGTTGGGGTCCACTGGTTTCCGGCAAGAGGAGAAATAGGGGCCTTATGATTCCTATATAACAAACTCCCGACCACCCCGCGGGTTAAGAATTTATATGCCATATTCCCACAGATCCAATAATGCCCTTTTTTGGCTTTATTTCCCTGAGCGAACGGCCCGTCTTTCCCTGGTGGAAATTGAAAGTAAGTTGTGTCTTTGTCGCCCGGAGGGCTGAAAAAGGTGGTTGCCCCATCCCTTATTCGGCCGGTACAGTACCAAGCCCCATAAGTAGTGAACATGTAATATTTACTTTTTGCAAAGAAGACTAAACAGTTACATTTTCCAAGCAAGCACAACATCTCATGTTACTTGGCTATTAAATTTTCCCATATACAGGGCTATTTAATGATGAAAATAGAGGAAGATCAAAAAAGTAAGAATTATATACATAGTAAATCATAGGTTGAAATCCCTGAGATGTCTAACATAAACAGGTATCATTGGAAAGTTATTGTGTATTTTTTCTTAAAGAAGCACACACACATATATATGCTTAAGTATGCACCAGACAATTAGATGTCTTTGTACTATTGCATAAAGACTGTAGTGTACTGAAACATCTAATATTTAGCCTGTTTGCCATAAATATTAAATCTTGATTTATTCGTAGAGCTGCAATTAAGTACAATCATGTATGCGCATACATGTACCACCAATTATAAAAACTGATATACACAGTGGAATATTCTAATGGGTCGGTGTCCCTGAGTTAAAATGATCCAAAGTAGCAGGTGCATCGCGGTCATATCGCCGCCCTTAAAAAACAAATAGGAACAAACTCGCTCCTTGGGTTAGAAGGAGGGAATAATCCACTTGGTGTGGATTTTGTCGGTTCTCCCACTGGTATCTTTCGCTTTCCATGTATATTTGTTTAGGGGGGTATCTAATATGAGAGGCACAGCTCCCACGGTGGGAAGCTCGACCAGAACCGGCTGGCTGGGGGAGTAAGATGATGCACCAGGGCAATTGGGGTTTCGAGAGACATGTGCCATGGTTGGCGCCTGTGGACAAAATGCTGCAATTTTCGGGCACCTGTTTGTACCCCAGCGATTACTGACATTGGCCACTGCCTCCCCCACCCGCTCGGCCCATCCCAGTTGGTGGGGTTTAGCAGATCTCCCTTATTATTACAAGTGAGTTGTCTGATAAACATCTGCCCTCCGCCTCCCTCCTCACCCTGAGGGGGCGGAGGTTTTAGTTTCCCGCCACTCTTTTCGTCCTTCTTAAACCCTTCCTCCCTGTCCAATGCTGGCGCAGAAGGTGGGTTCGGTTTGGGAGGGGGTCCTTGCCCGGACCACCTCCGCACCAAGAGCTTCAACTTTTTGGTGGGGAGCCCATCCATCAAGTCTCGGGGCACACCCTTTTGCAGTCCCATTTGCCACAATCCTTGTCGGAATGGGGGTTTCTCCCTTTGTGTTAGGTCGGGGCTTCTCCCCCGAAAAAGCCAGCGGTTTATTTGCTGGCTCCGCTGCCTGCACGGCCCTAGTTTCTACCTTTTGGTAAGTCCTGCCTACTGGCCCATATTGCCTCCCGTAGTTTATTAGTTCCTGAGCTATCTCCCCCCAGGTCCACACCTTCCTCCCCCACTGCCGCTGTTCCGGTGTTACTGTTCCCTCCAGGGCAGCTGCGATTCGCTCCTCGCGAGGCACATTTTGGATTCTCCCCTGTAACTGGATCCTGATAGGTTTTAGCGAGTCGGGGAGTCCTCTTATTAGCGGCGTCAGCCGCTCGGGGTCTACCAGTAGTAACATCGGAGAGCTTAGGTTTGGTTTAAGTTCCCAGTCATACATCATTTGCAGGCATGCCGCCTTCTCTACATTTTCTAATAGTTGATCGATGGAACCAGTTATAGCTAGGGGATCCCCCCTCTCTAATGGGTTCAGCCCCCCCGCCCAATACACAGCCCTCTGCGTCAGAGACCATGGGGCTCGGCGATCGTCCCGTCCCCCCCCGACAGGGATACCCTCCACACGTATTCAGTTTCAGACTCCCTTGCCGTCCTAGGAAAATTCTTTCGGAGTTTAGCCAGTTCGGTGGCGGTAAAAGGGATTTCTTTGGTTTCAGCCTGGGGACGGTTGTCGCTATTGTCCTCATATGTGTATTCTGTCTTTACCAGCGGGCACATATGGGGGGGGTTATCCACAGTCTCCCTTAATCGCTTTAAATCTTTCTGGGGATAAATTTGGCATACCCCTTTCTCCTCCAGCATTACCTCCGCCTCAGCGGGGGTGCCTGCCTCCCTCAGGAGCTGAACCCTCAGCTCCTCCTTCAAAATCATATTTTGGCGCTTCTCCTCCTCTAGCGCCCGTTTGGTCTCTAGTAGTTGTTCTTGCAGCGGTGCTATTGCCGCTTGCAATGCGGTGGCCACAGCCTCCGATTGGCAGGGCGCTCGTTTCTCGTCCTCCACCGCCGATGCCAGGCACGCTCCTAGCACAGCACAAACGATGGCTTTCCCTTTCCCCTTCTTCACTCTAGCTTCTTTATGCAAAACCACTATCCGGTCCATAACACTTTGCAGTTGGAACCAGTGGTCCCGTGCCCAATCTCGTCCCAGGGGTGAGGGGTGAGAGCAGTATGTTTCTAAAAACTCATATAATTTCTCCGTCTCTTCACAAGAATCACCTGCCTTTTGGGCGGCCATGTCCTACAAAGGGGAGTTCGTCCCGGGAGGGTCAAGCCTTAGAAAAACCAAGTTCCCCCTATACGCTCCCAGAAGGCCAATCCATGCACTACTACAAGACAGAGCAGAGCCTACAAAGGGGATATCGTCCTGAGGGGGTCACACCATAGAATTCAAGTCTCCCCTATACGCCCTCAGGAGCTCAAATCACAAACCGCTACGCGCGTTTCAGTGCAAAGGTTTCAACACCCACTCCTTCCTTGCGCTTCGTTCGTCTCTGGCTGCTTCCCTCGCGGGAGAGCAGAGCCGCGGATCGGAACTCCGCACTCGCTTCGTACTTATTTGTACGTCTCGTTCACACACACTCGCTCAGCACACCGTAACGTTGTGTGGCACTCTCGTCTCAATGGATCCTGTCCGTGACGCCAATTAAATGCCCCGATCCAATGTCGGGGGAGGTTTCAATACGATCCCAAGGACGAGATTGTCGTTACCACCTTTCACTTTCATTTGAGGGGAGAAGAGAATGGGGGGAGGAGGGAGGGCAAGGGAGGAGAGGAAAAGAATGGGGGAGGGAGCCTTGAGGGTGCACGAACGGAAGGAGCGGTCTCGCGCGCGCCGCCGCCGCCGCCCCCGCCGAGGGCCACGTGCGCTCCTTATGTAGGGGCTCCCACGCATGCGCGGATCACAAATGCGTACGTGCTGTTCGCCACGGACGCGCTGCCCCCGCCTCGGCTCTTTTCGCGCCTTTTGTCCCTGCGCAGGCGCACGAGGCTGTTTTTCTCAGAACTGTGGAGAAGAGGGTTTTCTCGAAGCGCGACGCTGGATGGCGCTACAGCGGCAATGTCGAGACAAAACCGCATTTGGTACCGGTTCTCTACACTGAGACTACCAGAAACCATCGTCCTGTCACGTTGACAAGCTGTGAAGATGGTTAGGCATCTTCATTTCCTCTGCAGAGCCTCTCTATCTATCATCATCAATGTTGCCTTCAGTTACCAGAGGTGAAAGGATGACACTTTTGTGCTATGAACGACCACCTGAGTGTTGTTTGTGCAGAACTTCTTTGGGAACATCAGTGATTGATGCTGTTCTGTATTCTTTGGGAACATCTGATTCTTTCTGTTCTTCATTTGTGAGAAACAGGAGGGACAGTTTATGTTGTCTCTATGAGCAACAGTAAATAAATCATGTTTATGGGCTGCTGGCTATTTCAGTTCTGCTAAATAAATGCAATAATCCTGCAGAAATCGTTTCATTCTTTCTAATTGGTGCCATTCAGCAATGAGGCAATTCACAGCTATCAACAGTGGCCAATTTTCTGTTTTATCATCAACAAAAGAGACCAAAGTCTCTGTGGCTCAGACCTCATGGAACACACATCTTAGCCCTGTATAAGTCTACTGTTGAACTCACAATGCTTTTTAAATTCCAGATTTATAACCCTCCTCTTTTAGATCCTGTCTGCCCTTCCTAGTGCCCTCCCATCCCCATGCATCCTCTCTGAACTCTGATGTGCTCATCACCTGAGATATAATGAAGCAGAACTTCAGAACTCCAAGCCCTATCATCTCCCATCTTCTTGGCCTAATCAAGTTAAGTGCAATTAAAAAAAAAAGCATATAGTTTATGTTATTATTTCATAGTCTTTGTTTTAAATTAAAAAATCTCTTAATTTTTTGAAGGAAATGCTTTTAATAACTAGTTTTTATAGGGTGTGTTAAAACAGTTTTAAAATATTTTCTTCTTGTCAAGGAATGGGAACTTAACAAAAAATAAAATAGCAATACTGAATTTTCATAAGTTTACTTGCCTAGTTCTGCATGTATTCAGAATCTGAAGCATTGAAACTTATGACCTTTCATGGAAGAAGTATAAACAACTAGAAAATTTGGGCATCTTCAATGTTAAAACAAAATTTTGAGGATAACATTTTCACTTCAGCACGAATATTCACAAGAAACACTGAACTCTTCTGAAAACATCTTATCTATTCACTTCTTTCTGATACAGTGCAGTTTGTTTCTGCAGAACCCTGCCCTTAACTGTTTCACCTAGTAAAGTGCCTTGTTACCTGACCTAACCATGGCACGAGCCTCTCAAATCTAAAACGAGTAGCGCTCAACTCTGTTCCCTAGGAGGGGCACTTCACACGGGAAATTCAGAGGGAGTGATTCATTCCAGTGACACTGTCACTTAAACTCTACTCCTGCTCTAATGAATAAATATCTTATTATATTGATGTAAAGCTCTCAAAGTAGAAAGATTGAGAGAGTCGGAAGTATTCTGTTTGATCCGAGCACTTATACAGGAGTTACAAGTTTCAATATTTTAATCAAGGTCCGGTTAACCACGGAGCTGTACGCACTATTGTTAGTGAGAAGGAAGATTTAACGTGGGTCCACAGATCCAGAGATGAATAGTTATACCCCTGAGGAATGTGTACAAACTATCATGAAGAGAAGAGTGAAAAATCAATTTGAAGTACCTGGATAAACTGTGAGCCAGAGAAAGTTTCAGGTGGACTAAAAGTTGTGTAAGCAGCAGCAACATCGCAAAGAGCATTCAGTACATAAAGTCCAACAGCATGAGATGGATAGAAAAAAACCCACAAACTAATTCACACTGTGTGCAATCAGCTATCCTGTGTACTAGATACTGAATGACTGCTATGGAAGTAGTGCAGTGGGGCCATACCTCAACAATAACACGATGTGGAACACCACAGTCAGCAGTTATTACCTTAACTTCTGTTTCTCTAAGTGATCGAAGGCATGGCCTGCAATGCATGAAGTCTTCTAGCTGGCTCTCTAAGATAAAGCTGTTGTGTAAGTGGTAGATGCAGGCAGCCACGATGACGACAAGTGATGCTAAACATTGCCCTTAAAAATCTCCTTACGAGTGCTTGGATGCAATGAAAAGCTCGGTCTCTTGCCATGAACAGCACGCTCCCGCAAGATGCTGTCTCAGTGGGTGGAAGTGGTACGCTCCCAGTTTAAGAACTGGTTCTGCGTATGTCAGGGAATAGCGGCAGCCACGTACGGCCACGGCTGGACGGCAGCTCCGCCTCGCCAGCGGCCAGCGCCGGAGGCGAGGGAGGGCGGCCGCGGCGGCGCGCCGTGCGCCCGCCCCAGCCCCGGGCCGCGGGAGGAGAGGGCGGGGCAGCAGCGCGCGCAGGCACCGCCCCCCTGGCGCCCCGCCCCAGAAGCGGCCTCGTCCAGCCTCTCGCGCCAGGTGAGGAAAGCCACCCTCGCCCGCGCCTGCGCCAGGACCCAGCAGCGCCCTTCGGAAGCGCCCGTGCGTTAAAAAACAAAACAAAACAAAAATAGTACTCGTAGGAGGGCGTGGCAGATGCGGGACCGGTCGTTCCTTTCAGTGGGCCGAGACGGTCTTCGCCGGGCGCTTCCAACGCTCGGCCTCTGCAGAGAGCGCGTTCTGCCGTCTTTTCCGCTGCCGCTAGTCAGGCAGCGATGGGGTCGCCCTCGAGGAGGCGAAGGCGAGCTGGGTCCTTGCTGAGTCGGCGGCGCGACCTGTGACGCAGCTGAGGCCGCGCCCCCGCGCCGCTGTCGGGGCTGGGCGGAGGGGCGCGTGTGGCTGCGCGGGCGCTGCCGGGCAGCGGGGCCGGCGGGGGGCGCGGCGGTCACGATGATGCCTGGAGAGACACCGCCGCCGCCGGCCGGGACTGCGGCCGCCGCCGCGGCCTGCGCGAATTGCGGCGTTCTCCAGCAGGTAGCAACGGGCCGCCGTCCCCGCGGCGCTGGAGCGCCTGGGGCGGGGTTTTTGCTTAAGGACGCGACCGTGGGGCTACGCCGGGCCGCTGGCGGGTGGGAAGCGCTGGGTGCCGCAGTCACCGCTCCCGGTGCAGCGGGAGCTCAGATAGCGAATGTGGCAAACGGGCTCTGTAACAGGAGCGGCAGTGGCGGGCTTTAGCCGGGCGAGATGCGGAAAAGTAGCTTATGTTTCTGCGGCGTGCCTAGCGGGATCTGCTAGTGAATTCTAGGCGTATCCTTTTGAGTTTGCTTCGGTGCAGTGGAAGGAGTGTCATCATTCACCTCCTTTCTTCAGCGCTCTTAAGCGAGCGTGTAGTTTTATAGTATTACGCTTTAGGCAGTGTCTGTTTCCCCTTTAAATGAGGGGAAGGCCCTGCTGAGAGTTTAGAGGGCGGAGAAGGTCTTCGGACACACTTAGAATGAGTCTGGGTTGAGAATCTGGAAAATCTGTAGGCTCAAATGAGCTAGATGCCGTTTATTGGTAATATTCTGCCAAAGTTTAATTTGATGTTGAAAAAAAAGTTGTGGGGATTTTAGTATATAATCTACTGTAAAGGCAAAGTTTTAAGAGCTTTTGTGGTAAAGCCTCATCTAAGTATGCATACTTTCTTGTGGAGCCTGCATCCTCTGTGTGTATTTGTATGAATATATTTTTGGTGAGTTACTAACTCGTTCACTAAGAGAACTGAAAAAAAGAACAGATTATTGTATTGCATAGATTAGCAATCAGTTTAGAGGTTATTTACAGTGTGTAGTACTGGTTTTTGGGGTGAAACTTCTTTACCAATTTGAGACTCTTCCTTACAGAATATAAATGAATATGTAGCCGCATTAATTGCACTGAAGCAAAAAATGATTGATGGCGAGTAAGTACAATTGTACAAGTGTCTTTTTTTTGTTTGGTTTTTATTGCTCTTAAATTCTTAAAGCAAATACGTTTTGTGGAATGTAGATATTCATTAATGCACAAAACTTAATCCTTTTCAAAGTGCAAGTAACTTCTTCACAAACAGGTCCTAAATCTAGACTGTAAGATTTCTTTAATTTATGTCCTAAAATATCTGTGTGTAATGGTAGTAAAGCAGGGCTATTTTGTGTAGCTATAATAGCTCATATATTATTACGAATACTAGCAGAAGCAGCTCTCTGAAGAGATTCATTTCATCTGTTGTGAAGAATATAGTATGAGAACTAAAAGTCAAGCACAGGTGTGTACGAACCTTTTCAACAGAATTTAGTCTGAGCATTAAGGTGTGAAAAGCTGTTGGGATTAAATATCAGAATATGAAAAGCGAGGCCAAACGTCTGTCAGAACAGTAAGGTTCTAAAATGCTTCTCATAGTTTGCCTTCTCTTCTGTGATTGCTTCCACTTCTTCTCAATAACCATCAATATATGACTATATGGAAGAACATAGCAAGACATGTTATGTATACCTCCATACTACGGCCTAATATCCTTGCTATGTCTCCTAATTTTAATGGTTTATTTCTCATGTACCCTTTCCCAGATACATGTCAATCTGGCTTTAGCGAATCTAAATTCTAGTCCTGCATTCTGGTTTCCAAAAAGTACTTAAGAGAGCCCTCATTGTCTTGACTGAGACCCTTTTCTTCAAAGATCCTTTACTCTGTGTCCATAGATTCCTTTTCCTACCTTGAAACTTTGTGTCCCTCTTCTTTCTGCCAGTACAAACATTTCTTGTGAGAATTACCGCTCCTTTAACTGCTTGCAGCTCAGCCCCTTTCTTTTTTGCCTTACCTGATTACTCTTGACTGTTGCAAGAGAAAGTAATGCAGCGCTCTCTGTATTGGAGGAACTGCCATGGTATTTCTTTTTCTTGTCCTTTCTTCTCTCCGTTCTTAAAAACCACAACATTTGAGGAAAGGAGAGAATAACTTTCCTTGGTGCAGTCCTGTGTCCCACTGTACACCTTGGATCAGTGTTACACTCTTATGGCTGCTAGAAGAATAATGTAAAGATTAAAGCCTTTTAGGGTCTTTTGAACTATTTTTCTTACATTTATGTGTTCTTTCCTAGGAAAACATCCTTTTAAGTTTGGGAACTAGGATATGATTTTGTAATTATATTTTTTGATTTTATGTATATTATGTTCTTTACCTAAATAATGGGTTTTGGGGGCTTTGTTTGTTTGTTTTTTAAAGCTGCAAATAGTTAATGGCTACAAATTCCTGTAACTGCTGGTTGGTTGTTTGGGGTTTTTTTATTATTATTTTAAAGCAGCCTGATTTGAGGTTTGAATGGCTTAATGAAACAAAGGGGTTATATTGACTACTATCAGAAAATGCAAACCAACCTTACACTTTTCGTATTTATAATGCAAAAGGAAAGGTATCCCAAGACATGATTGTCAAAATCAGGTGGGAAAATGAGTAATGTCTTTTTTTTTTTTTCTCCTTGCAGTCGTTTGCTGACAGAGTATCAACAGAAATGCACTGATATCCTTTACTTTTCTATTAGTGTTCTTACAGAATTAGTATATCAGCATTTCTTACAAGAGGGCTTGAGGCTTTTTGTTTAAGGTTTAATTTAACAGATGATGTCTCTAGTAAAGAACAGACTGGATAGGCTTTGTAAAGAAAATAGGGCTATGAAATTAAAACTATCCACTTAAGATCCAGCTTATCTAATATATGGCTTAATATGGACTCTTTGAAATCTGTATTGCTGAGAATGACTCAAGTTTTTTCATGTAACAGAAGAAGCTCTGCTTATTCACTTCAAATGTATTGAAATGTTTTAATTAAACACTTAGTTCTGCAAGTCCTATGTTTTTTGGGTGGAAGTCTTTATTGGATGTTTCTTTGCAAGTGGCGATTGGTTTGAAATATACTTAAGGACGTTTGATAAATGTTTTTTAATTTCTACCTTAACAAGAGATTACAGCTTCAATTTGCTGAACGGTAAGTTTGATTTAAACTGTTTACTAAAGATGCTATGTTCTCTGTGTCTTGGACAGTTTTAGGAGTCTGAGTTGTAACAGCAACAGCCCTGGGTCTAGGCTGAGCTTTTAATGTGGTCCTTTCTTTTACCATGCTTCCTAGGCCATAGTTAGCAAAGTCATCTCCTTGATGAGGAGAGAATTCTGTCCTTGTTCTACAATACCTATGTGAAATTCTTTCCAGGCCCTGTGTTACATAAGAGTCTAAATTGAGCAAGTGGAGATGCGGAGCTTATCTGGTGGTGATGGTTCAATGTAAGCGTATTTGGGGTGGCCCTATTTGTATAAAGCATTTTGTCTTAGAATTGTAGCTGTGTGCCCTTGCTTACGCTACTTGATTATAGAGGAAGAGGCAGCATATAATCTTTACGGACTCCATCCTGCCTGCTGAAAAATCCCAGAGTTGGACCCTGCTCTTATTTCACAGCACTGCCTATGTGAGACACTTATTCCTGGTGCTTCAGTGTAGGCAGCTGGGCAGTACTCCTGTGGGGTATGTGCCATCTGCTTGCATCTAGCTTTAGGCTCAGTTTAATGTTTTTAAATCAGATCTTGAATTTTCTTTGAATGTAAAATGTTGGATGGAAAAATGAGAACACTTAGACTCTTAAAAGCCCCACATATCTGTCACAGCATTTTTCCATAGGGGAGAGCAAAATACTCAGACACTTGCCTGAGGAATCAGAACATTGAGTTTGAAAGCACCCATGTTTTTTGGCAACTTTTTTTTTAATTACACTTCCTGTTTCAGAGAGATCTCTGCTCTTCGTTGCCAAGTGGAGCAGATGCTGCAGAAAATCCTGCCTCTGGAAAAGTGCCAGGAAGAGTTGGGTTCCTTGAAAGCAGAGTTGGAAGAGAAAAAGGTATGCTTGTTAAGGTTTAAATAACTTGTGCTTTTTCTGTTGAAGGAAATGTATATATTTAATGCTCATCTTAATGAAGCAGGCTTTGATGAGCCCAGTTGTTATTTCCAGCTCACTGGGACAAACAGCTCTGGTTTTAGGTGAAGTTAATGGCAGCAGGTTTCAGACAGGCAAAAAGTTCACGCTTTTGTAGTTCCTATGATTTTTGATCAGGTTATTTGTGGTTTATTTCTTTATTTAGGAAGGAAGGAGATACTTTCAAATTCCTTTGGTTTTCTGTTCTGATCTTCTTAGATTACTGAACTCTTTATAACTTGTACTGCTAAAAAGGTGCAAAGAGGGTCTGTGCCGAATAGGATTTTGCTTCTGTTACCATTTTGAACACATGCTTTTACATTATTACCTACTTGAGTTTATTCCTGATTTCTCTCCCATCCTTTAGCTGAGATTTAGTCTACAGAAGAGAAGCTTTTGACTGTTCAAATCTCCTAAACATATGTATTTTCTAGACATTAACTATTATGTCTGAAAAAAATACCCCAACCTCTTTCTTGTAGTTTTTTCATGCCGATACAAGGTAGGATATTAACATTTGTCTTGTCACTGTACCTAGTTTTTCTTCTGTTAGAACTGTTTTTTAAAACCTCTTCCCTCAGCAAGCATTAGTAGCTGATGTCCTGATGGCACTTTTTCAGAAAAAGCAGGATTAGATGTATGGTGTATATTAGTTGTGCTCTTGACTTCAGCTTTGAGTTCCTATCCAGATAGGTGTTGGAGGCACATATTCAAAAGATAGATAGATATAAATTTATTTGTTATAACTTGCCTTTAAAGAGGAAGAATAACCTGATTTTTCAACTTGCTTTTCTCATTGAATATACTTCTTTTGGCTATGCACTGTTTTCATTAGAATAGGTAAAGTGTCTGCCATCTATTTTTTTTGCCCTCAGTAAGGACATATTTTAACTGTGCTTTCCTTCTCCACAGAGTTCTCTCAAGATTTATCGGGAGAGTCAACTGGAATATGTTAAAATTAAAGAAGAAATAGTAAACAGTGATGCTGTGTGAGTGATGCTTCTTTTTTTCACAACCTTTCTTTCCCCCTCTTACCTCTTCCAGAACTTGGTCTTGTACCTTACCTAGTTATGCTTTCCATTTTGCTGAAGTTTTTATGCTTACGGGTTCTTAGAACAGGGAGTTGTGGAAGAATGGTCGTAAATTTTGTAGCAAACACTCTGGAAGGTAGTATTAGTTTAATTATTATCCTGCCTTGAAGTGACTTTTGGTGGTTGTTTAGAGAAGGTTTTTAAGAAGAGGATGAGATTAGAGAAGAAGCTGTAGCTTCTTCAGTTTTAAGTGGTTCTTAGTCTTGGCTTTTTGTTATTGCCGTCCGTTTCCATTTTGCTGACAAGTCTCTGAGGCCGGTATATAAATGACATTACCAAAGTGATCTGCACTTAAAATCACACTTTAAAAGAACTGTTTTTAAAGAAACAGCTCAACAGGCCCTGAACTGTCCACCATGTTTGGAAATAGGCAGGAGGGATTTGGCACCAGAAGTGTAGAAGCCATTTTTGCTGCCATGGTACAGAATATTGTGAAGCTATGCCTTGATAATTCCCAAAGTTTCTTCTTCCAGTAACCAGTGACTCAAAGGCTTCCTTGCCTGGAGCATGTGTGTGTGTTACCTGTCTTAAAGCTTTTGATGGACTCTCTAATGAAGAGAGGCTTTTTAACCCTGTTATGCTCTTAGCCTCTAAATCACCTGTATCAGGGAACTGTGGTTTCTCAGTACTGTATGGGAAGGTACTTATACTCTCAAAAGAGAACCACTAATATACAGCTGGGTGTTGTGAGTTTGTAGTTGTCATTATTTTTCTTCATGTGCATCACTTTGCATTTATCAACGCCAATGACTGCTCTCCAGTTGCTTGGAATTCTAAGACCCTTCTACTGTTTTTTGTAGTCAGCTTTTATTTCTGATGTGTTCCAGCACACATCCCAGTGGGACTACCACTGGTGACTCCTTACTTCCTTCCATGTAAACTGGCTATTATCTTTAACTTTGGTGTTCCTAAGCTATTTTTGTGTTACGAGCAGGTCGAGGGAGGTGATCATTCCCCTCTAACTCAGCACCGGTGAGGCCACGCCTGGAGTACTGTGTCCAGTTCTGGGCTCCTCTGTACAAGAGAGATATGGGCATACTAGAGAGAGTCCAATGAAGCATCTCTCAAATGAAATACCCTAGTATCTTTACATGGCTTGTGAAACATGCAGTACTCACAAGCACAGCAGCAAGCCACTATCATCCAAAAGGTGGTACAAGCAGACTAGCATTGTTGTCACTTGCTGTTGTCATTCCTTCTGCCAGACTGCACTTATTTCACATATAGGTACTCTATGTTCTGTGAGCTTAAAGGAATCTTTAGCAAATTGTCCTATCTAAGAGCAGCAGAGAGCAGCTACCCCATTGCTAACTGCATCTTAAGAGGGAACTGACCACCCTGATGTGCTGGCAATATACTGTATCAATATAGATATATTGCCTGTCTCATATCTGTCACTCGTATCTCCAAGAAGGAGGAGCCAGGGAATTACAGGCCAGTCAGCCTCACCTCGATCCCTGGGAAGGCAATGGAGCAGCTCATCCTGGAACCCATTTCCAGGCACATGAAGGACAAGAAACTCCTCAGGAGTGGTCAGCATGGCTTCACCAAGGGGAAGTCATGTTTGACCGACTTGATAAACTTCTACAATGAACTGACATGCCTGGTAGATGAGGGGAGAGCAGTGGCTAGAGTCTGCCAGGCCTTCAGTAAGGTCTCTGACACTGTCTCCCATAAGAGCCTCACAGCCCCTCAAGCTGTTTCTGCAGGGGCTGGATGAACAGACAGCAAGGTGGATTGAAAACTGGCTGAATGGCCAGGCCCTGAGGGTGGTGATGAGCGGCGCAAAGTCTGGTTGGAGGCCAGTAACTAGCGGCGTACCCTGCGGGGAGAGGAGAGGGACCGCGTACTCGGTTACTCAGTCCAGTCCTGTTTAACATCTTCGTGATGTTCACTTCGTGTTCTTCATTAGTGATCTGCACGACGGGGCAGAGCATACCCTCAGCGAGTTTGCCAATGACACAAAGTTGGGAGGAGTGGCTGATAGGCCAGAGGGGCGTGCTGCCATCCAGCGTGAGCTTGACAGTCTGGAGAAATGGGCTGACAGGAACCTCGGGAAGTTCCAACAAGAAGTGCAAAGTCCCGCACCTGGTGAGGAACACCACCACACAGCAGTATATGCTGGGGCCCACCCAGCTGGAGAGCAGCTTGGCAGAAAAGGACCTGGGGGTCCTGGTGGACACCAAGTTGGACACGAGGCAGCGATGTACCCAGGCAGCGAAGAAGGCTACTGGTATCCTGGGCTGCATTAGGCAAAGTATTGCCAGCGGGCTGAGGGAGGTGCTCCTTCCCCTCTACCCAGCGCTGGTGAGGCCTCCCCTGGAGTATTGTGTATTGGGGAGCCCACAATGGACAAGAGAGACATGGACACACTGGAGAGAGTCCAGTGAAGGGCCACAAAGATGATTAAGGGACTGAAGCATCTCTCCATTAAGTAAAGGCTAAGAGGGCTGGGACTGTTCAGCCTGGAGAAGAGAAGGCTCAGGGGGGATAGTATCAATGTCTATAAATACCTGAAAGGAGGGTGTAAAGAAGATGGAGACAGCCTCTTTTCCATGGTGCGCAGTGACAAGAGGCAACGGTCACAACCTGAAACGCAGGAGGCTCCTCTGAACATCAGGAAACACTTCTTTTACTGTGAGGGTGGCTGACCACTGGCACAGGCTGCCCAGGGAGGTTGTGGCCTCTCCATCCTTGGAGATACTCAGCAGCCATCTGGACATGGTCCTGGGCAACTGGCTCTAGATGGCCCTGTTTGAGTAGGGTGGGTCAGACAAGGTGACTTCCAGAGGTTCCTTTCAACCTCAACCATTCTGTTATGCTGCAGCTATTTTATATACCTTTGACGCTGAGGCCATTTTACGCAGTAGGTCACATGAGTTCAGTAATTTGAGAGCTGAGTTTGTTCAGAAGCAGAATTCTAATGAATTGTTCATAAAATGAATGTTAATCTACAGGTACTGTAAAATAATTTAGGCCAAAAATTATCTCTCAAGTCCTTTGGTCCAATCTGCCATTCAGAGCCAGCATCAAAGTTAGGTTGCTCAGGACCTTGTCTAGTTGAGTTTTGAATATTTACAAGGATGGCAATTCCCCAATTCTAAGCTTATAATAAGCATGATAACTTGAGACAAATATGCATGTCCACTCTGAAGAAGGTTTTAGGTATGAAATCACTCCTACAGACAAACTTTGTCTCAAGCTTTAGCTCCTCTCAGGACTACGTAAAACTAAACCATATGACTTAAGAACGTCATTAAGATGCTCCTTGAACTCTGACCAGCTTGGTGCCCCACTTCCCTGGGGACCCTGTTCCAGGGACTGATCACCCTTTTGGTGAAGAACCTTTTCCTAATGTCCAATCTGAACTTCCCCTGATGCAGCTTCGTTCCATTTGCTTGTGTCCTGTTACTGGTCACCAGAGAGAGATCAGTACCTCCCCCTCTGCTGCCCCTCTTGAGGAAGTTGTAGACTGTGATGAGGTCACCCCTCAGCCTCCTCTTTTGTAAGCTGAACAAACCAAGTGACCTCAGCTGCTCCTCATAAGTCTTGCCCTCGAGACCTTTCACCATCTTGGTCACCCTTCTCTGGGCACAGTTTAATAGTTTGATGTCCTTCTTATATTGAGGAGCCCAAAACTGCACACAGTACTTGAGTTGGGGACATACCAGTGCCGTGTAGAGTGGGACAATCGCCTCCATTGACTGGGTAGCTGTGCTGCGTTTGATGCACCCCTGGACACGGTTGGCCCTTTTGGCTGCCAGGTAATGCTGTTGACTCACATTCAACTTGCCATCAACCCAGCCTCCCAGATCTCTTTCTGGAGGGCTTCTCTTCAGCCTCTCATCCCCTAGTTTGTATGTATAGCTAGGATTACCCCATCCCAGGTGGAGAATCCAGCGCTTGCTCTTGTTAAATTTCATACGGTGGGTGATTGCCCAGCTCTCTGGTCTATCCAGATATCTCTCTAATGCCTCTCTACCATCGAGGGAGTTTAATTTGTATCAATCATTTGCAAACTTACTTAATGTGCACATTTGACTCCTGTGTCCAGATCGTTTATAAAAACATTAAAGAGCACTGGCCCTAAAATTGAGCCCTGGAGAACCCCACTGGTGACTGGCTGCCAAACTGATGTAACCCCATTTACTATAAGTCTTTGAGCCTGACCCCTCAGTCAATTGCTTAACCAACGTATTATGGACTTGTCTAGCTGTGTGCTGGACACGTTGTCCAGAAGGGTACTGTGAGAGACAGTATCAAAAGCTTTGCTAAAAGCCAAAAACCCCCATATGTACTGGCTTCCCTTAGTCAACTAGATGGGTGACCTTGTCGTAAAAGGAAATTAAGTTAGTTAAATAGGACCTTCCCCTCGTGAACTGCTGGCTATGACCAATGACTGTATTGCCTCTCAAGTGTTTTTCAATAACTCCCATAATAACCTTCTTCGTAATTTTACCTGGCACTGGAGTGAGACTGACAGGCCTGTAATTACCAGGGTCTTCCTTCTTACCCTTCTTGAAAATTGGGACAACATTTGTGAACTTTCAGTCAACTGGGACCTCTCCAGACTCCCAAGAATGTTGAAAAATAACGGAGAGAGGTCCCGTGATAATATTGGCCAGCTCTTTTAGTACCCTGGGATGAATCCCATCAGGCTCCATAGACTTATGTGCATCCAGCTGGAGCAGCAAGTCTTGAACAAGTTCAGAGTTGGCTGGGAGTTTATCATCCACCCAATGATGGTCTTCCAACACATGGCTCCGGGGAGTCCCAGGGCCCATCATTGGTGTTAAAGACAGGTGAAGAAGGCATTAAATGTCTCTGCTTTGTCTATGTCCATATTTGTTAGGTGACCGACCTCATCAAGTAATGGACCAATGTTATCTCTGATCCTTCTTTTGCTGTTACCATATTTTAAAAAGCCCTTTTTGTTGTCCTTCAGAGTACTGGTCAGCTTGAACTCTAATCGAGGTTTGACTGCACGAATCTTCTCCCTGCAATGGTGAATGGCACCTCTGTAGTCCTCCCATATTGCCTGTCCTTGCTTCCCATGTCCATACATTGTAGATGCAGTACTTCTGTGCATTGGTCAGAAGATAATCTATAGAGAAACAGAAGTTTGTTACCTGCTATTTTTTAAAAGACAACACCACCCTTTTTTTTTCTTTTTTTTTTCCTGCAAAGATGTTTTATGAGGATTTTTTTCTGAAATTCTCACCTATGGCTTGACTGTCAAAGCCATTATCTGAGTATAGAGAGAGTTAAGTATGAACCTGTTCAGGCTGAGAAGGTCCAAGAGCATTGGTCTATTACTTTATAGTATAAATGCTTTGATTACTGAACATGTCAAAGGTGGTCAATCATCCTGTTTCTGAGCGGGTTTTCAAATGTATTCCAGTTAATGTCCGAAGTAATGATTAAAGCTTGCATATCCAGAAAGGCTTGGGTTGTAAATATCAATCCATTATACAAGTTTTAATATGGGGAGTGGATGAACTGTGTTCTTCTTCATGAAAGTGATTAGTACGCATTGGTAGCTTGTGTTTGTCAGGACAGAGTCCTCTACTTACCACAAGAGTTTAAAAACTGTTTCTGGGATATTGGGATCTAACAGAAGGAAATAATAGAAGTGTTTACTTTTTTATTTATTTTCCAGTTCTATATATGTTTTACATGTAAGGTAGGGTTGGAAATGCTAAAGTCAAAATTGTTCAGGATGCATCATTTTTTTTGTTTTGTTTTGGCTTCAGTAAACACCTGGGTATTCTGAACAAAAAGCTGTGGGACATAAGTGATGGCTGAAGGCTATTCCTGATTATCTCATTGCTTAGGTCTTACTGATTGTAAGCAAGGCTTAATTGTTTTTAAGGAGTAAAACTAACCTGTCTGCATTACATCATAGAAATGCAAAAACCAGAAGCCGATTTTCTTGGATTGTGTTTGTAACTCCAAGTTGTAGCTGAAGGTATATTATGTACCTGGATTAGTGGACTGACTCTCTTAAGAGCAAACTCTACCTCTGTAACAGATATACAGCTGTTTGTGTGAGAATGTCAGCAACATGCCACTGATCTAAGTTTTCAGATTCAGGGATGCATTCGTCTCAAAGGTCCTGGGTCTAGGAAATGTGTTTTCTCTGAAATGGCTAGATTTCTTTTTTTCTGTCTTTTCATGCAACATAATTCTATGCAAAAATGATGTATTAATTCCTTCTTTTTAATAGGAGAAAGAAACTGGAAACAAAAGTGAAGAAACTTGAAGGTAACTTTCTACATCGTGTTACTGTGCTGTTGTCCTACTCCATCTCTTCATTCCTTTTTTTATCCAAAGAAGTAATTGCAACTTTCTAACTCTGAGGCTCCAGGGAACAAGGCAGAGCAGTACTATGCATGGTGCTAAGTCTCTGAATTACATCGGCCCTCCTGCAAAATGTTTTTTGTTGAGTATCTTAGCCGCATGGCGTAAATGAAGTTGGAAGGGAACTTCTGGTCATGAAAACCTCATAGGATGGAGTCTGCCCAGCCTGTCTGGGCAACCTGATTCACTGCATGACTGTCTTCATGGCGAAAAAGCTTTTCCTTATAGTCAGTTGGAAACTCTCTTGTTTCAACTTATGCCTGATGTCTCTCGTCCTTCCACCACGCACCACTGAACAGTCTTGTTCCATCTTCTTGAGACCTCCTTGTAGGTACAGGAAAGCTGTGCTTGGATCCCTTCTAAAGTTTTTTATTGTTCCCTTCTAAAGTTTTTTATTGTTTGTTTGGTTTTTTTTTTCCCCTCTCAAGCTAATTAAGTCTAGTTCAACGAGCCTGTTTTCATAGGGTATGTGCTCCAGCGTTCTAATAATCTTGGCAGGATTCTTCTAGTCATGTTTGTAATCATATTTAAATATGTAGTGATCCTGACACATGTTTTCTGATCTTTAAATATTCTGGCAATTGGTTTTTTATTTGTTTCTTTTCCTTTTAAGTAGAGATAAAGCACTTGCCTCGTGGCACTGTGTTTTTCTTGTTTCGCTAGTAGAGGGTAGATATGCATAAAGCATTCTGATACTTAACTTGCTGGACTGTTAATTGGCAGGGCAAATATTTTCATTCATGGCACGCTTACAGCTGTGCTTACCACAGTTTAAAGTACAGTGAACTGAGTGACTTGTATCCTGGTGTTAGAAACCCCCCAAATCCTGCTGTAAAGTACAGGTAAAGGGTGTTTATTTTGATGAGCGTTTTGGAGTTCCATTATGCGGCAGCAAGGTTTTTGTAGGCTCTTGTCCCCCAAAACTCAGATTCTGGCAGAGCTAGAACAAAATATTGTAAGATAGTTTGCATTAGGTCCAATTTGAGTGACTAGTTTATCTGTTTTGTTCTTTTCTGTGTTCATTAAATGTCCCAGACCCTGTATTTTAGCCTGGTATCTTTTGTCAATCTGAAATTTTCCCATGATTGTTTTCTGTCAACCTACCACCTGAGCTGCCTTTTTAATGCTCGCTCTTTTGATACGCTCTCTTCTGTGACCTGATCTGATCAGCACGCAGGTTCCCTCTGTCTTTTTTCTGCTGTCTGTGTATAAGTCACCAAGCTGATCTCTCAGGAGTTCTCTCGAGTATCTCTCTTGCTTGAGAATTTCCCTAGGAACCTCATATTCAGCCCCCACTTACCTGCCCTGTACTTTTTATTCACACCCATCTGCACTCTTCCCAGGTGTCTGTTAGACATTAAGAGGTAAGGTACTCTTCACTGTTTATTAGTCTTGAGTGCTATCTACATCTTTCTAATGCAGTTGGCTATGCTGTTTTCATCTTTGAACCAGAGCCCTCTTTTAAATAAGAGAATAAAACACATGAAAAAAACATTGCACCTCATTCTTAATTTTATTCCTTTTTTTCACTTGGTGTCTATTGTTCTACAGTACAGTATCATTACAATATGACCCACTCTCCATTCTTGCATGTAAGTGAGAAAAGTGATAAAACTATTTCAGTAGTTCAGAACAGTAATTATGCAGTGGAAGATGACATACTTGTATGCCTGAGTTGTTGTCATAATGAGCCAAAATATAACTTCAATGGATCTATATTTCACACTATCTATTTTTTTTTTTTCTGGTAATTTCATTTGCAAACTGGTGACCAATACTACTTAAATTAGTTGTCTCTTACATTGTAGTTTCTAACTTGAATTTTGGTTCTCTTTCTTGAAGAGGCTGCAACAAAGCATACACAGGACTTCAGACAACTGAAAACTGAAAAGAAAAGGCTTGAAAAGGAGCTAAAGAAGGCACAAGTAAGACTTTCCTCATCTCTTGTATGAAGCTTCTTTTAGTATTTCTGGGGGGGGAAAAAGGAAGCTACTAGTAATAGAGGTACTGAAATAGTAAAATTACATTTATTGGGGATATTGAGTAACTAAACATAGCAATTCACCTTAAAAGATAGAAATTTTCCAACTGAAGCATGACCTTTGAAACGTTGATTTAGATTTCATGCTAGTTAAGAGTAGATGCTCTACAAACTATGTATGACATGAAAAATGAATATTATTTAATTTTAACAGGGAAAACTTGATGGTGTACTTAAAGAGAAGTGCAGAAAAGGTAAGTGTTCACCTTTGAATGCCTTCAGATTTATGTGTGGTATTGTTCCATTTAAACATTTCCTTTCCCACCTCTCCTCTTTTTAA
Source organism: Platalea leucorodia (assembly GCF_965183815.1). Lineage (NCBI taxonomy): Eukaryota > Metazoa > Chordata > Aves > Pelecaniformes > Threskiornithidae > Platalea > Platalea leucorodia. Next base: position 105,990,599 of record NC_138823.1, read on the forward strand.
TAGTTAAGCATGCGGAGACCCAGAGTTCAAGTGAAGATGTTACAACAGATATAGACAAAGGTAAGATTTTTTTGCAAGACGGTTCTCTGTGCGGAGCCAACCATTATGAATTTATTGCAACTCTTCTGGAGTTGCATTTTTGGAAACAGAGGATACTGAAAGAAATGCTGTATGTGCAGATATAGTTGATACAAGTATGTTACACTGATGAAGGACTAATATAATAGATGACTATTTTCAGTTTTGCAATAAGGAAAATACTTGATTCGTTAAAATCACTAGTCTACCCCATGCATGTGTGAAGTCAACTGATGTGCAATTATAAAACAGAATGCAAACACTGCGAAAAATACAAACAATCCTATTGTCTTTGATGTTCATTGAAATCATAAAGGAAGCACGCAAAGCAAAAGAGACAAGATAGGAGTGTAATCTGCTACAATTTCTGTGTGAGGCTCTGTAAATCAAGTGGAAATCCAGGATGTGTAGTTGTTTCTTACCCTATTGACTTTTTTTCCCTAATGATCTAAGATACCTGCTACAAATTGTCCAGATCTGACTGTGTAATGGAGCAAACTCCTAAACTTCCTCTAAAGTACTGAGGCCAAACTTTAAGCAAATTTATATTTTTGCAGTCTTTTAAACTACTGATATTGCTTTTGAATTGTTTAGAAATTCTGAAGGCAATTTGCAGGCAAAAGAACTACTTCCCTGTTCTATTTCTTGCTTTGCAATATTTGTATATAAAGTTTGTTGCCAAAGTTAAACTTTCTGAAGACCTTGTCAGTTCTTGTGTGTCTTGGCATATTTTTATTGCCTTTTGGATTGTACTACATTGGTACCCAATTTCATCTTTTAATTTTTAATTAATGGCAAAATGGGAAAATTAAGATCTGAGCTCTGATTCGAGTTTCAAATAGCAACAAGGCTTTATTACTAATGAGAAAATGCTAGTGTTGTTAATAGCTGTCATACAAAATTTGGCAGGTTTTCCTCTTACGTGCTGAGCTTTTTTTAATATGTCTCTTCATAAAACAATAGCAGTTTGTTGTGGTCTTTGACTTACGGAATTGGCACAAAACGAATAGTCTCAGTTCTTGATTGTTGGATCTGATTATAGTTTTGGCATAAGTAGGTGAGGTGCTTGTGTATTTTGTTGAGTTTTTGGTCTGTTTCTCCCTCTCCACCTGCCCTTCTGGTTCTGGAACTAGGTTGTTTGGCATCACCTAGCAATGGTGCTGTTAGGACTCCAGACAATGTCTACTAATGTTGTGGCCTGATAATTAGTTCAGATACATTCAATGTGCTGTTACTCCATGGTAAGACTAAGATGAGTTACTACTGAGTGGGCATAAAGAAAGATGTGATATAAATACTTTCTTCCTAAAAGATTTCCTCCCCCATTTGTGTTCATGTCACCTGAGTTGTTTAGAAAGCTGTTTAATTTCACTAATGCTACATTGAAATCTGCTTTTACATTTTACTCTGGGGGCTGCTACAACTTTTTGCCACCCTCACTGTAGAAAGAAAAAGCTAGAGTATCCTGCAACTGTTCCTTCAGTCTGCTGTGTGGCAATGGCCAATACATGATCTATTCCCTCAATGGCATCTAGCGTTTCTCTTTCTCTGAAGCTAAAATGCCCCTGTGTCCCTTGTCTTAATTTTTGTTGTGGGTATTGTCTGTGTTTTGAGTAAAAATAAAGAAACATAAATTCTTAGCTCTCTGAGCAACTGAGGTTTTCCTCAATTTATAAAAATATTTATTTTAACAGAAAAAATAAAGCTTTTGTTAGAAGAACTCTGGATGTGCATTGACAGTGCAACAGGAAAAAGAGAGAATCAGGAAAATGATCCTGTCTTGGGTGAGATGGCATGCAAAGTCTTGGAATTTTCTTGAAGTTGTCTCTCTCTGTCTGACCAAAAATAAATACTGGTACATTTTTTCAGCTTCTGTTCAGGGTGAGGCATGGCCTGAAAAAAGAAGACTGACTGTTACAGAAGGTAGGTTCCAGTAAATGTGAATTTATTAATATGCAAGTGCATTAATTTAGTCTTACTGGGATATCATCAGGTTGGGTACTGTTTGCATAACACTTTTTTGACAGACTTAAGTACTTTCCTTGGTGATTACCTGGTCAAGTACATGTGTGATTAGAATATTTGAAAATAATTGCATATATTAATTTGAACAGCCATGTAAACTGGAATGCTCTTCTAAATAAAAGCTGTTGTAATCTGCTGTTGCAATTGAGAAATCAAATTCCTTTACTATCAGCTGCTTTGACTATTTCTAAGTAGTCAAAACTCACCTCTCGTTTATACCTGAATTACTATATCATTATAAACTCTGCAGTACATAATGTGAATTATGGGATGCAAGCACTCTTTTTAGTCTGAAACAAACACATGGTAACATAGTTGGATTGTAAAATTTAAGAAGCTGTTAGCACCATTTTCTTCATACCTGCCTAAGTAATAATAGGTAATGGTGCATTAATTTTCATATTCGTGATACAGAGAAACAAAATGTATAATTGGGTGATAGCTTTAATTTTGTAACGTGATATTTAGTATAATAATAAAAAATAATATGACTAGTTATACACATGCACATCCACAGCAAACTTGAACTGCTTTAACTTCACATAACAGATGTCATTTTCCTTCTGCCCTCAAGAGTAATAGGTGCCTTGAAACTGCATTAGTATTTCTGTAGTTGTCTCTCCAGAGTGTGCTTATTAATCTTTCATTTTTCTTTTCTCTACTGCTTTGGCTTTCTGTTACTCAGGCTGTAGAGATACTGTCTGGGATAAGTACCCTGCCTTTTTAAGAGCTTTGAAGGTGAACTGTTACCCTGTCTCCCTACCCTGTTAAGTCTGAAAATTTGCTACCAGTGTAGATCCCAATGAATCTAGTTTCAGATTGTATTCCAGTGGAATCCACATAAGAGGTGCCAAAATAACCGGCTCGTAAGCCAGTTTATCAGCCTCATTCCCACCAGTTTAATGCAGCAGATCTGTGGCTTCAGCTCCAAAACCGAGCTAGACAGTTGTCCCCTGAGATTCTGAATTTGATTTATTGATAAAGGGCCAATCAAATGACAAGAACAAGAAACTGAAGAATTTGAAATATGGGTGATTTCAGGGATATTGGGTTCTAATGTCATCCCCTTCCCAGCCACCACAGGGGGAACTTTAGATTCCAGAAGTCCTGTCCCATCTTTCCTATGCATATCTTCTCAAGGAAACTACGGTACCTTCACAAAAGGAAGCAATTGTCCATAACAGTCCCTTCTAGTCACTCCCTCTTTTGCTTTTGTTGGAGTGGCTAGATATTGTAGAAATACATCTTACTTTCTGTTGCTTTGGGTTTGGTTTTTTCAGTCTTTAAGCCTAGGACAGCCATCTTCTTGTTCTGCCTCTCATGAAATTGTCCATTACCTTGGATTCACAATAGCAAAATGCTTATGTTTACACATGCAATCTTATAGCAAAAAAAAAAAAGGATCTTAATGAGTTTGCCCTAATTTCTTGTCCGATATTATAATGGTTTCATCTTAGAGAGCAAATCAGCTTGATGGTAGTATTGCTGAGGCATCTTTTCCAGAGAATGTCAGTTCATCTGTCTGCCTGGATCTAGCCTTTCAGAAAGATAACTTCTTGGCTGATTTCTTAGTACACTCAAGTGTGCTCTAAAATATCCAAAGCTTTGCATTACAATCAGTGCCTTCTCTGTTCCACCAAGGTTGATACCCCTTTGAATGGCTTTCTTGAAGAACATGTTCGTGTATGAAAACTGGAAGACTCATCCATTCATGCTTTTTCCAAGAAATGTGCCATTGTGAAAGCCTCATAGGACAATGAGGTTTTGCCAAACTTAATTTAAAAGCATTTTTGCTTGGTCTTGGTAGTATTGTTACAAATCTGCCAGTAATAAAGTTGACTGTACCTGCAGTTGACCATCAGACCAATAACCTTAGACCAGAATCTAAGGTTAATAAGACATTGCTGGTTTTTTAGACTTTGGAAAACTGTTTCCCATGTAATTTGAGCATAAAGTCACCTACGTTGAGAATGGGCATGTGAAGAATCTTGTAGCCCAATGCTGAAGATTTTGGTAATTTGGATTCTCCAACACGCACTGTCCGTATGCAGGCTTATGGTGAGAGGAGATGAGGGAAGATGGGAAGACCACATCTGGGAGGAGCTGAGCCTCTTCAAGTAGTATGTATAACAGGGTTCTGAGTTAAATCTGGCCTACTACAGAGCTATACCCCTCTTATCTGATCTTCCTTTTAGTTTGGGGATCCAGGATAGGGGAGAAACTGCATATAGATGTTAAGAGCAGGGATGGAAAGGAACACACTGGAGGTACCTTGGTGTCTGCTTTAATACCAGATAAAAGGAGATACAAGGCAGTGGCATTACATGTAAAATACAAAGATAAGACCAAATCCCTAAGGACCTGTGTATGGTCCTGAGATTAAAGCCCATAGGATGTGAGTGATTTAAGAAGCAGATGTCCTTTCTGTCTTTAAGACCATATGAAAATCTCTCAAGATAACATCTAGATGGTGTAGCATTGTGCATTTAGTTTCAGGTATGCAATGTTTACCCTAATTATTTGTTTCATATGATGGGATGCGTGGATTTGCTGTCTCGAAAAACAGAATACTGTCTGTAGCTCTAAAGAATAGTGTATAAAACATACTGAAATTCACATAATTGGAAAGAGGTTGAAAAATTAAGGGTTGTTGGCAGGCCATTAGAAACTTCCTGTGGAGGGATTTTTCTTCGGAGAAATATTGCTGTTTGTCCTTGAGAAGTGTGCAATTGCTGCTGCCAGGCATTTGCAGTCACTGTGCTAATGATGATGAGTTTTTGCTGTAAACCAGAAGAGATTCTATGGCTAGATTAGTTATTTTGATAAAATATCCAGCATCTTAATCTAGTCCTTCTTTTTGAGAGAAAAAAACAAGACTTGCTTCAGAAAGTTGCTTTGTTGTTTAGGGTGGGGAGAGAAGAGGACATTGTTTTGCAATGGTGAATTGCCCTGCAATGTGGACAATCGGGAGCAAAGATTTGAGCTGTAAAATTCAATTTGTTTAGTACCAAGGCAACCAATGTTAGCATTGGATTGCTTATTTCATCTCTGCTCTCCTTTCTCCATTCTTCATCAAGGAAGTATTTCACAGTAGTGTGTGGTAGATTTTGATGGTGTTTTCAGATCAGAGTAATCTTAACCTTCTCTCAGAAGTGGGGGAAGGCAGCAACATAAGGATTTGAAGCTATGTGGACTAAATTCCAGGTTGTAGATTTGAGGACAAAACTTAATCATTTTGTTAAGTGACATAATGAAAAAGAGTGCGATTCCCTGGATAAAGTAAAATTTGTCTGTGAAATATCTTTGAGAGGATCCTTATGATGAGAAGGTCTCAATATCAGTATGGCTTTTCCTGGACCTGAAGTTCAGGCCAAGGTGCCAAAGAGTCTACTGTTTCCTATAGAGAAGTTTACTGTATCCTGAACCTTTGAAAATTGCTATGACAACTCTTCCTACAGATAAAGGGGTAACCATGAGAAAAGCATCTCATTCCTAAGGAAATTCAACCAAAGTTATCAATCAGGGACTGGGTTGGAAAGGGATGAGGACAGAAGGATGGAGAATCTCTTAGTTAATCAGAAGTTATATCTTTGATCCATTTCTCAGAGGGAACTTTTCAGTGGATGGTGTGTATCAATAGTCTTCAGCTCCATGTAGGCACGTGACTGATTTTGAGAGTAAAGTTCCTGATAAGTTAGTAGTATTGTGTAGTTCACTGTGCAAAGTAAACTTCCCAGTTGCCTAATTGAAGTTCCAGGAGCAAAACACAGAACTGTGTGTTTCTGCCCACTTCAGTGTGGAGAAAGTTCTGAGCTTAGAACTGGTTGGCACAAAGGAGCATGAAAGAAATCTTGTTCAAAACCATTTTGAGCATGTGCTGTCTTTATCCTGTGGGATGGTACTTGGATGTACACAGAATAGGCTTGATCTCATGCTTGAATACTGCTGATTCTATGTCCAACAGCGTTTGTGAGCACTATAAACAAGATCACACATACAAATGTCATATAAGAATTGAAAATACTATGGAGGAAGTTCTAGTTTCATGTGGCACACTGGGGTTTGGCATTGTTGATTTCTACTGTTTAATTGGAGGTCATCTTTTCTTTTTATAAAAATCATAGAATTTAAATTTCAGAAAACTGGGCCATCTTTTCACTGCTAAAAGTATCTAGCACAATTATAATCAATATATAAACTCTTTGTCTCTACTGTTCAGACTTTCCTGGGGCAATGTGTTTTGTCTGCATGCATAAGAAATGGGTTACTGTGTAATAACAAAAAGTGTGATTTGAAAAGGAACAAAACAAAAGTACAACGCAAAGAATCACACAGCATTTGGACATGCTTTCTTGCTGCTAGAATAACTGTGTAAAACTGATATAGTTGGCAGTATCTTGAAAGGGTTGTCAACTGCTCAGTATCTTTCATTGTCTTAGTGGTTCAAACTCCTTTGTGCATAGGTATGTCGCGGGGGAACCTCACTTCTAAGAAAGATTTTTTTTTTTTTTAAGGCTTCAGCTTTAACTAAGTCACATCATTGAAGACAAAATCTTGTACAGTTAGACTCAATATTGAAATTTAAAGAACAAACACTTCAAAAGCGTATATGTATTAAATCATACAATTAGGAATATAGCTAAGAACTCCCTTACTGTGTTTATGGCAGGGTATAATTGTAACTGGCCTGCAAGTGCAGCTGCTGGCTCAAAGCTGCAGGTTGCTTTAAGCTGAGAATTACAGCCTGGGTGGGGAATGTCACTGCCTGCTTGTCCTGCTTTTCCTGAACATCAGTTACTGGGCTAAAACTGAAATAAATCATTGAGCTGTATGGACCTTCAGTCCTACCCAGTATGGCCCTTCCTGATAAGAAAAATTGGGAAGAACAGTCTTAAGGATTCAAGTCAGAAAGTGGTTTGGGGGGGGGAGGTCTTTGCACATCCATATACCTTTTTCATGAAAAAAGAATTGTTTGTGAATAACAACATCTGATCTCTGTAAGGAAAATATTCCTGAAAGTGACATTAAGTGCTTCTTATTACTAGTCTGTGGGAACATCACTTGAAAAGATGGTAATGCATTCTTATTACTATGGTGTATTATCTCTATAAAGAAAAATGGGAGGGGAAAAGAATTCATAATAATATTCTTGTGTTTTAGAAACTGTACAAATCCACCAAAAGATCAGGAAGTGTGATGGCAAAACGCTACCTTGGTATTCTTTACTAGAAAGTGCTGGAAAGCAAAATTCTGTAACAGCCATGCAACTTGAAGCGAGTACTGAGCATTTTGGAGGTGACTCTGTTGAGAACAGGACTACTGAAGAATGTCTGCATGGTGTTGAGGATAAAACTGTAGATGTGATAATACAGACAGATGGGGCACACAGCAGTTCAGACTTCTCTGATCAGGAGCAAAAGGGCCCAGGTGGAAATGTGATGGATATATTGAATTGGGCCAGGCCTCTCCCTGCTCTGCTTTCTCCAGTACAGCTTTCACCACCAACTACACAGGTGAGTTTTAGCATGTGTCTGACTTGGCACTAACTTGGTTGTATAATTACTGCAAAAATAATGATTTGATGTTCCTGGGCTTTTTAATTTTCTTGAGTATCAGTATCAGTTACTCATGCACTGAAAGGGTCTCTGTGTGAGTGTTTGGATAAAACATAATTTTCAGAAGTATATTTAAAACAAAGTCACCCGTGTCTCAACTGCTGTCATAATTTCTTTTCCCAATGTTGCCGACTTACAGTCCCAGTTCCTGTTGGGTATAAACGTGGCTTTCATAGCAAAATTCTACAGCTTGAAAGTCAAGGGGAACCTACTCAAATATTGTTTTCCAGTAATCTTAGAATGGAAGTAGGTAGGTGAAGAAGTCTCCAACTTTTCACAGAGGTACTTTCCATTTGCTGTGAAGAGCAATGATGGAGAAGGATGTAATTCTGTTGATAAGCCTTAATCTCTCAAAACCACTGCATGTCAGGGCCACCAGTATATTTGTTTAGAGAAATAGATCTTAAAACTGATACCAGGCTTTGTAATATTAACTTTGTATTTTTTATTAAAGGATATATTGTTTGGAGAAGTCACAGGTTCCAGTGACGAAGAAGTTGATTGTGGTGCTTCTGCGGTGGAGGATATTTTACAAGACGACCAAGTTCAGCCTCAGAGTTGTGATGTATTCAGCCTCAATGAGGAGTGTAACAGACAGAGCAAATCATGTGAGCATGGTCTTGATGCAGAAATCTCACGTAATCTGAGTTGGGATGAAAAGAATGTTCATATCAGTCCAAAGATGTCAAGCAAGGAGGAGAGAGATGCTGAAACAAAGCAAGCTGAAGCTGCTACTTTAATTACAAACATGGAAGCCAATAAAGATTGTTTGGAGGAGAATTCTGAGAATATGGAAACTGAGAAGAGAGAACTAACTGAAGCAGCAGGACATGAATTGGAAGCCATCAAAGAACAGAAGGGAGATAGTGAGGACATACACAGTGAAGAGGAAGGTTCTTCAGCTGATCTTATGTTACACAGTTTCAAGCTTCAGAATCAGATGGAAAAATGTAGTGAGGTAGAGCAAACAGAGGAGAATGTAATCTTAATCCGAGCTGTTGATTATGAGGGTACACATGAAAAGTGTGGTGAATTAATGAAAGCAGAAAGAGGTGGATTATCAGGAGAGAGGATAACTCCCAGGGCAGTATCTGTTCCTCAAAATGTTACTCATTTGCCACCCAAGCAATGCATTGTGCTGCAGAGTGAAGATTCTGAGGAGAAATCTGGTGTGTTGATACAGAATGAAGTGGTTGAAAATGAATCAAAAAATGTAATCAAAGTAACTAATATGACAAGTAATGTAGGGGAAAACGTAGAACAAGTGATAATTGGAGAGGAAGTAACAGCCACAATACAGATGAAAGGACTCTGTGCAGAGGCAAGCAATGAGAGAGAGCTCTCTGAAAATGTATTGTCCGATTTCAGTAGTTCAGAATCCTTCTGTGAAGTGGAGTGTCCTAAAGACCTAATGATACAGTGTGATGGGGAGGGAATAATTATGGAGACTGAGGCAGACACTGGAGCTGTTGAGATCTCTGCACACTCTCAGTGCTCCGAAATAAAACATGACAGTGAAGAGATACTGGAGAAACAATGTGTGCAAACAATAAAAGATGAAGTGGACAGAGAATGCGAACCAGAGACTGTTAAAGTCTCTAGACATTATTTACCTGTATCTACTATTGAAGGAATCAGAAATTCATTGTCTGTGGATGACAGAGACCAAAATGTATGTATGGAGGGGACTGCTTTGTCAGCCTTTCCAAAAGATGATGAACAGCTCAAAATTGAAGACAGGCATACAACCAGACCTGAAACTGTTGAACTAGCCTTGAAATTTAACAGAGAAAGTGTTCTAGAAATAGCTGAATCATCAGAGCTACTCCGTATTTCAGAAAATGGAAAATTAATAGATATAAAGGAGGAAGGATATTTAAAGGGCAAACCACACCAGGAAGAAAATGGCAGTAATTTATCACAAGGGAAGTCAGACTTGGAAAGTATACTTGCATTACCGAAGATGGCATGCATTATTGATGCAGAAAGTGGTGTAGCTAAGTTTGAATCCTCTGTGTTAGATTTTACAGAAATAAAAGGTGAAATAAAACAACCTGAAAACCTGTGTAGTACATTAGAACGTAGGTTGTCCAAAACTCAAAACTTGAGAGTGTTTGAATCTCAAGAGACTGAATTCAAAATTAATCCAGAAGATTTCAGAAAGGAAAGCAGTGAGCTGTTGGAAAGAGTGGATACCATTGAATCTGTCTTAGTAGAAAGTAAGCTTACTTCTCAGGCACAGTTTGCAAAACCTCTGAATCAGTTCTCAGTAACTGAAAATGTTAAATGTGATGAAATAAAAGGGGAATTAAATAAACAAAGCGAGGAATTGGTGACAGAGACTTGTTCCAGTTCATTTAACTGGGAAGAGAATGTTGTGAAGAAAAATAATATTTCAGAGATCATCTGCCAGCCTACTTCAGAAATGGATTTTAATAGTGGCTTGGCTTTTTCTACTCAAGGTGACTTGGAGGTGGGCTGTATAAATACTGAAGAAACATATTCTCCTGTGCAAGTGGGAATTGGCTCAGAATCCACAATGCCTCCTGATCTAAATTTCAGTCTTCAGAAAGCTGTCAGTTTTGTTGAAACTAATTTCACAGAAAAGACTGCTTTTTCCCGTACACGGGAAAACAAAGGAGATAAAAATTGTATTACGGGTAGCGCATTTAACTGTTCTTCAGAAAGCTTGGAAGAGGGTGCTGAGACCCTATCTGCTGAAAAAGACAACATGTGCAAAGAACTGGACTGCCCTGAGAGGGAATACGTACACAAAAATGAAGTGAAAATTCGAGATGAGAAGGAGCAGCCAGTAGATAAAGAACCTCAGGCATCTGTTACATCACAGATCCTGGATGCAGACTCTTATAATAAGAATACTTCTCTTCTCCAAAAGTTTGATTGTCAAGAATCAGGATGCAGGACTTCTATGTGGGAGGTTAGAACAGATCCTTCTAACACTGGTTCACTAACAGCTGGGGGAGAAAGCAAAGAATTGAATAGTTTTGAGGCGTCTGGGAAAAATGCCATAAAAAGATCTAAAAATGATTTTGATATGCCAGAGCAGAGCAATGAATCTGAAGAGAAAGACTGTTCTGTACAAAAAGTTAGATATGTGAAATGTTCCGAATGTGTTCCCATGTTCAGAAAGGAACTGAGAGCTTCCAGGAGAACTGTAGTGGGTGCTCTGGAAACCGGTGCAATTGTTGATGCTAATTACCAAGCATGTGAACTTCATTCAACAATGCACCCAGGAAATACTTTGACAGTTAGTCATCTAAATGCAGACACTATGGTGGATATGGATACACGCAGTGAAGCACACAGTGAAACAAACACCTCTCCAGATACTGCAAATGAGTTGTCAAGTGTGGTTAGGAAGGGTTATCCTAAAGACTTAGCCTGTTGCAAAAGAGAGTGTATATTAGTAACCTCTGAAAATGCTGAGGGTGCTAATGAATGCATGGTAGGTTCTAATAGAGCTGGATGCATCAGTGACAGTGAGGAAAGTCCGTTAAAAACTGAGGTATCAAAAGAAAGCCCTGTGATGCCAAATGCATCAAAAAATAGATTACCACTATGCCAGATGTTAACCAGATTCTCAGAAACATGCAGACTGGCTGTAAAAAACAGTAAAGTAAATACAAGAATGTCAGCCCTTGGCAATTTCTTAGAAGAAAATGATTCTGAAAAACTTCAGTCAAACGTGGAGCAAAGTCTACTACATGGTGTTGATATGGGGGTCTCAGTGTTTGAAGAATATAATCATAATCAAACTTGCACTGCTTGCAACATAGGAGAAAACAACACTGATGTTATCCTAGATGGTAGCAGTAGAAAAAAAAATGTTGTCAATTATCTTCCAAATCCAGCCCTATCTGATGTAGAGTGCAATTGTCAGACAGTTAGGCAGCCTTCTGAGCCACAAAAACCAGTATTTGAGAAGCCATGTATGTTGGAGTCAGAGTCTTGTGTGGATGTTGCTCTCAAAGACAGCAATAAATTGAAGTGCAAAGAGCAAGAACTATCTGAAATGTTGACTGTTTCAGCCAAGACAGCTGCCCAAGTAATGCATGCCAAGCTATCAAAGAGGCTGTTTCAAGGTAAAAGAAAAACAAAGACACACAAAGTTAAACTAACTCAGCCAGTTCTCGCAAATGCTGATACCTCTGTGCCAACAAAATGGTCATCCGAGACTATAAATAAAATTAGGCAAGAGATGGGTCCTCCTCTCCCCCCCTTGCTACTGCCTTTGATTGCTACTCCTCCAAAAGCTGCATGTACCATATCCCCAGTAATGTCTTCTACTGGTCAATCCTCTTTGCTTTCCCCTCTTGATGACCTGATATCCCCACTACGTGAAACTCCCGTTCCCCCTCTCATGTCTCCATTAGCAGATACTCCAACAGTAAAATCTGCTCTTTTGTTTTCTCCTCCCTCACCCTCAGAAATGGCAGTAGGTAGAAGGATTCGCTCCTCACCTTTGAAATTTTGTACTTCCATTCCAAAGCACGCACTTCCTGTCCCAGGAAGATTTCCTCTGTTTGCAGCTGATAGTGCTGCTCCAGGTGCTCCTCAGGAGAACTCTGTGAAAATATTGGACACTATGTATCCAGAGCTGTCTGCAAGGGCAAGGACATTAAACATTCTGAAAGGCAATATTCAGCTTAACAGATGTGCTTTTTCAGACAGCCAAAGTTTGCCAGGACCTGTGGCTCAAATAGGTGGGTTCAAAGCAATTGCATCTACATCAACTGCTTTTGTTAAAACTGGGAGCAATTTGAAATCTGATAGTAGTAAAGATCAAGACAAAGGTGTGCAAAATCAGCAATTGTTTTCAGGCTCATCAAATCATCTTGAAAAACGGACACTATTGCCAATATCTATGCCAAGAAGTGCAAAGAGACTGAGGTTGGACAGTGAACCACCAAAGCTGGAGCTCAATGATATTGCTGCTATTGGAAATACTAAAAATACAATCTCTGAAATGCAGGAGGCTTTCGATGACAAAAGCTGTGAAATCAGTGATTCAGCACACAGTTCCAGTTTAGAAGCATCACTACCAGTAAAGAAGGTTATTGATCCTGACTGCCAGAAAGTTTCTTTAGCATTGAAGAAAATTGCTGACTCCTGTTTTGACTTGTTGCCAGTTATTAAAGGTCACGTGTATGTCGGCAATATCTCAAAGATTCCAATAATGAGAGATGAAGAGAAAGAAGTTGTCTATGAATTTAGTATAAAAAACAAGGTAAGTAGCATATTTTTTAGTTTTGTGTTTTAATAATGACTTCTGTGCAGATGAAAAGGGTGTAAGTATGCAGTATTTGAATTCTCAGTTGTTCAGGAAATCTGCAGTGCCAAACTGTAGTCTTGGAAGGTTATCGCACATATAACCTTTTATAACTTAAGAAAATATAGAACTCTACAAGAAATCACTGTTCAATGGTGTCCAAGATGCAAAACTGTATTTGTAAATAGTTTTGCTTTCCTGATGTATGCATAAAACACTTTATTTTTTGTAGTGGATAACATTAAAAATTGTAGAAGGAGTTCCTCTAGAAGTGTGAGGTTTGATTACCTTTTTTATTTTTTTCAATTAAATAAGATAAACTGCATTGTATATACAATAGTGACATACCCTTTCATTCCATGTTTGCCTTTATTATTCTACATCAGGTTGTTCAAATGCATTTTCTTGGAAAAATCTTCCATTAGTTTGTTTCTCAGAACTTGCTGTTGAAAAAATTCACTTCAATTGCCATCTTTCTCATAGAGAATTTGTAGTCTACAGCAGAGCAATTCACTAACATGGCAGCATTTTGCCCTGTTTCGGTTCTTGAATGTAATTAAGTTCTCCACAGAAGTTCTAGGGTCATCTTTGTTAGGAGTTGCCAAATCTAGTAACTTCATAGAAGCAAGGCTGCAGCAGCTTTATGTTTTCAGGTCCAGCCAGTAGCAAGGCAGAGTATGTACTCCTAATAGGCACACGTGCACGCAGTATGTGCCTAATCTTGTTCCCTTCTCTGGCTGATCAGAGTGAAAGCCTGGTAGTGGAAAATACTTACATATACACACAGTATGGATCCCTCCAGTAGCTAACATTAGACACTCGGTATATGCAGTAGGTAACTCCTGTTCTCCCCGCTAGTCTCATGCACTGACAGACTTACAGACACAGAAGTGCACACACATCCCTCCAGTAGCTGGTCCAGACCTATGGCCTTACCTGCATCTGATCCTCAGACCCCTGGTTTTCAGGTCGCTGGCTTGGACCTTCTGATTCCTCACAAAGCCAGCACTCAGACTCCCTGGTGTCTGCAGGTACCCAGTCTAAACCTGTGGCCTCTCCAGCACCTGGCTCCTAAGCCTCTCATTCTACTCCCCACTTCTAGTCCTCCCTCTAAACATCCTATAATAAGTCTTGCACAATCCCAATATTCTCCTTCCTTGCATCTCATTTCCAGTCCCATGTTACTGTAGACAGTAACACCCCCTCCCCACCTCCTGCAGTGTGTAAGGTGATCTGGGTAGAGACTCTGCTGTTGATTGATCTAATAGACAATGGGCTGTTCATCCTCCTGTGACTGCTCAGGGAGTAGCCAAGTCAGGGTGCTCCATTTGTCCTGATTAAGTTATTGTGGTTCCTCTACCTGTCATTATTCCTCTTCTCACGTTTTGTTTAAGGAAGAATTTTTAATCACATAACTAAAAAATTTCTATTTAATGAATAGTAGTCCTATTCCTCATCTGTTTAAGGCATGTTTATTCTGGGAAGTTGCTCCTCACTCTTTTTTCTTTCACTGGTTGCCTCTGATTTACTTTTCTGCATTTTTTTATGTATGCAAACAGTATTCTTGCAAGTAAGATAGTAGTTCTTTTTGCTTGTCATACTACTGTAATGTTATCAAATATTCTCAAGTATATAATAGTCTTAACAATATTTTTTGTACCTTATAGCATTTAGCAGAGTCCTTGCTGCATGTTATTCTCAATAAACTCAAGGCTCAGAAGAATGCCACAAATTACAATTTCAATCAGTCTCTATGTCGAGTCTATATAGGAATTTGTCGACAGTTGGGAGATTTGGAAAGAGCCCGCCTTTTCTGCTATAGCCTACTTAAAGAAGGTATAGTGTTACTTGGTGGTCTTGTATCTTAAATATGCTGTGTGTCTTTGCTGTAGTGTTCCAGAATGATTATGTTTCTAAAAACAAACTAACAAAAATCCTGTGAAAGGGACATTTTCCTTAGAACTTTTTTCTATAGTGCAGAAGTATAAACTGTTCTAGGAGAAATTTCCTTTCTCACAGTTTCTCCACATCTGTGTCTCAGTTTGGTGATGACCGGGGCTCTTAGCAGTCTACTAATTTTTTCAAATAAATATTTTATTTAGGATCCTCTGTGCTTTCATTTTTGCCCCACCATCTCCAAAATGATAATGAGATTCCAGGGAATTTTGTACTTTTTGCTCATTAGTATTTTCTTATGTTAACTGAGTAAGCATTGATTCATAAAGCAAGTGTGATTTAAAAACATGTATCGGCTTAAAATAGTGTCAGGAGTTGGACAATACCTTGATCAAAACCAGTGCATTTGTACAACATATCTTGCTTAAAGTTTAATTACTTCCCATTATCCAAAGTCTCGCTTGGTTGAGAGGTGTTTTCATTTTGGTTCCCTTCCTCTTCCCCTCTTCCTTTTGTTTCCGGTAACAAAGGTAATACATACATACTATCACTGTACTAATTAAGAGTCTGTCTTCGTTCTGGAAGGACTTCACTTAGTTCGAAAATACCGAGCCCTCCAGGGCTCAAAACAGTATACTGGTATCTATGTTTCAAATTAAAATAAAATAAACTTTGAGAGCACTGAGGAGCAAAATGCTACAACTTTTGGTTGCTTCAGTTAGTGGCTATCTTCCACATATCATTCCTATCTTTTTTCTTTTTTCTTTCTTTTATCTTATTAAGGATTGTGATTTTATTTTGTCTTAATTGTCTTTTTTTTGTTGGGTTGGGATATTTTTCTTTTTTTTTTTGCTTGGGTTCTTTTTGGAATTCCTGTTTTCTTATCTGTTTTTCTGTCCTTCGTGCAGTCCATCATAACTCCTTTCACTTTTTTTCATGTTAATAGTTTTAATACTGCACCATGTCAGAAACTATTACTTGTCAGATATCTTTTCTTAGTCTAAATTAACAATTAAGCCTTTTGTTTTGCAGTACCTTGGTACTTTGACTTTTTCTGGGCTCTTGCAAATATTAAACATTCTCCTTTTTTTCCTTTCTTTTTCTGGGTAAGATTCAAACTTCAGTAGCTAAATGCGTATTTTTGTTGAATGATTTTCTGTTCTATACTTTGAATTGCATAAATTCCTGTTGTGGTTGTTCTGTGGTTTTATTGTTATCTTTTGAGTGTGAACAGCTATAAACACATCTTAAGGGCTGTTTGGTTTTTTTAATTTGTTTATTTTGATTTGATTACAATGCATTCATTTTAGGGTTTTCTCTTTCATGTAGTTTTGTGTATTAATTCCCATCAGAATTATGGCAACACAAGTGTGAGCTATGTTCCAGCTACACAATTGCCAAATTGACTATAAACAGTCAGTACTACCTCATTAGACTTGCATCATCTGTTCTCTTGACTTCTTGTCCATCCTTTTTTGTTCTGTTCTCCTTTCAGGTATTCTGCCTTTAAATGACTATAAATTGAATGTTATCTTTCTCTGGTTATTTTTCCTTTTACCTCTCCTCCGTTCCCCTCCTCCGTTCCCCTCCTCCGTTCCCCTCCTCCGTTCCCCTCCTCCGTTCCCCTCCTCCGTTCCCCTCCTCTTTTCTTTTTTTGTTTTCTTCTTTTGATGCCTCTTTAACTCTTACTCATCACTGAGTGAGTCTTTTAAGTGTTCCAAATTCATGGGTAGGCAATTCAAGTAGCAGCATGTAGATAATTCTAGTTTAGCAACAGTCCTTCTTCTGACAAAAAAAAAGTTCATTCTTATGTGATGAGAGGCTTCAGAGTAGAGAAGGTCCATCCAAGACATTGGATGGAACTCTGTAAATTCTTTATGCTCAGTGAATCTATTAAAGCTTCTTGATTTGATGTATTTTCATATGCTCTCTAGTTCTTAAGATCTTTCTAAAAATGTAGAAGGTATGCTGAAGTGAAGATGGAAGACGCATTTAGCTTTTCAGTTTTCATTATGTTTTGTAGCTTTTTATAGTGACAATAGTGTTTCAGGCATATGTGTTGCAGTATTGCATTTCGTGCATGAAAGTAATATCTACTTATTGCTTATTCCAATGTACTTTTTATTGCCTGCAGTCTACACATTCATGTTTTATCTTAATATTTTGCCTTGAAGATTTCTGCTTTGGTGTTCAGAAGGGTGTATTAGCTTCCCTTTGACGGCCTGGAACTCTGTCCTCTCTTATTCTTACAGTTCTGGATATATAGTTGTCAGATACTTGCTCTGAGTTAATTTAATGAATGAGGTTTCTTCAGCTGTATCAGTAGCACACATTTTGTCTATGGAACTACAAATTTTGACATGCATCATTCATATACGGTTACCTACAACTTGTATCATTTCCCTGATGGAGTCTGGGAAAATTGCTGAGCAATATCAGATTTCATATTTGAATTGCATGAAAGTTCTTTGCAAAGTTGTTTTCTTTTTTCATGTGGATTTTGTAGGTGTGTGGGTGCAAGGTGTTAGCAAGTACTGTGGATTTGTACTGAAGACCTGATTTTCATATTATTGCACATCTCAGGATTATTTTTTTCTTTTGGACTAGCTCTGGTTTGAGCCAGTGATCAGAGTGCTCGTTTGTGACTGGAGTGTATTAGGTAGGCTTCTGGAGTGCATCTTCCAGTTTAATTTCATCCTAAAAGAACCCAGTTTCAGTGCTCCCAGACCAAGTATTACTCCCCTTCCCTGGGCTGCAGCTGTTATGTGACTTATATGCCTTCTTTCCTAGTTATCTTGCTGAAGAGTGTACTAGCCTTTAATGCCTGAGTATGGGCTTTTTTTGTTGTTTTTTAATGTTAAAAACTTACTTTGTTCTTTCTTTTTTTCCATAGGCTTTCCAGACTCAGAAAAATTGATTTTATTTATCACAAATGTATGGTCTGACATATTTGTCTTCCAAGGTGCAATTAACAAAGCTGTGCAATTAGTTGTCAGGCAGAGTGCAAGCAATGAGATGCTGGCCTGTTTGAGTGCCTATCTCAACTGGGAAAAGGTAAAGTCTGCTTTCGTTGTCAGTATCAGCTTTTGTCTGCATTGGTCACTTTGCAGGCTGTATCAAATCAAGCAGCTTACTTCTGATGAGGGGTGTGAAGATACTCTGTGAATCTCCCATAGAGTCTGTACAATTGCACACGTAATGCTGCTTCAGGCCTTTTTCCTGTGATTGTCTAGACCCTACTAGAACACAACACTTTTCTTGTTTTCCCTATTAAATACTAATCTCTCTATTAAACGTTAAAAGTAATCATTATTTTTAAACTTTGACTGGAGTGTTCTTGGACTAGGGAATTCTGTCTCTCTATGGAACTGTGACTTTGTTCTTTGAGGTGTTTGTTTTGTTTTGTTTTGTTGGGGTTTTTTTAATATGTACTGGACTGGTCTGCCTTTCATAGTTCTCTTTGTAATAGGTAATTATGTATCACAGTTAATTTCAAGACGAGCCTGCCTCTTTTTACTCATGATCTTTCTGTGACGTAGACTATAAATATCCATTTATCACCAAAAAAAGTCAGCCTATTAATTTCATAAGCAGTTGGCATGATCAGTACAAAACTGCAGTGATGGCAGAAGGAGGGTGACCAATGTTAAGAACCTAAGGACTTTTGAGATTTGACTTCAAGTCTTTGAGCCCTTGGGCAAATCGTTAAATTTCTGTCAGTTTTCAGCAGGCACATATTACCATCCTGAAGGGGATGTTGCAAAAAGGAAAAATTGGGACATGCTTGATATTAGTAGGAGCAAATTTATATCATGCAGATGGAAAGCCAGAGGTACTTTGCTTCTGGAGAAGGCTTCTGTGTAACAGGCTTGTGCGTTTGCTTGAAGGCTAGGGCCCCGGTAGTTTTGAAAAACCCATATTAATGCCAGGCTTGCTTGGTGGAAGTGCTATAGTTCTGTAAATATCAAGTGAACAAAGTCATCTTGATTCATAGCTCATCTATTCACTATCCTAACGTGCTGCTCCACAGCTGCCTTGGGGACTGCAGCTAGGCTTACTGCTGTCAGCATAGCTTTAGGTGTTGTACCCAGTGGAAAAAGCATGATGTTTGTTTTTTCTTAGATTTGAAGCTAGCTCTGAATTTAATATGGTACCACTGGAATTACAGCCCCTAAAACCCTCCTGATTTAGTGCAGGTTTACAGTGGAGTGAGTTAAGAGGGCGTGGATTTGTATATGTTTCTTTTTTGATTAAATCACAGTTGTGATGTAGCATTAAGCTCTGGTATTCAGAGTTATGCTGTACTGCAATCCCTGTTTAGCAAAGAATTTGTATTCTCCATTCTGTTAGGTTACAGCTTTCAATCTCATGCCAATAGAGATGCACATAAGTATGTCTCAGTAAATGTTCCTGGAAATATTAATTTTGTGCACTCACACTGCCTGCTTTCTTTATGGATCTCTATGAAATATGAGAGCTGCTGCAGCTGGGGAGAAAGACCTCAGGAATTTCTATATTGATGATAGCAGATGACATCATCCTATCTGTAAGATGTTTTTTACTTAGGTGGAAATACAGGGACAAATTCAACTGGATTGTGGTCGACAGTCATACATACAATTTTATGAGAAGATTATTCCACTTATGAATGTAAAGCTCGTGTAGAATGGGTATTTAGTTCTTGGTCAAAGTATGCCATTTTAGTGACTTGCACCATTGCAGAACTTGCCAGTTTTATGAGCTTTTGTACTAAGCAGATATGCTGAACACCTACTGTGTTTATGTGATAAGCCTAGACTTTTTGCTTAATACTTCAGATATTCAGAGGATGTTTGTTTTTAAATTTCCTTGATTGCCCTAGCTATTTAATTAGCAGAATTGGTTCACATGACATGTTTTCAGTTATTACTACCTCAACTATTGAAAGTACTTGCTTGGAAATTAGCCCCTAATGAACAATAAACAGTAACAAATTTCATCATCAGGAAAAAAAAAAAAAAACTTAGAAAGTGTGCAGGATTAGTCTAATCTTCTTGCATTGGAATTACTCTTCTGACCTTAAAGCTTCACTGAAAGAAACAAAAATTCCCAAACTGTAGGAGGAGAGAAGGGAGTGAGTGTAAGGTTTGTGGTTTCTGTTGGGTTCTTTTTTTTCCAAACTCCCCTTTTAATAAAAGCATCAAGAAAGTGTTGAAGAAGTTTATGTACTCTTTTTGTTTGTGTTAAGTCAAACCCAAAGTTGAATTTATGGTGTAGGGTGCTGTGGACAGTCAGAATCAAATATATGTAAAGAAAGAGTTTGGTTCTGGGTTGGTAACTTTTCATGCATTAAGATAATCACCTTCTAAAATTCCAGAGTTCCTCTTTAGATGCTGGTATTATGGTCTCAAACCTGCTTTTAGAAATGCAGTCATGTCCAAAAGTAGAATTTCAACTGAGTGAGCAATACGGAGAAGATCTGAGTGAAGATGCTTGGCAGTACATATTCGCTGTTGATCTACTCTGCTCTCACCTGAAGTGGGATTGGACACATGACAATGTTATAAGGTATTGTGGCAAGCAGTTCTTTCAAATGTTTTCCTGTGCAGGTTTTTTTGTGGTTTGTTTTGGTGGTGGTTTTTTTTTTTGTTGTTTTGGTTTTTTTTTTTTCAAAATTTGAGACATTATGGCTTAGCTTTTAAGGTAATAAAACATTGCATAGATACTTAGAAATGAGGGTGTTTTAACCTGATGAGGCCTAGACTACTGTGTTTATGTGCCTTATTTTAAGATAGAATGAGCGATCAATGAGGAAATGTAGGATTTTATGGTGCTTGTCCAAGAAATTAACCCTGTTTGAACCATTCTAATAAAGAATTGCTTTTAAAATAGCTATATGTGGAGAATTGTGAAAGATTTTGAGAGGGATTGTTTGTCAATGAAGCAAAATGATTGATTGTCTTCCTCTGAACTTAATTGTTGAATTCTTCTCCCCCCCATCACTAGAAATGTGGGTGGAACTTTTGATGTGTAAATAGCACTCCTTCAGCACTGAAAGTGAAATGTAACCATACTCATTAGCGTACTATCCTGATTTCAGCCTGATTTTAATTCTAAAATCATTATAATACTTAGATTCACTGTCTTAAATTTTCTTTGAACCCTATAATCTAGTGCATGGACTGCTGCCATACTTAACTTGGTTTGAAATACTTCATTTTGATACCTGCACTGGTCTCTGATACCTACACTGATCTGAGAACCCCTATTTTCTATGTAGAGGTTACATAACCTAGTAGAATCTCCAGAAATATGGCATTTGTTTAACTATGACATAACGTAATCATTGAGTATAAAGTAAATGCAAATAACTTACAATCGTCATACAGGTTCCATGCTTTCAAATAGTAAAGAAGTTATTTTTAGTGAAATACTTTTAAAATGATACAAATTAGCTTCAGTGAAAGGTATGCCATTTTAACTAAAGCCATACCTATTTGATGGTGTGGAGTTGTGCTGATAATAGGTAACTAGGTCTATTAGCATCATTTTAAGGATGAAAAAAGTCTTAACTCAGGTCCTTTCAGGTTTAAAAACAAGCATCAGATCCTCCTTATACCATGCAAACTGAATTTTCAGTCATATAAGAAGCTTGCATAACATCTCAGCATGACATTTGAAAGTAACACAATTTCATATACATGTATGAAGTCAGTGGAGTAAGTTCTTGACTTTAGGTAGAGATGCACAATGTTGCAGGAAGATGAACAGGAATACTATTCTGAACAGGAATGATTCCTCCAGAAAGTTAGCTTTGATTGTTTGGGTTTAAAACCTTCTTTACATGACTCAGATTTGTGGATGCTTGGCATATTGTGAGTGTCCCTAGAAGGTGAATTAAAGATGTGAGTGGAGTTCTGGAAATACATGGTAAACAGAAGAACCATTTGTGTTCATTTTGTATAAATATTGTACCACCACTTCATGCAGTATCAGATTTTCAAATTCATTTGTCTTTCACAGCAAAGTGCTTTGGCCTTCTATGGATAAATGGGTAAAGAAGAGAAAGGGGCACGAAACTGCTCAATCCATTCCTGATAGTGTTATAGCATTGACACTCAGGCTAATTGGTAAGTAATCTAAATTCTTGCCTGAACTTCTGCTTTGTGTAAGTATGTCCTTTGAAAGTGTCAGCCTGCCTGGAAAGTGAATTTAAGTATTTTTGCTTTTTTTTTTTTGATCTTGATTCCCGCCCCCCCCCCCCCCCCCCCCCCTTTCTTCAAAGATTTTCACCTTAAAAGCCAAACTTTTACAATCCTGTGCAGATATTTTCTGTTTGGCAGCCTGTGGTAAGCATGTACTTAAGTTTTGAGAGATGTTACTCTGATTTCACAATAACAAATACCAACATGTTTTATGTACTTAAAATGAAATCATCTGTAGCTACATATGCTTTATAGCAAAGTGTATAAAATAAGGTTTTATATGCAACTTAATGCCTCTTCCTGCAATTTTAAGTTAGATTCATTTATTTGGGGGGCTAGATTTACCTTTGCATTCAAGGTAAATAGATAAACTTTGGGTTTCAATAGATATTTTCAGTATGTAGGCTATACAATATTGTTTGTTAAACAGAAATTGCATTCTTTGAGAGTTTTACACTTACAAATTGTAAACCTGCAGGAGGTTAGATCAATGTGATGAAAAATGCTTTGGGGTCTTTAGTTAGAAAAAGAATAGGACAACTGTTCTCAAGACAACATGGTAACAAGAATGACTAATTTTTGTAATTGAAATTTGCATTTTGTGTTGACACTTCAACAGACAATCAGTAAGTCTAAAAGTTAGGAAGTCAACTGTCTAAATGTCAGATACATAGTAACCTTTTTTTCTTTCAGGTCGATTGGGCCAAATAGGTTTGAAGGAAGGATATCTTGCTGCGGTGAAGAATATTAGTTCTGTAATTGGACTGTTTGTACAGCATGCAAAAGAGGAAGGTAAAGTTTTTATTTAGATGAACTTTAGTGTAACATCTGCAATATGAAGTTTTGCCAATGTAAACAAAACACACACAAATTGAGACACACATGCCAAAACAGCCTGCTTGTGCAGTTTTATGTTAGTGCATAGCAGTACAAACAGTTTTCAGTTTGAGTCCCTTTCTCTTCCGAAGTTAATGAAGCATATGTATTACTCTCTGTTTGAGAGAGAGAACAACTCTGAGAGAGTTTCAGCCACCTTGGAATTACACTGCTTCATGTAACAGCATATCATCAGCTGCCTCAGAGAAATTAAAAGGTGATTTGACTTGAGCAGTAATAGCTAATTTGTTACCTGAGCAGCTCATGCTGAAGCTTGCTACTAGCAAGATTGTTGTATTGGAAGAGGGTTGCAAGACAGTCCAAATTCCTGATTGAGACAAAGCAAGGCAATTAGGGCAGCAAAGATCTATATTGCTAAGTTATTGTGGATGTTAAGTACATTTTGCAGTGAAGCACTGGTTGATGTTAGAGAGCTGTTTTGAACCACTTGTATAGCTTCTCTTCCTTGCAGTCTCAAGTTCTTCTAAGTAAGTGGTATATGTCCATGTCTGCTTCAGACTCTGTGTAAACCTGTTTTCATAGAAGTCTGATCACCCTTAACCAGAGTAAAATCACTAGATGCTCAAATCTTTTATGCCCTTTGAATACTGAAAACCTGCTGAATTTTGAAAACTGGAAAGTGCTAGTATAAAATGACATGTTGCAAAATATGTGTGCAGCTTGTCATCTTGCTGCTTTCTGGTTTTAGGCATCCCAATTGTTGATGTGTTTTAATTCCAATTCTTGAACTAATAGTTTCTTTAGATTCAGGTTTCCCAAAAATATTATCGCATATCAAAGTTTCTATAAGTGGATTTATGTTAACTTTTTGCAGATGTTCCCTGGGGTGTGCAGCTGGCAGCCATATATTCACTGTGTGACTTGGGTTCAAGCAATCCAGAAGGTATTGTTGAGGCCATCCATGCTTGGAGAGCAACAGTTCTTAACAACATCCCTTTTGCTGTCACAAGTGGCATAGCTGAAATCACTTCTCTCTGTAAAATGGAACTAAACTAAAATCTAGGGAAGTGATCTAAAGGAAGAAGTGCCTTATTTTACTAAGCAATAGTTGGTTCCAGTTAAAAACAATACAAAAAGTGGTGTGTTGGGTTGTTTTTTTTTTTTAACAGAATGTCTGATCACACAAAGGAAGCTGAACTATTTTATTTGGCTTTTCTGTTTGAGGGAAGAGTTTTCCAAAAATAAATACAAAGACTTGCTTTTCCTAATAACTGATCAGTGATCTGAAAACCAGTGCGTCTTTGACTCCTGAGATATTTCTGGTTTGATGTCAATAAAAATCAGTAATAGTTTCCACTGTTTTACTTCCATCAATTTGGAGCATGGGCTATTTAACACAACAGAAGATTGAGTCTGGCTGAAAACCTGGCTCTATTATTTTGTACTATATTTATAAAGTAACCGTTCAGATAGCAGAACTTTGCCCAGATTCTGCTTTATTTTTCTTGAGTAGTCTCATAAGCTTAATTTAAAATACTTGTGTAAGACAGGTAGGAATTGACTTTTTGTGTAACAATCATGTATAGAGTAACAGAGATATTAAATCTCTGAACTTGTATATATGGTATATTCTGATAATGTGTCTCACATTTGATATTGTTCCACTTGGGGAATTCTGTGTATGTAAATAGAAAGTTGGTTCCAAAAAAAGTTCACGTTTCTAATGACAGCTTCACTACACTCTGTGGTTTTGTATCTTTCATAATAAAAGAAGCAAACACCATTGTGTTCTTGTTGGTCTTTTTAAATAACACAGAACAAACTGTTGTTTCTAGCTTATATAAATACTACTTTGGAGGGCAGGAGGAAATTACCTATGAGGTCATTTCACTGAATGAGCTGCCCATAACACTGCAGTTCTGGCCACTGGAAAGAGGGTATATTGAATCTTTCCAGAATTTTCTGGTATGCCTTGGGGACGACTGGGGAGGTAGTTTTAAAAATCCATTGAAAACTTCTATTTTCACTCCCTGATTTATAACCTTCTGAAGGGGCGAGCTTTGCTAATGCAGATTCTCATTGTAGTGGGACCTAGACTCCGCCAGAGCTCTGATGTGGTGTCAGTCTTTTTTCCTTTTTCTTTTGATCGTAAAAAGGTCAAAAGGCTTTTAGTCTGCTGAAGCCAGCTATGAACTTGGATGATGAAATCTTTTAACTCAGAGTGAATCAGGCAACATACAGTTTACACCTAATTCTTTCTCCTACGCATTGTGTCCTTGCAGGCCCATCTATGCTTTCAGGCTTGTCTTCAGTCAGTTCAGTATCTTTCAGTTGCAGCAAGCACTTTACCATTTCTTCTGGTTCTTGTAAACTTTTTTGGCACCTGAGGACCAAGTTGGGTTTCTTAGTCCTCTCAACAGTTTCTGAGTTGCTGCATGAGCTGCAGGCTCTCAGCTCTTGTTGACAGATCTTGTGTTTCCTGGAGGTTCTGCTCTGCAGCATGCTGAGTGGCTCATTAAAGAAAGAAAAGCCATCCCCTTCCTGCAGTTCTGCTTGATTAGGACTGCTGTGTTCAACAGATAGGATGCGTGCTGCTTTTCATGTTGCCTGTTGTATTGATGCCTGTAGCATCATACTTTAATTTAGACACAAGCTTTAGCTTATTCTGCCTTGCCAGTTTGTTTTTACATCTACTTCAGATTAATGTCTTAAAGCCTACTGGCTGGTTTTGGTGTGAATGGAATTTTATAAGAACCTCCCTTATATCTTATGCCTCCTATACTAGACGCCCTGATAAAGACACTTAAGAAGTAAAATCAATTCACTAATGTTTCTAAATATTCATTGAAAATGTAAAATTCTGGGTTGGAATAGCTGGTACTGACAGTTCAAAATTTAGAGCAAAATAATGTATTTTATAAAATACAAATTGTATATTTTGTGTATTTACACAATCTGTACAAAATATTGTATAAATATTGTGTTTCTGATCAAATTGCTTTACACTCTATTGCTTATCTATAGAAGCAAGTTCTTAGCTCACCCGTCCATTCTTCAGTTCTGCCACCAGAGTTAGTCTGTCTCTGCGGTATCTGTAGCTGGCATGTTCTTTATGCTCTGTGCGTGACATAAGGGGTAACACATATGCCAAACCTTCAGTTCTTCTCATTTCCTCACTGAATTGCAATACTTTGTGTCTGACTCTTTCTGATTATATTTTGATTTCAAAAGCATCTTTTTCTACCACTTGTGATAGTCGTGTTCTATCACATGACTTTCATTCCAGGCATATTTGTATTGTCACAGCTTAGAACAACATGCCTGAGAAATTCCACTGCTCTTCTATGTGACCGATGAAGCATAGTAGCTTCCAAGTTGTGGGGCTTCGTGCCATAAGGATTAGGTCTTCAGATCCAGGAGGCTGGGTCATTTTATCTGTGCCAGCTCATTCTGCCTTGTCCTTGATATCTTTGAAAGCTACTAGCTTAAGAAAGACCAAAGGAGAAGTGCCTTACAAGCCATCTAGTCTTCTTACTTGCTTTTTCTGGATTCCAGCACACTGCCTCTCTGGAGACCTTGGCAATTACTACAGACTAATGCCTAGCTATTCAGGCCATCCTTCAGCACCAAGAAAATCATTGCTGACAGCTGTTCCTTCCAGCCATACCTGAGGCAAAACCTTATGAGACTGATTTCTGCCAGCACCAGTGACGTGATGGCTTCAGTTGCATTAGTGTTGATTTTTCTTTGGTGCTGCCTTGGCCCTTAGCCATTTCCAGCTTTGTGCTAGTACTGTAGTCTGGGGCATTCAAGTCTGTCTTCACTTCTGCTGCCAGTGCTGCTGGCATGGTCAGCTCTGGTGCAAAGAGCTGGTGTTGACAGCATTGTGATTTTTGTGCCTCATCAGAGCCTGACTACCAATGCAGTCTCCTCGCCCTCCGAGAGGTCCTTTTCCTCCGAAATGAAACCATGCAGAGCAAAGTGTCCATTGATTTCAGCTGCAGATATAGCTGCTAGCATTCTGGACATCAAATTGACCTAAGTGAGCTTAAACACAGCCAGCTAAGTCAATGAAAAATGTCTAGCAGTATTGGTAATACCTGTGCACAACTGGCATTGATTGATACAGATGTCTGTCAAGAAGGCTTCCAATAAGGACATGTAGAAATTAATTTGCCTCAGGTTGAAACTGTATGATGTCTGGAACACTGGGCATTTTGGTGATTGTGAGGGCTATGAAGATTTTATGTATAGCCTTTACTTATTTTTCTTGCATTAAAATGAGCACAGAATATCTGGAATGGAAGAAGGACAAAAGTAAGCAAAGGTTGACAATAAAAGTATTGTTAAAAAATCTGGTAAAGAAAATTAATGGGAAATAGATCAAATAAAAGAAAACAAAGAGGGGAGCAACGTGAAAAAAGGATCCCAGATGTTTCAATGCAAAAACATTCCAACCCAAAAATCTTCACAGCGAACAGAAAATCCTGTTGCCTTTAGAATTTTTATAAAACACTGACATTTCAAGTACATGAAATTCACAGGGGAAATATCAGAGCTTTCCAAGACCAAAAATCTACAGCTATACTAATTCGGAAACAAAATAAAAAAAACAAAAAAGAAAAACCCACAAAGCCATTTGCATGAAAAATCTTCTGTTCTGCTAATAGGACTGTAAGAATAATTTTCTCATGTGCCAGAACGTGAGCCTGATTTTAATTCTGCCGTTACTCTCTCCTGTCCGATCAAACTGCATTTGAATAAGCAAAATCAGAATCATTAATACCTGAAGGTGTTTGATTCTGTTAAATACTAATCACTCGTATAAAAATAATACTTGTACCTCCCATACACAGTGTCAAATTTACAGTATTTAAAGACCTGTAAAATGCCGATGTCCATAAACAGGTGAAGAAAGTACAGCAATTTTCACCATATGGAAAACTTTTATCTATATAATTCTCAGAATCAGAAATTGCATAAGTAAATTTCTCATCTCGATATGTGTTCCAAATACTAAAATCCTATTTTGTGTAAAATGCCTAGTCCGTTAAAACAGGGATTTTCAGATTTCTGTCACCATTTGCAGACTTTTGCTTTCCTGTGTTCTCACACAAATATTGACTACGTGGTCTGTCCCAAACTATATGTATCAGAGAATGCTCAAGTTTGCACTTCCTCCGTGCCCTCTCATATTCCTAAACTAAGACAGGAGGAGGTGCCTCAGCTGCTAAGAAATTAATGTCAGCAATCTAGGGCCCTTTGAGACAAAATGCTAGCTATCAAAATTGATCTCAGTTTAAAACACTCAGCTCTAGCACTTCTCCCCACCCAAATATAGGAGACAGTAAACATGTGTAATTGCTTATTTATTAGGACAATTCTGTACTACAGGCTTCTGACTTCATAGCTGTATTATCAGGTATTTGAAAAATCCCTGACAGACATGTATCTACTTCAGGAAAAGAAACCTGTCATAAATATTGGGGAGCAGTTTAACTTTATGTCCGTTTGTGTATAGATGAACAGGATGCTGGAATAAGTTCTTCTAGGAAAAATTATATTTATTTATTTTACTTGTATAGCTGCCTCTATACTAAAAGTTCTTTCCTGTGTGTCTGTATCCTAGCGTGCTGTATTGGCAGAAGTATGCCACTGTACGCTCAGCCATACCGTCATCCCTTGCTGGAATACTAATTTTGGACGTATATACCTTTTTTTAAACCATGTTTCCATAAAAAGCAGCATCTTTGAGCTATGCTACTGTTTTTTGTTGGCCTGTTATACCATTAGGGTATTTTCCGGGGTGATTCTACCTGTCTAGGTATAGCAGCAAATCTTTTCTGGTGTGAATTAGTTCTTGGTTTGTCTTCATAAAAGAGAAAGGTCTGGACTCTAGATTATTTAAAATTAAGCTCTAGTTATTTTATCAAACCCTCTAAAACTGATGTATTTTCTTTCCTACCGTCTGCTTTCACCTGCCTGTTTTGAACAAAAAGGATTGCTGAAACAGACACTTTAAAAAGGCCAAAGCGGTTACAAGTTTTCCAGTTTGAAATGACTAATGAAATTACATGTTCTACCCTCAGTTTAAACTGATGAAATTGCATGTATGAATGGAAACCCATGAGAGAACCTGAAGATTTGTTTTCAAGGAGCTCAAATTAGGTGGTTACATCAGTTTGGAATATCACCGTACAGCTTCACATTCTTCCCATTCTACCCAACTTTGGTCTTTAAGAAAAGTCAGAGACTACTATCAAAAGACTGGCAAATTAGAGAGAAAGGGTTTCTTCAGAGACAGGCTTTGTAATGACACTGTTATTGGACTGAGTAGGCTGAGGTCTCCATCTGCAAAATTCTGAACCTTGTTTAATTTTACAAGGTTTTATAGATCCATAAAATGTTAATGCTTTTGGGTGTTCTGAGCCCGTCTATTGCACTCAACTTAATGCAACTCACTTTATGAAATTACTTTTTGTACTCTCTAATTTTTTTAAAAACCATTCTGGAGCTTCATGAAGGAAATAGGTACTTAGTGGGAGTTAGAAAGAAAATAAGGGAGATATTTATGCAAATGGACTGGGTTTTGATTATTTTGAATTTTAGTCTTAGATGGCTCAAATTTCTTGAGCTCCCACATCACCCTGGAGATGTCTAAATGTTTGCTGCTGAAAATGGCCTGGGTTTTCTAAATAAAAACCTGCATTTTGTTGGCATTCTTTGGCTTGGACAGAATGAATTCTGACATGGTTTAAACATCAAGTAGGAGACAGCTCAGTACTTGGTGCAACCTGTCTCCTCAGTCTTCACATACAGCCATGAGCCTGGCTCCAGAGACCTGTTGACGATGGTGGATTCTCTATTGATTGCACAGGCAATAACCTGTTTGGTTTGGTTTGGTTTTTTTTAAATCTCAGCATGCTAGGGACAAATGTGTAGCGTTCATTTAGGGCCCTTCGGAGATTTTGTAATTGCTCATTGCTTCAATGGTAGTGTGATATTAGTAGGCAGCTTCGTAACACTGCTGCAATATTGGCCCAATAGCAAATCTCTGCCTGAAGACAAGATCCCTACATATGTTACTAAAGTTCCGAGTCTCTTTGGACCTCCATATACCCCTTCTTTATAACAAACTTGAGCACAGATTAAGGAGGCAGATGCCTCTTAGGCTATCAGCCTGTCTAGATCTGGCATATTATTTTCTGATTTGGTAGGTTTTCTCCGCAAGCTGGCAGGATTTCCCATCAGAGGTCTTATGTGATTCACTCGATATTAAAGCCCAAAAGTAAACCAGAATGTAGGCAGCATATAGACAAAGTCCCTGAATTGAAAATGAATGGGAATGACTTAGCCATGAAGGTACAAAGAAGAGCAAGCACTGCCTCCCTGAGGATTCTGAAGGTAATGTTATTTTAATAAAATACACATAACTTGTTTTAGGTAAAATTATTTAACTCAAAACAGTTTCTTGTGATTGTCCACATATTCAAAACTACTTCAATTTCAGTTTTGTGTAGAAGATGATAGAAAATAAAGCTTGAAGTTCTCTTCATCAATAAGAAACTGCAGGTAGTGTTTTATTCTTCGTTTCTTTTTCACTTTTTACGTTTTTCCATATTTAAATTACTATTCTTTTTTCTCATTTGTGGTGCAGCACAATGGAGCCATTAACCATATAATGAAAAATGTGTTAAAGCCTGTACTTGGAATCCAAGCATTGGTTTGTGGCCTGTGTAGACTTATGTTGTACTTATTAATTTCTTGCTCAAAGCACCACTTAACATAGGGCTTTTCACTAATAACTTAGAAACAAAGTGTATGAAACAGGCATGTTTCATTCAGTGTCCAGTTTCAAATTGGAAACACTAATTAATCTTAACATCTAGGTAAAAACAATGGTCAGTTTCAACTCATTTATGTAAAAGACACTGAAGTTTTCCGTAACAGCCAAAAAAAGCTTCAAGCTATCTTACCACCTCCTCAGTCCAGTGATACAGACATGTTCAGAGCTGAGCTTCAGCAGACTGGCATCAGAGCTCACACACTTTTCAAGCCAAACGACTGCCTGTTTACGGGAGCTGCAGGGGGAATGCCTGGTAAATTAAAGTTGTCTGTTCTCCTTTCTGTTACAAACTCTTGTTGAGACAAAGGGGAGATATATCTATATATATAGATATAGATATATATATATGCAACTACCTGTATGGGCATGTATATGGAACCAAGAATGTGCTGTTAGTTTACTCTAGTTAGTGTATTAGACCAGTTACAATAATACCCACTCATAGTTCGAATTAACGTGGAAAGGCCTCAATGGTCCAGTTAAAATTGTTACACAGAGAAAGAGCCCTTCCCAGTATCTAACCTTTTTTTGTAGTGTTATGCTCACCCTTCCAGTGTCCCTCTGGTTCTCAGGGTTGACATTCTCAGATTTTTCTTTCACTTTCTTTGTCTCTCCATCAAGCAACCCAAGTCAGATTCCCACAGTTAAGCAGTGTGAATGCCTTCTTCCCTGAATGAGTATGCTTTAAGTTACTTAGATGGGCAGAAAAACACAGAACTCGTGATTTCATGTGCATGTATAATTCATTTATTATGTAAATAAATAATAGAAAAATTGGAAAAAAATTCATTAACCAAGCAAACACTAGGGGAGAAATTGTTTTCCATCACAACAGGTAACTGTGTGGCAGCAGGACTCACCAGGCCTAAAGGTCGGCCAAGGACACAGCAGTGTCACAAGCGAGAGCGGGGGGTGGTTGAGGAGATGCACAGGCAGCACTGCAGGTTCTGAGTTATCAGGAGCAGAGGGGTACATCTGCTGTGACAAAGCTTCCTGCTGCACAGACGCTGCTCTGCCGTATCAGGCTCCTTCACAAAGTTGTTCATACCTGCTGTAAATGTGTATATGCCCTAGTACTTTTTCTTTTAAGCCAGTATGGATGGAGAGCTGAACCTCTGTCACTCTGCCTTCTCTCCTACAGCTATAGCAATAAAACTGCTCCTGCCTGGCCTAAATCCCTGGAGCAGAGCGTGTTTATTCTGCAACACCTGTTACTCAGTTCTGATGAGAGCACAGAGCAATACAAAGCCATTTTTTACAGGCTTTTAGATGTATATATAGCATATAATAATTTATTTCTGATACCTAAGTTGGTTATTAATTCTCTGTTCTTTATTATTTAGGGCAAATGATGGAAATTGTCTGTATAGTAAAGTTTGTCCTCTCATTGTGGCTTAACCTTCAGAGGCAGTAAAGCATTGATAACAAACAGACCATGTCTAGAAAACAAGCTAGAGAACAAATTTGTGTTCAGTTTTCTCAGGAGACCATATGATAAATAGTCAAAGGCAAAAAAGGCAAGCAATGTGGCTCTGTTAAGCCTTTTGCGATCCACACATATCAGGATGTCACAGCTTTAAAGGGATTAGATCAAGCTTCCTTCCACAAATCCCACTTAACCTTCATATAGCAAGCATTTCACTAAAAGCAGTCTGCAACTATGCGTGTGAAAGATGGAACATGTTTTGAACTGCCAAGTGTGATGGAAGTATGAAAGATGTGAATCTTTCAGTGAACCTGCCTGGATGTGTGGGATTTCAGTCCATCTTATCTTCTGCAGCCACATTTGTTTTACAAAACAAAAGGCTAATGAAGCAGTATTTAATGAAAAAAACAGAGGTCTGTCTTTCAAAGAACCACACATACAGGCTTTATTTTGTTCATATTCAGTATTTTTGCCACACCTAATATATTTGAAAAAAATCTCAAGCCATTTTGTGATATAGATACAAATATGGCATTGACAGTAGAGCTGCAGGAAAAAATGTAAATTTTGAAGAGTATTATCAAATATTTGTAATCACACTGACCAAGTTATATCAGTACATTTTCCAGACAAGTCCTCTAATGTTCATCCTACATACCCTTGGCCTTTATGCCCATTTATTTCATTATAAAGCCAATCATGACAAGGCTGCTGACTTGTTGATTTGTCTGTGGTGGACTCAATAACTTGAGTGGCACATGAGCGTCACGGATATCATCTTGGGATGATACAGGATCTGAACATCTAACAAAAATCAAGCAATCTATGTCTAAATTTTTTATATCCTGAAGGATAATCAAAGGAATAAAAATTAAAGAGCCTGTGATTTTAAAGAAAAAAAATCTTTGAACTTTTGTAAACAGTTAAATTTTTTAGGTCTTATGATAGATTTTTTTCTCTATCATATTATGTAGCAGCTAGCATGAGTTAAGCCTAGTTAGCATAGCTGTTAGCATAAGCCTATGAACTCTAATGACTTTTTGTTTTAGAAGTAGGTAAAATGTAACCAATCTCTTGTCCCAAACAACAAGAAATGTGTTCAGGAAAACAGACAGCCGAACTATGCAACCAACCAGTTAGTCATCAAGAGGTGTGAACATGTCCAGAAGTGTTTGGAACAAGCAGATTGTGAGTGCCAAAAACGGTCACAGAAAACAACAGCACAATTTGAGCAGACTAATTACCAATGAAGCATTCTCTACTGAGTCCTAAGACTAAGGACACTTAAGGCACATTGCGGATAATGCAGTATACTTGAAACATTAATTCAGGGAGAAACTCCACTACTATGCATCGGGACCCAAGACCACCTCCAACCCCCATGGAGAGAGTTGTTAGAGTGGTTTGTAAGATGATCTTAAATCTTCCCAGGAAAACCAAATGTTTTTATTTTCTTTAGATGTAGAAAGAAAGTCTGATTCACTGATTCTCTTCAAACACTTAATAAATTTTGCAGATAAATGGTAAGCATTTTAGTATTCAACAGAATATTCTGAGATTCGTGACATTCTGAACATGAGCCAGCAGTGTGCTCAGGTGGCCAAGAGGGCCAATGGCATCCTGGCTTGTATCAAGAATAGTGTGGCCAGCAGGACCAGGGAGGTGATAGTGCCCCTGTACTCGACACTGGTGAGGCTGCACCTTCAGTACCGTGTTCAGCTTTGGGCCCCACAAGAAGGACATCGAGGTGCTGGAGCGTGTCCAAAGAAGGGTAATGAAGCTGGTGAAGGGTCTGGAGCACAAGTCTTACGAGGAGCGGCTGAGGGAGCTGGGGTTGTTTAGCCTGGAGAAGAGGAGGCTGAGGGGAGACCTTATCGCTCTGTACAACTACCTGAGAGGAGGCTGTGGGGTGGGGGTCGGTCTCTTCTCCCAAGTAACAAGTGATAGGACGAGAGGAAACGGCCTCAAGCTGCGCCAGGGGAGGTTTAGGTTGGATATTAGGAAAAACGTCTTCACTGAAAGAGTAGTCAGGCATTGGAACAGGCTGCCCAGGGAAGTGGTTGAGTCTCCATCCCTGGAGGTATTTAAAAGAAGGGTAGACATGGTGCTTAAGGACCTGGTTTAGTGGTGGCCTTGGCAGTGTTAGGTTAACGGTTGGACTCGATGATCTTAAGGGTCTTTTCCAACCTTAATGATTCTATGATTCTATGACCTTAAGCTTTTCCTAGGTCATTTTGAACTCTGCAGCAGAAGAGTGTGCTCCTCTGTCATGGCCATTTGACACAGTCCTCCAGCACTGTCCTGATGCCTCACATCAGGCTTCCTCAGTCAGAGAACTTGGTGCCACTCTTTCTTAGAAGAACTCTAACCTTCCTGGACAGGCACATAGCAACCAGCTACATCACAAGTGGCTCTCCAGCCACTTAGAGTTGGGGTAATGAGATTTCAGAGGGAATCTGCCAACTGAATATATTTGCAGAAAAAGTGGAGTCCTGGCAGTGCAGCTCCTTGCAGACAGCCCTAGTGGTGGCCTTCTACAGACAGAAGTTCTGCACCCCCTGCCAATTATCCCCCCTTTTTTTTTTCCATCAGTCGGAAGTGGTCTTCCAAATCTTCTCCATCATGAGGGGAGTGGGAAGGCCAAGGACGAAGATTTCAGCCCTAACTACTTCCATCAGCCTGGTGTGGTCATCAGGCCTTGATGATCACTTCCTCTCTGCCTCAACTGCTACGTCCTGAATCAGGTACCTGACCCATTCACTGTGCAGCTTCCAGAAGCATAGCTGTGCTTGCCCCCTAGGAAGAAAGCAGCCACCACTTGGGCCTTAGGTGGCTTCAAAGGCTGCTAGAGCATGATCAAAACCAGCAAAAGTAGGAGTAGCAGGAGCAGCAAGGTAAGCTTCTTGTTAGGCACTAGCAGCATAGACAGAATCCTGTGACACCAAGTTCCCAGAAGAGGCTGCCTAGAGTATAGGGCACAGGACAGTCAAGAGAGGAGCAGAGGGCCTACATTGTGCTAGTGAGGTAATGTAGTCCATTAGGTGCAGAGGTGTTAAAGGTGAGACAGAGTAAATGACAATTTATTGTGAATCAGGACATTGGTGTTCGTTTAAGAAAAAACAAGATCAGAGCTCTTACTCTACTTGATTGCTTCACACACTCCCTCTTATGTCCCTCTCCCCTTTCCCCCCAAGTTACATTCACTAGGTCCTGACTTCCCTTCGTAGTAGGCAGACTGCTGCTGGTCTGGGAAAGTCAGGCAGAAAGCTATGCTGGTTTCTTGCTGTGCAGCTTCTTGCAGTCACTGGCATTACGAGCCAAGGACCCTGGGCATCCTCCAGCATTTGCCTACATGAATCTCCCCATTTCTAGGAACTTCCCCTCATTTCCAGGATCTTTCTCTCTCTTCCAGGATCTTTCCTCCAGCCAGGATCTTCACCTTCTTCTTTGCAGGCCCCCAGCCCCTGGTTTCCCAATCTAAATCTATGCACAGAAACACAATTCGTGATGAGTTTCCTAATAGGTGATTCTGCCTCTCATTTCTTTATTAATCAGATGATTCAGAACTTGCCACTTTCGTTTAGTTCAGGTCTCATCAAAATCTACAAACAGCCTGTACTGGCTGTAGCTAGCAAATAGTGGGCTTGTGCCCAACTGGGTTGCCAACTGGGGTTAAACCACAACAGAAATTCACACACGAACACACATACACCCAGTTATCTGCCACCTATCAGCATCCACAATTTTCACTATTTTTCACATACCACAGAAAAGCAATAGGATATTTTTTTGTGCAAAGATCTATTTCATTCTGCTTCAGGTACAGTAAGTTTACTAGAGATGCTGTAGTCCCAGCCTGTGTAGCCTAGTAAACATGATTTTTGCCATGATTAATTAAAGGCCACAGATTTTGTACTGACCTGACAGTGCATGGTCTCAGGACTGTCCTGGCCTGTGCTGGTTTCAGCTTGTCAATTTGTCAAGTGATTACCGTCTCACCCGGTTTAGCTTTAGCTCTGGGAATATCCCATATGGTAAAAGTCTGACACAGCTAGGCAGTGCCTAACAAACAGCCCTTTGTGTTAAACAGGTTGGGAGAGGCCAAACTGCAACTTTCAAACTTTAGCTGGAAATGAATGAGAAGGGAGCAAGTTGAGGTGAGAAAACATACAAATATAGCCCATTTCAGGTGGCCTAGAAATATGTGAGGGGGTTTTCTCAGCTTTTAAGCACAAGAGCCAGACAAGAATGAAAGTAGTGCATTAAATTGAGTGTGTCGAGGATAATTTCTTAATCCAGGTGATAGACAGCCTGACCAGAAGAGAAGCGTTACTGGACCTGTTGCTCACAAACACAGAAGAACTAATTAGAGATGTCAAAATTGGTGGC
The DNA here is from genome assembly GCF_965183815.1 of Platalea leucorodia. NCBI lineage: Eukaryota > Metazoa > Chordata > Aves > Pelecaniformes > Threskiornithidae > Platalea > Platalea leucorodia. The sequence continues at coordinate 106,027,185 of NC_138823.1, forward strand.
AGCCTGGGCTGCAGTGATCATGCCCTGGTGGAATTCACAGTCTTGAGGGATATGGGCCAGGTGAAGAGTAGAGTCACAACCCTGAATGTTAGGAGAACAAACTTTCAGTTGTTTAAGGAATTAGTGAATGGGACCCCCTGGGAAACTGCCTTCAGGACAAAGGAGCTGAACAGAGCTGGCACTTTTTAAGGACATCTTTTTCAAAATACAAGAGTTCTCAACTCCCATATGTAAGAAATCAGGCAAGCAAAGCAGGAGACCAGCATGGCTGAGTAAGGACTCCCTGGTCAAACGGAAGTGTAAGAAGGAAATGCACAGGCAGTCGAAGCAGGGACATGTATCCTGGGGAGAATACAGGGACGCTGCCTGGATGTGTATGGATGGGATCAGGAAAGCTAAGGCACACTTGGAGCTGAATTTGGCAAGGGATGCGAAGAATAATAAGGGCTTTTACAGGTGTGTTGGCCAGAAAAGGAAGATTATAGAAAATGTACGCACCCTGGTAAATAAGATAGGAGAGCTGGTGATAACCAACATGGAGAAGGCTGAGGTATTCAACAATTTTTTTGCCTCAGTTCTCAGTGGTAATCCCTCTTCCTACATCTCTCAAGCCCCTGAACTTCAAGGCACGGAGTGGGGGAATGAAGACCTTCCCATCATAGGAGAAGATCAGGTTCGAGACTACCTGAGGAACCTGAACATAAATAAATCCATGGGACCTGATGAGATACATCCCATGGTCCTGAGGGAATCAGCTGATGTAGTTGCCCAGCCACTCTCCATCATATTTGAAAAGTTATGGCAGTCAGGGGAAGTCCCCAGTGACTGGAAACAGGGAGACATCACACCCATTATTAAAAAGGGTGAAAAGGAGGACCCAGGGAACTACTGACTAGTCAGCCTCACTTCTGTGCCTGGTAAAATCATGGAGCAGATCCTCCTGGAAGACATGTTGAAACATATGGAAGACAGGGAGGTGATTAGAGACAGCCAACATGGCTTCTCCAAGGGCAAATTGTGCATCGGTGGAGAAGGCAAGAACTACAGATGTCATCTACCTTGACTTCTGTAAGGCGTTTGATATGCTGCCCCCCAACATTCTTGCCACTAAATTGGAGAAATATGGGTTTGACAGATGGACTATTAGATGAATAAGGAACTGGCTGGATGACTACGTCCAAAGAGTTATAGTCAAAGGCTCAATGTCTAGGTGGCAACCAGTAATGACTGCTGTCCCATAAGGGTCTGTACTGGGACCAATACTATTGAATATTTTCATCAATGACATAGGCAGTGGGATTGAGTGCACACTCAGCAAGTTTGCAGATGACACCAAGCTGAGTGGTGCAATTGATTTGCTAGAGGGAAGGGATGCCACCCAGAGGGACCTTGATGGGCTTGAGGAGTGGGCCCATGTGAACCTCATGAAGTTCAACAAGGCCAAGTGCAAGGTTCTGCACACGGGTTGGCGCAATCCCCAATGTCAATATAGACTGGGGGATGAATGGATTGAGAGCAGCCTTGTGGAAAAGGACTTGGGGATAGACACTGGTAGATGAAAAACTGGACATGGGCTGGCAATGTGCTTTTGCAGGCCAGAAATCCAATCACATCCTGGGCTGCATAAAAAAGAAGCTTGGCCAGCAGGTCGAGGGAGGCGATTCTCCCTCCCTATTCTGTTGTCATGAGACCCCACCTGGAGCACTGCATCCAGCTCTGGGGTCCCCAGTACAAGAACCTGGACCTGTTAGAGCGGGTCCAGACGAGGGCCACGAAAATGATCAGAGGGCTGGAACACCTCTCACATGAAGAAAGACTGAGAGAGTCAGGGTGGTTCAGCCTGGAGAACAGAAGGCTCCAGGGAGACCTTATTGCAGACTTTCATTATATAAAGGGGGCTTATAAGAAAGACAAAGAGAGACTTTTTGCTAGGACCTGTAGTGACAGGTCAAGCGGCAATGGTTTTAAACTGAAAGAGGGTAGATTGAGATTGGATATAAGGAAGAAATTCTTTATGATAAGGGTGGTGAGATACTGGAACAGAGAAGTTGTGGATGCCCCATCATTGGAAGTTTTCAAGGTCAGGTTTGATGAGGCTTTGAGCAACCTGACCTAATGAAAGATATCCCTGCCAATTGCAGGTGGGTTGGACTAGATGATCTTTAAAGGTCCCTTCCAACCCAAATCATTCTATGATTCTATGATTCTCTTCTATGGTTTGAGTTTGGGTTAGGGTTAGAAGGGTTAGGGTTTGGCTGAGGAATAGGGGTCAGGGTTAGTGTTAGCATTAAGGTTAGGGGAAAACATACAAAATCATTGCTTTTGAAACACAGAAACACAGGTTGTGGTTATTTGACCTCATTGTGAATTGCCCCGTTCCCAGAGGGAAAAAAAAAAAAAAGAAAAAAAAAGAAAAAGATAGATTCAGAAAGGAAATGACTGATCAGAGTTTGTGATATCAGTCTAGAAAGGAGCTATATAAGTAACACCAAATATATAAAACCCTCAGTAATGAGAGGTCTGAGAAGTGGGGCTAATCTAGAATATTCAAATGGAAATGAAACATTTTAAAATTTACTAGAAATGCCACATCACCGAGGTACTTTCCATTTATTTTCTTATCTGGTTTTAATGTTATAGCAAGTCATAATGTGTAGCTTGACTTATTTCATATTTTGTAATTGTCTGCATATAAATGACTCACTGGAATATGAAGCACAAACAGAGTGTAGATATTACCTGAACACACACTTTCTTTTGCCTGCTTCCAATACATTGCCTAATTAAATTTTTAAAAGTACATTTATACAAATTCTTGTATGTGTCTCTTTCCTTGTTACCTAATCCTTTTTAATTAGGTATGTATAGTATGTGTGCTCTACCACAGTGCTTAAGCATCACCTAGCTGTTTCTAAATGGATGACAAATACAGATAACATGATTCAGCAGATTAATTTCTTGTAAGCTCTAAGAAATTTTAAAGAAGTTCCATTGTCAAATACAATGAAGATCTACAGCATAACTAACCAGGCAAATCTAAAACAAAGTCTTGCAGTGTTAACTTCTATCCCTCTGACTGGGAACAGTGTTGGAAACACATCTCGTTCTATTCTCCTCTTTGGGAAGCCATCAGAACTTTAGGCTTGGCTGCTTTAAAAATATTTCTAACCTTGATGGCTAAGGACTAAGATAGTAGAGTTAGGCAAACAGCCTACTACATCTTCTTCCCACCCTAAGTACTCCAGAAAGGAAATGCTCACCATCCCAAATGAAGTGCTTTGTTGACATCCATCTGGTAGAACACAGAGGACGTAGACAGGATCGACAAGCAGGCAAGCCTAAACCATGCCTGTTTTGCAGGTATTTGTGATATACATTTCTGTTAAAAATTCATCTAAAAAGGTGGAGAAAAAGAAAAAACATGTACTTGTAGTGTAGAAAAGTCTAGGCCATTTAATTCCATCTCAATGTGCTCTGTAGAGTAGAAATAATTGTCGGGCAAGGAAAGGAGAGAAAGGAACAGTTAGCTTTGAAGACCTCAACTTGGCTTAAAGTAGAACTTGAGACCCTGAAAGAAATCAAGATGTTAAATGTGAATGAACGTTAATGCAGGAAGGGGTTAACCTACTAGGTGACCAGTTATCTCTCAAGATGAAGACTATAATATTGTTGCTGTTATAGTTCTTCCTAGGTATTCCTGCAATCTGGGCAAGCAAAACTTCAGTGGGCTGACCATCTAGTTCATCCTTATTCACCCCTGACTTATCAAGAATTTCCAAATCACCCCTCTAGGAATAATTTTTTTCCACCTTTGCAGTTGCTACTTTCCCACTTTACCTCCCCTTTTCCTGCTACACCTATGTGCTGGTTTGGGCTGGGATAGAGTTAATTTTCTTCATAGTAGCTAGTATAAGGCTATGTTTTGGATTTGTGCGAAAACAGTACTGATAATACAGGGATGTTTTAGTTACTGCTGAGCAGTGCTTACACAGAGTCAAGGCCTTCTCTGCTTCTCACACCACCCCACCAGGCTGGGGGTGCATGAGAAGCTGGGAGGGGCCACAGCTGGGACAGCTGACCCCAGCTGACCAAAGGGATATCCCGCACCGTATGGCATCATGCTCAGCATGTAAAGCTGGGGGAAGAAGAAGGAAGGGGGGGATGTTTGGAGTTATGGCATTTGTCTTCCCAAATAACCATTACATGTGATGGAGCCCTGCTTTCCTGGAGATGGCTGAACACCTGCCTGCCCATGGGAAGTAGTGAATGAATTCCTTGGTTTGTTTTGCTTGTGCATGTGGCTTTTGCTGACCTATTAAACCGTCTTTATCTCAACCCACGAGTTTTCTCACTTTTACTCTTCCAATTCTCTCCCCCATCCCACCAGGGAGAAGTGAGCGAGCAGCTGTGTGGTGCATACTTGTTGGCTAGGGTTAAACCACAACAACCTAACAGTCATCCCCCATTCTCCAGTGTAGACATACCCTCAGCCAGGGGTCTACTGATTAAAGTAGAGCCTGGAGTGATAAAGAACCATTTCTGTGGTCCTGGTGACCAATGGGCCCCATGACGCCTCTCAGACCAATCTGACAACAGCAGCCAACAGAAATGGGAACTCACAAAAGACAAGGATGTAATATATTCACAGACATTGTGTAAGAGATTTGACACTGAACGATCATCCTGTTAGGATGACTTTTATCAGGGAAATACTACTCTGAAAAACACAGTGTACATCAAACCACAGTGCTGAGTTTATTGGTTGAAGATTTGAATTGGGATTGATTCTGCTGAACCCTGCTGTGCTGGAGTGGTTTCGCTAGGAAAATCTTCAGCTGATTTCTGCAAAGTGCAGAGGGCCTGGAAGCAACACAGCCAGAGAATAACCTCTCCAGAAGCTATTGCTCTTTCTGTCAGTATGTAGACCCAAGGTTGTTTCTTTTGTTCTTTAATTTTTTTCATGATGACTGTATCGAAAAACAGCATCAAGGCCCTGTGAGCAGCATCCCAAGAGTATTTCAAAATCAAATGAAAGAAAGGCAATTTAGCTGATCTGGGGAACTTGCAGTGTGACAAACACACCAGGCAACCCTGAGGAACCTACAAGAACAGCACTAGAAAACTGCCTCTGTAAATACTGCCGTTTTCAAGGACTGCAAGGAACCAAGACCACCACAGAGGCAAAGGACCAAGTCGCCTGTAGGAAACAGGCATGTTGCACACGGACAGGTAAAGCAAGGTTTCCCCTCACTTTGTACTTCTTTGAACTGTTCCAGTCTCTACATAAACCCCTGCACAGCATGCACTAAGCTGAAACAGCCCTGGGCAAAGGGAGCCTGTCTGCATGAGGTGCCCGGTCTGACAGAGAGTTCTTTTCTCAACACACGTTCGGTTGCCCAGCGCGCTCTGGGTGGCCTGCCTAGCACGGCAGAGGAAAGGCCCGTTAGAGAGCGCCGCTCTCTCTACTTACGCGACTGTTACTTTCCTCCCTCGCCATCGCGCCACGTTGGGCATAGCACTCCGCCTAGGGCCAGGGTCTGGGCCTGGCCCCTGCCAGGGGCTGAGGGTTTCTGCTGCAAGGGGCCCCTTGGATTTGAAGAAGAAAATTCCACGAGATATCGGGGAGGGTACCCCTGCAGATGCCTGGATTTATACATATGTCCTGGGGGCACCGAGAGGTTTTGCGCTGAGGTGAGCTCTTCGGCGCCGGCGTCCGCCAGCGCTGCGGAAGGAGGCCAGCCAGGCCCCGCCGCTGCGAGGCCGCAGGGCCTGCCTCCGCCGCAGGGCCCGCCCCCGCGCAGCGGGAGAGCGGCTGCAAGGGCTGTTGCCCGCTTGCAGCCCTTGGGCCAGGGGCCGCACTTCCCCTGACTGACTCCTGCTCGGGCCCGCCCTTGGCCGTACCGCTAGCGGAGCGGCGGGCGGTGCTGCGGCAGCGGGCGGGGCCGCGGCGGGCCCGCGGCGGGCCGGGCGCCGCCATGCGATTTCGGGCTAAGATCGTAGATCTCGCCTGCCTCAACCACTTCAGCCGTGAGTATGCCAGGGCGGGGGGGGGCGCAGGCCGGAGGACGGCTGTGCCTCGGCGAGGGGCCGGGGCCGCCTTTCCCGGGGAAAGGGAAGAGGAGGGGCTGGGCGCGCCGGCGGCCCCCGGCCCGTGGCAGGCGCCGTGGCGCCCAGGCCGCGGCCCCGGAGGCCTTTCCCGGGGGAGGCGGCGTGAGGCGCTTTCCTTCGCCCCGAGGTGTTTGGGAGTTTGCACAGCAGCATGAGCTGTGTTTTTGGAGACTGAACAGTTGTCCCCTGTCGCCCTGGGATGAGGTGTGTGAAGGTACCGCTGTAACGTCCCCCTCCCTCCGCCAGGTGTAATTAACACAATCGCCAAGTTAGCCAAGACCTGCACCCTGCGCCTTACTGTCAGCAAGCTGTATTTCATCCTCTCTGATAAAGTAGCAAATGGAGGCACCAGTATGTGGTGTGAGCTGTGCCAGGTAAGCCTGGGGAAGTTCAATAACCACATGTTGAAAACCAGAGCATGCGGTTGGGTTTAGTGTGCGAGGCATTTTTTATACATGTAGCCCTCACCTGAGATGTACCAGGTCTCTCAAGGCCTGTCTGGTCACTGAAGACACTTTGTTTTGCAGTACTGTCTTTTAGTTGCACAGGCCTGGTGTTTCTGGCTAGACATCCCTTTTACCTTGGTTGTCACTTCAGTGTAAAGCTTCAGTGTGTGCTGGCCCACAAGGGTGTGTCCAAAACTGAAAACAGGACAGCGTGACTCACCCGTCATACTGCTTGTTTTGAGGACTGATAGGTGTTAGAGGAGGATCTGAAGGTTTAGCCAGAAGCAGTGGACCTGCATGCTTATGCAGCCTGTCTTGATTCCTGCGGGTGATGCCAGGCAGAGGAAAGCTTACCATTGTACACAGTCAGTTCTAAGCTTAAGGTCTAATAGGTAAAATGTGCCCCTCTGTCTTTTTTTATTTATTTATTTGCTTTATTTTATTTCCCAACTTTCAACAATTGTAGGGGAATTTCTTCGATGAATTTCAGATGGAAGGAGTAGCTGCAGAGCACAATGAAATCTATTTAGAGTTGATGCCTGAGAACCTGTCAAGAGCATTAAAAACTGCCCAGAGTGCTAAGGCAGTGAAGATCAAGTTGACTAACAAACACTGTCCCTGTCTCAGAGTTGCTGTGGAGCTAGTAAGTGCTTTTATCTCCTTTATTAAGCAAAAGCTCTTAAAAATTAAGTGCTTTTCCTAAGATCAAATAGAAGTTTTCATAGTCTTTGGTGTAATTCTGGAAAACTAAATAAAGAAAAATCATGCCATTTGCCATTTCACTAGCCTTTCCTGCCATCATGGTTGGTAGCACACAGAACCAGCTTTGTATTTTCCAAAAGGCAAGGAAGAGGTGGAGGAAGAATGAAAGCTATGTGATTGAAACACCTTTTTCTAATGTCTACTTTTCTTGATTCCTTCATTCTCTAAGTCTTCTGTGGGTTATTGCCTTCTCATTGAAGCCATTAGGTGAAGGAGGTTTCAGTGTAGTGTTTGGTGCTTTGTTTTGCTTTTGATTGTTCTGCCATTCCATTTCAAACTGCTGTCTTCCAAATTTTTTTTTGTTGTTAACACCTCTTCACTGATTCACCTCTTCAGCTCTAAGGATAGCTTATAGATACTAATGACTGATAACCTCACAACCTCTTCCTTATTCAAAAGGGAAGTCAGTGGACTGATAGGAACCTATGGAAAACTGAAAATGAGTGTCTGGGGCACTCAGTTACAGTATTTCCCAGAGTGGGTCTGAAAAATTTGAATTCAGAATTAAAGTCCTATTTTTAACTGCAAGAGCATCTTCTCTCTCCCTGAAGCCATCTTTATCAAGCAGCAGTAGGATTGTGACACATGACATTCCTGTGGGGATTATTCCCAGAAGATTATGGAATGACTTCAGAGAGCCCAGTGTGCCAGACTTTGATGTAAGCCCTGTTTTTTATATTCCTTATGGAAAGAGGAGTTTGCAAGTGGAATGCTGTTGCTGCAGAGTATACTACCAGTGGGTTTTGGAGGAAAACAAAACCCTTTCCTTTCCTTTGAAAGGAAAGAGGGAAGGCTGGAGGCTAGAGGTTTGGAGAGAGATGGGACATGGCTTCCATCTTGACAAGAGAGTCCAGAACCTGTAAAAACAGAGCAGGTGGTTACCAGTTGTTGCTGTGATATTCAGGGTGGAGGGAGGGAGGAGCAAAGGACTTGCATGGCTTTAGGCAGGAGCACCTCCAAACCACACAGGTTTAGACTGTTTCAGCTGTTCAGGTACCAAGTGGCCCAAATAATCTGTTCTTTCTGAAATTCATGGCCTGCCTGGCAGAGTTAGATATATATGTGTTTCCTCCTGGTTTTTATATATCCTGTCTATATCCTTTTTGACTTTTAGCAGAGTTGCAAGGAAAGGTCTTTGTGCAAATGTGCACCTATTTGAGGTTGTGAATGTCTTACCTCTATAGCTAAGAGTATTTAAATTATGAAGACATATGACTCAGTAGAAACTTGATGAATTTGTTCTGTTATTTCAGATTTACACTGATGCAATTCCAGAAATGATTACAGTATCATGGGAATCATGTTCTTTCCTTTTTGGCTATAGTTAACTGCGCAGTAACACAGATGTGGGTTCGTGTGAGAATCTGATCTGCAAAAACCTGTCTGTACTTTATTTTGAACACAGACTTGGGATAGTATGTCTGAAGCAATTGCTAGAGCAATGGCTTGTTGGTATAATGGGAAAGAGCTCCTCTGTTCCCGAGTCATTTGTTGACTTCAGTTAAATATTGTGCTCCCTGCACTCAATAGATAACTGGGTCCAAGATAAGATAGAATTGAAGGGAGAAAGAAATGTATCACATCCCAGTCACACGTGAAATATTTGTGCGAATGCAGTTCTTATGTCTTTCTAGGTCAGTATTTACCTACCAGTGCTGAAAACAATGAAGAGTGTTGTGGAGAGAATGAAGAATCTCAGCAATTCCATTGTAAGTTAAGGCACTTCAGGCATGTGTCCTACAGACCTTATTTTATCTTGGACATAGCATGTTTCCCTCTTGCCCAAACTAGTGCCCCCTGTGTTATATCTTATTTTGGGATGGGTCAGACATTGAACTAAAGGCACCTGAAGTCTTTGTAAGGGCTGAAGAGAATGATGAGATTTATTTTAGGATTTACATTGAAGAGCTCATCCCGGGCTTCCTGGAAAGTGGTGCTCTTTGTACTGAATCCTTGAAAGAACATGGCATTGTGTTGCTACGAGCCACTCTTTATAGCTGGTAAGAAATTGCAGTCTTTCAGGAAGCTAGCTGGGGACTTCCCAGATGATTGCATTAAAGAAATGCCTATTGAGTGTGTCTTGTGTTAGGTGTCTGTGTGAACTTTAGGTAAACCTGAGGTAGGATTTAAAGGAAATCCTACTAATAGCTCCTGGATGTCAGCCTGTGCTTTAGACTCTGACATGGTGGGTTTCCAGTCCACCCTGGGTTTCTGGAGTGCTGGTGGGGCTTCCATTAAAAGAAGCCCTCTGCAGTTGGCCAGAAAAGGGGTTTGTTTTGTTTTTCAGTTGTTGTTGCTCACAGTCACCATGACTGACTGACATGAAAGTTAGTAAGTGAACATAGAGCTTTGGAATAGTTTGGTTTTAGGGTTGTTCATACCAATTTTGATAAATGGGAAATTTTTTGTAAACTGAGAATCCTGGAATTGGGACAGTCTCAGTCTTCCAAGGCTTGGAAGAGCTGAGAGATTACCCTGGGTTTCTCGCAGTTTTGCAGGTAGCAGTTATCCTGCAAATACTCCTGCACTTCAAACTCTTTTCCTTTGTCAGTCTTTTGGGGGTTTCATTTTTCCTCTCTCCTTCCTTCCCCAATGTCCTCAGTGGAAGTGCTTACACACAGCTAAGCACAGTTTATAACTGCTTTGTTTCTGGACTTGAGGATCTCTTCTCACACAGGATAGCTGTGTGATGGGATTCAACTTTGGTGTTCAGCAACACTCAGAAGAGGTACCATGTCAACACTGGACATACCCGCCTTCCTAAGTTCCTTACCTCTTGCTCCAAAGCAGGAAAATAAACAAATCTCCGTTGAATAGCTTTGATAGCTCTAAGGGAGGAGACAGACTACATGCATCCTCTACATGCTTTCCTGTTATTAAAGAACAAAAACATCAAGTGTCACAATTAAATATTTGTGGTAGAAGCATCCTGGTAGAAAAACTGGTCAAGATCAGTGCTGCAAAAAGGGCTTAGAAGCTCTTTCAAATAGTACTTGGCCATTGGGAGCATTTGTCTGTGGGCATATCCCATTTTATAGGAGATTCTGATTGTGACATGAGCCTCTTCTAAAATTACTGAGAATTCTTCTAATCACAGAAATGAAGTGCTTAGATGTGCTTTAGGAATCCTCTGATCTGCTGGGGATTTGTGTAAGATCATATATAGTCTCCTTCTGGTTGGACACCTTGTCGGAATGGAATTTGAAAGCTTTCAGCACTTTTCCAGGATTTCTAGCAGTTCAAAGTCCTGCTTGGAGTTACTGCTCTGGTGCAGCTGTTGTCTGTTCTTAGGTCTTAGAAAGCAACACTGTAACTACAGGTCAGCTCTTGGTGCATCGCTTTTTCTGTGTGTATCATATGGACTGTGTAGGTGCCTTTCTGTTTGTTGAAAAGCTGGATGGAAATGCAGGAAACCTTGCATTTCTCCAGCTCCAGTCTCTTATTTCTAAAGCCTTTTGCTCAGCACATGAACTTCCCAACGCCAGTAGTTGTTCTAAAAGTACTGGACAGCAATTCAATTTCTTTCTTTTTGTAATTTCAGGGAGGTTGGTCTAGGATAATTCACACAGAAATGATGAGAAATGCATTTTTTAGGTGAACATTCAAATGTTCAAACCATGTTCAAAAAGTACAGTTGAGCTGTGGAGGCACTGAGGTGCTTCTGGAAGCATGTATTTGAACAAAGCTGCGCTTTATTCTTCTGTAATTCTGCAGTGTGAAAGTGGCTTGCCTAAAATTGAGGTTGATTGTATTGCAGGTGATTGAAGCAAACTTGAGTGGAGAAATGAACTTGAAAATAGAAACTGACTTAGTATCTGTAACGACACATTTTAAAGACTTGGGAAATCCTCCCTGGAGTAAGTTTCCCTGTTTGTTGCCTCTTGTGTCTGTCTGATCTCACTACTTAAGTGTGATGCTGGTAACAGTACTTACCTTCTGATAGTCCTTACAAAATAGCACCGAGTACTTCGAAGTCTTCAAAAGAAACCTTAAAAAGTAAAGTGGCCAATGGCTGTTTCATGTTTGTGGGGGGAATCTCTTCCAGTATCCTTGACAACTTTGTAGGAAAACTGGGCTTTCTCTTCCTTGCACTCCTGTTTCTGAAAAACAACTCAATTGAGTACCAGCTGTTTAGTGATTATCAGGTGTGTCCTTATAGGTGTTGAAACTCCTTCTGATGTATTGACTAAGTGTTGTGTTCTTATGCTTTTAGCATCAGAGGATGGATGTCAAAGTTCTGCTCAAGGCAGAGATCTGGAAAGCATGGCTGAGGCACGCATAGATATCAAGAAGCTGCAGCAGCTGCTTGCTGGACAGCAGGTCAATCCCACAAAAGCATTGTGCAGTAAGTTCAACAGCTCTGCTTGCAAACTCCAGTTAAGGAGGGACGTTTGCCATACTTGTAGTCTCAGCAGAACAGCATATCTTCTGTTTTGTCTGTTTGACTTGACTCTTTTTAGTGTACCTGGGGACTTTTAATATTTCTATTTTTAGGCAGTAAGCTTCAGGGCTTAGGCATTTGGGGAAGAAAAAAAAAGCCATAAAAAAGTAAGTGAGGCCCTTTTATAAGTATCAAGTTGAATACTCAGACTGACCAATCATGGGTGTCTTCTTGTTGTCTTTGTTTTGAAGTTATTATTTTTTATTATTATTTTGAGGTATTATTTTTTTGAAAGTCTTAAAACAAAGCCCCTAGTTTCTAGCAGAGAAACTGGGATTTACTGACATGTTTGTTTTGGTTATTTTCTCAGATGCTTTCTTATATTCAGCACCAAATTGATGCTAATACCAAAATGCTTTTTATGCAGCTACTGTTTCTAACCATAGAAACAATATGTTCTTTCTAGAGGAAGCCTATGCAGGGTTTTATATCCTATTTTGATAACTCTGTATGCTTTTCCTGAGAACATCTGTGTGTTATGGTTTAGTGCAGATGCTAACAATTTCCCAAGGAAGATTTAAATCATGGGTATAGCATTATAGGCCATACCTTACCTATTTCCTTTTTGGTATCAGCTTTCGTAGTAATTTAGTAATGCTTCATAGACCCTCAAGGACTTAAATATTACAGGATGGTATGTCTAGTCATCCTTCTGTCAGAAGTAGTAGAAGCATTGTATTCTTACGGTGGCATTCTGTAGAAGATGTAACTTAAACATGTTTTTCCTACTTTAAACGGGATTTGTGGTTTTTTTCTCTTTACAGATATTGTAAGTAAAAGAATTGTCCACTTCATCTTGCTCCATGAGGATGTTTCGCTTCAGTATTTTATTCCAGCACTTGCCTGAGTGTTTTGGAATCTCTGTCATTTTCCCACCCGAGGCCTTTTCCACGAAGTCTGAAAACTTTCATGAGTTGCTGGAGTACTCTCATGTGATATGTTGTTAGATGCAGCCATCAGATAGACATTATTTCCATATTTATGAAATTATTCAAAATATCTGCTCATCCGGAAGGCCATTTTTATGAAGAGTTATATGCTGTGAAAGACACAACGCTGGAGAGCTGGCATATCTGAGTGTTACAGGGAGCGAAACTGAAATTTGTATGTGCTTTTGGGATGCTTCAAGCTGTGGGGAAGGCAACGTAATTTTTTTTTCTTCTCATCGACAAACATAAAGGTAGAATTGACCTCTGGAGCTGCTGCTGCGTGTATTCAGTATTGGACAATGCAGCTCCAAGGTAAGGGATCTCCGAGCAAGCTGTCATACCTCCATGGAGCAGGAGAGCCCTCTGGAGGGTTGACAGATTGGTATTTGCCTGGGCAGATAAGCACAGCCCTCCTGAAGGGGAGGAATGACTTCTCTTCCAGCATTGATGTAGATGGACTTGATGCTGCTGCATATTGTGCAGCAGAAATGTGTCTGCGGCAAAGGAGCTTCCTGTGGCTGCCAGCATGTAACAAGGTGTAACATGCTAAGGAGCACCAACAGCTCAGCAGCGTCTGTTTGTACCTGGTTGTATCTTTTGATCTGATTTGCTCCAACATACCTCAGTAGTTCTGTTAGTGCTTGAACTGATGTGTTTAGCTCTTGGCCTGAGAGGATGAGATAAACAGTCTGAATTAACCTTGTTAATGTGGGCAGTGAAGGTCTTGATCTGTGTACAGAATGAACGTTGCATGAGGACATGCGTGAACACAGCAATTAGTGTGAAATAAAGGGCAATTAGTGTGAAATAAAGGGCAAGTTACCTGTGGATCATGTTTTTCCCCTTTCCCGATGGAAAGCATTGTACAACCTGTGTTGTCATGGTGTCAGACATGGTGAGAGTGCATCTAGGTTCTGATGGTGAGAGTGCATCTAGGTTCTGATGCTGAGCACCAAGAGCATGACTAAGTCTCACTGATGGGAGTACTGCCTCTGCTTCTACTTCCTGGTTGTCTTCTGAGGTCTTTTCTTCCTTATTCCATGTGTGATTGTATTTGTTATCCGGCCATGTTCCGTATAGCCTTTGGTGTTCCACAGGGTTTTGACTATCTTGTGAAACTTCTTGTTTTAGAAATAGTGAGTGAGTCTTTGCTGCCAAATGGGACTGGGAGTTTCTGCTAGATGGTAACTCTTGTTGTGGTCAGAAGTGTTGGGGTTTTTTTTTGTTTTTGTTTTTGTTTTTTTTTTTCTCCAAAGGGGCATTGAGGTTAAGGGAGCAATTAATCTTTCTGTTCTTGCAAATGCAAATGGTTAAGAGAAGGCTGAAGGAGAGGCAGTGCCCTGGGAATGTTATGCTTCTTTGCCTTCTTCCACCATTTCTGTCAGACTAACCAGAAGGCATCTTCCAAATCCTGTTAGTTTTCATGGGCAACTGCAATTACCCAACTTTGTCCTTCTAACACACGTTTCTGTTACTGAATGTTAGAAGTGGCCACCACCTCCAGCAGCTCTGGCCCAGGACTCCTCCTGCACTGCTACTGGAGCCCAGCCTCAGGTACCTGGGTACCAGGGATGTGTATGCCCTGGGCTGAGGGATGTAGCTGCTGCTTTCCCACTTGCAGGTTCAACCAGCAGTGAAACTGAGCTTGTGTCCCAGAAACATGTATAGACACACACAGGACTCTGACATGACTGGTCACAGACTGCCACGGACAATGTGTGCCTTCAACTGCATCTACGTACAGGACCCACGTAAAACAAACACAGGCAGCCACATCCCCTTCCTCTTCATCTGGCAGAGACAGCAGGTCACTAGTGCAGGCACACACAATGCTCTCTAGGTTCACAAGCACATGCACATTTGTAGATCCCTCGAATACTGGCACTGTCTACCTAGTACCCCTGCCCAGATCCTGGCCCTCCCACCCGCCCCATGGGTCCCCTATTCACTGGCTCATCCAGGTCGGTGCTCACTAGCAAACATGCAGCACTCACACTCTTGTCCCACAGGCCAGGAAAGCAGGGTTTCATCACATGTAAAGCTTACTTGGGAAGACAGGCTCCATAACTCCAAATGCCCTCCCCTTCTTCCTCCTTTTCTCCCAGTTGAGCACAACACCATACGGCATGGGATATGCCTTTGGTCAGCTGGGTTTGGCTGTCCCAGCTGTGTCTCCTCCCAACTTGTGCACCCCCAGCCTATTTACTGGTGGGGCAGTGTGAGAGAGAAGGCCTTGATACTGTGTAAGTACTGCTCAGCAATAACTAAAACATGGGGCTGCTATCATCAGCGCTGTTTTGGTCACAAATGCAGAACATAGCACCATCTGAGCTACTATGAAGAAACTTTATCCCAGCCAAAAGCAATATAGCCTGCAGTTTCTTGGTAGCCCAACAATTGGTGTGAATGACCAAGTTTGGTTGTTTTTTTTTTTTTTCTGGTTATTGGCTTTGTTAATCCTAATTGGTCAGGTTTTATACCTGTGGGTTTGTCTCCTTCCTTTTCCTTATCCCAATATAGGATGTGCTCAATCAGATAACCTTGCTGGAATAAACATTCTCACACTCCTGCATACACTGCCTCTCTTATAATTTGTCCATCAGTTTTGTGTCCTTTATGTTCTTGTTTATGGTTTCCTCCTCTTATTATTATCATCCCTTTTTTGCATTTAAAAGGTACCTGACCAGATACCCTTAAAGGAGCAGACACACTTCTTCCACACATGCTTGTAGTTTTCAATCCTTTCATCCTTTGTATTCTGGAGATTAGCAAATGATTTTATCAAAATAGAATTTGGTTATGGTTTATCATACAATATATACTTAAATAATTCTAATTTTTAATTATGGTATTCTGAAATTGGGTATTAATGCTTGCAAGTGACTGTATATAAATGCTTTCTTGTAGCTGTCTGTGAATCTCTCTGTGAAGGTTCTTTGAGGCTGCAGGTAAGTGGGAGCAGCTGGCTAGTTCTGGCTCTTCCTTCAGTGAGCTCTCTGGTGCCAAATCTGGTCTCCTGTCTCATCATGTTTACTCCTGTATGCACACATGCTCTCCAACAAACTTTATTTCGCTCCAACAGTAGATAATTTGTGCTTAATTATCATCTACTGTCTACAGGGTATATTGGATGAAGGACTTATATGGTTAAACAAGGGGATAAGACTAAATTCTGTAATGTGTTTGGCCTAATTCTACTTAAAATTTTGTCCAGAGAAGTCAACTTCTTCCTTGGTGAGTCAATGGGATACCAGTTCGCAAAACTGTGCAGGCACAGATCTACATTTTAGGTAAGTGCTGTTTTGTGAACACATTATTTTGCATAAATAACACATATTGAAACCCCTACTAAAGGCTACCGAAGAGTATATGAAGTCACTGACTTCCTCTGGTTACTTGCTAGACCCAAAAATCAAAACCAGGGAGAAGAGGGGATTCTTCCCCTCCATTTGTAAGGGAGCTCCTTCTTTTGCGTAAGACTGTGCTGCACATCTACTGCAGTAATGGATAGTGAAGGCGGTGAGTGATAAGTATTGTTGAATTTCATTTTGGGATCGTATTTGTGGGATCTTAGGGTACCTGTTAATATGTGTCCCAAGCAATTCTGTACTTGATATGAGTGATCCCAGCTGATTACTTGGTGCCTTCCTCAAAATATCTGTTAATCTTGGAGAATGTTTCTTGGAAACCTCTCTCTACAAATTCAGCATCTGTATTAGGGATTGAAAATTTGACAACTTGCTGTTGGCAGTCAGTATAAACAGTTCAGTGCAAATACATTTACATTGATGTGGACCATACACTTTCCAAGCTGTGGTCCCATTTCTGTCTTGTTATTAAATGAGACCAAAAAAAAAAAAAAAAGAGGTTTTATTGGGGTTTCTGAGCCACATTGGTCTACTTTAATATATAAACAGTTATTGCCAGAATGGAAGTGAGATAATGATGTTTAGCAGAGAAGTATGCTCTAGATTTCCTGATGTGGAATGACATTGCTGTCTGGGTTGGAAGGCCAAGCACGGGGACTGAGCGTCACACCTAAATGTATCAGGCAAATAACCTCAAATTCTCTCTTGGTATTAACATCTGTGTCTAACATCATTCTTTCAAACAAGTGAGCTGCATGTCCTCTGACATTCCGTAACCTATAGGCAAAGTTTAGAAGTAATTTAATTTTATGTGACTGAGACATCAACAGTATTGGGAGGGGGGGATAGAAAATTCTGCAGGTGTTACTTGTTTGGTTTATACATAAATTTCTGACTTTTTTATTATACTACTTGACACTGTAAGTCTTATTGTACCTCTCTGTAAGATGAGGTGGGGGAAAAGGATCACTGTTCTTAATTTCATAAATTTTAAGATATGATCAAGCAATTCACGCAAATGCATGCTTTATACTGTTTTGAACCAATTGACACTTGGGCTGTTGAGTCACTAGGTCTGCAAAATTTTCAGGTCTAAGTGTTCATCTCCTTAATGGTGCTGCTTATACATAACTCCAGAAAGGGCAAGAGGCATTTTTCTTTTCTTCTTTGTTAGAAATATTTATTTGAATGTGTGGGATGTTCAGCCTCTGGGTTTTCAGGTTGAGTGTTTTTGCTTTGTCAGAAAAGAAAATTAATTGAGGTGTGACATGACCATGTGTTAGAGTCAGAAAGGGATTTGCTGCTCGTATTGACTTGAGGTCATGCAGCACTGAGTGTCAGACAACATGTAAGCCATGGGCTTGGGGGCCTCAATATTATGTTCTTGGGAAGCCTTAATTCCTTAATTCCTACTGAGGAGCCAGATCCATGCATTCTTAGTTAATGCCCTGGTGAGAGGATGGAGACAGGCGCTGAGGGATAGGAGGGAAGCTGCTGTATCTCTGTGCTAGCTTCTGTTACTCTGAAAAGCTGCATCACAAGCTCCTTGGATTCCCACTGAACTTTGTGCACCTCTGAGGGGCTTTTCTATCCTCTTCTTAGGGCCTTCCCCTGATTTGTGCCTTAAATGTGTGTACCAAGGCCTTATATGTTCTTCTGCTGACAACTTCCTTCTCAGTGAGACAGGTTTTATTTTTTTCCATCTTCTTAGTGAGAAAAGCCCTCCTCTATACCACAAGATGTTTATTGAAGCAGCTTCAAAAAGGCCTCTGACCAGTGTGCAGCACACTGCGCAGATCCCATCCATGGAAGGGTCATCCCATTTGGGGATTCTTACTACGTTGTAATATTTTTGCCTGCTTTCAGTGTGGGACTCATGCCTCTGTGTGCGTGGAGAGTGGGATATGTTAGACCTTGGCTCATGAATCTTGGGATGCGCTGGACCTGGCATGAGGAAAATGTGTTGGAAGAGTGCTTGGGTGCAAGGGAGAGTTGATAGCCACACTTCCATGCCTGGCCTACAGAAGGGAGTGTGTCTTCTAGCATAGAGAAGGGAAGACAGGGCATACCTTACTCAGCCCCCAAACTGGGAGAGCGGCGCATGATGTGGTGGTAGGGATACCATGCTGCGAACTGAAGGCAGGCAGGCAGGCTGACAGCACTCAGTCATGGCATAGCACCCCATCCTCCATCATACCTGCTTCCCACCCAATGGAAGGAACAGTCTTGTCGTGTTTTCTCGTGAGGTTCTCTCCAGGTTACACAATGTTTGTTTTCAAGGGATGACTTAAAAAGAGCTATTCTTTCCCCATTTGCTTTTATTTGGATGAAATGGGTGTCATGGCAGTTGTGCTTCTCACAAAATGAAAGTTACAAGATAGTGGAGGATCCGTCCCAGCACAACAAAGTGTTGTTAAATATTAATCTTTTTTTTTTTTTTCCCTTCTCAGGAGTCTCTACTCATTTATTGCAATCAAAGAGCTTGAAAACCTAGCACAGATGTAGTTAACATCTTAAACAGAGTAGGCAAATAGGAGAAATGCTGAAGTTATATTCAGCCTATATTGCTGAAGTGCTAGTTTTGCTTCTTTCTTGCAGTAGACTGGCTGGGTTGACTGTAATTCTTTGGATTCATTTCAGACTAGTGTGATTGCCACTGATCTATATTTAAATCGCAGTATTGTCCAGAAACATTAATCAAATCGGTTGTTCTGGGTGCAGTACAAATTGGAAGGTATTTATGGAGCACAGAAACAGGTTTTTACAGAAGCTTGTAATATTGACCTATCTGTTGATCTTTTGAAAACTAGTGGAAATCCGTCACTATTGCCATTAGATATTGCCCAAGATATCCCCACCCATTTTGTATCAGACACTGTATTAATTTCCTATTGCAGGGCCTTGGTTTTCAAGAAATCTTTACACGTAAATGTTAACTGTCCATTTTAATACACTACCAACCTCTGCTATCTTATATTCTTTTCATTCATTTTTTCAAAGTATGTCTTAGAGGAGCATTGAAGAGGGTGAGAGCATAGAACTCTCTGAACCAACCACCCACTGCTAAGATAGTAATGAAAAATAGTAGCTTTCTTTACCAGTTATTTCATTCTGGCACTGTGGGTTAACACAGAAAATAATTTGCTCTGCCATTTCACATGCTATCTCACTCCTGGCTAAATAGAGTTTAAGTTCAGATGCTGCAGTATCTGTTATGGTCTGACATTTAGCAGTACTTCCATTTAATCAAATTTCCTCTGACTTGGAACACCCAAGATTCGGTCAGGGTTAAGTAACAAGAGAAGACAAACTTGAAATGTTGAAGGGTAAATTCTAAATATAAGACAGGGGATTTATACAAGATATTCCCCTGTCCCAGGGACCCGAAGATGCTCTTCATCCCTCACATCCAATCCCATCTGTCTTGTTCTGGCATGAGCCAATTCCATGGAGCAGCCTTACACAAGTAAGTCCCTGGCAAGTCTTCTGCCCTGTTGAGAAAGCCCAGGAGGAAGTTAGATACATGTTACATTGCTTTTGACTTGCTCCTGATTTTTCAGGTGTACTTGCTTTTAAATTCATGTCCACATTGAACTCTGTCTGGCCCCAAACAATTTTTGTATCTTTGCATTAAGTCACAATAGTTGTTAAAGAGCTTGGGCCCTTCATGACTCTTGGATTTGATTTTTGACTTTGTATATCTTCCATGAAACTTTATCAAGCTCTACATTTTTGCTCTATCCAAATTTACATGTGCCACTTTAATATTTGGTTATATTCCTCAGTTAGAAGGTAATAAGAGTTAATTCAGAGAATGATGACAGGTTTGTGAGTTTGATTGAAACAAGCATTTTAAGTGGCAGCCATGAAAATTGTTCTTGAGCTGCTTCAGAGATTTAAGGAATTTCTAGAAGATTCTCGGATCAATTGTATTTCTTCACATGCAAACAGACTTTGTCCAATTCAAAGTTAAATCTTGCTTTGAGTGTGTGGTTTGTGTGTTGGGCTTTTTGGTTTCTCCCCCACTTAAAGTCTGTAGCAAGTAATAATAATGTGTAGCCATGCAATGGCTGAATAACTGTCTGACAAACTGAGTCCATTTGGCACTTTTTGTAACCATCCAAAACAGACTTATGTCTTACAAGCTCGGCATTTGAGAACACTTAACAAATCTTTAGACCTATTTCACATTGTTTATAGTTGTGCTAGTATAATGCTATGTATTTTTGTTTGCAGTTTACACTTACAAGGTTAAATTCTGCAGCCACTACTCAGGTCTTATTAGACAAAACTTCTGCAGTCATAGGCTCAACTCTTTGCTGAAGTGGGTAGCAAAAATCTCTACCTTCAAGAAAGCATTTTTCTGTGAGTCAGTGAATTGGTATGGAAACTTATCTATAACCTCCTCCTGTTTTCCTTGCTTTCTGGTTACATACTACTATATTACTGATCCTTATTTTTATGCTGCTTTAGAAAAAGACTTTGCATATATTCTTTTTTTTTTTTTTTTTAATGCCACAATTCAAAAAGTGAAATTTTGATTAGAAAAAGAAAACAATAGAGGGTGCTAAAGAGCTGTGCAAAAATTTATTACTCTGCTCTCCTCTTCTAAGAAAAACAAAGCTAGGAACAAGCAGTGGACCTTGTGAGAAGGTGTGACTTTTTATAGTCTTTCATGAATGGCATTTCTCAAATGGGCAAGTTGCCAGTGCCTAAATGTAAGACTGGAATTGTTTAAACTTTGTAAGCTATGGAAGAAACTTTGTTTTTAGAGCAAGCATCAGGAATGAGCCGGGTCAAATAATTTAGGCACAGACCCTGAGAGATTCTGAACTCAACTGAGATTAGGTGGCTAAATAGCTTACAGGATCTGGACTTAAGCCTCTCTGTGCTTCAGTGCTTCATCTGTAAAACAAGAATCTTTGTACTGTACAGCTGGGTGCAATATGTGGCAAATAAATGCATGAAGAATTTCTGGTGCATTTAGCTTCTCTGATAGAGGCCTAAATCTAAATTCTAGCCTTCACTTCATAGGTATTTCCTCAGGAACATCTGTATTCATGCGCATGTCTCAGTGAATAATCAGAGAAACAAACTGAGTGAATGTGTGTGGGCTGGTGCCATAAATGTTTGGCTCCTCTTTCCTTAGGTGGGAGGACACATGTGCTCAACTCATAGTTAATTAATAATTAATTAATCTCTCACTTTGTGATGTACTATTGATGACAATCTGAAGTACAATTTATTGCAGTTCACTAAACGAATGTTGGACTTCCCACTTTTTGTACCAAGTCATTGGCTAATTAGTTGATTTTTTCTTACACTTAACAGATTTAAGGACTGTATTCTGTGAGCTTGTATGGTTTACTGGCATGTCGTATAACTATGGAACATGCCAGGCTGGAGCTCCAAGTAATTTATTCTGGTGTTCAAGAATCAGATAGACCTCCAGCCATGGAAACTGTGGGATACTAAATGTAATCAGTCAAATGCCAGGAGTCTTTTCCAAAAATGAAAGCAGACAAGAAAAAATTGCCTTATGTTACACAAGCAAAAGTTAAATCACATTCAGATCTTAAAGCATTTTAAGTGATGTTCCGTCATGTGCTGGCACTCGTATAATTTGCAGCAAGAACTGAGAACAACTTTAGCCTTTGTTTCACTCAAAATAACTGGAAATGTTAGTAATTGCTAGAAAAATTTTACTTACCACTTTCACTTTGGTGAGTTTATCACTCCTCAAAGAACATGGAAGCAAACTAGCAACTCAAGTCATTATCTCTAATCTTGTGAAATAGTATGGAATAATTTGTACACAGGTCTTAGACTTCTGAGCAGCTCATAAATATCTGTTAATTTATAGTGGCCATCTCTCAGCTGGCATAAATCAGCTTAGTTCATTTGAAATCAGTAGTTATGCCAGTTTAGGCCAGCTGAAAGATATGGCTCTGTGAAGCTATCGGTAATTCAGATAAGGGAGGTGGTCTGCCTGGTGGCACGGGAACCTTCTTCATAGATCTCATTTGTGACATTTCTTTTGGAAGCTGAAAATAAATCCCAAATTCCAGTCATGATATTTGAATTTCCAGAAAGCACTGGTGTTTCTGATGAAGACACAAACATCAACGTGCCATTCGCATGGGATTTTGTTTAGATTTGACTTGGCTTCTACCCTGCCAATGGTAGCTATTTGATTTGTGGTGTCTGTAAGCCTATGTGGTTTCAGCACAAGACTGAATATTAACAGAATGGAGGGCACTTAGTTCCTCTAGAGCAAAATTAATCCTCGCAGCAGTTTTTGTAGACAGAAAAAGTCGCAGAGCACCTGCCTTGGGCCGAGGCCAGTGTGCGAAAAAAGATAAAGCAGACTCATGGTTACCAAAGGTTTTTGCACTGCTCTGAGGCAGGGCTTCCTCTCAGGGTCTGGGACTTGGTGAAGTGCTCGTTTTTCAGGAGGTGGTACTGATCCCTGCAAAGCTTGTCTCCACAGAGGTCGTTCAGACTGATGGAGTCAGAGAGGGCATTTTGGGTGGGAGGGATGCATTCAGTAATGTAGGAGTAGGAGACGTGGAGCACATGCGACATGTTCTTTGCTTCATTCTAGTCTGAAGATGCTTCTTTTTTGGGAGGCAACCCATATTTGGGAAGTTCAAATGTTTACCTTTAAAGAAGTAGAGATAAGGAAGACCATTATGGTTCATTAAATCTCCACCATGGAGCCATGCTGACTCCAAGTCTTTCCAGAAATAATTCTCAGAATTGTATCTTTTTGGCGTGCTTCATGTAATGTAGGCATCTGAGCTCCAGCCTTCCAGGCAGGAGGGATTGTCCAAAAATTTGGCTACAGCTTCAGTGCTTGAGTCAGCCAGAGGATAGGAAAGCAAAGTGTCCTGCATCTGTAACTGATGCTGTTAAAGGCAATTTCTGTATTGTTTTTGGATTCCTAGGGAACAAGGGTCATTACAGTGACCCTCTCCTGTCTGCCTTATAGTCTCTGTCTCTGGGAGACAGGCAAGGGGTTTTGAACTTACTCTGTATGTATCACATCAGAGCGCCTTCAGGACAGTTTCTTTGAGTGAGCTTCCTTTCTGAATCTTTGACCATTTCCCCTTGTTTGCAAGTTCACGATCTGACTCTTTAAGGCTAAAGTCTCAATGGGTGAAAATCTGTAAGTTTCCATAGGAGAAATTACAGTTTGCATCAGATGGGCCCTTAATTACTACAACAGCACAGAAGATAGATAGTGAAGGCAGATAGAAGATAGGCCCCTTAGAGGGGGAATGAATTATTAACTCCCTCAAGTATGGTGTACGTTGCTACAGTTGCCAATAAAAACTTATTTCCTTCATTCTGCGATAGCCTGTGAGTTGCAGGGGATGAACGTATTTACAGAGAGGAGAGAGGAGGCTGCAGAGACCCTATTCATTTGGATTTTTCTTTTACACAAAACCACTTTCTCACAACTAGACTAGTTGACAAATGAGCTTCTATTTGGCTATGTTGCACTAGTAGCATGGAAGTCTCATCACGTGCAGACAGCGTGCTCCATATGGACGCCACCACTGTAGGCCTGAAGTAAAGAGAGGTAGTCCCACCCTGTGGATTTCCTATGTACTCAAACTCACAACACACGTACAATATATAACTGGATGATTTGGATCTGTAGGGTGTTGCTTTTTCAGAAGACTGCAATGCATTCTTTTTTCTAGCCCAGTTCAAGGAAGGAACTTAGGAAGTCCACTGATTTTAATAACAGTTAAGGAACACTTCAAATTAAGGATGAATTTATTGCCAGGCTGAATGTTTTGCCAAATAAGGTCCTAAAATACTTCAGCATGGAAGTTCATCATCATGTTTGACATAATTTCCCTCCTTTTTGAAGTGTAAACCACACATTCAGACTTGACTGAAGGAATATTACCAGATGGTGATGTCACTTTTGTAAAGACCTTTCACGAGAATAAGAAAATATTGGAAAGAGTTTTATTTCATTTACTAAGGTATAGGAGGATTGTTGCTATAATGCCAAAGGAGAAAATCTCATAGATGTGGAAAGAAATCTGTTCTGCTGGTGTGCTTCTCCAGCTTTATGCCAACATGTCCACAATTTGAGATCCTCCACCATCACCCACTGCCAAAAAAACCTGCAGCTTCTGTACATCTGGAAAGTTTCATGTACTTGGTTTGTGCTATACTATTGCAATCCTGTCAGCGAAATGGTGGGGATGATTATTCACAATTTTCTCATTGTTAAATTAAATCAGAGAACTCTGTCATGCAATGAGTTAGAATGAGGGGGTGAATTTCATCTTCCTACCGCTGGTAGTTGTTACATGTATTATACAAAAATGACAAGAATATTTTCAGGGGAGGTTTGTAGGGACTGGACTTTGACAGTGTCACTGAATGTTTGAATTCAGTAAATCTTTTCTTAGACAATGGAAGGAAGTAGCTGTCAGAACCTGGCAGAAAACTAATTTGCTGATATAACAACTGATTTATGCTAGCAAGACCAAGCCAGCAGAGGAACTGTTTAAAACTTAATCATTTATACCATCTAAGTTATTAAAAATAGGAGACAGTTTATGCTCTGGTGGTGTAATTTGGTGCTGCACTATTGCATTCATTGCAGTTCAGTTGACTTACACCCACAGACGGGTTTGGTTTCTGATGAACTGTCCTTACCTTGGAAGGAACTCTGAGAGTTTCTTTATCAAATTTCCAATTTATTTTTTTTGCACTGTATTCAGTAGCAGCAGAGCTAATAGGAAAAAAAAAAATCTTTGTGAAAAAAGAGCAGATTTCCCTCACTTTCACATTCTGGTATCTCCTTTCCTTTAGCACCTGATCTCTCCTACTTCTACCTGATTTCTGAAAGCTAAAATGTCTGTCAGAGAATGTGTTCTGTCATAGTTTATAGTGTCAGTATTTACCATATCAATTCTTTCCACAGTTAATTGTCATGGTTTCAAAGACAAGGTGTATTTCTACTTGTGGTCTTAATTAGATTTCTCTGACATCTCTATTCTCTTAAAAGTTTTAATGACAGTAATGACAGCTTTTGTTTATTGTCTTTTCATTTATAAAGGCTAATCTGCTGCTGCTGTCTTAATTTGATCGAAGTGATGCCCTTAATATAGTAAGTAAATGTTCAGCTGTCTTGGTGTTGGGCCAGGGGGAGGCTTACCTAAGCTAACTAGCTTGGAAAAGTGTCCCGTGTACTAAACACTGTAATATCTGCAAGCATTGTTCATATAGCATACTCTGACACTAAACAGTGGTTAGGAAATGGGATATCTTAAGTAAACTGGGCAAATCCTGAGGAAATTCATTGTACCCATCTCAGATTCCTTAAAATTGTGAGCTTCAGTTTATACTTGGATTTTGCAGTTTATGGATTCTTCTGATGTTTTGCATCTCCCACGAAGCAGCTAGCAATTCACAGAATCAAAAGCACGTGGGTTTTGTTTTGTCTTGAAATATAATGATTGTAACAAGTTAAATTTTGGAGTCAGGATTGGGAATTTTCTTTACAGTTCTCCCAGATTTGACCTACTTTTTCCTGTTCTGTATTTTGTATTTATAATGTTGATATGGTATAAGTCTTATTAATTGGCATATTGTCAATGCCTATTTCATCAAGGTAAAAAACATGCAGTAGGTAAAACACATGTTGATTAATACTTCAGTAATTATGTAGCTTATCCCACCATATTTTTCTTATCCCTGGCTTATTTCTTCTGATTAATTTAAGCTTGTAAAGTAATACCTGTGTGCATGGTTTTGTGATAGAACTCTGTTCGCCATGAGTGTACTGGAAAAAAAGGTAAAGCTAAATTTTGTGAAAAACACTAGGTAAAAACATAGGCTTAAGTCTTTCTCTGATGTTCAGTCTGGTTTTACTTGTTATATGTGTAATTACTTACAGTGCTGCTTGATCATTATTAAAAAAAAAAACCACACCTGTTATAGGTGGAATTTAAAACTGCAAGTCTGCTAAGAGCTGGAATTGACAGTTTCTATTAATTGGTTGTTGACTACCAAAGTGTAAGCCAAGGGCAACCACACTCAACTTAAACGCCTCTGTTAAGAGCTTAAATGTATCACTCAGAATGTTTGCAATAAACAGGGAAGTCAGGATCTGTATTTGGTTTAAGGTGTTTTCTCACTAATTATTATGAGGAAAAAGTCAACTGATAGAGACTTAGTGCTCATAAGTATAAATAATTCTTGATGGCAGAAATTCCTCATTCCAAAACTCATTGTTATTTATAAAAGAAGAAGCCAAATTATCTGCTAAGCCTAAACTAAAGGAGTTAAAGCAGTAGAGAGGATGTCTTAAACTACTTATTCATTAGTATCTCAAATATTCCTACTTACCCATTCTTCTTTCTCTTGAAGTTATGTAGCAGTAATGCAAGTGGCATTTCAGGTAGGAATGTCCTATTATGGGCATCACAGAAGTGAAGAAATTCAGTGTAATGGGATCATTCTGGACCTATTAGGAAAAACACTGTGATTATGTTTCACCTTTCTTGTTTGTGCCACACAGTAAAAAGAAGTGCAGTAGAGAATGTGGACATGTGACTGAGATAATTAATGTTCTTGGCTACCATTTTCACCACAGGCTGCTAAGTATGGATGTCTTTCATAAAGTAACTACTTTAATTTTATTCTTTTCCTGCACATTTCCTATCTGAAAATCTGGTAGATTGGCTGCTGATCTGGAATCGTGATCTGTAGCTAGCTATCTTCTTCGCCTTCTACACCTCCCCACATCCCCATGTGTAGAAGGAAAATGAGGAAGGTGATCTTTGAATATCTCTCTTGATTTGCCCTATATATCTGTAGCTAAGATTGGCTAAAGATGTCTAATTTTGGATTGCTCTGTTGAACAGATTGAGATTAGCTATTTAGTATATAACATACTGGTGAATTTTCCTCAAGGAATGTACTCTGCATCAAGAAACCCCTAACCTTCATGGACCAGCTGCCATGCGAATGTGCTTAGGTTTGCAAAAAGCTGCTGTTAATAATAGTTAACACAGTTGTTGAAAGTCTAATCACACCAAAGTTTGAAATTTTATTTCAGAAGCAGCTTATTTTCAGGAAGCAAGATGGGTTAGACTTTCAGCCTTTGCAAGGTGGCACAGTCCTTCAGACATGAGTAGGATGACATTGATTTACATGCACTGAGGATCTGATCATTTGAGGGAGGATGGGAGAAAGTACAGCTGTGGCAGCTGGGAAGGCTAAATCCCATGCCAATGAATTGAAGGGGACTGTGCTGCATGGACTACAGACCTCAGAGAGAGAAGATAATTGAAAAACCTATTGTGTTTTGCTAGTCTCCGGATGGAAGAAACAGTCTGATCCCTTGAAGAGATTTAGAGGTTTTGGAGTTTCTCAGATTTGTACCTGGCTAGTTGTGCTTTTGTGAACATTTCAGCAGCTGCAGATGAACAAAATGCAATAACTCTCTGGCCATGTCTCCTCTTCCCTAGACATGCCCTTTCTGTCTAGAGCTGCAAGAGGGTAGTATCACAGTTACTTCCTTGAAAGCATGCTCCATCACTGTGGTCTGCTATCTTTGCTGAGAATTATCTGCAGGAACAGATGCAAATCATACTTCTGCTTCCTGTCATGGAGAAGGTTAAATGTTGAGATGCAGTGACTAATAACCTCTAACATGAAATCACCTAACAGGCATTTTTTGGTTTTACATACTGGTTTACAACACAGTCTGCAAAGCTTAGAGTAATGCATTTCTGAAGTCATAGCTGAATTTTTTTAATTAGTAACTTTTTCTTCATGTCCACATTTGAAAGACTTGCACAGAACACAGCAATTTAAATGCAACAGTTGTAGACATTGCAACCTGTGACTGCATAATTTTCAAGACTGACAAGCTTTCCATCAACCATAAACTGCATAGGCTGAGGTTTCGCTATAGGGCAGAGGCTTTCCATGGCCAATGCTGCTGGCCTTGATGCCTTCTTGTTGCCCCTAACTCGGAGAATATGAGAGTTCACCACAGACTCCTGCCTGTCTGCCTAGGTGTTGTGAAAGGAAATCTCCACACAAGGGAATGGTCGCGTTCTGACTTGCAGTGCTCCCGCTCCCCCCATCACCTGCAGTGTTGATTCAACCAGAGATATAAATTTGTCAAAGTAAAAATCTCAGAGCAAAGATAATTTTGACGTTTTTTCCAGGAAGATGCATATATTTTAGCCGTGCAGTTAGCGTGTTCCCCCAGTTTCACTAGGATGTATTTATTTACTTCTTTGGAGGATCCAGGCTTTAACATCCTTCAGCAACATCCCACTGACTTTGGAGTTCCATTTTCATGTTATATACTCATTTAAAAAAAGAAAGTGTGCTCAAGTTGATGGTTTAAGCACTTGTTTTCCACACAAGATTTAAACCTTCAAGCTGATTTCTCTGGAAATAGAAGGCATCTGCTTGTGATGTGAACAGTTGCCTCACTTATTTTGCACTATAAAATGACATTTGTACCACATAATTGGGCTTGCATTTCCCTAGTGGTAAAAGCCACGTGTTGTGTCTTTCTTCTTTATATCATATTTTCAAGCTGCTTGACAATAATGATTTACCTTTGACAATGCTGCCTCTTGTGATATTTTTTATGGATAAAACTTCCAATTTTTATCATTCCTATATATCGCTTTTATTCTCAATAAAACTGCTTTTTGGGCTAGACATGCAGGATACTGTTGTAATGGAAATAGTGAGGGCTTACTGTATTGCTTCTGTCTGAACTTGAATTTGATCTTGTTCCCATTTAAATCAGTAACAGAACCCCCCCGGCATCTGTGAGAACTGTGTTGGCTCGCTGTCTATCCTATAGGCTATATCATACCATACTTCAAGACTACTGTCATTGTTTTAAATATTTTTTCCTGATTTGTAATTATGAACAAACTTTTTGCTCCAGTGTAACTGTCTTAATCTCTGCTACCAAGACTTATCAACTGCTGTTATCATGAAACCAAAAATATTTGTAAACATATTGTGAGCAAGGGCTCCTACTTCACAGAGGAAAATGCTTTTTTCAGTGTTATTCATGAGGCATTTTCATGGTAAGAATGAAAATAATTAGCAGAGCATATGGGAATCTGAGCCTGTGTAGACTGCTGGTGATTTTTCCACCAAATCCCTGCTGGTGATTTTCCACGAATACTTGTAATGATTTCAGGAGACACATCTAATAAACATGTGACAAACAGCTACTTTGGCATAAAAATCCCATTAATCTCTGTGCTGTAAACTATGTTGGTTATCACCAATGTCCTGCTGATCTTTACAACTCTGAGAGAAAAGAAAGTGAACGTTGTTGATGTGCAAGACCAATTCCTGCTCAGGGCAGAGGCTGTGTTATGCATGTCTCACTTGTATCTTCAGTGACTCTTTATGTGCATTTCCACTGCCCATGGACATCTGAATATCATAAATGAAGGTAGCATTTTAAGAAGGTTTGGTGCCTGTTGTCAGTGCTACGTGCTTGCCAGGGTGTGCTATGGAGTTGCAATTGTACTACTTCCTCACAACTCACAGCCCAGCTCTATCCACTCTGGCTTTGGCCACAGCTGTCCATAGCCAGCCAGTATTAGAGTTGAACAGAATTCAGGAATCAAATTTCCTGCATAAATGTGTGTGCTTGCACTTAATTAATGATAATCTAGCTTTCTAACAAAGAGGCCCTTTCAGTGTAGGCAAAATTGTCTTCCTGAATTCGTCAAGTGTATGTTGGTCCCACATTTTGCTGGATCCTCTTATGCCTGGGTCTTGATTACCTGCCTGTGTTTTCCCATGGCTCAGCTTCTTCTTCAAACTGGAGTGATGCTAGCATTTTTCTGAGGTGAAAACAGTGAAATCATCAAACTATATTTTTGTCTTTTACCCATTTATAGAACATGTTCAGAGCCTCTTTCCAGGATGAGGAGAGCTTTGCAAGTAGTTGTGACTGGATCATTAGGTTGGTAAAAGAACTAGAGTCTGACTGAGGGTGGAGCCCTGAAAAGCTTTTTTGAAGCGGTCTGGCATACACACTAGGCGGCAAAACTCTTCACAGGCCTGGAGATGCCTAGATGCTAGGTCAGCAGGGTCCCTTCTGCACTTCTCAGGTATGAGAAGTTATGTCATATGTATATAAATATCATAGAATCATAGAGTCATGGAATTGTTAAGGTTGGAAAGGACCTCTGAGATTATCGAGCCCAACCTGTTACCTTAACTGCCCTCCCCATCTGTACAACGAAGGTTGACACCTCGCTAGAGAGTTGGAGATCTGTCGCAATTTAAATTAATTATTTGATGGTCAAACCATTTCTAATTCCTGGTCAGGAGAAAAATTCCTCTTTTAGCTTTGATTGTAAAAACTTAGATGTCACATTTGCCTGACAGAAATAAATAGGAGCCAATTATATGCGTTCTTAAATGGTTTATATATTCCAAGGCATTAGAATGTCTTCAAATATATTAAATAATAATAAGTTTCTGTCATTCT
This sequence comes from Platalea leucorodia, assembly GCF_965183815.1. Lineage (NCBI taxonomy): Eukaryota > Metazoa > Chordata > Aves > Pelecaniformes > Threskiornithidae > Platalea > Platalea leucorodia. The sequence continues at coordinate 106,057,766 of NC_138823.1, forward strand.
CACCCTAGTGTGTGTCCAGAAAAATAAATCTTTTGAAGCATAATTTCTCCAAGCTGCTTCTATGCCTTTTCTAATAAGAAAGTATTCTTCCAAATAATGTTTAGTTTTGATATATCAGAAAGGAAAATGTCTTCAGCGTGATAAAAGATATATCCTATTGTAAAAATAATACAACAGAAAAATGCCACTAATGCTGTAGAACACCGTACTCATTCTAAATTCTAAGTTTATTATTTACTTCCTGCTTCCCCTGTTCCAATTATTTTGCACTTCTTGTCAAGAGAAACAATATGAACTTGTTTAATGAAATTAAGTATACTTTCAACAAAACATCAGTCTAAATGGCTTGACAGAAATCAACAAATACAGTAATACTGACATCAAGAGCCCTGCACTTTATTTTAATTTGTGTTCTTAAATAAAGCAGTGTTGCCTGCACCTTACAGATTTTGTTTTGATTTGGACCAACCTGTGCTTGTTTTTAGTACAGACCTTTGATATTATCCTGCCTAAATCTGGATTTTCAGCCTTTTCTGGACTGAACAATTAGTCCAAAAATACTTGTGTATGTAAAACTGAAATACTGATATTTTAAGTTTTAAAGTAATGAAACCAAGAAATTTACTTAACTGTATGTTGCTGCAGCGAAAAGATGTTAAATGCAATCAGTTACTCGTAGAAACTAGAGTCTTGAAAGAGCATCTCATAGACAGAGACATGTTTTATTAGTAGGAATTACCTTGTGTGGTGGTATGTTTCAGTTTCTCCTATTAAGGTTTACATGATACAATACCTATGGTATTGTTATGTTAAGGTTTGTGTGAGTGAGGTAAAGGCACTGGCTTTTCTTTATATAATCTAAAAACACTTCATTTAGGTGCAGTCAATGACTTACTTAAAAAAATAATGAAATAAACATAATGAAAATGAGCTACTGCTAACTAGAAGACTAAGCACAGGACATGGTGCCAGGACAACTCAATTACATCTCGTCTTTCCCTTGGGATAAACTACTTGGAGAGAACACGGAGAACTTGAGATGAGTTTTAGACCTTGACTTTGTTTGGTTCTTAATCTTGCCAGGCCTTCTGAGCTTATCTTGAGATGCCGAAGAACCCTGCCTCATTTCACAGCCCCCGACCCTGGGTCATGACAACCCAGGGATGTCTTCAGAGTGGGCAGTACTGAGGCATTTATTACTGTGTTGACAAAGCTGTTTCTCAATAACCTGATGGTATTGGAGTGTAAGTTTCCTTCTCCTAGGCCAGGAGTCAATGACATTGCTGGGGAAGAAGCTTACTCAGTTGCTAGAGGTCAGAAGTCTTTTGAGGTATGTGGCAATTACTGTATTTCTGCAGGTAAGGGACGAAGCATGGAAGATTTCCTCATCTTCTGAGAGGAATGAAGACTAGGAAAGCTGCAGCAGAACTGTCTCTCTGCTTCTCTCTTCTCTGCACGTTGGTAAATTGAAGTGAGGAATGGGCAAACTTACTCAATTAGAGCAACAAGACAGTTTATCCTTTTTTTCATGTGTGGTCAGCCTGTCAAACCCTAATACCTACACTTCTGCCTGCCTTGACAGAAGACTGGATGCCAGGTTACATTTGCCTGGCATGTTTTCCTGTCATATCATGAATGTTTTTCAAAATTAAGGAGACAAAACTGAGACTTGATAGAGCTTGTAACCAGATTAACGTAGCCAAATGCCTCTTCCATTATTCCTCCCACCCTGGCCTGAGAGGTGCACTCTGGTCCTCCTCAAACAGCTGCCTCACTTAATAGAGCATTTACAGCGACCTTTCACCATAATTAACAATTATTACTCCTGCAACCAACAGTTCAGAATTGCAAGCTTCTCCCAGACTTGTAATATGTAGACAAGCATTGCTCTTTGCAGTACTTATGAGAAGTATGGAAACAGGCTCAGCCTCATTACTGAATGAGGGCAGCACTCAGAAATTCCAGGGCAAAAGCAGAATCAGGTTATCTTAGTGGGTATTATGGGAGGTAGTATTCACAGCAGCCTTTTCTTTTCCAAACTGAAAAAGAAATTCAAAATTCCAAACTGAAAAAAAAAAATTCTGAAAAAGTAAAAAAGGGGATCTTTAATTTTATGCTGTCATATAAAATAGTTGATTATACTTTTGTCTTTGCTCTCTGGCCTTCATTGCCCTTGCTTCTTTTTTCTGCTTGTTTTTTTTTTTCTTGTGAAAATATTTTCACAATTTATTTAAACACATTCATTTATTAAAAAAAATCACATTTCATTTCCACAGACATAAACACTCTTACATTTTCATCGAGCCCTGTGAATCTACTTGAAATGTGTAAACAGGAAGATCAGATCTCAAGAGAACTCAGGAGCTAAAAAGGTGAAATTCAGATGCAGAGGTTTTCAGGTGAGTGCCACATCTATTAGCCCACTCCCTCTTGAGAAAATGACGGGTCAAAGCAGAAGCCTAGCTCCAGAGCCTCTTAGACTATTTGTGCCAAGATCCGGAGTGAATTTAAAGGGCGGTTCAATCCCCAATGCTTTTCTTTAATGTTCCTTTTTGGGATTTTGACAGTTAGGAGAGGTATTTTCTCTCAGGCAGTTAACAGCAATAGAAGTTTTTGGGAGGTAAATGTCTTCAGCAGTTAAGATCACAAGGTGCTTTGTCATCCTGAGTACCTTAGTGGAGGTTCAACAGACAACTGTGGGGAAATGTGGGATCAAAAATGTAAATTTGCATGTATAAAAGCCTATGGGAAATATCCAAATATATGCAAAACCTGAGAATATTACCTTGTTATATGGTATAGTGATTAAGGAGCTTTAGAATGGATGGCAGGACAAGTCTTTTTGCTATTCAATGTCTGGCTAACTACATTGGGGCATTTATAATACAGAAACTAAATTGATTATACTTTTTTGTTTACCTTTTAAGTAGATCCTGTTTCTAGAGGGAAATTCAATATATCTTAATTAATTTATTTTCATTACAGAAATGCAAGCTATGTATAAATGCTAAATTAGTGGATGGGAGAGGCTAGCGGGGGCTGGCTGGGATTTTGTAAACACAGTTATCACAGAGAAGCAGTGATGTCCAGCCCAATGGAAACAGCCAAGACTGAATCCAAGTTCCTGTAAATTTGTTCTTCTTTCCTTAAAATGTACATTGTGTTTTGCGTCAGAACGACCACCTGCTTGAAAAACAATATGACTGCTTCAATGTGCTGATTGTTTCCACATTTTAACAAATCCATTCTACTGGTATCAATAAAAAGCTACCGTTCATTTGATTAATACTGTCATAAAACTCAATTTATATATAAAATCTAACTGCACATAAATTTATTAAAAGTGTGAGATGTTGCCTATAAGAGATAAAGCATTCCACACTGTTCCCCTATATCCTCTTCAATGAAAGAAACATCAGATTAGGGTTATTACATAGCCCTGAAAAAACAGGACTGTCCAGTCAAAAGATTTTATAGGTGAACTTATTTAATCTCAGGTTTTAGGGTATTTTTGCTGCAGAATCAACAGCTACTGGTTACACTAAGGCAGTTACAGCAGTGTGTAAGTGCCTTAAAATCACAGTCAGCACCTTCCTTGTGCAGAAATGTAGCCAAAGGTCTTTGTGTCAAGCATGTCCTCTACTTTTAAGAGATCAAAGGGATGTCTCGAAAGACTCTAAAAGATAGCAGCTCGTGAGCTGTATAACTGTAGCAATTAATGTTTCACTGCAACTTTTTTTTTGCTTAGTCTTTCCCACAGCAATTGCCTCTCCACCACTAACAAATCATTTTATCAATCAATCTCTGTCTTCATCAAAGATATTTGTCTCTTAGACAAATTATGATTCTTCCTAAGGCCACAGGTCCTTGGCCATGGGGAATTACAAACTGTTAATGAAAGACTTCTGCTCTATTATACCTTTCACTGGGATAATGGTATTTTCCTGTCTTCACTGGCTTCTGGTGCTCTGTTTAAACTGCTGTAGGTCTCACATGTTTACTGAAAACTGACTGTAGCTTCCTGTTCACAAGGCAGCACAGAGTTTTCATTCTGATGGAGTTGGTAGAGGCAGTCAAACATTTTTTCAAAGAGCAGTGTCCCAAAAAGTCCATTCTGTCAAAATTAAAACTTTCCTTTTTGTACCTTGTTTTTAAATTCATTATGTGTATTTTAAGGGAAAATCTTGACCTTGTGTAATGGGCTTCAAGTATTAGTAACCATTTTTGGTTTCCATTCCTACCCAAAGCAAATGCCCTTTTTATCTGCTACATGCTGTTGCCAGAGTGGTTCAGCCTAGAAAGTCAGTTTCATTTCTTTCCATGATCTAATCCTTTCATTCAAAAGACACTAAGTTTGTAACAGCTGCTGAAGTATTTCAGGAAAATAACTATTTCTACTGTGTTTTATTATGTCTGATGCATCCACGCAGCCACCAGAGAATGATTACATTAGCAGGAATAACAGTAATAAAGAGTTATAATCTGTGTTTGGATGGCAATTACATAATTTCTAAACAATTCCAGAAATTTCTTTTAATGTAATTTCTGCAGCATAAGTTGGGGGCAAACTTATAAGACTGGATGGCCATTCTGCGTCTGGTTTCTGTTACCAAGAAGCTGACAGACAGCATTTGCTCAGACCATCTGCAGAGAAAGAGGTTGTTTTTTTTTCTTTTAAGACAGACCGCTTTTGCTTTCAGCATCTGAGGCTTGAAGTAACACAAGGCAAATGTTACATCCAGATAAGTGTGGTAATGATATTGCAAAAATTGTTCTGTGTAGCACTTAGTTGTATACTTGACATGTGAGGGGTACACTCTTGAGAAACTGAGTGTCACATTTTAAATATTTCGTGTGCATTAAGGGGATGATATAAAGCCTGCTGTAATTGGTGTGTGTCTCCCTGACTGTACTAGCATGTATCAGATCCTCAGCCCTTTTTGAGATTTGCTAATAGACCCAGATTCAGTGAAAATATTAGTAATTTGTATGCCTTTTCCCTTGCAACATCCTAACTGTGTTAAAATATTTTCTTAACGGATGCTCAGAGTTCAGGAAGACTACAGAACTCTTTTAAACTATCCTAAATAAGAAAGAAACAAGGGGCGCACCTTACATTACTTGTCAGAGGACAAAGCTGTTGCCACATGCCAGTTCTCGTTGGAAGAATGAGACCTCCAGATGCCAATGTTGACTCCATCTTCCAAAGCTGGGCATGCGCTGGAGCTGATGTTTGGGACTGAAGTACACAAAGAGATTAAAAGATTATTGGTTCTTCCTGCAAGAGACTGTCAAACAATCTAACAACCCCTGAACACACAGAACAAAATCTTCACGCTGGGTAATAAACCACAAATGCACGGATTCTCTTAGATTTGGGGCCAAATTCAGAGAAAGCCACATCCAGTCTGTGGACAGTCACATGGATATGCTAAAAAATTATAGTTATTCTATTAATACATTTATGAAACAGAAATCCTATCCCTCTTTCAGCTGGTTTTCAGGGTCTGAAATAAAGTAAGTACCAGATTTACTTTTGCTAGTTGATTACAAAGATTTTTTTTTCTTTTATTAAGGAGTCTTTCAGGAATACCTGATCTCTTTTTTAATACTGTAATTATATCCCCCCTTACAGATGTAGTAAACATTAGGGCAAAAGACATGAGCTATATGATACCCCTCCGCACTTTGAGACACACTGCAATTACCAACAGCTTTGCATGACAGAGATTGTTTGAGGGATCGTTGAAGCTGTATGCCAGTGACCATCTACACCCACCTACAGCTGTGGTGTCACTTAGACCACAACACTTAAATCCTTTATACAGCCTTCTCCTTGGTATTCAATTTAGTCGTTGTGATAGGAGGTTGGCATTGCTAGTTTTGGAGGCTGAAAGTCTGCTTCTTCCTAGAAATGATGAGAGAAGGCAGCCAGTATTTCCTCCTGCAGAACACGTGATGGTAGAGGCAAACTTTCCCAGCTATCTCAAGTCTTGTAACATAACCTCCATCCAGATGGACTAATTGGTAAATGGCATGTGCTTCAGCCCTTTCCACAGAGAGAATCCACAGGATGTTTACTACTGTCAAGGATGATAAGTTTTGCTGCACTGTATTCCTAAAATAAGTAGTAATATATTCAGATGTTAGAAGCCTTTCTTCAAAGGTTAGCTATTCACAGGCAAAGAAGAGCAAAGAACTACAAATAGGAGGTAGGCAGGAGGAATGCTATCCAGAGATGCAGAAATGTTTTTGTGGTGCTTGGTGTCAGTTCAGTAAAGTAGAGACAAGTAGAACAGGTTTAAGACACATTAGGAAAAAGTATTTTAAATTTTTTGGCAGCAACACCTGTTTCTATTCTGTCTCATAGGAAAAATAGCAACTGGCTACACATGACAGTAGCTAAAACACTCAAAAACACAGAATTACTATTGCAACACACTGTGCCCTGAAGAACACTACGTCCTGTTGCAGACAGAAAGTGTAATTTTTTTTGCAGATCGTCTTCAGACAAGTTTCTGACTTTAAATATTTGATTTGACTGTTGTTACAATAAGGCGGACAAAGCACAGCACCGTCTCCCAGATGGAAATCTCTCTACTAATTTGGTTTAGTACAGGAAATTCTGTGCTTCTTATTAAGAAGAGCAAGCTCCTTTATCACTGTCTTATTTGGGTTATAAGTTTCCTCTTCCCAATCTGCCTTTTCAGAAACATTACTGTTATGGTCTGCTGTCACACCAGCTTGGGCTATAATGATCTCATATCCCAAGCAATGTTAAACCTTCTTTGGGACTGGTTGGATGAATTCCAAGAAAAAATTAAAGTGCCACAGGATTCTGATGCTTTCAATATGTGACCTTTGGCTGATCTTGAATTGTACCAATAACCCAGGCTGGTGGTAACAATATCTTCTTCTAAATCAGAAGTAAAACTCAGATTTTGATCTTAAGAGGTAATGAGGGAGTCCATTACCTAGTTTTGACTTGACTTTTTGGCCTCCGTGTTTTCCAGCACCCCACCAGGGACTCTGCACCCAGCTTACAGCATTTTACCCACAGCCTGCAGTACTGGAGGCTTCATATTTTAGCACATGTGCACACAAATCAGTTTCATAAAACTCGGGTTTTGTGCTGTAAAGCATCAGTCAGCAATGCACTGCTCTGTCATAACCAAATAGGACTGGATGATAGATCATTTGTTCTACTAAATAGACAAACAAAAGGTAAATCTATGCATCATGTTTATTTTGGTGTTACAGAAAAATGATGTTTCATAATCGTAGAATCATAGAATCATTAAGGTTGGAAAAGACCTCTGAGATCATCGAGTCCAACTGTTAACCCAACTGCCTGATCCACCTCTAAACCATGTCCCTAAGCACCACATCCACACGACTTTTGAATACCTCCAGGGACAGTGATTGCACCACTTCCCTGCGCAGTCTGTTCCAATGCCTGACCACTCTCTTCGTGAAGAAATTTCTCCTAATATCTAATCTAAGTCTCCCCTGGCACAACTTGAGCCCATTTCCTCTCGTCCTGTTGCTTGTTACCTGGGAGAAGAGATCAACCCCCACCTCACTACAGCCTCCTTTCAGGTAGGTGTACAGAGCAAGAAGGCCTCCCCTCAGCCATCTCTTCTCCAAACTAAACAACCCCAGTTCCCTCAGCCGCTCCTCATAAGACTTGTGCTCCAGACCCTTCGCCAGCTTCACTGCCCTTCTCTGGACATGCTCCAGCACCTCAATGTCCTTCTTGTAGTGAGGGGCCCAAAACTGAACACAGTACTCGAGGTGCGGCCTCACCAGTGCCAAGTACAGGGGCACTCTCACCTCCCTGGTCCTGCTGGCCACACTATTCCTGATACAAGCCAGGATGCCATTGGCCCTCTTGGCCACCTGAGCACACTGCTGGCTCATGTTCAGCTGGCTGTCAACCAACACAACTGTCTCCTTTGAGGGTGTTCATGTATTAAAAAAAAGGAAAGTGTACCTGCATTGAATTTTCAACTTCAATTTTACTTTCTAAAGAGGTTTGTGGAGATCCTAAAAGCATTCTAAGTCTAGACTAATTGTTACTGTCAATTATATTTACAGATTTTGAAAGTTTAGTGCTTTCTTCATTAAAATACTACTACTACAGAAAAATTTTTCACTATATTTTCAATGTTATCAAATCATTGGTGCTTGTCAGTAAAGAAATAAATTGCTCCTACTTTATTTCCCAGTTATTTCTGAACAAGTAATATAACACATTTGAGGAGTGCTTTGATTTTTTTTGTTTTCAGTCAGCCATAACTTGGCCAAAGCAAATGTAAGTCAATTCCATAAAATATTTCTGGCAGATAATACTATCTTCTTTGTTCAGGATAAAGCATCTGTTACTAATAGCGGGGGGGGGGGGGGGTATTTCCAGTGCATCACCATGGCTTAACATGGTATCAATTTTTTGCATACCCTGACAGTTTACTTCCCCCTCTCCCTCAGCAACTCAAAGGAAGTTGGAAAGTGTGAGGGATTTGTATGTTTTTAAAAGAAATTGTGCCTCTAGTTACCTTTATTTTTGGTAAAACAAAGTTTGGAAGCTTGAAAAAAAACCCACATGAGCAGTTACTTTGCTTTGTACCATGGCTCTGACATTAGGTATTTGTCAAACTGTTGCAACAACTGTTGCAGAACAAGGCACTGCCATTTGATATTTATTTTTCTGAAGGCAATTCGGTCTTACAAATCTCTGAAAGGAAAGAGTATAGAAATTCCCTTCTGCTTTGCAAACAGGCAGTCTAAAGATAAACTTGTCTCGTGATCCACAAAGTTTAAATTAAAAACCAGATGGCTAGAAATTGTCCTCTACCTGGCTGAAGAAACCGTAGAAACCAGGGATGCCTTGCTGAACACCCCTTTGTCTTGCTCGCCCACACAAGAACATCATATCCACTGAACCTCTGACTTTACCAGTGAAATAAATGGGATTATTAATGTTCTGAAAGAGGACTTTTCAATGCAGTAATGTAGAGGAAAAGCAACTCACCCTCCCCAACACTTTGAACCTATTGGTATAGAAAACATTCTGTGTTTGTATTACCTGGTTGCTATTCACTGAAAAAGCTTTTTCTCTTTCTTTTTACATTTATTTTTCCTTTTCTTTTTTATTTTTCTTTTTATTTTTTCTTTTCTTTTCTTTTCTTTTTTTTAATTTCCTCTTTTTCTTTTCATTCTTCTTTTTCTTTGCACATGCAAAAACACATGCACAAAATCAGGGGACAACAGCATTACCAAGATTACAAAATCCAGCCCACCTAAATTAGGCAATGTCAGGCTTAGAAGTACTATACAAAAATGATTTGTGTGTTTGTGCATGTGTACTATGATACAGTAAATAAATATATCACTGAGTTCCACTGTTTACCTTGAGTACCTGCCAGTACATGGACAGAAGTTGCTCGCTCATGGACTAGTAACATACTTTTCTGGCCACTGTCATTATACAGGGCCAAAATCCCTGCCTTATTTTCTGCATATCAGTTCTCCTTCACAGCAGGGTTTGAATTATTTCACCATTTCACTTTTTTTTTAAAAAGCAGACATCAGTACAATTTGTAAATCTTGATTATGATTATGATTATGTATAGTGGTAGCATTTTTTGTGGATATAAAAGCAACTGGAGACATTCATGTTACAACTTTTTATTTTGGGCACCCAGTTAGGAACACTGAAGACCTGATTTTTCAAGGGAATATGTAATAGACATTCATATATTCAAAGCGCAGCTTCCAGAGGATTTAATATAATTGGGGAATTTTTCCACATCTTAAATTCAGAAATCTCTTCCATTAGATATTCAGCCAATAAGTTTTGCAACTAGTGACCACATGAGGTAAGTCTGATTTACACATCTTTGACTCCTTGCAGTTCCTTTTGTAGAGGCCAAGGTAGAATATAGTTTTTCAAAGAATCTATAAAATTATATACTGTTTTTCTCTTCATGCACTCCTCTACATCATTATTTTCATAACTTCGAGATTCCTACAGTCAAATCTTCTTCATTGTATAACTCTGACTTGTGCCCACCATTTTTCCAGCCCTCAATGGACAAAAAAAACCCCTGCTTATCCTAAGACTAGCTTATTATCTATAGATGATAGGGAAATTCTTGATGATATGACAAACTGACACTTTGCAAACTTCTTTTTGTTTTTTCCATAAGAACTATAAAAGGCACATACAAGACTTTTTTTGTTTGCTTGCCTCAAACAGGGCAACTCACAGCTCTATAGAGAAGGTAGTTTTTAACAGGGGAAGAACACATTTTTCCCCTTCTAATTCTCAAAAATTGCAGAAAATTTTCAGGAAAGTTTACTCTGAGGAGATACAAAATATAAAAATTATCATCTCAAAAATTTAAACCGTCGTAAAAATTAAAGCAACTTGTAAATTGCAGTTTGAAGTATAAGCATTCTTGACACTTAAGCCATGGTGTTAAACCCCATCAGCGTAATGAATGTACTATTTACAAAGGAGATGGTGATAGCTGTATCCTGACTAACATGAGATGAAAGAACGCTTTACTGTTAAGAGGTAATTATCTAAGTGTATTAACAAGTGCTTGTTTTGTTTTATAAAAAAAATTGAACTGTGTTCAAGATAAACTGGAAAAGTCTGAGAAGTAGGCTTAGTAATTGTACAACAGCAAGAGGAGTTGAAGGAAGTTGACAAAGCCTGAAACAGAGAATAAAGTTTCTGACCACATATCTTTCAGTTGTGCTGTCAGACTAATTGCTGTGTTTTCATGGATATAACCCATCTTATAAACATGTTAAAAACTGCTAAGCATGTTAAAACATGTTATAAACATGTTAAAAACAAACAGGTTTTTTTCATGAATGGTAGGCAAGGTTATAAATATGCATGATATATGCAAGGGGGAGTTTACTCAAGACCCTCTCTTGCACAGGAGCGCTCTCATATCCCCTGGTCTTTGGTCCTCTGTAAATCCACCATTTGCCCTATCTTTGACTCTCCTTTGCCTCCACTTCAACAGTCTTCTAGGATTGCTAGGGAGGCATTTCCATCCACAGCTGCCTCCTCCAGGACAGCCTTACAGCTGCAACAGTGTGACTACATATACATATGTGTGACTACTTATCTTCAAGAAATAATATTTTAAAGGGCTGCAAGTTGTCCATGTGAAAATACATTAAGTATGTGACAAAGTTGAATATTAGCTGAAACAATAAATTATCCTTATAAGTCTTTCCAACCAGCAGCAACATCTGGTACCTGACAGAGGAGAAAAAATTATCCACTCGTCCATTAGGCAATTTACTCTTTAGGACTCTGCAAGTGTGAAGAGAACTTAATCTGCAGACAAAGTTAAGGAAATATAATCACAGCAAAAGTAAATATTACATAGGTTCTTTGTGCAAATTAGTGCAATCAATTATGGATTTAAAGTAAGGGATGTAGCCTTTTGTAATTATTTTTGGAAACAGATGTATATAAAATCCAGATCTGCCAGTGATTATCTTATGAGAGTAATCTCTCTGTATGCGGTATGCAATATGGACAAAAGATATTTCTGTGCCAGTGACAAGCAAAGATTTTTTTTTTTTTAATTAAACAACACACCCTAATATCATGTCTGTGCTTGAAATGACTGTAGTAATTAATATTAAATTTAAAACTTAGTTACTGCAAATACAAGCTTTTGTAATCATGATCCAGGATGCAAACAACCATAAGACAAATCAGAATAAGCCTTTAACTTTCTTTTTTACATAGCCTGTCCCAATTCCTGCACGGGGATGTGTCAGCACTAGTTACCTACAGCTACAAGTGCCTCTTTCCTGAAAATAAAATGAGAGAAGGGTTCCCCACTGGGTAACTCAGCACATCATTCTGTGTTCCTCTTGGAGTAAAGAGTAGTCAGATAATAAAATGGGAACAGGCAAAAAGAATGGATTTTTTTAATGAAGTTACAGACTGGATTCTTCTTTAAATCATGAGTTTAATTTTTATTGCTTAAGGTGACATAGGAAGCTCCCTGTAACACAACACATGAATTAAAATGTAAGTTGTATCGGACAAACCTCTTCCCCTTTTCAAAATATTTGCAATAACGCATTCACAGATATTTTCACACCTTGAGTAGGTGCAGCTGTTCATCTTGATTGTTTTCCTGCAACACATGAAAAGAGTGGTGACTGCAAAACCCAACCCACCACCCCTTATTGCCGAATTTAATATTCTAGGCTGTTCTCCTTGCTCTTTTGTTCTTTCAGCAGCATGCAGGACTGAGGCTAATAGCAACGTCTCAGCTTCTCAGATGGCAACAAGCTCCTTCTACTGCTGTCTGGTTTCCACATCTGGTGAACAAATCCCAAGAGCACTGTAGTCCTGGCAGTGCTGTAATTTTACATGACCTTTCATGCCATGATGTCATAATTATTTAAGCTATTGCTTGCCTGTTATAATCCTGAAGGTTGTTGCCTGTGTTCCTGCCCTGATACTTAAATCCACCTTTTTAGGGCTGCAAGGAAAACTGTCATTTAAACAGTGATGCTTGTGGCCAAAAAGTTAGATTTGCCTTGTATTTGGAAATGGCCAGTGTGCACAGGGGCATGTGCATGTAACTGAGACATTCTGAGATGCTGATGCACCGCCTGGAATGCCCAGAGGGCTTACTTGGAAAGCACTTGTCTCAAAAGGGAGAAATTGAGAAATATGTTAGATCACAATGCACCAAAAGTTCGTTTTCTTGTGAAGTATTCGCCTGTAAAAGCACTGAGTAACTGACAGCTTCAACTACTTCAAGCACAGTTTGAAAGCATGGCTGGACTAAATTAATCTGTTATTTTCTCTAGAGATGGTGCCTTACAATGAGATATATTTACAAGAGACAGTAGTAAAAGTAAGTATTTCTTTCTCTTCAGTGCTTGTTTGGTAAGGATATCCATACAGGATAGAGAAAAATACTGTCTACTTAGAAATTTCCCATTTGCTTATTTCTTGATATAACACTTGGGAGTTCCAGTTGTGACATTAGAAAACATGCTTGGTAGCTGTAAGGGTGACAAAACATTGAAACAGATTATCTAGAGCAGATGTTAAGCTTTCATTAGTTAAGGATTTCAAGAACTGCTTGGGTAATAATCTCTCCAAAATGACATCGGTGTAGTGATGTGTCATGAGGGTTGGGAGCTGCTGTGCAGGACTCTCTGGGAAACAAAGGGACACTGAAGTAAAATAAAAACAGACCAACGGAAGAGGAAAGGCTATGTTATGCTTAAGTCAGTGATGTTGTTCAGTTTGGCAAACAGTATGGGTGATTTTTTTTTTTTTTAATAAGACTTTATTACATTGTTTCATTTGTGCTCAGGTATTATTGTTTTTCACCCAGTGTCCCTGATCGAAAGAGCGTGGAATTGAGGAGAGTAAGTGAAAACTGACTATTGCAGGAATAATGATTCCTGAGTAATTTTTCCAAACTATATGCCTTATATTTCTTTATTTCATTATAACATCCCAAATAGCATCTGTGCATGCTTGCCCTTGAGCAAGTGCACATACTGTGACAGAGCCACGATCACCCTAGCGTGTGCAGTCATGGTCATCTGGAGCTCTTGTCAGGGAACTAAAAGCAAGTTTTTCTCTCAAGCCTGGTGTGTAGACAACAGCCATGGGATGAACTGGCAAAAAGAATGAGTCGCCTTCTGGGAGACCTTCTGATCCTCCCCAGATGAGAAACAGTCAAGCTTGGTGAGAAAAACCCACAAAGCAACCCATGCTTCAGAACCTAAGACTGGACTAGTCAGGAAAAGATTTGGGTCAATATCTTCTCCTGCAAACAACGATCCAGGTGGCTGGTAGGAAGTCAGGTGGAATGTCTCCTGTCTCTGTTACCTCTGTAATGCCGGAGCAGGTAGGAAGACTCACCACATAGTAATTCAGCAATTCTGTTTGGCAACAACTCTAGTTGGCAACAGCTTCTGTCTGTGCCTTGTACATGACGTTATCTGAAATGACACAACTAAAATAGTCATATTTTGCAACTTCCATCCTGGTCACAATATGAGCCAACAATCAAAAGGTGAAAGGCTGTGTAAAAAAGCATTTTCAAATTCCCTGGAGCGCAGAAGAGAGATACTAAAGCTGGTAAACTACCCTGAAAGGAAGTTTGATAATACTGCTTTTACAGATGCATTAGTTTCAGTATTCTTTATGCTCTGGGGTGAAGCAGATAGATAGTTTTCCAAGACAAGCAATCATGGAAAATCATACCAGAGAGAGAGAGAGCAAGGAAAAGCTAGCACAAAATCCATACACTGACAGGAAGTAGTGAAACTATGTTTCATTTTACATTCTTGTCTTTATTCAGAGATAACAGTAGAGAAACAATACTTCTCTCCCAGTTTCCAAACCATTTGATCCTGGGCTTCCTTTCCTATCCTGCATGGAGGTTAAACTGCTCTGGCAGATTCATCACTGAGCTCAATGCACACCGAGGCTTTCCGAGGAGTATTGGTCCTCAGCTCTTCATCTTGCTCTAAAGTTGCAGGCAATGTTTGAACCCACAGCTTTTCCTGGAAGCTTTTGGTTGTCAGTGGGGGGAGGTAAGGTGGAAATCTCAAGCTATTGGTGAAGTGTTTTCAAATCTTTAAGCAGCACTGCACCTGGTTATAAGACTGATGGAGTTGGTCTTCTAAAACATGGACAGAGCAAACCTGAGGATCCTCCCCACCTTGGTCAGAGCTGACATATTTTGCAGTCTCTCAGTAAATCACTTTCTTTCCTTTCACCATGCATCTGCTCAGAACAAGAGACTGCTGGGGAAAGAAGGTTTTTGCCATTACCTGATGATCACTCTATGCTTCAAAGCACAGAAGCTGACATGGCTTATAATTGTTTTCCCTTTTAACTCTAACTAATTTAAGGGCAAACATTGTTTTCATTCCCCCTTGATAAGCCATTTGCTTCAATAGAGCCGTTTGCACTCTTTACTTTCCCATGTTGCCTTTCGTACCTAAGAGCAAACAGGTCTGACATCAGCAGAGTGGTTTGGATAGAAAATCAAAACAAGGGGTCTTCAGGCATGCTCACTCAGGTACAAGCATTCCTATTACTGTGCTGCAAAGCCCCCGTTTGACATAATCTGACATCACCACTGTGCTGTGGGATGTGGCAGGCCTAGAGGGCAGCATCAAAGACTGAGGCAGCCAAACTGAAACAGAGCAAGTGTTTTTATGTGAATACCCGTGGAGGTAAAATTAATAGGCATACAGAATATATAACAGAACAGTTTTCCCTGAAAAGCTTCAGGGGTTAATACAAGCACTGCTGGCTTGGCAGTGGATTGTCCCTGGAATAACATCCTTCCCTTTTCACTGAGTGTTTGCTCTAAAAACCCAAACCTTGCTGTTTGCTCTGTGCCTCCAGAAAGGCTTTGCAAATTGCAGTGTTGAGTGGAAGTGACAAAGCAGGATGTTTTCTTTGTGAGAAGGTACCCTGAGTACACAACCCATCATCACTATTCAACTTTAAAAACAGGGGTGACATGGTGGGAGAGTGCCAGGGAAAGGTCTGGATGTTGTCATCATCAGCTGTCTTGGCTCAGCAGCAACAGGAGAAGAGATGGACAGACGTGACCTTGGGCAGATACCCCGGGTGACTGGTGCGGCAGTGAGGGGACAGGGTTCTCCAGAGCTCTGAGGAGGCTCTAAAGGCAAGTGCAAAGAACAAGTCAATTCCTACTCAGAAACTTTCTCTCCCTTTAAAATAAAGTATTATGTAATATACAGTAACTTTGTTTTATTTTATTGTATCCTGCACTTTTCTGCCTTGCGACTTCATTCCAGTCAATATTACTGACATTGCTGAATTAACTCCAGGTCAAGAAGTAAAACCAGGTGTGATTCTGGACCCACAGGTTTAAAAAAGCAGGCTCTGCTTTGAAGCAGCTCTACAGAGTAATCCCATTTTCTTCCACTGCCAGCTACATGGCATATCCACAGTTAGCAGCAAAAACGTTACATGTCTTTTCACCTCTCAGTAGCACAGAACCACAATGGTTGTTGCAGAGTTTGCTGGAGCCTCTTCCATGGCACTCACCAATGATGAAGCTATTGCATTTCATTCACAAGGTCAAAGCCTTACCTCATTTAGATGTGAGCAATTCTATTGAGAAAAATATAAATAAGGGAAATGCTGATCCTGCAGAACTTTTATTCCAGAAGGATTGCACAGCCTTGCTTAAGGGGGATAACAGGGCTGACAGCTAAAACAGGTCCTTTTTTTGAGGTTTGAGTATGTGTGCTAAGGAATCATGAGAAAAAAAGAGTGTGGAATGTCAACCTGCTGGGCAAAATGCAAAGCTGGGCTCCTAAATTGCCTTAAAACAGTGAAGTATACACAACATGAAGCCTGTTCCACCTATTCCTTTGAAATGTCACAGCATCACAACAAAACATAACATAAAGGTTGATTTTTATGAGACAGATTCAGAATGCAAATTCACTACTCCTTTTTTTTCATCAGTATCACTGTATGCATTTATCTATTGTAAATCCCGCAGTAGACAGTGGAATCCATGCCTGGGTGGTGCAAATGCTAAATCATTTAACCACCTTCCTTTGCTTTCCACATCCTTGATTATTACATAGGATCTGTGAGGCATAATATTTGGAAGCGCTAGGCCTTGAGTTAATAGGTATTCTTGTTTTGTTTGATCCTTTCCATTAACAGATGGAAATGAACATTAATAGAAAATGGTGGCTTGTCTAAAGTACATCAGTTTGGAGTTATTCACATAATTTACAGTATCTGGAATTTAGGATCGGATGATCTCAGTAGATGCATATTGATACATTTAGTAGTTTGGCAGATCACTCTGGGGAAAAGAGACAGAAACATAGCTATTTATCTCCCTGTTGAGAAGACGAAAGACAAAAATCTGCAAAACAAAGACTCAAATTTGAATTCCAGGTCACATACTAACTGCTATGGAAGAGCAAAATTAGTCACCTCTCCAGCATTAATCTAAGAGGTATCATGGGACTGGCATGCCAGAAAACTTATGTTATTGAGAAATCTGAATATAGTTTAAGTTTAACTCAATTTTAAAAACATAAATGTCAGCCCTCTCTCTCAAGGAGGAGGATTATAAAGATATCCTTAAATGAATGTCTTCTTGCATTTGCACTGGAAAAAAATAACAAGGAATGTGATTAACCTCTTAGAACCTCCACATTCTGAACCTTTAAAGATACCCCAGTAGTTCAGCTGTCTCCACAGGTGTTTGCTTCTTACTTTTTTTCCATTTCCTGAAATGTTTTTTTCCCATGGAGATGGACTGGGGGCACAGCAGACAAAATCTATCCATCTTCCCCCTCACTCCAGATGAGGGCAGAGAATTCGCTGAGCCAAAGTAACTTGAGAAGCTGTCAGGGCTGCTCATAGCAGACGGCAGCAGGAGGAAAAAAAGGCTCTGCTTCTGGGGTCTGTTAATTATTAAACTGCTTGCTAACAGGCTCAGCGCCTTCACTGGCTGTTGCTATGAGCCGCTTGCACAAGCTGTGTAGGTTAGTCTCTCCGGGAAGTATGTAGAAAATCAATAAGCTTGCATACAAAATGACCACCTAAGTGTAGAATAATAGTTAATTGGCCTAGCTTCTGTCACATTTCACAGAAAATAGGGAGTGACACACTTTTAATGTCAAGGTCCCTATGCTTTGCTGAACTTGTCACATCTGATGAACTGAAGGCATCCAGGGAGCCTGGCGGTTTCATCTGTTTCAACACAGGGTCTGTCTTAGTTTACTGTTTTCAGAAGTTGTAAGAAGGGGGAAAAAAAAGGCAGATGACCCTAAGGCAAAGAACTTAAGATTTTGAAGTCCAAACTCTGAAACCTTACTTTTCCTCTTTTCACAAGCTACACATTTAACCAGGTATTATTATCATTAAAATTAAACTAGTACAAATACAATGGGAATGTATATTAACATGCAAAAGTTTATTTGTATTATGAAAGCGACGTAAGAGTCCAGCTATGGACTTGGACCCCCTGAAATACATGTGTAGCTGCTGGAGCTTCCCTCCAGTTAGTAACACAGCTGAGAATAATATTTTGTTCTATGAAAGACCTGCTGTGAGAGTTGTTTCTGAAGTGTCATGAAGATGACATTTCATCTACTGGTAACTATTTGCTTCCAGGTGAGGACACTGCTGCAGATTACCGCAAGAAAAAGGGGGCAAAACCAGCCTTGTAATGACTCTGCTGCAAGAGCTACTTTGTTTTTCTGTTAATGAAAAATATTTTTTTTCACCATAATTGAATCAACCTGTTCAAAAAATAACAAAAATTGCTTACAACAATCTGCATCTCATTCTGAGAGTGAGCTATTCCTGCAAACCAGTCTGGGTTATAACACTGTCAAGAGAAATTATTTTTCTACCTGTAAACCCGTTACCTAGTCTCTTTATGGAGTATTTAATATTTTTATGCTGTAATTACTCTCTTCCAAATTTATAAATAGCTAGCAATTAACACAAGCTATATGCTTGGAAGATGCCTAGTACATCAATAGGACTCACAAGCTTGAAATCAAGTACATGTGTAAGTATTTCACAGGCTGAGCATATCAGATCAATTTTTTTTTTGCAGTATGTCAGGACACTTGAAATAACCTATTTTATTTTGCAGCAGCTTTTCTTTGAAACATGTTTGACATCAACAGGCAAAGGGAAAAGAGAAATACTAGGGCAGAGCTGTAGTCATTACTTCTTTGAGAGTCAGCATGGATCAGCGGCTCCCTGAAGGAAAGACCAGCTCTGATGTGTTTATACTGCGCCTTAAACAAAGGAGCTGTGCTCTCTGGCGGAGGCCCCAAAGAGCCACTTTAATACAGCCAGTAGTAAGTTACCATGGCGAGGTATTAGACTACACCATGGGATTTTCCATTCTAAAGATAATAAATATTTCAAATGGTGTGGAGTTTTAACTGAGTGGAACACTGCCACACAGCTGATTTACTGGAGAAGAGTAGTGTATTAGGATAAATGGTGTGGGAATGCAAGTTTTAGAGCCAAGTTGCTTTTGGGTGCTGTGTGGAGCAAAACAGTGCTGGTATTAGTGTGCCACAGACACATCTGTGTAACTCTGGCTGTTTTCCAAACAGCTCATTGCTAAAGAATCATACTGCATACATGTATTTATTTTTAGAGGTGAATATTTTTCTACTTTTTTCTACCGTTTTCTCTCCACAGTTTTCTTTTGTTTCTCAGGTTGTTTGATTACTTTCAGGTCATACTGCCATGGTAATTTAATGCAGAAATGTCTGTTATGCCCTCTGCACATTGCATTGCATTTCATGTAACACTTCCTTTTGACACCATGTCAAAATGACCTTTACTTCTCCAACATGGGGACTGAAGTGAAAGGCAGGTTTTAAAGCTATACATTGAGATTATCTGGTAATGAAACTTGTGGTGTTTTTCTCTGTGTTACTGTATTCCTCCCACCACTCCCAAGCCTGATCTACATTACAAAATTTGCAGCTGGGGAGTATCCATACATAGAATCATAGAAGGAAAACACATTTTTAAAAAAACTGATTTCTAAGCTGAATAAGCTGAATGTCATTTTTGCTTTGTTGCATAACGTGAGCAACATCTTTCCGTCAGACCAAACATATCCTTTCAGAGTGCCAAGATCTGTTGTAGCACCATCTTTCTACTGAAACAGGGCCTTACGTGGGCCTTACATGAATACACGGCTAAAAGAAGACCGATTTCCCTGGCATTTATCATAGAATCATAGAACGCTTTGGGATGGAAGGGACCTTTAAAGGTCATCTAGTCCATGCCCCCTGCAATTGGCAGGGACATCTACAACTCGACCAGGTTGCTCAGAGTCCCATCCAGCCTGGCCTTGAACGTTTCCAAGGATGGGGCATCTACCACCTCTCTGGGCAAACCATTCCAGTGCTTCACTACGCTCATTGTAAATAATTTCTTCCTTATACCAAGTCTGAATCTACCCTCTTTTAGTTTAAAACCATTACCCCTTGTCCTATTGCTATTGGCCCTGCTAAAAAGTCTGTCCCCATCTTTCTTATAACCCCCCATTAAGTACTGAAAGGCCGCAATAAGGTCTCCCCGCAGCCTTCTCTTCTCCAGGCTGAACAACCCCAGCTCTCTCAGCCTTTCCTCACAGCAGAGGTGTTCCATCCCTCTGATCATTTTTGTGGCCCTCCTCTGGACATGCTCCAAGAGGTCCATGACCTTCCTGTACTGAGGACCTCAGAGCTGGACACAGTACTCCAGGTGGGGTCTCACCAGAGCAGAGTAGAGGGGCAGAATCCCCTCCCTCGACCTGCTGGCCACGCTTCTTTTGATGCAGCCCAGGATGCGGTTGGCTTTCTGGGCTGTGAGAGCACATTGCTGGCTCATGTCCAGCTTTTCGTCTATCAGTATCCCCAAGTCCTTCTTGGCAGGCCTGCACTCAATCCCTTCATCCCCCAACCTGTACTGATACCGGGGATTGCCCTGACCCAGGTGCAGGACCTTGCACTTGGCCTTGTTGAACCTCATGAGGTTCACACAGGCCCACTTCTCAAGCTTGTCCAGGTCCCTCTGGATGACATCCCGTCCCTCAGGCATGTCATCTGCACCACTCAGCTTGGTGTCTGTCTGTGTCTACATGGCAGTGTGAACTAGCCAAAAGGGTGTTTCTGCCTTTGAAATAACACCACCTTACTGCCCAAGGCATTCTTGCTCCTGCTGCGTGCAATGTTCGTGCCTGCTTGCAGCATGCCTGTCTGAGCAATCCTGCACTCTGTCTCACAACACTGATCACTCTTGAAACAGTTTGAAAACTTACTTAATGACACTATCTGACAACGTGCCTGTGTTTTCTCCCCCCTTTAAAATCTCCCTTTTCTTTCTAATCTGTTTGTGAACAGAAACGTCTGGTTTCACATTAAAAGGGACAATTGCTTAATATTTTTCTCCTGCCCATAGAGATACTCCTGGACATTTGGGTGGCTGTGGGAAGAGACCAGTGATCTGATAGCCAAGTTATGGGGCTAGCAGTGAAAAAGGGAAGCAGAATAAGGGTTAGTAAGCAGCCGTTGCCAAAACAAGAGGTCTGCAGCAGGCTGACCGTGGGGCAAGTCTCTAAAGCAGGAGATGTGAAGCTGTCCCCAAGACATATTCTCTTTATGACAGGCTGCATAGCAGACATGCATTTCAGACATGACGGGAAATGCATCTTTTCCTTGCTCTTTTCCATGGATATCTCATGAGCACTCAATTAAGTACTCTGTCTATGATGTGAAGCGTGATGCTATGGAAATGCAGTTGGTATTTCAAAGAGCAAGTTGGGTTCACAGGAATCAAGATGACAGAAGTAGGGAAGGGAATGTAGGGGAAACTCAATTAATTTCAACTATGCATTTCCTGATGCATGTGTGTGTAATTCATGTCAGCATCCCAACCCTTCCCCCTTTATCTGAAAGTGCTGCCTTTACCTGTAGTCACAGACCAAAAGAATAGGGGATTCTAAAGTAGGGATTTTTATCTTACAAAAATATATTAGCAATGAAATAAAGTAATATTAGGGCTATGTGGTAGAACTGGATATGCTACAAAGCAGCAGCATCCCAGAAAGCTGTTACATTGCTAAGACAGAGCAAGAAAAGTACCTTTACACTGTACTCTGCCTATTACAGGAGCATAATTCATGTAGGTAGATGAACTCCTGTGTGTAATAGTGATTGCCTTGCTTCCTCTCTTTTTTTCCCTTATAAGGAGAAAAATGTAAATGTGTTAAAGACCCTGTCCCATTCACAAATGAATTCTCTCAGACAGCACTGGGGTGCTCCTCATGCTAGACCCGGGCCAAGCCAACCCAGGCCCATTTTACCTTTTCTGGTGAAGACAAGGAAAGCTCTTATCACACACAGATATGGAACAATCTTTGAGTATTTGGCTCCAGGAATGCAACCAGTAAAATATTTTCTTAAATCACAGCAAATTATTTTTATTCCTCCTCAAGTATTGGTACAGTGCTAAAATATATTTTCTGTGTTTGAAAAAAAATTTTGGCTAAGTAGCAACATTTTTACAATATGCTTTTTCATAGATTTAGCATACTTACAGTATTCATACTGACCCACAATGGATGGTTGCGTATAACTCCTTATTTTAATTCCATAATTTTGTAAGTTAAAACATTAGTGCAAAATTCAGCTTGCCAAACTCTTTCCTGGCAGAAATGCAGATAGTTTAAATACAATCATTCATCACAGTATAATGATTATAGAGAAAATATTATAGCTATAGCCCAGTGAGAGTTATATAACCGTTTGCTTTACAGAGATCTGTTTAAATGATGAGCAAGTTTTCAGTCAGCCAAAAGCATCCTGCATCTATTTAAATGGCAGCTGTATCTTTTGTAGAAGCTGCCTCACTTTTTTTTGTGAGCCCAGGCAGACATGTGTGGGCAGGGGGCCCAGAATCATTGAGGCCCTCTCCTCATCCCTAGTGAGGACCTCTGCAGGCAGCCTCTCCAGAAACCTAGGGTGCATCATAAGAGATTTATGTTTTTTCTCTAGCCAGCCAATGCTCTTGTCCTCCGAAGTTCCCTGCAATTCATCAAGAGTTGCATACCACAGAACAATCATCTGTTCTGTTTATGCATCAGAGGAGTCCAAACTGGGATACTTCAAATCCCTCTCACTGGGTCACTGCTCAGCTAAACACAATCTTGCTCAACAGGCTGTGCTTACCCTTGTACCCATTGCCTTATTGTGACTTTGCCCAGTCCTAAATGTCTTCTCTTGTGTTCTTGGGACTCCTGGCTTCCAAAAGATGGCTGGAAATTCCCTTTTTCACTATCAAAGAAACACTTTCCAGTGACTTTGTGTTGAAGGGCTGGAGTTAGTACACTTGCAGTCAGGCTCCTTCTATCTCCTGTGCCCTTCTCGGGTTCCCCACACAGTTCCTGGCTTCGACACACACCAGTAAACACCTAGGGCAATTTGGAATGTTTAAGCATTTGCTGTCCTGCTCCTTCAAGTGTCCAGGGGCAGTGCTTTCCTGTTTGAGGTCCATGGCACTACACACTAGAGTCTGTGAGGCCAGCAGTATGCTCCTTGCAGCACAAGGACATGGTGAGGGCATGTGAATGATTCCTCTACTGAACGGTGCTCTACAACATCAAAAAACCTCTTCAAAGTGAATCACCATCCTGGGTCATCTGCACTACACCATTGCTTGTTGTAGTAGTAGTAGACATTTTAATTCCATGAGTGAGTGGAAACCCACCACTTACCTGCAAAGCAAAATAGGCAAGAGAAAGTGTGTGAGTCAGGAAACAATAGCACAGCTTGCAAATTCCTTATGTAGACATAGGCCTAGAGTCCTTGGGAGCGATGTCTTTTTCATTATGTTTCAACATTAAAACCCCACTGAGAGGAACCAGATAATTCATCAAAAGCCTAGATAACTGAACAAAGAACATCTTCCAGATCTAACTGTGCCAGTGAAGGATGTTATACTCAAGAGCAATCTGTCGTTGCTTTCTGCCAGAACTACTGGCAAAGCTGTTAGAGTGAGAGTGCCAACCCCTACTTACTCACCAAGATCGTACATGCTAGGATTTACTATTATTTCAGCTGTTCCAGCTAATGCAGGTTTGTTTGTTATTTTTTTTCTTTTTTTAATAAACTGACCAATCAAAGTAGTGGTATCCTTTGGTAGATATGTGATATCAGCTGTGACACTGAGCAGGGAGCTATAGTTTTTTCCACCAGTAAGAGCAGTGTGCAGGGATTGTGCTTATTGACAACCTGGGTTAATGGATGATGCACAAAGAAGCAAAGAGGATTTGGATAAAGAGGTGTCCTGTCCACAGCTGAAGAGGTAGGTTGGAGCAGAGCAGCAACTGAATTTGTGCTGTGCTTATGCTACAGCCTGGGAGCACCAACAGCATCCAGGAGCGCTGTGTCCCCAGTGCAGCAGGGAGGGCAAGCCTCTGCACACATGCCATCCTAAATGAACAGCTGTTGGGCTTCTTGCCTTCAGAGAAAGGAGGCACAGGAAAGAATTAAGAACAATGTCTGCTTTTCTCTTCACCTATAATTAAGGTTAAACTATAGAACTACTACTTACTGTAGGGTTTTTATTAAAATTTTCTTTTTAGCTCAGTACTTTTAACAGGGAATGGCAAAAATAGTGTCAGTAATATTTAATCCAGTACCAAGACTATTTTAAATCAGTTAATGTATTTTAGCGCACAAAGCCTGCATAAATTTTATCATGAAATCAAGTAATGTCATAGCAGTACAGCTACGCACATTCTTGAGTATTTTCATGATGACAGCCTAACAATCCATTGCATATAGACAATCACAATATTTGAACAGAAAAGATCTAATACAGAATTCGGCCACTTTCCAGGAGGCGGAGGGGAAAGTATACCAGCCATTTCTGTATTAGTTTCTACTGCTCTGGATTTGGTTACAGTACATAAATATTACTATACCTCTATTATTCTGATGTGCTGATTATTGTCTTAATATTATCAATTGGTATACTAATTATTAGTATACTAATAATGCTAATAAGTATGTTAATTGACTGATTCTGCATTTAGAGGTAGAATGACACAGTCATACTTTGTCCAAAAGGTGGAGCCCATGACACTCTAAGGTCCCAGCTTTGTCGCAAATCGTGGTTTAAAAACCAAGTCCCTAGGCAGCCAGGGGACTCTGACTCCCTGGGCACCACCGCTGCCTGGTAGGAAAGATGCAGCTTCATTACACTGACTTGTTTCCCGCTTGTCTAACAAATGGTGGGAGATCTGCTTTAAAGTATGTGGTCTGTCTCTTTAGCAGGCTAAATCAGATCTGATCCTTGATATATACTTTCAAAGTGTACAAAAGCATGTAACTAAATATGTGTAGACAGTCTGAATCTATAGTGGAAAATAAGGTGAAGTAAAATGCATGCAGTTTGAAGTTAATTATATATGTTTGTGTGTTGTATATGTTAACTGCAAGTCATACTAATCTTTATTTCCTCTTGTATTCTACATCTTACTTGAGTCATCTTCACTCACCTGTAGGGAAAAACATCTTCTGAGCAGTTAACTAATGATGGCACAATCTTAAAATAAACTCTGGGCTAATGTAGAGTTGAACATAGGATGAAAGAGAGATTAAGACTTTGGCATGTTAGTCCTTTAACTAAATGACTTTTGCCTGAAAAATTCTTCCTGTTTGGATTTTAAAGACACATCCTCTGATATGATAAAGCTCTGGATCTCCTAAATATCCCTCATCTCTCTCCCTGTCATGTTCTTCAGGCTGAGACCCAGCATGAGCATGTTATTGCAAAGATCAAGCTGGAGGGAGGCCACAGGAGATGGGTGCCAGCCATGGGAGATGGCTGACCCCACACCAATGCCAGCAATGCATTTCAGTATTTCCAGGGACTATAAGAAGCTTTGAAAAACAGCTGTTAGAAAGGAAAGGAGAATAGGATGGGTGCAATCCTGAAAGCCAGGTAGCAAAGGAGTTCCAATTGTGGTGGATATTAGTAGGAGCAGACTAAAAACAGAACCAAAGAGTAGTTCGTTATGCATAAGACTATAGACAAAATGTATCAGTGCTATCGATGTGACAAGTATAGGGAGGTGTATCATATGTATGTATGTCCTTCCACACTCCTCAATTCATTCCAATACACCTAGGGAAGATATTTCATTTATATTTGTTTTGCTACCTACATCTATTTATATATCTTGATTTTTAAAAGTGGTAGAGGTGTCACTTGAAATCCCTCTGTCTCCGTCTCTCCATTAAAGGTGGGCAGTGCAGATTAAATACCCTATCCTTACTTAACTTTGGCTCTTAGACAGCAGTTCCTGCCTGGAAGCTCTCCTTTCAATAAGTAAAAGTACATCTTTGAATATCATGCAGATTACTCAATCAACAGAAAGTGAGAAGTGCAGTGGGGATGCTAGTCCTAAAGAAAGCAGCCTTGTGGGGTACAGGCAGCCAGTGTACCCTAGTGATTATGTTTAAATGAGGCAGCTTGATAGCCTCAATGAAGGAAGTAATGAATTTCCCAAGTAGATGTCAGGACGGCATCTTACAGTATTTCAAACTCAAAAATGCCTTGCATCCACACAGGAAAGTTTCCAACTCACTGCAAGCTTAAACCCCAGGAGTCCTGGACTCATGTGCAACATCTAAATCCACATGGACACAAAGAGTATGCAGATCTCCAAGCTTGAGCAGGGTTGACTGGCTCTGTAGATTTCTGCCAGATGTGTAAAGTGCTCTCTAATATGTCTGCCTCATTAGTGACCCCCATGAAGACTCTCTGAAATTACTGCATTAATAATAATAATACAGTAAAAGGAGTATGCACTTTATATAAATAAGCAAGCAAAAAACCTCAGAATTAATACTGGAAGTTGTAAGAAAACTGATAGTGTAGGATTGCTGCAGAGAATCTTTCCTGGTTTGGGCATTTTTGCACCAGCTAAACTTAATATGAGACTATGCATATTAGCTATGTACACAATTGTTGCTAGTGCTAGAAATGACAGCTTATATGGACAGACTTTTCATGTAGCTCTATAGGGTTATGTAAACTTAGCAGTCATGAAAGGGTTGTCAAGCACTGGAAAAGGCTTCCCAGGGAAGTGGTTCAATCTCCATCCCTGCAGGTATGTAAATGACAAGTAGATGTTGCGCTTAGGGACATGGTTTAGGGGTGGACTTGGTAGTGTTAGGTTAATGGTTGGACTCGATGATCTTAAGGGTCTTTTTCAACCTAAATGATTCTATAAGTCTATGAAATTGAAATAAGAATCACAGAAACAATATGGCATCTCTATGCGGATGCATATAGACAGCTGAAACAACCTGAATTTCAGTGAGAAATTGTGGACATAGGCAAGTTTGGAAAGGTAGAAAATTGCTAGGACATTGTTGTGAGTCTGCAGCAAGAAACCTTGTCTATTCTCTAGATGCAAAGGGGTTTTTTTTG
This sequence comes from Platalea leucorodia, assembly GCF_965183815.1. Lineage (NCBI taxonomy): Eukaryota > Metazoa > Chordata > Aves > Pelecaniformes > Threskiornithidae > Platalea > Platalea leucorodia. Next base: position 106,084,824 of record NC_138823.1, read on the forward strand.
GCCACAGGGAGCAGCACATCTTCTTACAAATGCAGAGCTTTTCCATGTCCCTACTTCACACAAAATAAGCAAGCAATTGTCTGAAAGACCATTTATGCCAAACGGTTTGTGAAAAGGAGTGTGTTCAATATTTAATGCAAAAAATATACATACTAAAATAACTAATTATATAATACATAAGCAATTTAATAACAATTAAATTAAAATGATTACATAAAATTAAAGGCTGAGTTGCACTTTGAAGACAAATTTGGAAAACAGGAATCCATACATATTAGAGATACTTGAAATTCACATCTATTATGGGTGTTCAAAATCTGACTGCCAGTTTCCTTTGAATGTATGAAGCTGAACAGAAAGAATTAACTCCAACACATTTTCATTTTGGAGTATAAGTATTTGATTCTGAACCTGTCTCAACTGTAAGGGGTTACTAGGCACTTAAACTTGCACAGAAAAATGAGGTAAAAAATACCTCTGTGCTTTTGAAGACTTACCAAACTATCCCCTTTCTGTTTTGACTACTTCTCGTGTTTCTGTTCCAGCTTGTAGTCTGTCTTGTGATTCCATGTCTGGCTACAAATGAATTAAGCCTGTCAATATCCTTTTGACCTCTTATTAATCGAGAGGTTCACCTTCCACAGCTATTTCTTTCCCCTACTGCCTTTCCTGCTGATCTTCAGACTCCCATGGGGACATCTCCCAGCATGTCTGAGCATCACCAAGAGGGGAGCAGCTCCATAACTAGCTGCTCCTCCCAAGGTAGCAATCCCTAAGCCAGCAGCAAATGGCAATTTCTAGCAGGCAAAGTGTTGCTGTTGGTTATTTTTCTCTCCTCCACATATGCAACTGCTTCCCTTCCCACTTGAGTAGAAAAAAAAGTCCTTTTTAACCCTCTCTTTTGTTTTGCCTTGTGGAAACAGAGGTAAGTGCATCAGCAGTGACCTCCAAGAAAATTCAAATGGTGTATCAGCATCATCTCATATTAGTCCTCTTCTCTGCTTTTACAAAGCTGCTGCTGGCTGCTGGCTGTAAATATTAGCAAGTGACATGTAACAAGCTTTGTTTGTGATGACCGGGAACAAACCTGAATTAATGTATCCCATTCTAATTCATGGCGTATATTTCATGCCATTTTAATTAACGTTCTGATTTTGTTCCAAAGTTTCGACTGACAACGCAGTAACACTGAGCAGATGCACTGATCCTGCACACTGTAGCAAGATACCTCCCTTCTTTGCAGTAACACCAAGTAATGGAAGTTTTGCTGAGTGGGACTACAAAAACACCTCCTGTGTAATACATGAAGATGAGTGAACCTGATAACGGTAAACACATTTAAGATTATACTGTACAGGAAGCTGCCAAGCTCAACCAAAATAAAATGCTGAATAAAGAAGTATGTCATAAATCCTTCCTGGTACACATGCATTAGAGTTAGCTTCAAGAAAGTGCATCTGTCTGAGCTAGTCTTCAGAGTACCTCCTTCTAGGGTTAGATAATTTTATTATCTATTTCTCACTTGATGCTGTTGGAAAGAAGGTGATTTTGCATCGTGTGTCTGCAAGCAGGCTCTAACTACTCAGTCCCTCTTCCAGAAGCCATTTCAACTTCCAAAGGGTACTATTAACTGCTTCTTGGAACCACCAGCTGGTTATTGAACACAGTTATAGGGGAAAGACTTGCATTTCAGTCTTATCCAGTTCTTTATTAGCATAAAAAATAGCAATATACAGAGAAGCAGGAACTGGATCCCAGGCCCATCCTATCTCAGGCAATGTGGAGTTTTTAAGAACAATCTACAGTTACCTTTCACTGATATCTAACATGGTTTTAACTCAATTGCAATAAAACTGTGAGCTTTCTAAGGTCCCATCCAAAAATTACATCTGGATGTAGTCCAGTAAAATGTGATGCATTGTTGCTTAATATTTATTTACTGCCAGATATATTTGCCTACTACGTAATATAAGTATCCAGAGATTCTTCCAACAACTATTACCGCAAACCTTTATATACGGCTATTGCAGAATTTTTTTTTAACCAAGTATCAAAATGATAAAGAATCTGGAAGGAGGAATAAGATGGTAACTTTTTTGTTTTGTTTATTTTATTTTTAAGGCAGAATAAAATGGAATGTGCCATTGCTTGGCAATGTTAATAATAGCAGACAAATAACATCTGTATCAATAAAAAAAGTTGTTATGAACTTATGCATATATGGCAGGGGATGTTTCATCTACTAGAGAATGTAGATTAAATGTGCTACATCTTCACATTTTGTGTGCCTGACTTTCCAAACTGCATTTAGGAAAGATAGTAGATCATAGCATAAATACAATGAATGCTGGAACACGGTTCCTGTAGAGGTGGTCAATGCTCCATGCCTGTCAGTGTTTAAGAGGCCTTTGGACAGTGCTCTTAATAACATGCTTTAACTTTTGGTCAGCCGTGGAGGGTTAGGCAGTTGGACTAGGTGATCGTTTTAAGTCACTTTCGACTCAACTATTCTTCTCTTCTCTTCTCTTCTCTTCTCTTCTCTTCTCTTCTCTTCTCTTCTCTCCTCTCCTCTCCTCTCCTCTCCTCTCCTCTCCTCTCCTCTCCTCTCCTCTCCTCTCCTCTCCTCTCCTCTATTCTATTCTATTCTATTCTATTCTATTCTATTCTATTCCCCTTTACTCATGATAAATCAAATAAGAATGAGACTGTTATTTGCCTGTTTTTCAGCTCTGAAAACACTTTCAAGGACACAAATCAGAAAGGTTACAAGTGGTAACAGGTTTTTATTTTATTTTCTGAATCTGTTTCAGAGCCAATGTTCACAAGCATTAACACAATGTGCATGTGTAGCCAGGAGCAGGCTGATGCATCCTTCAGTTTAGCGGGGAAAAAAATCCCTTGCAGTCTCACAAAGGAAAGTCACAGAGCTACAGAAAGCAGCAGGAGGAATACAGGCGAAGCAGTCCCTGTTTCCTGAAGCGTGAGAATTTGAAGAATGAAGATAGGTACTGATCACACAAAAGAAGAAGAAGAAGGAGAAGGAGAAGGAGAAGGAGAAGGAGAAGGAGAAGGAGAAGGAGAAGGAGAAGGAGAAGGAGAAGAAGGAGGAGGAGGAGGAGGAAGAGGAGAAGGAGGAGGAGGAGGAGAAGGGGGAGGAGAGGAGGTGTGCAGTATTGTGTGGTATTTTCAAAAGTATGACACATATAGATGACACGCATACTTCTCGCCTGCAGTGCTTCTTGGCCAGTGATGCATGAAAAGCACTCTCGTGCCTGCCCTGCACTTGTATTGCATGCAGGCAGAGCCGAAAAGTGGCAGCTCCAGATGGTGCAGCGAGCCTGGAGCCCGTCCAAGCACAGGATGTTTTGCACAAGCAAGAACAGCTCGGGAAATGGAACCAAGGGAAGAGCAAAACTTGCTTCTGCTCCAAACTTGCAACGGGCAAAAGAGCCAGGGAGAGCCAGGGCATGAGTGGTGCCTTGGAGGTGCAAAAGCACCAGGCAAGAACCAAGTCGAAAGGGCCCAGAGGAGCCCTGACAAGGGGCTGTGCTCAATGCTACAGAGGAAGAGAAGAATCCTCAAGGGACTGTTGCCAGACCACCCTGGGGGCAAAGAATGTTTCCTCCCCACCCCTGATGCAGGGCACAAGGGCCACCTTCGTGGAGCAGGAGCAGCAAGCACCCAGTCAAAATGACCCAGCGGAGCCCTGGCAAAAGGCCATGCTCAATGTGGTAGAGGAAGGCAAAAAAACTCTGGGACCAATGCCAATCTGCCCCAGGGGAAAATTCCTTCCTAACCCCCATGCAGGCAATTGGCTATTCCCTGAGCATGTGAGCAACATCTGCCTCCTCATCCCACAGGGGCTTCCAAGAGTGGCAAAAGGCCCCTGGCCTCATCGACCTCGGTGGTAAGAATCCTTCCCATGTCTGGCAGGACATCGGTGGATGGCCCAAAGTACTGGGACCCCTTGCAACACATGTGCATCCCATTTCTTACAGCTGCTGCCACTGGCTCCACAGGGTTGAGGACAGCGAGCTCTGCAGTGCTCCTTAAGAAGGCATTCCCTTGGTCTTACCACTGCTATCCAGCTGAAAAAGCCTGATAGTCTCAGGCACCTCTGAGGGGCGGGCATCTGTTCACCAAAAGCTGAAGCAGGATTTCCATCCATCAGATGGGCTTTGAAGGTGGCCCTGTCAGGAGCTGGCCTTGCAGCGGAGAACCTCCAGCAGCCTCATCCAGCCTCCGGTCCTCCTCCCTCAGCCCTCACCAAGTAATTCCACCGGCTTCTCAAGGACTTACTCTTGGATGTCTTTGGGCTGCCCCCAGGCCATCTCTGGCAGTGGGATACAGGAGGATTCCTCCTTTATCCTGCCCCGGGGCATGGTGCATTGCTGGGTGGTCGCACTGTGACATGGGGGTGACAGGGCCCCCCCCCCACAGCCCTACCGCTTCCCCTCCAGCCAGCATCCTTTGGAGGAAGCCCTTTGGGGTGCTGGCCCTGAGGCAGTCCCTGTGCCCAGGAGGCCATCCCTGCCCTTGTTGGCCATACATTGGGCACAGCTGCTGGGTGTCCCTGACGTGTCCTCTGCCATTCAGCTCCCAAGGAATCATAGAGTCGTTAAGGTTGGAAAAGGCCCTTTAGATCATCGAGTCCAACTGTTAACCTAACACTGCCAAGTCCACCACTAAACCACGTCCTTAAGCACCATGTCTACCCATCTTTTAAATACCTCCAGGGATGGAGACTCAACCACTTCCCTGGGCAGCCTGTTCCACTGCCTCACTACCCTTTTGGTGAAGAAGTTTTTCCTAATATCCAACCTAAACCTCCCCTGGCGCAGCTTGAGGCCGTTTCCTCTTGTCCTATCACTTGTTACTAGGGAGAAGAGAGTGACCCCCACCTCGCTACAACCTCCTTTCAGGTAGTTGTAGAGAGCAATAACGTCTCCCCTCAGCCTCCTCTTCTCCAGACTGAACAACCCCAGCTCCCTCAGCTGGTCCTCGTAAGACTTGTGCTCCAGACCCTTCACCAGCTTCGTTGCCCTTCTCTGGATGTGCTCTAGTACTTCAACATCCTTCTTGTAGTGAGGGGCCCAAAACTGAACACAGTATTCAAGGTGCAGCCTCACCAGTACCAAGTACAGGGGCACTATCACCTCTCTGGTCCTGCTGGCCACACTATTCCTGATAGAAGCCAGGATGCTATTGGCCCTCTTGGCCACCTGAGCACACTGCTGGTGTGCTCACCAACACCCCCAGGTCCTTTTCCGCCAGGCAGCTTTCCAACCACTCCTCCCCAAGCCTGTAGCATTGCATGGGGTTGTTGTGACCCAAGCGCAGGACCCAGCACTGAGCCTTGTTGAACCTCATACAGTTGACCCCGGCCCAACGATCCAGCCTGTCCAGATCCCTCTCTAGGGCCTTCCTACCCTCCAGCAGAACGACACTTCCACCCAACTTGGTGTCATCTGCAAACTTACTGAGGGTGCACTCAACCCCCTCATCCAGATCATCGATGAAGATATTGAACAGGACCAGCCCCAGTACTGAGCCCTGGGGAACACCACTTGTGACTGGCTGCCAACTGGATTTGACTCCATTCACCACCGCTCTCTGTGCTCGGCCGTCCAGCCAGTTTTTTACCCAGTGGAGAGTGCACTTATCCAAGCCATGAGCAGCCAGTTTCTCCAGGAGAATGCTGTGGGAGACAGTGTCCAAGGCCTTACTAAAGTCCAGGTAGACAACATCCACAGCCTTCCCCTCATCCACTCAGCGGGTCACCTTGTCGTAGAAGGAGATCAGGTTAGTGAAGCAGGACAAACCCAGTGCTGTTACTCTTCTCTCAGGCCATAGCAGAAACCAACCCTGCAGCCCAGAGACCACCCCTATTAGCTGTCCCCGCTCTGCTCCAGAGCTAACATCCATGAGGCCCCGCAGTGAGGAGGACCAGGACACAAACCCTTTTCGAGGGGGGGTGGGGATGATTTTGGCAGCCGCAGCCTGGGGGAAAGCCAAAGTGTAACCAGAGCCATAGTCTGGGATGGATGGTGCCAAGAGACCACCATGGAAATAAGACAGGCTTTGAAAAACAAGGCAGTGGAGGTTACACTGGTGTGGTGGAAAGGCTGGCCATTTTCAGACCTAGAACATTTGGATCCATGCCAAAAGCACAGCCAGGCAAATGACAACTCTTCCAAACTGTGAAAATAGCCCACTGCTGCTATTGCTGTTGCATCCCCTTTTCCCACTGAAACTAAGCTGCGCGGCCACTGGCCGTGTTTATACGGGACACAAAACATGCTTCAGCCCTGGGGTAAAACTTTCACAGCTCATTTATGACTTTAACCTTTCTGAGAGTTATTTGCCTACTTCACTTTGTGGGAAGATGTTCAGATCTTATAGAAAACACTGGTGAGTCTCTTTTTCCTTCAGGATTTAGTATTTCTAATACTGAAAGAGTGAGGAAGGTACTATTCTAGTAATTTTGTACGTTTGCGCTAAAATTTGTATGTACATTCAATGTAAATAAGGGCATTTATACCATATACATTCATTTGGTTGTGAGGATGCCAGAGGTGAAAGAAAGGGGTTTACTTCCCTCTGCATGAACTTTGCAGAGACATAGAAAGCATGCAGGATTTCCTCACCTTCCTTACCAATGCACCCAAGGGACATTTGCTACTACCCTGTTTATGGTGACGTCTTCTTCTTGGAAAGAAGCACTGAATTGTTGTGTGTTCTTGATCATCTTTTTCCTTGCACTTCAAGAGCTCTTTTCCTTCTTTCACCTTCACCCTTGATACCTTTCTTGTAAGTGATGGCAGCTTTGTCTTGCTCGTTCTAGTTGTGTTCTTCTATAGGCCCTCCATTCCCCTAATCAACTGCTTAGTCTTTGTTTGCCTTCATCCTAGACAGAATTTGTCTTTCTTGAACCTGAGTAATGATAAATGTCCATAGGGGTACAGGTCAGTTCTCACCAGGGGTTTGCACAGTTCTTGCCTTTCCTACGGAAATATCTTGCCTGACACACAAGAATGCATTTGCCTGTATCGTATCCGTGGCTCACAGTTACCCTCTGATCTACTCATGCCTCCAGGAATGTTTGCCTACACTTGGTGCTTCCAGACTGTAGCAGAAACTCATGGCACTCCACCTGACATGGTTTTACCTATTTCTACAGTACAGTTCTTCATGCATGGCTTATTGGGGCTATCTCTTCTGTCAGAGCTTCAGCTGGTATGGAGTATGGGGGCTGTAGAAATATACCATGAGATACAGCTTTTTCTGGTTCATGGATGCCATGAAATCCAGAATATGATGTGGACAATGAATGTATCTCTTGGAGAAAGCAGGAAACCTACATATCTTGAATGATGGTTGTCTGCAATCTAAGTTCCAAAGACCTGACCATGAACTTCACTGTTTCATACATTTGATGGCATCAAAGCATGAAGGGTGGGGCCTGAGAGATGTGTTAATGAGGCTTGCACCCATTGGTAGCCTGCTGGAGTCCAGCTCCACGCAGTTACAACCATCAGATCCAGCCCTCCACCGTCCGGGTGAGCAATGGACGAACTGTGTGGGTGGGCTCCAAACATGAAGCTGGTGGTGTCAGTCTAGTCACTTTAAAATGGGTGTCTGCCTCCTAGGAAAGAAAATAACCACAGCTGGCATTAACTGAGATTCCATTTTGGAAGTTTCATTCGATAGTGCCAAATCAGCCCAGACACTGAAAAAGCCACAAGAGATGAAACGCTAGCTGGTCAATGCAATACAGTTAGTGGCGCTGGTGTCTGTGGGGATATGCTTTACTCTCCAGGAGTGTAAATAAAGGTCACTGAGTTTTTAAAAGAATTCTGCAGGTATTTAGTGAAAAGGAAGATTGTTGCTGATAATGCTGATGTGGGTAAGGAGTACCCACTTTAGTACAGACACTAAAAGGCAACTGCCTCTCTTTAAGAGTCCCTATGCACCTGGAAGACAGCTACAAAGACTGAAGATTTTGCTTTTTATATGCCCATGTGAAACTACCCGAGAATGCTGGTGTGAGGAAATTCCTGATGACATTATTCCAATACAAAGGAACTTTTTTATTTTTTAAATTGATAAAAGAAACTATGAAAAACAATCTTCTAGCACACACTTGGTAATTAGTTTGCAAAACTGGTGCAATTAGTGCAGAAAGCTGCCAGACTATGTCTATTCAATTAAAGAATCTCAACATTTTGTTGCAAGCTCAGTGCAACAGGGCAGGCCCTTGCATGTGTCCAAACATGGATCTGATGGATCAGCAAGCAGAGCGAGGCTAGAGGCTGAATTCCCTTGCAGTGAATGCCCCCTGTACAGAAGGCTTTTCGGAAAAAGACAGTCTTTGAGGAGCAAGGATTTCAAACAACATGGAGTTTATAAGCTAAACCTATGTATTGAGTTATGCTTGAAAACGAACTGGCAGCCAGTGCATTTTAAGACCATGCTTTCCTCTTTGCAAAGGGCCCCAAAAGGCAAATGCATGCTGAAGTAGCACATCCTGAAATAATTTGCTATAGCTGTACTAATTGCATTCCCGTACTGTGGGGGAACACATGCAATCCCGTAAATTGGGCCCCACAATTTAAAAAGGATGTTAAGGTACTTGAATGTGTCCTGAGAAGGGCAACAAAGCCGGGGAAAGTGGCTGGAAGGTGTGTGTCCCAATCCAATGTCAGGGGAGGTTTCGATACGATCCCAAGGACGAGATTAAGGTGCTGGAATCGGTCAGATGCCGTACAACCTTTCACTTTTATTTGAGGGGAGAAGAAAAGGGAAGGAGGAGGGAGGGCAAGGGAGGAAAGGAAAAGAGTAGGGGAGAGAGAGTTAGAAGAAGAAGGAGGAGTTTGTCACCTCCACTTCGAGTCCGATGATCTTCCGCAGGGTCTTCGCTGGCCTCAGGCTTCGTCGGGGACCAAAGCGGGGGGGGGGATGGGGGGGGATGGGGGGGAGGGGGAGGGGAGGGGGAGGGGAGGGGGAGGGGAGCCTTGAGGGTGCACGAACGGAAGGAGCGGCCTCGCGCAGGCTGCCGCCGCCCCCGCCAAAGGCCACGTACGCTCCTTATGTGGGGGCTCCCACGCATGCGCAGATCGCAAATGCGTACGTGCGGTTCGCCACGGACGCGCTGCCCCCGCCTCGGCTCTTTTCGCGCCTTTTGTCCCTGCGCAGGCGCACGAGGCTGTTTTTCTCAGAACTGTGGAGAAGAGGGTCTTTTCGAAGCGCGACGCTGGATGGCGCTACAGCGGCAACGTCGAGACAAAACCCCATTTGGTACCGGTTCTCTACACCACCCCGTGGCTCGACATTGCAGCTTGGTGGCATAAGGGAGAGAGAGAGAGAGAGAGAGAGAAAACAAGGGAGAAAGAAACGCAGAGTTGAGAGAGTTGGGGATAAGCATGGAGTAAAATTGTGGGAAGGAAAAAGCGAATAACATTGTTTCGGGTGAAGGAATGTCTTAACACAGATTAACTGAGGTATTGCTCAATGCAAGCTCATTCTCGAACGACTTTAACAATTCTTCAACTCTGAAGGGTCAACATTGGAAATGGGGTTAACAGTAACTGGCAGTATGCAATTTCTTCCTTTAGAAGGAATTGGGGACGGGTTTAAATGATGGGTACTGAGGTTGGTTGTGGCTGATGGATGGTACAGACTTTTGTTACACCATCAGGTGGAGCGTTAGGAACAAATTGCGTATTTGACCCAACGTGTCGAATTAATTGAATAAAACATGGAATTATACAGGGTAGGAACAGTAAGGTGGCAGTTGCACATAGCAAATACAATATTAATTGTTTGACCCATGGTGCCCCTGGTAACCAGGACCACAAATCGCCGTTCCAACCGCTCCAGGTTTCAACAGGGACATGGGCTATTTTCCTGGTATCTTGGATCAATTGGAGAACTACTTCGCCCGCGTCATCATTTCTAGACAGCAGTTAGAGATATTTGATTTTCCACACACCTCTCCCTCCTCGGCCAACAAACAATCTAAAACCATACGGTGCTGAAGGATTGCCGCGTGCACCCGTTGAGACCGTCGAGTTAATAGGTCTATGGCATCAGCAGTTTTGTTGGTGATAATTTCTAGGGCCGCTTGTAGTCTGATTATTCGATTTAGATTGTAGATTGGTTCTCTTGCCCCTGCAATGGGCTCATTAGGATTCCAGGTTGCTGGCCCATAATGGTCAATTATTCGCTCGGGGGGCCATTCGTCATTTCCCCATTTTTATGTCCCACCTAAATTTACCTTGGTAGACCGCGTCTTACGGGCAATACTTCTATCCCCGAGGTTATCATACACTTTTACGCCTCGTTGGGGTCCACTGGTTTCCGGCAAGAGGAGAAATAGGGGCCTTATGATTCCTATATAACAAACTCCCGACCACCCCGCGGGTAAGAATTTATATGCCATATTCCCACAGATCCAATAATGCCCTTTTTTGGCTTTATTTCCCTGAGCGAACGGCCCGTCTTTCCCTGGTGGAAATTGAAAGTAAGTTGTGTCTTTGTCGCCCGGAGGGCTGAAAAAGGTGGTTGCCCCATCCCTTATTCGGCCGGTACAGTACCAAGCCCCATAAGTAGTGAACATGTAATATTTACTTTTTGCAAAGAAGACTAAACAGTTACATTTTCCAAGCAAGCACAACATCTCATGTTACTTGGCTATTAAATTTTCCCATATACAGGGCTATTTAATGATGAAAATAGAGGAAGATCAAAAAAGTAAGAATTATATACATAGTAAATCATAGGTTGAAATCCCTGAGATGTCTAACATAAACAGGTATCATTGGAAAGTTATTGTGTATTTTTTCTTAAAGAAGCACACACACATATATATGCTTAAGTATGCACCAGACAATTAGATGTCTTTGTACTATTGCATAAAGACTGTAGTGTACTGAAACATCTAATATTTAGCCTGTTTGCCATAAATATTAAATCATGATTTATTCGTAGAGCTGCAATTAAGTACAATCATGTATGCGCATACATGTACCACCAATTATAAAAACTGATATACACAGTGGAATATTCTAATGGGTCGGTGTCCCTGAGTTAAAATGATCCAAAGTAGCAGGTGCATCGCGGTCATATCGCCGCCCTTAAAAAACAAATAGGAACAAACTCGCTCCTTGGGTTAGAAGGAGGGAATAATCCACTTGGTGTGGATTTTGTCGGTTCTCCCACTGGTATCTTTCGCTTTCCATGTATATTTGTTTAGGGGGGTATCTAATATGAGAGGCACAGCTCCCACGGTGGGAAGCTCGACCAGAACCGGCTGGCTGGGGGAGTAAGATGATGCACCAGGGCAATTGGGGTTTCGAGAGACATGTGCCATGGTTGGCGCCTGTGGACAAAATGCTGCAATTTTCGGGCACCTGTTTGTACCCCAGCGATTACTGACATTGGCCACTGCCTCCCCCACCCGCTCGGCCCATCCCAGTTGGTGGGGTTTAGCAGATCTCCCTTATTATTACAAGTGAGTTGTCTGATAAACATCTGCCCTCCGCCTCCCTCCTCACCCTGAGGGGGCGGAGGTTTTAGTTTCCCGCCACTCTTTTCGTCCTTCTTAAACCCTTCCTCCCTGTCCAATGCTGGCGCAGAAGGTGGGTTCGGTTTGGGAGGGGGTCCTTGCCCGGACCACCTCCGCACCAAGAGCTTCAACTTTTTGGTGGGGAGCCCATCCATCAAGTCTCGGGGCACACCCTTTTGCAGTCCCATTTGCCACAATCCTTGTCGGAATGGGGGTTTCTCCCTTTGTGTTAGGTCGGGGCTTCTCCCCCGAAAAAGCCAGCGGTTTATTTGCTGGCTCCGCTGCCTGCACGGCCCTAGTTTCTACCTTTTGGTAAGTCCTGCCTACTGGCCCATATTGCCTCCCGTAGTTTATTAGTTCCTGAGCTATCTCCCCCCAGGTCCACACCTTCCTCCCCCACTGCCGCTGTTCCGGTGTTACTGTTCCCTCCAGGGCAGCTGCGATTCGCTCCTCGCGAGGCACATTTTGGATTCTCCCCTGTAATTGGATCCTGATAGGTTTTAGCGAGTCGGGGAGTCCTCTTATTAGCGGCGTCAGCCGCTCGGGGTCTACCAGTAGTAACATCGGAGAGCTTAGATTTCGTTTAAGTTCCCGGTCATACATCATTTGCAGGCATGCCGCCTTCTCTACATTTTCTAATAGTTGATCGATGGAACCAGTTATAGCTAGGGGATCCCCCCTCTCTAATGGGTTCAGCCCCCCCGCCCAATACACAGCCCTCTGCGTCAGAGACCATGGGGCTCGGCGATCGTCCCGTCCCCCCCCGACAGGGATACCCTCCACACGTATTCAGTTTCAGACTCCCTTGCCGTCCTAGGAAAATTCTTTCGGAGTTTAGCCAGTTCGGTGGCGGTAAAAGGGATTTCTTTGGTTTCAGCCTGGGGACGGTTGTCGCTATTGTCCTCATATGTGTATTCTGTCTTTACCAGCGGGCACATATGGGGGGGGTTATCCACAGTCTCCCTTAATCGCTTTAAATCTTTCTGGGGATAAATTTGGCATACCCCTTTCTCCTCCAGCATTACCTCCGCCTCAGCGGGGGTGCCTGCCTCCCTCAGGAGCTGAACCCTCAGCTCCTCCTTCAAAATCATATTTTGGCGCTTCTCCTCCTCTAGCGCCCGTTTGGTCTCTAGTAGTTGTTCTTGCAGCGGTGCTATTGCCGCTTGCAATGCGGTGGCCACAGCCTCCGATTGGCAGGGCGCTCGTTTCTCGTCCTCCACCGCCGATGCCAGGCACGCTCCTAGCACAGCGCAAACGATGGCTTTCCCTTTCCCCTTCTTCACTCTAGCTTCTTTATGCAAAACCACTATCCGGTCCATAACACTTTGCCGTTGGAACCAGTGGTCCCGTGCCCAATCTCGTCCCAGGGGTGAGGGGTGAGAGCAGTATGTTTCTAAAAACTCATATAATTTCTCCGTCTCTTCACAAAAATCACCTGCCTTTTGGGCGGCCATGTCCTACAAAGGGGAGTTCGTCCTGGGAGGGTCAAGCCTTAGAAAAACCAAGTTCCCCCTATACGCTCCCAGAAGGCCAATCCATGCACTACTACAAGACAGAGCAGAGCCTACAAAGGGGATATCGTCCTAAGGGGGTCACACCGTACAATTCAAACTTCCCCTATACTCCCCCAGGAGGCCAGACCATAAACTAGTATGAGACAGAGCAGAGCCTACAAAGCGGATATCATCCTGAGAGGGTCACACCATAGAATTCAAGTTTCCCCTATACGCCCTCAGGAGCTCAAATTACAAACTACAGGACAGAGAAGAGCCTACAAAGGGGATATCGTCCTGAGGGGGTCACACTGTAAAATTCAACTTTCCCCTGTACTCCCTCAGGAGGCCAAATCACAAACTACGGGACAGAGAAAAGCCTACAAAGGGGATATCCTCCTGAGGGGGTCACACCGTACAATTCAAGCTTCCCCTATACACCCTCAGGAGCTCAAATCACAAACTACAAGACAGAGCAGAGCCTACAAAGGGGGTATCATCCTGAGGGGGTCACACCATAGAATTCAAGTCTCCCCTATACGCCCTCAGGAGCTCAAATCACAAACCGCTACGCGCGTTTCAGTGCAAAGGTTTCAACACCCACTCCTTCCTTGCGCTTCGTTCGTCTCCGGCTGCTTCCCTCGCGGGAGAGCAGAGCCGCGGATCGGAACTCCGCACTCGCTTCGTACTTATTTGTACGTCTCGTTCACACACACTCGCTCAGCACACCGTAACGTTGTGTGGCACTCTCGTCTCAAGGGATCCTGTCCGTGACGCCAATTAAATGCCCCGATCCAATGTCGGGGGAGGTTTCGATACGATCCCAAGGACGAGATTAAGGCGCTGGAATCGGTCAGATGCCATACAACCTTTCACTTTTATTTGAGGGGAGAAGAAAATGGAAGGAGGAGGGAGGGCAAGGGAGGAAAGGAAAAGAGTAGGGGAGAGAGAGTTAGAAGACGGAGAAGGAGGAGTTTGTCACCACCACTTCGAGTCCGATGATCTTCCGCAGGGTCTTCGCTGGCCTCAGGCTTCGTCAGGGACCAAAGGGAGGGGGAGGGGAGGGGGAGGGGAGGGGGAGGGAGCCTTGAGGGTGCACGAACGGAAGGAGCGGCCTCGCGCCCGCCGCCGCCGCCCCCGCCGAGGGCCACGTGCGCTCCTTATGTGGGGGCTCCCACGCATGCGCGGATCACAAATGCGTACGTGCGGTTCGCCACGGACGCGCTGCCCCCGCCTCGGCTCTTTTCGCGCCTTTTGTCCCTGCGCAGGCGCACGAGGCTGTTTTTCTCAGAACTGTGGAGAAGAGGGTCTTTTCGAAGCGCGACGCTGGATGGCGCTACAGCGGCAATGTCGAGACAAAACCCCATTTGGTACCGGTTCTCTACAGTGTGTCCTATGAGGAGTAGCTGAGGATGCTGGGTTTGGCTAGTTTGGACAGAAGGAGGCTGAGGGGTGACCTCATGGCTCTCTACAGCTTCTTGAGGAGGGAAAGTGGAGAGGGAGGTGCTGATCTCTTCTCACTGGGATCCAGTGCCAGGACGTGTGGCAATGGCTCAAAGCTGCATCTGTCAGGGATGGTTCGGACTTGACCTGAGGAAACATTTCTTTACTGAGAGGGTGGTCAAACGCTAGAACAGGCTTCCTGGAGAGGTGCTGATGCCCCATGCCTGTCAGTGTTTAAGAGCCATTTGGACAATGCTCTCAATAACATGCTTTAAGTTTTGGTCAGCCCTGAAGTAGTCAGGCAGTTGGACGAAGTGATCGTTGTAGGTCCCTTCCAAATCAACTATCCTATCCGATCTGATCTGATCCAACACATATGGCAAAGGCTGATCTACCTGGCTTCAGTTTGACTTATCAAAGCTAACTCCAGTTCTCAGGTAGGATATCATTCCTCATATCTGTTCTCTGCCCCTGTGCTAGAGTCATCACAGTGTTTGGGAATTACTGCCAAACTGGAAGCACTGGTTTTGACAAAGGAAGAGCAGCTTGCTAGGAATAGTTTAAGGTTCCTCTCTCTTCTCAATTCATGTTATAAAAATGCTTGGAAAAACTGCATTCTAATGTTTTCTAACCCAGATTCCCTCTAGTGTTAACTGGCGTTCTGGCGCCGAATGCCCCAACATAGCACATTCACAATATCCACAAGCTCTCAACCTGCCCCCACCTAACATTGTTTAGCCACATATTAAAACAAACACACACATACAAATGAAATGCATCACCAACACAAACTTTATTGAACTATATGAAAAGTCAGGCAATGCAAAAATATAACTGAATAACATGTAGGAGTATTCATACATGGGTTCAGAGGGGGAAGATCTATAAAACACAGAAGTGACTCTTTCTAAAAAAGAATATTTTTTTTTTTAATTCTTTGGTCTTTACTAATTCTCATTAATGCAGGTTTATCTTCTTAAAGGATTTGTTTTGCTCCTGTACTCTTTTCTATGGTTGTCCCCTTAAAGATGACCTAGGAAAGCAGCTTCATCTGTTTTGTAAGGGCTTGCTGTTAGTTCTTCTTTCTGTGTAGTAATTGCTATTTTTCAAAAAGAGGCAGTTTCCTCATCTAAGATTATTGCTCTACATGTATTTTGATTTTTGACACATAGCCTGGCCACTTCAAAACCACCTTCCTGAGCTGTTTCTCTCCCTGTTGTTCCCAGGGTTTTGAACTTAGCATTCTCATGAGATTCTAGTTGCAGGGAGACCAAGTTGTTTTTTGTAGCATATTTAGCCTACATTGTGCATTTGCCTAATCATTGCAGGAAAGAACATGATATCTTGCGATTTGGTGAAATGCATATGATTAGCTTTCCTTGCACTTTATACCTACTATAATTGCAGCAGCTGACAGTTTATGTGTCTAACACCACATGTGGGTCTTTAGCAATCTTCGCATGTACTTCAGTGGAGAAAATAACACAACGCTAGTCTGTCTCCAGCACTGAAGGTCTCTTACCTCAAAACGTGCTGGGGAGGGTGGGAGGCCAAGTTTCTCTCTTCCACCATACATCCAAATTACTTAAAATTAGAGTAGGAAATAAAAAAACCTTGATCCTTCCACTGCCTGCCAGAAAATAGAAAAGGCGTTGTGCTTTCCTTCTGAAGTACCCCTGAAAGTAGTATCAATTTATTTTGTCCATTTTCTCTCTTCTTTAAATGCCATTCATACAGAGAGGCAATCCAGATTCCCATTTCCTCTTTAGCACTTTAAAAAGTCTTCACAGGTGTTTAGAGTTTAGTAGTTTCAGCTCTCCTGTAGCTCAAGAACTAATATAAAAACAATCTCTTTCTAGTCTGTTATGCAACATACATGGCTTTATGGGTACTGTAGCTTTGCCACACTAAATACTTTCAGGAAAAGGTCTTCAATTTATCTCCCCTGAAATTAAATTTTTCTGTTGTTTTATAGGGATGATATAGATTTTTTTCACATACTGTAATACATCCTCATTTTCTTTTCTAAGAAGCCAGAATGCGTGAATTCTCTAAAAGTACCCTAAACTGTCTAGCAGCACTAGTATGTTTGACGTTCCTTCACAGAGCAAGCTTCTCATCCTAAGCACTTCATTTTATATTTTGTTGCAACAGGAATTTTAAATAATAAGCAGAGTTATAAAAATGTGCAGTATGTTTAATTTAGAAGGATCAAATTTAAAAAGAATAGTTTTTTAAATGCTTTTCTTTTATCTGTAACTTTCTGTTCAATTAAAAATGCAAGGTTATTTTGTTATTTTTCCCTGACTCTATTTTTACATATTTTGCCCAATGTCTTCTTTGTAAGAGAAGCCACTTTTATCTTAAGCAGATATGTAAATTAGAGTCTGAAATTATAAATGCAGGAAGTACAGATACATACAACTGCTAACCTAAGTATTTGTGCCTCGTAAATAATGTCAAGCATGCTCTTTTCAGGAACAGAGTGCAGGCCGAGGCAAACTATTCTTTCTTAGATGATACGGTATGTTATTCACATTTGTTTTACTATGCTTCCTGAGCAAGCAACAGACTGCTCAGTATAAAGACATCACAGGAAAACAAGGACTCTTTGCACCAGGTGGCCATATTCATAAAGATATTTAGGTACCTATTGGGATTTAAACTAAATAAACTGGGCAGCAAACTCCAATGACATCAATTCACCTGAATGCTTTAGACATGCTAGGCTCTAATTCTGACAGTCTGAAATGCAGTATCTAACTTCCTAAACCTGAGGATTCCTCCAACTCACACCCATGGGAGCGAACTCACAATTCAGCTCTTAGCATTTTCCCTAGGCAGACATTTTAGTTAGAGCAAATCTATTTAATATCAGTAATCTGCTAGAGCATGAATAATGCTGATTACATGGGTAGCCTCAGACTGACCCCCTTGTGTGTGACTGCTCTGAATGGAGTAATTTGATGTCAGCCCAACAAATACCACCTTCAGGTTGCCTGGCTTTAATTTAGAGAATGACTCCACAATGTTTCACTAATCCATCAAATTTATATGCTCAGACACCACAAAAGCAGAGAATACAACTCTGAGTTTTATCATTAAGGCTGCTTGGGAGCCAGCTCCTGTGAGGCGGGGTAACCAATACATCCTCAGAGGAACTTGGTAAATGTATGTATACCTGTCTGTGGCCCTTTTATAAATGGCAGAGAAGCACATGCTATGGCATACACATAATTGCTTGAGCTGCAAACTTCTCTATGGAATTAGAAAACTCTGAACTCCTCCTTTCAAGGGACTAATATACGGGTGCCACTTTAAAATAAAGGGGAAACATGTTTAGCTTACTAGTTCGTCTATGAAAAATACACAAACTATCACTTGTTTTTTACAAATGAGGTCTCCATCTCCCCTTAATCTTGAGCTGGACATTAAAGTGGTCATTTCTACATAA
The DNA here is from genome assembly GCF_965183815.1 of Platalea leucorodia. Classification (NCBI taxonomy): domain Eukaryota; kingdom Metazoa; phylum Chordata; class Aves; order Pelecaniformes; family Threskiornithidae; genus Platalea; species Platalea leucorodia. The sequence goes on from NC_138823.1 coordinate 106,102,780, forward strand.
CAGTCTTAGGCAAGAGCTCCTCTATGAAGTTCTGACATCTGTTCAAACCCCAAGTAGTGGTAAACGGAGATTACATTATCTATTTGTGTCACTGTTTATAGTAGACTTCGTGGTGCAGTCTCTCATTGTCTGTGAGGCTTTTTACAGTATATGCTGTGATTCCTGTACTCTGAAAATGGCAATGGCATTTATGCATTTCCTGGCAGGTTCTCTATTTGCAGTGGCATAGCCATAACTGAAGCTAGGTAAGCTCTGTTAAATTCACAATAAGTTCAAGGATTTTCTGTGAGGCAATGAAGAACTGCCAGTCAGAGTGCTGCAATCCACATTTCTTGAGGAAACGTGAAAGGCAGGAAAAGGTAAAGGAAAAAGTTTCACTGCTGCCATGATAGCCTCTTTTGAGAAGGGCCTTTAATGTGGTGTTTATGCTGCTTGTGAGAAGGGACTTTAGTGTCGTGTTTATGCTGCTCTTGTCTATGCATGCACACCGTGCATTCTTTATTGCTCTTCTCTGCTGAGAAATGAAGCACTTCTGTGTGCCATATGATGTGTACCTGAAACCCAGCACACATGAATCTAGCAGATGTTGACTATGAAAACCATAAAAATTTGCCAAACCCTTACAAAAAACAAAGTATCTTTTTAAAATTCCCAGTCTGGAAAGCAAGCACAGATAGTCATTCCCATTTTTTCTACCATTTTTCAGAAAACAATGAGTACCTATAGGCTTCTTGAAAAGTAATACCACCAGCGGGAAAATAAATCTTAAAATTTAAGCCCTCTTGCCTCATCTAAATAAACCCACAGCATAACATGGGGTGCTCAGGAGCTCAGGTGGACCCATGGACGAGGGCAAGCCGAATGTAGCTGGCAGGGCAGCTGTGGCAAGGGCATGCGTGGAGTTTCTCTCCCAAGTGGATGCTTGGCGATGTGTTGGAAATGTGTGGTGACATCTGACATGCTCCGGGGAGTCCCTGGGGTCAGGGAGCCGGCCAGTCCCTGGGCAGGGCAGATTAGGCTGCGTGGGCTGGGAGGGGGCTGACAGCCCTTGGTTAGCCAGCAGAAAGTGAGGCCACTGCCCAGCACCACCCAGAATGGACTAGGATGTTGTGCTGGAAGGGTGGGCTTTTCCTCCCTGCGTGCGGGGTCCCCCTGGAGAAGATGCAAGGGGTTAGTTTTCTTTGCTGCAGGAAGAGCAGCAGCAAGCTCCTGCTGGAGTACTCTCTGCCTGTACTGGAACCCAGCCTAAAACAGGTACACGGGAGAATGTCCTCCGCAGCTTTGTGCACAGGGCTCTGCCTGTCTCCTCCCTTTCGGGAGCAAAAGTGACAGCTTGATAACAAGGGTTCTGCTAGAGTCCAGCTGTGTGTTTGTGTTGGGCTGTATTTCCCACACATTCACATCTCATCATTTTAAATGATGTTCAATAATCCATTTTCTCTCTCTTCTTTTACATCTTGCACAGTCCACTCTCAGATGTCTTTAGGGAGTGTTGTAGGGCGGCTGCTGTATGTAACAGCAGAGTAGATGCTGAATGAAAGATTTAACTCATTGTTTTTCTTATGCCTGCAGAAGTATTTGGAGAGAGAAAAGGTTGTGCAGAATGAGAAAAGGTTTCTGGTTTGCTTTCAGCTAGTCGCTGTTTTCTCAGAAGGCAATGTGACTTGCTGATGGGATTTTATTGAGAGTTTTATGTTGGAGTGGCCCTTTAAATTAAGATGCTCACGTTAAGGGCTGCACTCCAGGCTGTTTGAGTTTGCACTAGCAAATAAGCTCTATAGCATACCTAGTCTTAGTAACAGTGCTGCTCATTTTGTCTCTAGCTGAAGGTTTATATTCAAGAGTGGGCAGAAATGGTGGATCCACTTTCTTCTGTAATTTAGAGTACCAGGCTTTACAATGTTTCTTGAAGTTTATTCTTTCTTCAGCTTTTACTAGTGCAGGATATTAGCAACCTAATACTGAAGGAAATGCCTGCAACTGGAGTCACATAACTGGAATACTTTCTGTATGTATATGAGTGTGTGCATAACATATATAGTATGTGTATTTGTTCCTACAGAATTTTTTAACAGTATTTATAGCTATGTCTCTTTATGATGATATTTACGTGTGCACATACATAGTATGTCTTAAACTATTACAGCAGTTTCTGTGCTTGCCTGATATTCCATCTGTTGGTCACCCTCTTACAGAAAATAAAAATCAGTTGTTACACTGTAGGTTTTCTGGGTGTATTTTGGGTATGTTTCTTTGGTCTTCACCTAAAAGTTAAATAAAATATTATCCCATACAGCATAGATTCTACTTTTCTCTCTCCTTTTTCTCCTTTCTAAGAGTAGACATCATTCACACATTTAAGTAAACAGGATGCTTAGATGTTATTATGGCTAAAAACAGAGTTGGTAACATTTCAAAGATATGTGTCTTCTAAGAATACATAGCTATACATATGAAGTACGAATACATGTGAAGTATTCTGATTTCTAGGAATGAATCTTTATATAATGCAATACTTTGCGCAGTTTCTGCTCTCCAAGCCTGCCAACTCCACTGCTGTTATAATCAATAATATTTGTAATAAGGAAATGACTCATTACAACAAAATAGAGAATCCTATTTGATAAATTTTTTTTTTTTTAAGGATAACTATTTCTGAATTAGAAATTCTCCATGAGCATCTGTGCCTGCAAGTAAATCTTTGATTTTGTGCAGCTATTGTTATGATTATTGCTTAACTGCACCACATGTTGGGATCTTGAAAGCAAAGTACCTGGCATGACTGAATCTATATAATCTATTGAATACTTCACTCAAAAAGTGCACCCTATCCTTAACTGAATGAAACATAACCTAAACCTGTCTCTGTCTGTTCTCACTTTGAGTGGTGATGAGACAACATGTTTCCATGAGCTGCACAAGTGTTTCACTATGCAACTCCAGGGAATGCTTTGGAGCACCATACCTGGGATGGTAACTCACAAATTTCCCAACATTCTTTTTCTGATCTTAAAATTACAGAAATAATGTCAGAGGGCTCTCATGTGCTGTAAGGATAACATGCAGGTATATACTAGACTTATGAAATGAGCTCTTTGAAAACATTCTACAAAATAACATATCATCTGAACAACATGTTCTGTGAATTAGGACAGATATGGACTTAAGAAAAATCATGGCATATTTGAAAAAAAAAGCTTCATTTTTGAGCTATCTAACTTCATGTTTTGACTAATATGATTTTTGAATATTTCTTCAATCTTTTTGCCCTGTGCCTTTTTAGTTCCTAATACAACAGGGTCTTCATCCAAGATAGTGACTCCTCTGCTGTGCTACTAATTAAAATGATCCCACACTAATGAAAAAAGGAAGTGAAAGCTGTGGAATTAGAGGTGGCTCATGATATATCAACTTAGACTTATTCTAAAAACAAGCATCAGATAGCCATGTTCCAGAAAGTGTGCTATATACCTTAAATGATGCTAGAGCTCTCCTCTTTGTCAATCAATCAGGTGGAAAAGGTGTGAGTTAAAAGTGTGTATTCAAAGCTCCCAGTACAGCAAGGGGAAAACAAATATATTTGTATGTCAACTCAAAAAGCCAATGTTAATAGTAACTTTTTTCTCTTCCCTCTTCTCCAGCTCATACCTTTAAAGGTCAGTGGAGTTTTGCCCTTGATGTGAACAGGTTTTCATTCTTGGTGCTATTTTGGAAAATAAATTTCTGTATTCATTTGAGTTTTCTGAGAAATTATGCTGCTAATATCATATTTGTGAAATTAAAAAATTTTGAAGGGCTAAAAAGTGAATTTCACTGTCCACAATGGAGCTAGATTAAAGCTTTTCTTCTAAGGTCTTATTTGCTATTGCTAAAAAAAAGGTATTAGAAATTGGAAAAAAAAGTAGCAATGAAAAATTAAATTTCCAGATCTAGATATTATTTATGGACTATATGAAGAACTCTCCTAAGTCTGTTATATTTATTCATTCTCACGCACACTCTGATAAGCCCTGCTAACATTGGGATTTGAGATTTGTGCAAATAATCAATTTTTACTGCTTTTAAAATAATTCAGACATAGTTTGTAGCCAATCTCATTCTAGTATTGAAATGCATAGGAGTCTTCTGGGATATTTACCATGTTGATGATAAAAGTTAGTTTAACACAGTAACATAAGCTTTCACTTCTTTATCCTTCAGAAAAATCACATGTACATTTCCACCTATACATGCGGTGTATCTTGGGGCAAAACCTTAGTGTTTGCAGTTACTTGGTTACAATACAATTTCACTAGCAAAGAGACAGTGCTTAACTAGCGTAGATGGTCATTCACTATTACTTGTCTCATTCATCAAATGAACAGTCCTACCAAAGCTAGTTTGTCATGTGAGGTTTGAAGCAAGCTTTTTCTTTATATATTATGTGAATGACATAATTTGTAATAATAAAAGAAGCATAAAAAATGGCCCATGGCACCCAAAATACCAAACAATGATTTGTAACAGAGAGGCTAAGAAAAAAACTCCACATTTTTTTTGTTGTAGAGAACTGTGCACATCTGTGGTCATTATTTTACAAAGTGACAGTAGGTTCCCTGAATCAACATTTTTTTTAAACACAGCCACACTAATCCTTTTGCATGCTAGTGTGCAAACACGTTCTGAGATGCTTCATTATTTCATTTAATAAAAGTTAAATTATCTTCCTGCCTTTCTGAGTGTTACTTCATTAATGGAAACTTGAAATAGGTAGAGGAAACTGGTACAATGAAAGATGCTTTTGGGGGCATGATGCCACACGAGAAAAAAAATACAGATTCAAAGGCATATGGGTTGTGTCTCCTCAGAGAAGCTGTGGCATTTCTTGGGACCCTTCCCAGAATGCCTGGCTGTCTCTACTTGAAGGCTGGCAAGGCATTATGGTCACATTCTGTGGTGAAATGTCTATTTAGAAATGGCACCTCCTGGCTTCCTGGGTCAAGACTCTTCATGCTAATAACAACATTTTGTGGTAACTTCTTGACTCTTTTTAGTACTACTTGAGCTGTGCACTTAAGAAAGCTGGAGCTGGAGTCCACTATATTCTTTGATATCCTCACTACAAGTGCTTACACTCATGTGTAAATCCAGTAACAGCAACTGAACTGCAGTCTTACTTTAATGGGACATATTCTGAGAAAGAAAACTCTCTTTACTTAGTGATGCATGAGAATGAATTAATGCAACTTTGGCTTTTAGCTTCAGGCTGAATTTACAAGGCTTGACACTGGGAAAGACAGTTCTTCAGTTACAAACTGTGCACAGGCAGGATAAAATCACCATTCCAGTTGCAAACATGAAATCCCACAGCATTTTTATTTACTTTTTGAAGTTCAACTGTACTTTTAAGAAGGAGTCTCAAATTGCAGCACGCACCACACTGTCTCTGATGTAGCCTCCTGAGGCCTCTGTGCCTTTTTATTTCAAGGAAACTACCATTTTTCATTGGTGCAGCTGTTATCACCTGGGTGGTTTATCCACTGTCTCAGCTTCCACTTAATTTTGGGACAAAGGAGGTGTTCTTAAAAATCATAACTTACATGTACTAATGCACATGTACTTACACATAATATACTATTATAAGTGCATATACTGGACCTGGCACTCAGATTGCAGGTACCTACGTAGCTGTCTCCTGTTGGGTTTTGTGCTAAGGTTGATGTATCATCTGAAATTTAACAAGCTTGTTATGAACTAGGCTAATGGGGATAATTCTTACCTAGCTGTGAAACAAGCCATTCATAAAGCCACATATTGGTAAGTCTTTAAAAGTTTTCAAGCTGCAATTGAGGAGATTTTAATACTTGGTTCCTCTCCAGGGCAAACTTCCCTCTTTGAAAAAGTCCCTCAAAATAGCGTGTTTATGATAGGTCTTAAATGCAACTTGAGTAACTAACTGGCTTTGCATGGTTTCCACAACAGAACTTAAATTTTCCTGTGTAATTCGAGCTGCTTGCCCATTAATAAAAATAACATGATTATGAACAATAAAGCCATAATTGGGAAGTTCAAAAGGGAAAATTCTGTTACTAGTAAAACAACTGATACTGTCAGCCACATATTTCAGATGGAAGCCCTGTTCTCTCTTAATATTTTGGTGTATATGTAAATAGTAATCCTTTCTTATCATTGTGCCCATTGTTATCTAAAATCTTTCCTATCTCCTTTAATTCACAGAACTTAAGTTATTCACAGAACTCAAGTTATGCACAGAACTCAAGTTTTTCATGACACTGCCCTTTTGACTGTGTTATCCCATCATGTTGATACTATGATTACTAGTGATTCTCTTAAACTCTTGGTGGAATTTATGTGAACCTTTTGCTAACTCTTTGAAAAAGGTTTGTATTCTGTAGGGTTGTAGGAAAAAATCTTGAGTAACTTGGAAAAAACAGATAGAAAAAAACAACTTTTTTCATGTAGTAATAAAGAAAGTGATGGTAAGCCAGTGCTTTGATATCTTGTGGGTTTGGGGATTTTTTTTTTTTTCCCAAATTTAAGATGGGTAGTACCATTTCCCCATATTGACTACCCGTATTTTCAAAAATAGATTAATGGTAAATCTGTTTCAGAGTTTCCTTCTACTACTGTGTCTTGGTAACAAACTTCATGTCCCTCTTTGCTCAGTTAAAGCACAGTAACAGGATGTTCCGCACTTCTCAGCATGGAAGATACAGCAAGATTAAGAGAGAATCACCAGGAAAAACAGAAATATGGGTGGCTATGAAAATGAACATCTGAAATAATCCTTAAGAACATCAGTATTGATACAACACAGCGAATCAAACTGAAAAGATGGCCAAGCTTCAGGAAATGCAAAGAATGACTGCAGGGTCATCCTTTTGTACAAGGGGATTTGCATTGCTGTCTTGCAAGCTGGAGCTCCTTGGGTGAGAAATTTAGCCAGTAATGTTTTACAGATCAAAGTCAGTAGCAAGATAATCAAATAAAGTTTTTTCTGCCACTGAACCTGGGATAGGCTTAAATCTGAGAGTCAGCCTGTTGGATGTCAATCTGTCATGTGACAATGATAAAATGATGCATTCAGTATTCAGGCATAGGTGTGCTAACATAGAAAATGGCTAGTGTTATTTAAAAAAAAAGTGATCTGGTGTGCTGCACAGAAGCATGCCAGCCAGAAGCTGTACGGCTTATTTTGTCCATGTATATAATCATTTTACTCTCTTCTAAATTCTGTTCTTTATTAAAATTTATATTAACTGGTTTCCAAGCCCTACCACATTTCACAGAATCATAGAACCATAGAATCATTTAGGTTGGAAAAGTCCCTTAAGATCATCGAGCCCAACCATTAACCTAACACTACCAAGTCCACCACTAAACCATGTCCCTAAGCACAACATCCACACGTCTTTTAAATACCTCCAGGGATGGAGAGTCAACCACTTCCCTGGGTGGCCTGTTCCAATGCTTGACAATCCTTTCAGTGAAGAAATTTTTCCTAATATCCAATCTAAACCTCCGCTGGCACAACTTGAGGCCGTTTACTCTCCTATCACTTGTTACTTGGGAAAAGAGACCAATGCTCATCTCGCTACAACCTCCTTTCAGGTAGTTGTAGAGAGCAAGAAGGTCTTCCCTGACCCTCCTTTTCTCCAGATTAAACAACCCCTCAGTTCCCTCAGCTGCTCTTTGTAAGACTTGTGCTCTAGACCCTTCACCAGCTTTGTTGCCCTTCTTTGGACACTCTCCAGCACCTCAATGTCCTTCTTGTAGTGAGGGGCCCAAAACTGAACACAGTATTCGAGGTGCAGCCTCACCAGCGCGGAGTACAGGGGAATGATCACTTCCCTGGTCCTGCTGGCCACACTATTTCTGATACAAGCCAGGATGCCATTGGCCCTCTTGGCCACCTGAGCACACTGCTGGCTCATATTCAGCCACCTGTCCACCAACATCCACAGGTCCTTTTCCACCAGGCAGCTCTCCAGCCACTCTTCCCCCAGCCTGTAGCGTTGCATGGGGTTGTTGTGACCCAAGCGCAGGACCCGGCACTTAGGCTTGTTGAATCTCATACAATTGGCCTTGGCCCATTGATCCAGCCTGTCCAGATCCCTCTGAAGAGGGATCCCTCAAGCAGACCAACACTCCCACGTAACTTGGTGTCATTTGCAAACTTACTGAGGGTGCACTCAATCCCCTCATCCAGATCATTCATAAAGGTATTGAACAGAACTGGCCCCAGTACTGAGCCCTGGGGAACACCACTTGTGACTGGCCGCCAACTGGATTTAACTCCGTTCACTACCACTCTTTGGGCCCGGCCGTCCAGCCAGTTTTTTACCCAGCAAAGAGTACACCCATCCAAGCCATGAGCAGCCAGTTTCTCCAGGAGAATGCTGTGGGAGACAGTGTCAAAGGCCTTACTAAAGTCCAGGTAAACAACACCCACAGCCTCTCCATCATACACTAAGTGGGTCACCTTGTCGTAGAAGGAGATCAGGTCAGTCAAGCAGGACCTGCCGTTCATAAAGCCATGCTGACTGGGCCTGATGACCTGGTTGTCCTGTATGTGCCGTGTGATGGCACTCAAGATGATCTGCTCCGTAACCTTCCCTGGCTCCTTCCGACCCTTCTTGTAGATGGGCATCACATTTGCTAATCTCCAGTCATCTGGGACCTCCCCGTTTAGCCAGGACTGCTGATAAATGATTGAAAGTGGCCTGGTGAGCACTTCCACCAGCTCCCTCAGTACCCTTGTGTGGATCCCATCTGGCCCCATTAGCAGGTCACTAACCATTTCCCCTTGGACTATAGAGGCTTCATTTTGCTCCCTGTCTCTCCTCCTGAGTTGCCTGCCTGTTCTTCCAAAGGTCATAAACTCTCTTTTTTTTTTTTTTCCTGAGTTCCAGCAAAAGCTCTCTGTACAGCCAGGCCAGTCTTCCCTGCCAGCTCATCTTTTGGCCCATAGGGACAGCCTGCTCCTGCACCTTTAAGATTTCCTTCTTGAAGAATGTCCAGCCTTCCTGGGCTCCTTTGCCTTTCAGGACTGCCTCCCAAGGGACTTTGTCTACCAGGCCCCTAAATAGGTCAAAGCCTGCCCTCCGGAAGTCCAAGGTAGCAGTTCTGCTAACCACCCTCCTTACTTCTCTGAGAATCGAAAACTCTGTCATTTCATGATCACTGTGCCTAAGACGGCCTCCGACCATCACATCACCGACCAGTCATTCTCTGTTCACAAACAACAGATCCAGTGGGGTCCCTTTCCTATTTGGCTCACTCACCAGTTGTGTCAGGAAGTTATCTTCCACACACTCCAGGAACTTCCTAGACAGTTTCCTCTTTCCTGTATTGAATTTTCAGCAAACATCTGGTAAGTTGAAATCCCCATGTGATCAAGGGCTAGCGATCATGAGACTTCTCCTAGCTGCTTATAGAATATTTCATCTGTCTCTTCATCCTGGTGCGGTGGTCTGTAACAAACTCCCACCATGATATCTGCCTTATTGGCCTTTCCCCTGATTCCTACCCATAAACACTTGACCCTTCCATCACCATCTTCAAGCTCTAGACAGTCAAAACACTCCCTAACATACAGGGCTACCCCATCGCCTCTCCTTCCTTGCCTATCCCTTCTGAAAATCTTATAGCCATCCATTGAAGCACTCCAGTTGTGTGAGTCATCCCACCATGTTTCAGTGATTGCAATTATACCATAGTTTTCCAGCTGCACAACGGCTTCCAACTCCTCCTGTTTGGTGCCCCTTAGCAGAGAGTCACCCACTACGAGCACTCATCGTTTCTTTTTGTGGTTTCCAGTCTGTGCTGCTGGTACGGTTTGTCCCTGTAGAGCTTGCTCATAGGTGTCTTCAGCTGTTAAGGCATAAGATAGATGTTCCTGGTTGTTATTCAGGAGGGTGGAAAGTGAAGCAGAGTCCTGCTCTTGTGGGTCACCAGGATCCACGGCACCTTGTTCAGAGCAGCATCAACCATAACAGACTGGCTGTGAAACCACTCATCTATCTCTTCTTCAGCCCCCCTAATACCACGCAGTCTTCTCACTGTCTCCTGTAACTCTGCCACCTAGTGTGACAGGTCCTTGACCTGCTTGCATCTTTCACAGGTACTTGTGTGTGCCTCAGGAGGAAGGTCTGGACATGCATCGCAACCTGAGGTCTGCACCACAATCTCCTTTCTTAGCAGTTCTGTCTGGGTGGAAGCATTGGACATCTCAGGGGTTGTTGCTGCAGAAATCTGTTGCTTTCGCTCTGAGAGGAATGCCGTAAGAAGAGCAGATGGCACTGACCGCTAACAGGAGAAGAGGGTGGCCCTTCGTCCGCAAACTGCCGCACCACACCCCGCTCGCCAGAGCTCCCTAGGGCTGCCTTTTCTACTGTGGGGTTTGGCCGCTGTTGCTCAGTCCCCGGCCAGGTCCCGGCAGCCTCACTTGCCAGAGCTGGCAGCTGCTGGCGGGTCGCTCCACTTGCCTGGTGCCTGCCTGGCCCGGGGAACCCCTGCGTGCTGCCCGCGGGCGCACCGCTGCGGGCCAAGCTGGCGCTGGAGCTGATGGCCATGGCGAGGGTCTCCTGCAATTTCCATGCAATTGCCCAGGAAATCATTCTTCGCCAAATTTGGAAGATCGCAGAGGATATTTAGGAGATCAAATGACCCGCATGAAGGCTTTGGTTCTCTGCCAGGTCCCTGCATCTCCTTAGCAGTGCGCTAACAAAGCAGTTTCTCTTCTAGTCTCTGTCTATGCTGTCTTCTCTGTAAGACAGAGGTGTTTACATTCTGAACAGAAACAAAACCAAGGTCACACGTCTCGGGCTTTTGGAAAGCAGAAATGATAACAAGTGCTACAAAAAGTGTCACTGCTTTTTTTACTATACAGCATTATCTAGCACATCGAAATGTGGAATAATTGATCAGCTGCTTTTCCACACAGAGGACCAAGGTGATAAAAAACCCCATTGCTAGTGAAATACTAGAAAATGGAGCAGAGAAGCTTAGTTTGTTCAATTTAGTCCAAGCTCTTGTCTGTCCTAATCCCAAGGCTTGACTTTTCCCTTGGCGTAAGTGACTAGTCTTTCTTTGTACACTCTCAATAACGTGGAGCTCTGCCCATATCCCCCTGCCCAATAGGACATGTGAGATGCAGTAAAATTTGCAGGCCTCAAAGATCAAATTCCAGGGCACAGGAGAGCAAACCGTGGGCCTGCTAAGCAGTGCAATGAACTGGAAGAAATCCTTGTTATCCTTCTCCCCTCTCAGTTCTCATTTCAAACCTCCACAGTGTCAGTTCATATCTTTACCTTTTTTTGACACAATAGTCTTGGAAGCTTCACTAGCAAGATTTTATTTATAATATTTAATTCTTAATTTCTTTGCTTTGCCAGCAATTGCCTATGATCTTTTAAAATTTGTTTTCTGTTTAGACTTGCTTAAACAACTTTTTTTTTACAAACTGGATTTATTTCTTCATCTTTGCATTGAGAAGAGATCTATACCAGCCCCTGTGTGTCTTGAGATTTGTTCTGAAGTATCCTACAGATGAATTAATCTGCCAGCCAAAGCCTTCAGTGACTACATGGGCATAGGAGCTTCCCTCAGCCAGCTGGCACGAGAGAGAGAAACATTCCAGAAGAGCTTCTTGCCTCCAAATGCCCAGTGCTCCCACCCCCACTTCATCAAAGAAATAGCTTTTGCAGCGTGCCTGGAAGTACATCAAATTGAGGGTATTTTGAACCAAGGGAGAGGAACACATTCCAGATTCCTGGGACCTTGATTGAGAATATGCAGCTGCCAGCGCCCTTTCTCTTTGTAAGGGAAGGATCCAGACCAAACTCTGCCACTGGCCACAGCTGTAGTGGTGATATATTTTGTGGATTTCTCTGCAGTATTTGCTTTGAGCAGTTTGTTGGGCGTTCACTATTCAGTTCAGTATTCAGGCTGAATGAACTGGTCCCTTTTTCCTTTTCTACAATAAAGATTATGCTTTGGCTGCAGCTATAGAGCCCAGTTACAGAGGGAAGTGGGATGCATCCTGCTGCTGCTGAGAGTTACAAATTAGCTCAAGAAATTCTGAACTGGAGTAGGTGTTGGTGTTTATTTTTGTTTTCTTATTGTCTAGTAAAATGAAGGAAATCTGTGTGCATTTAAATAATTCCATGCTTTGACTGTACTGTGAAGGCTGCCTCTAGACCTGTGTTCACTTAATCACACAGACTGTGACCAGGGTGAAAGTCTGGCTCCTGCAATTAACAGCAAACTTCCAATTGATTTTGAAAGGCTAACCTCAGAGTTTGACCAAAGGTCAAATTCACTGTGGCAGGGAAGGTAGGAGGGCTACTACTTCTGTAATTTTGCCTACCTGGTGGTGATACTGTGGCTGCATCTGACCTTTACATTGCACTCCAAGGCTAGGGTTACCTTTCAGAAAATAATCTACAATTACTAGATATGTTTTGCATAGCCCTTTTTTTCCATATGAACACATTCAATGTACGGTCATGCTTGATTTCCATTTTCTATGGCTATTTCTTACAGTTATTCTTCCTATCCTTAAAACCACTCACATCAGCAGGCCAGATTCACAGAAACAGGCCTGGCTTCATTTGGATGCGGTACCATGTCTCTTTAAAGTGTTGGCTGAGAGGAGAGTTGATAGCCAAAGCTAAGCCCAAGTACTTAAAACATAATCACGGTCATCACATCCTTCTAATATTTGAACATTTTGATAAACAGAGGAGAGAGATGAGCTTGTAACTCCATTTAAGGAACCTAAGTGATTGTTTTAACAACTGGAATACTATTTTTAGTTTTGTATGTGTACTGTCATTTCAGAATGCAGAAGCAGAATGCTGTTCTTTTACTCCAAATGGGTTTTCTTGAAGAGAAAATCTAGGGAAAGAGGTAAATATCTTTGTACAAATGATGGCTCTTTCATCCTTTCTCAGTCCCTGTACTGAAGCATTTCTGTGCCATGCATTATGGGGCCAGTTTGTTGAGATGGGTGGGTTGAGCTGCAGGATGATGGTTTCCCCTGGCGATTACAGATGCCATCTGTCTTTTCTAGTTCACATTTTTCCCTTTTCCTTTGGGGGACAATCAGATTCTAATTAATAGGGGTTAGAAAAAGCAGTACTTCAAAAACCACAGGGTGTACGCTCAGGGTTCTTTTCTTTCAGGCCATTAATGATCTAGGTTTCAAGTACAGCGCAGCAATTGCTGCTATGTTTACTGCTTTCAGCTTTGTAACCACTTCACAGATAACATTTCTGCCATTTTCTACCACTCCATGGTACTGCAAGCTCCAAGGCTCTCTGTAACAGATGCAGTTGGATCTTGATAGTGTAAAGCTTTCAGAAAAATGATGCTACTACACGATAACTACAACACCTCATATGACAGACTAAGAAGTCAGGTTTTCCAAAAGAACAGTGTGCTTTAAGGGTTTGTACCCTGATGCTGCAATTCCAAGTTTTGCCTTATTTTTACTTCCCTTTTGGTTAGACTGTGCTTTGTTTAGCCTGCAACAAAAATTCATCCTTCCCGGGGTAAAATACCTTCAAGCCTTCAAGCATCTACCGGATTCTGGCTACAGTACATGCAAAAGATTGTGAATTAAGCAACCGTATAGATTTACCAAATGCTAACTGTAGCTCCTGGGGACCTCATCTCATCATAAACACATTGCAGCTTGGCTCACTTTCATTGAGGGGTAAGTTGCTGTGCAGTCACCTTCAGGTAAGAGCAGTCACATGGACAGTTACAGTGCAATAAGTAGTCTTCTGACATACTCATACAGCAAATTTTTAACGTAGCCATACTGTATGGTACTGTTGTACTGTACGGTGTAGCCATATTGCATGGTACCAGTAGCAGAATGGTTCCACTACAGACAGTAGTGTTTCAACGATATGACTGCATTGCAGGAAACCCCTCATAAAATCTTTGGCTTCACACACCCGCTCGAGCTGGAGACAGGGATCTCTCTTATTAGGGTTTGGCCACCTGACACAGTTAATTGATTTAGAAGATGCACTGGTCTTCAGTTGTTTGGTTTAGTTATTTGTTCTTAGTTATTTCTGGTTTGTTTTGATCACCTAAATGTTTCTCACAGGACTGAAATTTTAAAGAGAAGACTAGTGAATGCTGAGCTTTGTCTGTTTATTTGTACAAATGAAGTTTCCTCACAAAAATTAATCAACTTTCCTGGATTCAGAAAAAAACCCCATAAGTATACAGAAATTGTTCAAATATTTGTTTGTAATGGAAATTAAAGCAAAGAGTTTTTCTCAAGATTTTAGTTTTGGTTACCTATCCCACAAGCTAAGATCTGAAAAAAAAAAAAAAAAATCACTTACTTGCAGGCTGCCTCTTTGGTAAGTGATAGAGATGTCATTAGGATTGTTTAGGACTTAGACAGAAAGCTATTTTCTTTTTCTGCTGCCTTCCTCCCCAAAGTCACACCATGATGCTGTGAGATCCTTTGGTCAGTGGGGCCCAAGTTCTGCTGTTGAGGGCATGGGTGTCCCTCACACTGGTGTCTCTGGGAGGGGTTTAGACAGGATCTCTCCTGACTCGACTGTGTTTGGAGATGATGGAGCCTCTTTCCCTCCCTGAGATCCCACCATCCAGCTGAATCGCACCCTCACCCTCTTGCTCAGCGCAGGGGAGCCCACACTGACTTCAGCAGGCAACAAAGTCACTCCACTGTGGAGCTTGGCCAGGAGCATGTCTCTAGTTCCTTGTTTCCTTTGTCATTGGAGGCACTGAAGCTGTCATGACATACAGCTGGCTTGGTGCATGTTTATAGGTACTGCAGTAGCACCTGTACATCTCCCGCTACTATTCCAAACGGGATTTACGCGTCCCCGTGGGTGCTTTAAATGGCTTCATGACCACACGGTGACTGCCAGGGACCCAGGTATTGGAGATCTACTGCAGAAGGAGCCTAAGGCATGAAAAAGTACTACTCTGTCTAGTAAATATATGCATTTAATAGAGGGCTTTAGGGAGATTGCTGCCTCTTGGATGTCAACACCGCCCTAGCCAGAACAAATGCAACAGTGCTGTAGGGAGGCTTAGGTGGCTGGGAAGGGTGAAAATTACAGAGCTGAGGCTCAGGCTGGGAGTGAGGGAGCCACATGTGGGGTTAGGGGAGGAAGGATGAGGAATCTAGTTTGTTCTAATAGCATTTTTCCTATGTGAATGTTGGAGTGTTACTTTAGATATGAAGCTGAAAGTGTTTCGGATCAGATTCCAGTTGTTCTGAATTCTCCTTTTATTATTTGACTTCAGCTACAGGCAGTAATAGGAAAATTTGTACCTGCAAGATGAAACTCCAACACCCAGTGTCCTAAGCTTAGACCTCTCATTGCATATGGTAAGAATGAACTTTTAGCTATTTGACTCCTACATACCAGCATCTTCTAGCACTATGCATTCAGATGGATAGGATGAAGACTGCCTTAGATTTTAAATTGATTTTGAAGAACTTTTCAAGGTTTAATAGTAGCAAGGCTGTAGTGTCAGCTCTTTACTGGTTGCATAGTCGTTAGGCTGTTTCTGCAGAGACAAAATTAGTTTTGTGCAACAAACTCAGGAGCAACATTTGAATTATGCTTATGGTCAGCAGTAAAAGTGTCTATTTTTGGACCACTTTCCACACTCAGTCCCCTTGTTCCTGCAGCCTCACTTTCTATCTTTCTGCTTTACTTGGAAAGTGTTTCTTCTTCCAGCCTGTTACTGACAGTGTTTTTATAGTTTAGCTTCTTGTTTCTGACACTGTGATTCCCTGAAACTTCTGTGATTTTTTTATGCCTGTGTCATCATGCCTAAACCAGATAAATAGACGCTTTTTTCCTCACTGATGTTATGATCTTATGCTCAGAATATGGACCGTTTTTCACTTGTTTCATTTTAGGCAGCGTCTCCCACTTGGGTGCTTTCCATTGGGGCAACATAAAGCTGTCACTGTAGATGTTCAGTACACCTCATTTGAATGTGCTTTGCATTTTCTTTATCACATGTCTATTAAGTCTGTGTCTGATGTGTGGCTTTGAACTGCTACCCATTTGTTTTTGTGGCCTGAGGATGGCCTGTCACTCAGGCAGGCATCTGTCTCAGGTGAGTTGATGCCTGTGGGGCCATACAGCATTGCTCATATTAGTAGCACAAGTGCTAGGGGCGTGCATGCTCACAAATGTCCAAGCCCCATTAGCTGGCCTTCCCTGCCTGTACCAGGGTACTCAAGGCTCCTACCAGTGCTGACATGTCCCGAGTCTTCTGCTTTAGGGATGAAAAGATCACAGAAATGAAATTCCTGGCCTGCACACAGTTTTACCAAGAAAAAGAGCTATCATCTCCTGCACCTCCTCACCCGCCCTAGCAGCCCAACTGTATTCCCCATGCCTCTGATGTTATTCACAACTTCCTCTCTCTGTCTATTTCCAAAATTATCTGCATCATCTTTTTTTTTTTTTTTTCTTTTTTCCTTTTCCAGAAGTTTTATATTATACTCCAGGCTTCTGTGTGTAATTGTAAATGAGAGGGATTACTGTCAGTCTGTAAGCTCAGTTCTGTACTGTTAGGGCACAATTCACACTCTCCAGTTAAGACATCATTGATTTTAATATTTTCCCATATGTTTAACACTAACAAATCATGATTATGTGGCTGATGTCCATTAAAAACTTCCATAAATTTTTGTCTAACTGATTAATGTTTTCCAACCATAGTACAATGACAGTACAGTAAAAAACAGTGGTTCTCAGTCACATCAGTTATACATTTTTCTGTGATTTTATTTCTTTTTCACTCTTTGTGATTGGAATGTTATTGAATCCAGAACAACAAAAGCAAAATATAAATTAAGCCTGGTAATTTTCATTACATTCCTTTTCCAGATGGATTCTGAGAGGTTTTTGAAGACCTTAGTCCAGAATATATGAACAAAGCCTACAGAATGTAATAGTGATAGAACGAGTAGAGTTTTATAAACCTAAGGATAAAGACTGTGTCTTTTCTGTTGGGGTTTTTTGAACCAACCTATTGAATTTGAGAGCAGGGATCAAATTTTTTATTAAATTCTACACATGCTAAATAAAAAACTATAAAAAGATATCACTTTATATTAAATTCTGAAGTTTTTACAGAAAGGAAAATGAGGAACCAGTTATCACAAGATTTATAACAAAAGCAAAGTGAAAAAAATGAAGCAAAAGTCTTGAGAAATATTTCTGTAGAAGGCAGAAAAATATTTTTATGCTGAGTTAATGTCAAAGTACCCCTTTTTTTTGCTTATGGAACGAAACACCATTAATCATTCATTGTTGGGTGGCTGCTTGATTAAACATAATGCTGGCACAATTTCTTTTCAGTGTGACTGGTGGAAAATGTCTGCAACACAGCAGAAATCAACACCTGTCATCCATCTTGTTCCATACCTGTCCTTTCAATAATCTGCTTGTTTGTGCCACTCACTATGTTGGCTTTTTTTTAATCTCCTTAGACTGTACATTGCAAAGAGCAAGGTCTGTTTTTTGGTTTGTGGATATACAGTGAGTAACTCAATGGTTCCCTGGCAAATTTAAGATGCTATTGCAATAATAAGTGACAGTAATAATGTTTTGAAATTAAATTTTTTTCTACATTTTTTTTACATCTTCTCTTCTTACAGATATATCTGCTATCTTTAATCCTTTCTAAGTTTCATGTTGCACACAGTGTATGAAGATACAATATGGTAGGCATTAGTATGTTGGGTCACATATGAAGAGATACAAACATATAGAGATCTCTCTGTGTAACCTTTTTCTTAGAAGATGGAATACGGGAAGTTCTAACTGCTCTTTTATTTGCTTTATAAATGTGTGTGTTTTATTTTGTTTTCTTCCCTGACTTTGGCAAGCAGCAGTCTGGCTAATTTCTATTCAATGCATTTAAATCTGCTTTGATATCTCATTAGGGTTTCCACCATATGTGGGAACAGGTGGGAAGTGGAAGCCACTGTTTGATACCATTTCCAACCTTATGTTCAGAAAGGCTGGGGCTAGATCAAGATACAGATGTCAATTACCTCTCTAAGTGCAGGCTAAGATGGAAAGATGCAGCAGGAGGAGGAGGCGCAGGGAAGAGGATAATTCAGTACCCCTGGGGAGATCTCTCAGGGCATCAGCTCCCAACACAGAAGGGACTGTCTGCAACCCAGCCCACTGGTCACCTGAACATGTGGCACCTTGCCATCCCCTCAGTCTGGCTTTCTCCTTGGCTTTAAATGCAGAGACCAGAGAGATAAAGTAAATGCATTGCATGGAAAATTTTGGCTGCTTCAGGGCATGAAAAGAAGGCTCTGAATGAGCCTCCACCTCTCCCTGCCATACAGTGCATTTACTGGATGAAGCTCAGAGAGGGGAGTTCTATACCAGAGACATCAGCTGTGTGCATTTGAGTATCTGTGTCTTCCTGGGGGATTTTTGTGTAAGACTGAATTTTTGTTTAGTCTGTTTTCTTATCTGAAGCCTTTCCATGGTAAAGTTTAACCGTGTTCAAGGTGATGGCAGGCCAAAAGGAAAGCATTTGCTTGGTAAACTGCTAGGAAACACTTCTAGAAGTGTTGTTCTTCATAAGCAATCAAGTAATAATTACTGAGAATGTGTTTCCACATCACCTGAGAAATCAGTCTCCAAAGACCAGTGGTGTTCGCAATGAGCTGAAATTCAAATCCCGTATTTCTCACAGTCATCCTAGAGGTAGGCCTGAGGTGCAATGTGACACTGGAGCACCCATTTAATAGTTTTCCAAATGTAGCTCTAGATGCAGCAGTTGAAGTATTTCCACTGCTCACCTCCTTCCACAGCCCAAACTTGATTTCCTCCATGTCCTTTCTCTCTTAGACACCATCTGTAATATGGAGGATACTCTTTGGTCAGGTGTCTGACACATTAAAGTCATGATCTTCAGCAAACAGAAAAGAAAATGTGCTAATAAATTGATTGCTCTGAAAATAAATCAAGAAAAACTAAGCCATAGAAGCTGTATAATATAATGAGCTTGAAATAAATTTTAAAAGAAAAAGCACAGAATTAATTTCCAAAGACAGCTATGCCTCATTATTCCTGATGCCTTGCACTGCCCGGTGTAAATGACCACTGGAGATCCAGGAAAATGGTGAATCAGTCCTATTATGCCCTGTAGTAATTATAACTACTAGCAAATGCTATAAGGTGAATGAAGCAACTTGCCTCAAGAAAGACAGGATGAATGCAATGTGTTTGATACTTTACTTTTGGTATGTATGTACATTTTTAATACTTCTTACATTTAGCCTCATAGAATAATGTGGCCCAGGATGGGACCATGACGAATGGTGGGCAGTGGAGATGTTCCCTCCGTGCTGCCAGGCTGGGGTGGCTCAGGCTGCAGGTGTGCCGGAATGTGACAGACTCAAATGCAGCATTTTTAAGCAGTGCTTTCTTCCAGTGTTGGTCTTTGAAAATGATAGTTAGCAAAATACCATGAGAAGTGTCAACATGACAGCCAGGCAGGCCAACGGTCCTGTGCCTGCATCTATTGCCCTGGTTCACAGTACAGCAAGAGGGCAACAATCTTGGATGTCCCTCTGTGCACTCTCCATAGCGTACACATCTCCATGCCATTATTGTCCTTGGGCTCTGCTGAGAAAGTGCTTGAGGTTGGGGGATGTTATCTGGTATGGAAGAGAGGACATCATGGGGTCATGGAGCATTCCTTTCTCAGAATGAAGTCAATCAAGCATTAATCAGCTCCAAGGGTAGATCAGCCCCCTGTTTTTTTGTTGTGGTTTTTTTTTCCTAATTAAGTTAGCAATTAGAGTTTAGGCCATAGTTACTACCTTACTCTTTACCTACATCTCCGATTTGATCTAGTCATGCTAAAGGACTAAATTTTCCTCTCTCAAATTTAACTGTCCTTGAGCCAGCCTAAGTGAACACTTTGCCCAGGAACTAAAAAACAGTGTCTATATTATAATTCAGGGGTTTGATTTCAGTGCAGGATGATGAAAGTGAAATTGGACTGGAAAGAGGAGTCAGTAAAGCAGAAATACTTTTAATCATTAGAAAGAACATTCCAAAAATAATTCCTTGTGTTCTTCTTCCACTACAGGGTTCTTTCCTTCCAAATTTAATTATGTGTTAAAATTTCCAAAGGTAAGGGAAAAACAGTGGAAGAAATGCATTTCCCAACACTTAAATGTACTTCTGAGCACATGTAGTGCAAAGGTATGCTCTCACCCAAAAATTCCACCATATTTATCTTTTTTTCAGTACTTTCTTCTCAGCACAGACAAGTATTTAAATCCTTGCCACAGGCTTTAGTTTGCATGGCAAAATACACACAGGGAAAAATAGCAAGAGTATTTTTATAACTTGTAGAAAAACACATGCATGTTTGCATGACCAAACATTGTGTGGAATAGTTTATTTGCTAAGAAGGCCCTAAACAATGTCAGTATATATGGCAATAGAATAAGAACACTTCAATGCATGGCAAGATCAATAAATGTATGCAGAGAGATTGGGAGAATGTCAGCTTTTAAGCTGGCTGCTAATATAAAGAGGTATAGTTTATGCATTGGAGTTCCCCAAAGGTCACATGTAATGGCCCAAAGGCATAAATTAGAAGCCTCAGCTAATAAAGAGAATGTTTAGTTAAGGCAGAAGTCCATTTTTCAGGGTTGAAAAACGCTTCCGGTTTCATTTACCATGAAAGGTATTTGGAGAGGACAGGGAAGGGCAGTTGATGATGGATAACGATACAGATACGTGGAAGAGAAGGCAAAAAATGTTTACATTGTAATAGAAGAATGGATTAAAAGAACAAGTTGTTGTTTTTCCTCTGTTCCAATGTAAGACGAAGATACAGGTTTTATTAAATTAAGGAGCACTGATCTAATTTTCTTTGCTTAGAAGTCAAGTTCAGGAAGATATTGCTGAATATTGCATGGAGCATGAATACTGGAGGAAAATTGAGGAGGATTTGCTGTTGTACAGTCAGGTTATCTCTGACTGGGTATCTCACTCAAGATGGAAATTTTGCCATAGAAGTCTCTGTGGCTGCAATTACAAATATAACTACATCCCCCCCCCGCCCCTGCCCCAAGTTGTGCAATGTTACACGTAACATTTCTGATATTAGTAATTTGTTGATTGGATGCTTTTACTGGCTATTATCACATAAAAGAAATATAGAAGTTAAACTGAATGCCTATATATAAAAAATTCCTCCCTTAATTGCTATGTACAGCACCTGGGAGGAGGGAAGAGAGAACTTTGTGCTCAATGACTTCCTTTTCAGGGCTGCTTTTATACTGAGCTGAAACAAATGAAACAGTTATGCAACCTGGAAAGTATTATATGTCAGGAAGTCTGGAGTTCTGGAAGTGTTACTCAGCCGTGAGGCACTGCAAAGCTATTTAAATGCTTCTCATGGGTCTCCTTTTATGGAGATCAGGCAGCACAGGCAGAAGTTAAAAAAAAAAAACACCAAAAAGCAAACCACCCCAAAACCAACTCCCCTCCCCCGGCCCCCCCAAAAAAAACCCAGAAGAGATATGGCAACATGAAGTAGCATTATGGTCAATCGGTAACTTTTAAGTAATCAAGCATCTTCTTTAAAGCCTTGCAGGCCTATACTCGTGAGATTGAGACTTTTTTAAACATTTGATTATATGAGGAAGGGATACATACACATAGACTTACTATAGATACTGCAAATACAGTGAAGGAGGGACGATTCAGCTTCTGTTAGAAGACTTTATAAAAAATATAATTCTGGAAAGGATAATAGAAATTAAGTCCTAATGCTGTAGAGGAAGGAAAACACATTTTAAAAAAATCTGATTTCTAAGCTGAATAAGCTGAATGTCATTTTTGCTTTGTTGCATAATGTGAGCAACATCTTTCCGTCAGACCAAACATATCCTTTCAGAGTGCCAAGATCTGTTGTAGCACCATCTTTCTCAGCTATTTTGAAGCAGGACCCCCCTTCCCTACACATGCACACACACACATGTACACTCCATGCCTTCCAAGGAAAAGCTGCTTCTGCCTTGACATAACAGACAGGATAAGGTATTCCGTATGCATATCTGTAGGGAAATTGAAAGATCTTCTTGCTTTTATTTTCTTAACAGGTTCATCAAAGCTCCAGATAGTCAGGACTACAAATCTGTGTTGTTTTTTTTCCAGAGACCTCTTTTTGAGTGTGTTTGAAAAGTCTTTTAGGGGATTGTGCAAGCCAAGCACAGAACAATGTTAAGGCAATTTGATGAAATTCAATGACTTCTCACTTTAGATAACTCTCCATAGAGCAAGCACAGAATCAGTTGTCTTAAGGATCTGTACAAATTCCCTTCAAGGAAGGACTGCCTTGTCCAGAAATCCGTATGACTTCAGGAAAAAGAAGACATACAGCTTATAGCTGCAGGGGTCTCAGCTTTCTCAGTTTTCTTCCCATGATTTAAATATCTACTGAAACAGGGCCTTATGTGGGCCTTACATGAATACATGGCTAAAAGAAGACCGATTTCCCTGGCATTTATCATAGAATCATAGAACGCTTTGGGATGGAAGGGACCTTTAAAGGTCAGCTAGTCCATGCCCCCTGCAATTGGCAGGGACATCTACAACTCGACCAGGTTGCTCAGAGCCCCATCCAGCCTGGCCTTGAACGTTTCCAAGGATGGGGCATCTACCACCTCTCTGGGCAAACCATTCCAGTGCTTCACTACGCTCATTGTAAAAAATTTCTTCCTTATACCTAGTCTGAATCTACCCTCTTTTAGTTTAAAACCATTACCCCTTGTCCTATTGCTATTGGCCCTGCTAAAAAGTCTGTCCCCATCTTTCTTATAAGCCCCCTTTAACTATTGAAAGGCTGCAATAAGGTCTCCCCACAGTAGGATAATATTTTTTAAAAGTCTGTTGTTTTAAGCCTTATTACTGTGCGACCTTATAACTGTTCAGCAACAAGGCTAGAGAAAATACCACAGCTTTAAAACAGAGGTAATGAAAGAAAGTCTATGTACTGCTATTAGCAAAGCTCACTAGCCATGAGCAAATGGATCATTTCTCTCTCAATTTTGATTTTGATACAGAGAGATATAAAATTGACTAAGAAGTGAATACTCACAAAGCAGTCAAAGGTTTGGAAACTAAAATGAAAATAAAGTATTTTACAAAACAAAATAATCAGGTTACCTTTAAATAATCATTGCAGAATTAAGAAAAAATGGTGATTAAGGGATTCATGAATCTTGACCATTCTGATTAGTGTAGCTAGTCAGTGTTTCAAGTCCTTCCACAATCCTGGAAGATAAATAAGGCATCAGGTTGCCTTCAGACTTGCAATTTTCACTGACAGTGCCAGTGAAGGCTTCCCCAGTCAGTGCCCACATGCACATAAACAGCTGTATTTGGAAAGATGGGACTACAAATAGAGAGTATCTAGTCTTCTGCAGTTCCCAAATCTCACTCTTACCTATGGACCTGTACCTCACTATGCATTCTTGCCCTTTCCAAGTCCACCATATTGGATTAATCCTGCCACTTACTACCATTTTATCTCACAGAATAGGATAATCCCCATCATAATTAGCTGCTCCAGTGTCTTGCCCTAAATGATCCCCTGCAGTGTTTTTTCATCATTAATTGGCAAAATGCTTTAGATCTTCCTCAGAAGAAAAGGAAACTGATGCATGGAGTCTCAATCTGTCAGCAGAAGGCCATCCAGGGCAATCTTCTGCTCTGCATGATAGGGCCCTGAAGCATTTTTCCTGTGAGCCTGACACTCGGTGTGGAGAAGAGGCTTTTGTACATATTTGCCCTGTTTTTTTTTTCCAGATCCTGTTTGCTCAGTAATATCAAGTTTAAGAAAATACAGATATTAAAACATGTTCCATCAAAGAAAAATGAATTTATCTTTCCTGGAATACCTGGAATGCAATTATCTTATTAGTAGCTTCTGTAATTATAGCAAAAGAGCTCTTCACTGCTATAAACAAGGAATAATTATCACAACTTGACTATCCAATAAGTAAAATAGTTAAGGGGCTGGGTGTGTGGTACTTTCACAGGCAGAGGGATACCAGAAGTGTTAATTGGGGTGGTACCAATACTGCCAAGCTGTATTTGCAAGCAGAAGGGCCCAAGGCCAGCTCTGGCTGAGCTGTAAAGCCTCTTGCCAGTGTTGGAGATGGTATGACACTGCTCATGAAGACCTCAGGGACAGCACGATCATTTCTATGTATCCCAGAGCCAGGTTTCTGTTCAGTTGTTGCTTGTCCACAACTGATGTTTTTCTCTATTTTATGTTCCCTTAAATCCTTTCTTGTTTCTAATTTGATTAAATACCACTTTCTTTCTACAAAGTGTTGTTGTCAAAATGGCACAAACATAGCTCTTCATCTAACAAACACACTTTTTTTCCCCTTAGCCTTCGTCTTGTTCCCTGATCTTTTCTCTGCACTCTTCCCTGCATATTCTGATTTCTGTTGCTTGCTGTAGGCTTTTACCTTTCAGTTATGCTTCAACCCTTGTATTTGGCAGAGTTCCTTGTTTCTTTACTGCCAAACATCTTCACAGTTCTCTTTCAGAAAGTTTAATCCAAATAAATAAAATTTGCTCCTATAAGAAACTTTATTTTCATCTTTACAAGCTCCCTTTTCTTCCTGTACTCACCTATGGTATCTTTAGCATCAGGAGCACATGAGAGATGGCTTTATGTACAATTAGTGTATGCAACTGGGCCTTGCTAAGTTATACATGGTATTTCTGCTTAGTCTAGTCTGGTCTAAGAGATGGTTCATCATGGTGTGAATGATTACCTGAGCAGACACAGATGAAGATTAGCTTGTCATGAAGATGCTGTCTGTCTTTTCAAGCAGGTTGTGAACCACAACCAATATCAGACCCACTGAGGAGAAGGATCACAGGTGAATGCAAAGACCAAAACCTGTTTGCCAAATGGTAGGTTTCTCAACAAAGAGTGATTGGCATTAGCAACAATGCTCTTCTTTTTTCTGACAGTGAGATGCCACTGATAATTTGTCATTTGGCAAGGCTAATAACTGATAATAAGGGATGTCAAGATTTGAGGAAAACTGAGTAAAGATTAAAGAAGTATCCTGGGGAGGACACATGAGTTTTTGCCCTCTTATTATCTTAAGAGGATCCTGTTACTTACTGACATCATTTCACTTATAAAGCATAATGCTAAACAACATTTCTATGGAAATTCCTTCACTGCACTTGATCAGGTGAGAAAACTCTCTTTCATAGCATTGGTTTCTCTGGAAACCATGGCACACTGGCTTTCCCTAAAGGATCTGAAAATCTGGCTCTTATGTTATACATTGAGGAACTGCTGTCATTTACATCACTCATTGCTCAGTAGAACTGGGCTATGTGGGAAGTACTTTGGATTCATTGTTCAACTGACCTATTTTAGCTTTGGAATAAAATAAAACATACTTCTTATGCAATGCAAATCCAAAAGCCAAGAACTGTCTCTAAACATGGAGTTGTTCTTTTTTTTTTTTTTTCTTTTTCCTTTTTTCTTTAAATTCCTGCTTAACAAGACTTTAAAGTCCAGAATATGAAGATAACTGTAAAATGGTATCATCGTTGTGTATTCCCTTTGAGATGACATTCTCTGTTTGAGCCATGCCCTGTGACTCAATCTGGCTTGCTGTGTAAGTATCAGTTAAACCACCAGTCTGCAGCATGAACCTAAAACTTGTGGTAGGAATCCAAACAAAAGAATAAGCACATGTAAGTCTCTCCAAGGTTATGTACTGCTGAAAATGCTTCCAGTATGAGAAATGAAATATGAGATGCATATCCTATATGCATCCTATATGCATATGAGAAAAGCTTTTCTTCTTAGCTTTTCCTCTCAGCTTTTCGTATATAGAATTAGTAAAATCATAAACAATTTAATGAATGAACATTCAGCTGCTCTACGCAGCAACTTGACTTGGTGTAGGATGCTGGAAAACTTGTTTCTGAGGAGCAGGAGCTCATGCACAGGCAGCAGTGCCCTAGAGAATGTGTCTTTTGTCTCCAAACACATCTTCCAGAGTTGTGGGGGAAAGTGTGCCGGCTGTTCTGGCTGTAGTTCAAGCCCACACAATGATAACATGCTGTTGTACACCTCTCAATCAGCAGGCCCAATATATCTCTCAGTGGCAGTGGAATAAACATAAAGGCATCTATAGTTTATGGAAGATTTGACATGACATACCATCAGATAGTGCAATCCTATTATATTAATATTTACCAGGAGTAAAATCCTGGCTCTGCTGAAGTCAAGTGGGAGCTTTGTCATTGACTTCAGTGGAGTCATGACTTAATCCTCGTGAACCTTGTCCTGTCAAATCATTGGTGAAATTTACCCAGTGTAGAAAGCCAGTACTAGATGTAGACATCAGCCCAATTTTTAAAAGAACTATGAAACTGGGGTTTGAGCTCTTTTCAAAACTCCTTGTGAAGCAACAGTAATTCTTATGAAGAGCACTTGCAGGTCAGGCACCTGGTCAGAGATTTCTGGAGGAAATACCACTAGACACCTTGAAAGAAGTACATTATTTCCTAATTTAAAAGGCATGAAAAAATTATGTTAATGTCTGGAGGAAATTAAGAAATCTTTTAAAAACAACTCACCCAAATAAATTAGTAGAGGGGAGTTTATTTGTGGGAGAAAAAAAAAAAAAAAAGAACCCAAAGAACACTTTATAAGACATTTAAAAAGGCAGAAAAAGGTTTTTTTCCTCTTAATATATCCATATTTCTATCTTTCCATAGTGAAATGTCATTAATGTGTTTTCTTTACTAAAAATTATACTATAAGTCTTAATACTTGTCACAGGGAAACTAACTGACGAAGCTGATGCTTCTTTTTTAATTTAATTTGAAGAAATTTCTTTCAGAGAGAAGAGAAGCCCTGTCCTTCTTGTGAAAGTGTTTTAAATACAGGGTCTTCCTGTAGGAAAAATAAATATTTTTCTGGTGAAGAAGGAGTTCTTTTGTCTACCATAGGCCTGAACCTGAGGAAAAGCTTTCTAGCTGAAACACAGGCAGTTATATCATTCTGGTGCCTGCCATGAAAATGTTAAGATTTATAGAAAAGGGACAAAAATTCAAGACAAGCTGTTGTATGCAAGTTTATGGCTTAGCTGGGGCATATGTAATAGGAACAGCTGAAGTCTTAGGAGCAAAAATTCTTCAATGATGAAGAATAATCCTGTGGTTCAAGTGCTGGGAATTATACGCTGTGGGTTTGTACCCTGACTCTGCCAGAGACTTCCTGTGTGTTCTTGGAGAAGGTTCTCATCCACATTGGGCTTTAGATCATCTTTTGTGAAATGGGAATAATGACTATTCTTCTCTGCATCCTTTCCTCTATTTAATCTAATTATTTTCCAATCCATGCCCATAATTTACTTCATGCACATCCACATTCATATCCGCAATTCACATTCACAATCCTACTTGCTTCGCTCCTTCTCTAATTTCAAGAGTGGTCTGGAGAGAAACTATGACGCTTTCTGTCTATTGACAGAGTTACAGACATGACTAAGGACTTCGTATCTTAATTTTTTTTTCCTTAACAAATCCATTTTGATAAAACATGCATGAAGAGATCTGGTTGTATCCCGTTATATTTCACTCCTTTTGGTTTTGGTTTACTGCATACATGTCATAAACTCTTAATGAGAGCTTTTACTTATTATTTAATGTGATAACTATTCCCATAGTTCTGTACTTTGCCAGGGTGGAAGATTGCGCTTGGCAGCCTTACAGAGGGTTAGGGCAGAAGTAAAGGGGGGACCTCTTTTCTGTGCTATGGGAGAGCATTTCTGAGAGGGTTTAGTGAGAAACAGCCATCATTCGTAGTTGCTGCCAGGGAGGACTAGGGGTCCTTTTCTGAGCTTCCTTTCAGCATTGGAAACTTGTCTCTTGTCTCTTACCCAGGTCATCTCCTTCATATGTTTGGCATTAAAATAGTTTTCACTCTGCTGGAAAGGCAGTATTTGGTGGGCTGGCAGGTCATTTCAAGTGCTTATTTAGTCACAACCCTAGGCACACTCTTTAAGTGAATCTGTTTTAAACAAAGGCCTTGCCAGTGTGTGGACTTCCAAACAGTGTAACTGCCCTTCCAGGCACAGGACTAGATTTTCTGAAACCAAGCCAGCATCTACAACCAACATATAAGAGAGGGTATTTGCTGAATGGCTGCACTACCCAGATGGTGATTACCTAAACTGAGAGATTCCCTCATGCAAGAACCCACATCAGCAGGAGCAGCAGGGTGCCAGTGTAAGTGAGCTTTCCAGCTGAGTCATTAGAGCTTCTCAAAATAGATAAGCACCATGTTTGATGACAATGATGAGCATTAAAGGTCCAGCCCCAGCCATACCTACTTTGCTTAATGCATAGCTTTAAGATCTTGCTTTGAAGCCATAACACAGTTCAAATTTTTATTTCATCTGCATATAAGATGATTGGGAAGTAAATTTAGATTTTGGGTATCAATGATGTTTTGACTTTTCACGTTGCTCTTAAACATTTCCTATTTTGTTCTCCTAAAGTATTTACAGAGAGCTTTTGGACAGATCATTACAAGCCTAGTCTGTCAAAAGAGTGGCTTATTTGTGAAGACAGAGAGAAAGGGGGCAGGTGTTTTTGTGAGGGCAGTAGTAGAGGAATATATTGGAGGTATTTAAAAACAAAACAAAACAAAACACTATTGTCTGCCCCTTTTCAACATCCCTGAAAGGCTGATAAAAAGGTAAAATTTTACTTGAATAAAATCCCAGATTCAATCAGGATTGTGCCTTTCAGTGGTTTCAACAGCAGTCTGTTTTAATTTTTTTAACATTTACAATGTTTCAACTTCAAGGAGTTTTTGCTACATATTCTTTTTTAGAATAACTGAATAATAATAACTCTCCTTACACATTAGTATTATTTGGATTCAAACGGAGTGGAATTTTAACAACTTAAAAAAACAGGGAAAATATTGATTTGTTTTAATGTGCAAGTGGTACAATAGTATACGATCCTTTAACACTCCTACAGAAGGCAACAGCTCTCCAGAAGAGATCTGCCACATTTCATATGATGCTTTAAACTGCATACAGTATAGGATGAGGCATTGTGCCTTGCCCTGCTTTATGAAACATTTTTTAACGGCAAGTTCCTTTTGTCCTTCTTGGCCATGAGATATGCAGAAAAGGCCAAGGGATTTATCTGAACCTAGCTCTTTGACATCTTAGGCTGTTCTGCTGCGCATTCAGCACTGTCTTTAGTCTACAAGTCTGACTGTCTCCAGTGGAATTTATAAACAGCTGTAACATTGGTCAAACGATTTATTCTTCTAGTTCATTTATCTCTAAGTGGACAGACATGAACTCTAGCAATGGTACCTTGTATGGCATACAACCGTCTCTCCAAATGAATATTTATCACTGATGACTAATAAGAAATGGCATCTCATAGCCTGAAATAGCCATTGTACATTATAAGGATGATCTTATTGAATGACCTGTCAGGAACTTGTATAATGCAACTAGATACAAAATATATTAATTGTGCAAGGATGCCAGATGGCAAGAACAGGCTGCTCAACAATCGGAGCAAGCTGAGGAACCTTTGGAAAATCCCAGAATCCTAGAATCGTTTAGGTTGGAAAAGACCTTTAAGATCATCAAGTCCAACCGTTAACCCAGCACTGCCAAGTCCACCACTAAACCATGTCCCTAAGCACCACATCTACCTGTCTTTTAAATACCTCCAGGGATGGGGACTCAACCACTTCCCTGGACAGCCTGAAAGTGCTAGTCAGTGCTTGACTACCCTTTCAGTGAAGTTGTTTTTCCTAATATCCCACCTAAACCTCCCCTGGTGCAACTTGAGGCCGTTTCCTCTAGTCCTATTGCTTGTTACTTAGGAGAAGAGACCAACCCTCACCTTGCTACAACCTCCTTTCAGGTTGTAATGTTGCAGATTGCAATTTGGTTTCAAGCAAATTTGCTGAAACCTATGCATCTATATAGCATACCAAAGGCTTTCCTTGGACATCTATTCTTGTTTACCCTGAGCCTGCTGAATGGCAAAAACACATGTGAAAGCTGCTAAAGTCTCTTTAAAGACTTTAGCGCTATTTCTGCTTTACTGTCTTGCCTTTGGTGTTTTTCAAGATTCTCCCCCTTTCTTGATTGCTCTGCCTATAGGTTTGCTAAACACAAAGTAAACCAGCTTAGAACATAGAGAAACCAAGCACTGATGGTGTTGAGGCGATTATTCCAAGCCACTTCTCCACTTTCACCCACAGATGGTTCAACCTTTTTGCTGTGAGTCATGTGCTGTCTCCTTTGTCTGGAAAGTGGAAAGTGAATGGTTCTGTAGCAATATTCAAAAAAGATATTTTGAGACTAGAGCAGTATTCAAGAGACATGAAAGTTATGCTGTCTCATGGGACCAGTGCTGGGGAAGTGGGGCTGCTTGCTGGTTTGACAACATCCTACATGTTATATCACAATGATGTGTCTTAATACAGAGGGTTACAGTCTCAACCAGATCTTGAGGAGCTTGTGAAGTCTCAGCTGTTACACCCCTTGCGCTCCTGTTGTGGCTGGCTGTAGCCAGTATAACTGCCCAGAGATTTTTTTCCGACTCTTATGTGCACTCATTTTCCTTCTGAGGAGTAACTTGGAAAGAGAGAAGACTGGTTTTAACTGGCATTACAAGAAGAAAATAAAAACAGATGAAATGCTTGAAGCAAACCAGCCCATTTATAAAATTCAATGCTTTCAACTCTTTCTAATCTTTAGACACAGATTCTTAAAAATTAATAGCTTATTTTTTGTAACAGATGAGTGGTCAAATGTATTAATTGTTGGCATAACTCTGCTGTTGTGGAAATCAGTACTAGAAACTCCTATTGACTTCATCTGGACCAGAGGTAGAGCAATAATAAATGCTTGTGGAAAAACTGTCTTGAAACTATTGTTAATGAAAAATAGATGAAAGCACAGAAGTTTGAGTACACATTTTTGTTATAAGAAGTTTATAAGCTTTGCTGCACCATCAACTAGAGAAAATAGGGAAAAAAATAGTCCACTGGTTTAAAGAGATAACATATTTTTGATCTTGACTTCTCTGGTGGCTTTGTAGTATGCGTTTCCAACCACAAAGTCTCAGTGTAGAATTTTGGACAAGACTGACAAGTTGAATATGATCTTTGGTCTGAGAAAAATCCAAGCAGTAAAACTTGCTGGATAGGAGTGAACCTACTGCTGAATTCTTACAGCTCATAGGAGATTCTTACAGGACACCAGTGCCCAGGCCAAGAGAGACTGAAGCAGTGGGCAGCTAAAGCACAATGCCTGTGTGCCAACGCATCACCATAAAGTAATGCAGTTTAACACTGAAACAACATGAAATAAAACAGTTGCTAAGCAGAAATATTTCACTTTAGGCCAAATCAGTCTAAAGCAAAATACTTTATTCCAAGCTACATAGCACTGGATAAAATCAGCAAAGCTGAAATACACTTTTTCTATGAGGAAATAACCTGGTAGAAAATTTCTGATCTGCCCTCTCTCTTCTATCAGCATTCCTACCCTATATAAAACCTCTTCTTAACATGTTAGGCTACTGAGAACTCACAGGAAAAATTTGTAACTACTTGGGAGGGACCTCTGAAATGTTTTAAAACTCAGCCCTGTGCTTTGAAGAAGTTAAAGAAATTCTGTTTGCATGAGACCTCTTGTCCAGCAGCAGTTGTGTTAGAGCAAGTCAGTTCCCCCCAGCTCTAGTTTCCCAGCTGTGCATGAGGTGACTCTGACAATCCTCAAGGCAGGTGAGGATACACGGCCACTGAAGTACATTTTCTTCCAGTATGAGACAGATGGCACCGCTCCCAGGTGTACCCTGTTTTTCCATAGGCCATTGTTTGTTAAGTAAACATAGGAAACAGGATATGAAAGCTTAGATTCATCTGACTCCATACAGGTTGGCTAAGTCTTCACGTCTATGATGTGACATGTTTTTACAAGTTTCTGAAAAACCTCCTAGTTTACAGTGCAAGATAAATAAAAATAACGTAAATACCATGAAATATGTAACTGGAAGTGGACTTTGTTTCTAATTAACATCCAAGAAGGGGAAGCAGGAGATTAAGAGTTGTGATCAGATTTCTGCTTTATCGCTGGCATTAGTAGAAGTAATCAAATGGGAAAATTGTGCAAGATTTGGAGCATGATCCTGTTTTCAGTGCAGTCACTGGTGGTTGTATCACCCGTTTTTTGGATAAGATTCCTGGCCCTTAGCCTTTTCAGTTTTGTTGTATAGAAGCTTAGACCTGCTTTTAATCATGTAATTATCCTTTTCTGAATTAGCTTTAATGTTCTTCCTATTTATTTGTACTAAAGAAACTACAACTATTCTTTCAAGTGCTTAAGTGCTGGCTGGATGGGTGGTCTTTTTCTTCTTAAAAGACAAAAGTGTTGGAAAAAACCATCAAGTCCTGACATTAATTAGCTATTTATGGCTTCTTATTAAATGTCAGATTGTCATTTAGTGTAGCCTATATAGCTTAAAAAAACTTTACTTTGTGTTATAAAGTAGACCCTCATTATATGGGACTTACCTTATCCTCCCTGAAATTATTTCCTTCTGTAGACAACTGGATGACAGACTTTTAGCTGTAACTTCTAGGCATTTTTTCAGTATTTTTCCATTTGTTTAAATAAAAGAAGCCAAATAATCCTAGGCAGAAAACCAAATTACTGAAAAGATCATGGCTTTCCGCATAGGCCTTCAGCAAGCCAAGGAGATACTCTGTTTCAAAAGGCTATAATTAGTAACTAATTAGATAAACTCAACAAATAAACAATTTAATATAAATATAAACTTTTGATGTTGAGAATATTGAACATGAAAATGTAAGGGTGAGATTCTGCTGCCATCAATGGCAATCCAGAATGCACTAAAACTAGTGGAAATAATAGCTCAGTTTCACACTTGTGCCAAAACAGTATTATAACAAAAGACGCCATTGCAAATACATAAACTGGACTAGTTTGTAACAGTATCTATTCACTTTTTTTTTCTTAGATCTTAAAAACACTAAAAGGTTCCAGAGAAAGATCACTGTGCTATGCAATTTATTGATACATAAGGAAATGACAGTCCTTTCCCATAAACATTAGATTCTAAATATATATACACATACAAATATTTTAAATCTTTTAAACTAGTTTTTAATTTGTTACTTAAATTAAGCAGATGCATTTGTTAAGTGAATCAGAATGTGAAAAATCTTCAGGATAGTGTACTGTAACCTGCAGGAACTGACCGCTTTGTGAAATGACACGTGGAAAATAGGGCTACAGTCCAGCTCCACAGTGGGGCTTAAGGACTGACATGGGACTGTGACAGCTTCTAGGGAAGCAGTTCATCTGCCTAAACACAGATGTCTAGCGCAGGTTAAGATGCACCCTCCCTCCCCCAAAAATGAAAAGCAGACATTTCATTTGAAAATGAGAGATGAATGCTCCCCTTACCATTTCCCTCCTTCAGGTAAAAAGGGAAGGGTTAGCTCACACCTCCAAGGTGTGGAGGAGCAGTTCAGTTACCTCAGTGGGGTACACTAATTCCAGGACCCACCGAATTAGTAGCTGATTGGAGACTCCAGTGCAGATATATTTTGTGCTAGTTTTCCAGGGGTCTTTGCAGGTGCCTGCCAGAATTCTTAATGCTGGCACCAAGGCATAACATAAGGTCCTATTTACATCCTTCCTATATAAGTATTTGTGTATATTTCCTGTTACAAACCTACCTTGATTGATCTGCTTCACCTTGTAGTAGCCCCTGCCCAGTTATGTTAGCCATGGGTGAAAATACAATTGGATTTTACAGTCCTTTGGTTACTTGGCCGGCTCTTAGGCTTGGAGCTTGTTCTGAAGATTTCAGAGGCAATCTGTTTGTTCTTCACATAAGAAACTCTAAGATGCATTGCCTGGCAGCCTTCATTGTCCAGGTCAAGCCCATACCTCCTTCTACACAATTACATAGAATTGAGGCATACAATTGCAATATGATGATTGAACCGAAGCATTGCCTTTCGGCTGAGCTGGGATAACTGACTTTGAATGCTTTTTGATCAACAACAAGTGCAAAGCAAACACATTAACCTACGTCTCAGTGTCTAGAGGGCTAAAAGCTCAGACACAGCTGCAGACTTCTGCCAGTAGTAAATTATTAAGCTGGGATATAATATTAATAAAGATTAAAAAACCAAAGCATTTACTGAAAGCAAGAAACGGGGGCTGATTCATAAAAGTAATGAAAGTAACAAAAACATCTCTATTTTTTAGATGTGATTTCACTGGGTAAAAAACAGGCTGGATGGCCGGGCCCAAAGAGTTGTGGTGAATGCAGTTAAATTCAGTTGGTGCCCGATTATAAGTGGTGTTCCCCAGTGCTCAGCACTGGGGACAGTTCTGTTTGACATCAAATGCACGCTCAGTAAGTTTGCAGATGATACCAAGTAGGGTGGGAGTGTTGATCTGCTTGAGAGATCCCTCTTCAGAGGGATCTGGACAGGTTGGATCAATCGGCTGAGTTCAATTGTATGTGCTTAGTAGTCTCCTCATCAAAGAGGACTCAATGGGAATCTCTTTTTAAATGCAGGCTTGTCTTACCCCCCACCAAAAAAAAAAAAAAAAGAACGGAGACAAAACTTCCAGATGTACAAAAGCATGTTCTTTCAATGTGACAGGGTTGGGTTTGCTGTGCCAAATTTTGATATTGTGTTTTATTTTAAATGCTCTTCAAATAACATTCTGCAACAATTCTGGATGTATTTATTCAAATATAAAAAATAAATCTGGGTGGAGAAATGTAGTAGTTAATTAAGTTAGGTAAAACGCACAGTTTCTTATGCAGTCATTTTGATTTAACTTTAATCTACTAACTAAATCCATCTTAAATAGCAACTAAAATAAAACAAAAGTTTGCTGCCATAATGATGTTTTTTTATCGCATTCTTTACCCCATGCCTCCTTTCTTCGTCAGTTTGTACTGTAAGCTTTTCAGGGCGAGCTACTTTGCAGGGTTTGTCCAGTGCCTAGCATTATCAGCCTTCATTCTGACTTGCTGAGTGGACATCATTTTAATGCACAGGATTAATAATGTGTGGTTATGAGAAAAGTGCCTCCTGAACAAATTTTGCTATATTTAGATTTATAGTCATTCTGTTTAGGTACTTATATATGCCTTGCAGTATCCATAACTTAACACTTAACAAAGGGATGAATTCCACCTTCATGCTCTTTAATAACGTTAACCTGATAACATGACTTTTTCAGGCATGAGAGTAAGATCATGCAAACTGAGTCTCTTACAGCAAGCAGCTATGCCATAGATAACTTCATTTTCCATTCATGTTAACATCATCTGTGCTAGCAAAAGCATGGGCAGGTACTATCAGTTTCTGGTATTTCTTGTGGAAAAATTATGAAAGCATATATTCGAATTTCATCTTTAGGGGAAAAATGTGCATAACAAAAATCAAAGC
The DNA here is from genome assembly GCF_965183815.1 of Platalea leucorodia. NCBI lineage: Eukaryota > Metazoa > Chordata > Aves > Pelecaniformes > Threskiornithidae > Platalea > Platalea leucorodia. The sequence continues at coordinate 106,138,408 of NC_138823.1, forward strand.
AAGCTGTCTGTGGTTGATGCTAAATGCAGCTTTGCACAGTTGGTATGCTAAATGAATGCTCAGGGAGGGGTTCTGGATATTGCCTTTCATAAGATATATAAGCTGTGGGAACTTTGTTTCTTCTCTCCTTAGCATATAGAAGAAGAAAGCCTCTCATAGCCATTCCCTAAGACCACAGCCCTTGACTTCCATTCAAGCCAGAGGATGCTGTATTTTTCCATCTTAAACTTCTATATGGTAAAGCAGGGGAATTATGTCTTCTTCCGCCCTCCCTATTTTCTTCTGTCTTAGCTTCCAGACCTAATCCCAGCTTGGATTGCACGGGAGCCCAGAAGGATGTTCAGGTCTACCATTCAGGAGGCATGTGGCAGAGCTTAGTGATCTTGTTCTCCCTGCCAGAGAATCCCATGGAGTTTTCACTTAGGACAGAAAAGGTTGATGGTTTCACTTAGGAAAAATAATACCTAAATGTGAGGAGAAAGGCAAGAACAGACATTGCTTCAAATACGTAAACCCTCACTACTTCTTGTTTTACTTAGGAGATTAAAAACTGTTTACAGTTCCTTGCAAATTAAGAACAGCTGCTTATAAGCATAAGGGCTTGTCCTGGTCTTAACTCCCCCTCTACAAGTTAAAAGGCAACAATGAATTTTCGCATAGTTTGATGACCATTGTTCTTATACACTGTGTTTCTATTATAGTACATACTCTTTACTTGCTTCCTTTGAGATTTGACCTTGCAAAGCATTTATACAGATGAACACAAGTATGTCATTTATTATTAAAACTTTCTATGGTTAAGACTCAGGCCTCTGTGCTTTTGTGTACAAAAAAGGCAAAAGTGACAGCTTTAGTTTTGCCTGAAGAATCCATCAAAATAACACTGGTTCTTTCATTGGGCTCCAAGGTATTCTTGCAAAAGTGCATCATTCTTTTGTGAATTGTTATAATCTCATATATTTTTTTCCTCTCTGAAATGATTGCCATGTTTCACCACATGAATCTTTTATAACTTGTTTTTGCTCATTCTAGTTCTGGGAGCAAGGAGGGGAATCTCTCTGGTGGTACTGTGTGTGTGTGGTCTGGAGCACGTAGCCGTACATCTTAGCTCTTTGTGAAGAACAAAAGGCCTGCAAGTAAATTTTATTGATGCTAGTATTGCAACATAGATCCGGTATAGCCATGCATCTGCAAAATTAGATTCTTCCTCTGACCTGCTGGAAATTGCATTCCAACAGAAGACCAGATGACACGGTCATTTTTATAAACCAGAAGGTCTCACACCTTGTGTAGGTGTATCTTGAGTGTTGGCAGATGGGTTCTTTAAGTCTCTGCTGTCTGCTTTTTATCTTTTGCACTGGAATGAATTTAACCTCAGCTGAAGACACAGCAGGAGAGGGCTTATTATTATGTGTATTACAGTACAGGCAACAGCCAAAATTGCTATCACCTGGGCTCCAAGAAAACCTTTATTATTGCACAGATATGGTGGTGGCTTTCCACAGGTGGCCAGATGTCCACCCTTGCTTCTCCAGCACACGCTACACATATCTAAGAACAAAGTGGAAAGGAAGGAAAAAGAAAATCACACAGGTTATATTCTCTTCCTTTAGGTTGTTCTCTTCCTGCGCCCTTTGGCTGTGTTTAGCATTCTTCCCCTGTGGTGCTGTATCATCCTTTACATCGTTGCCCCCAAATGAGTAATGTATTGTTCAATCCTATTATATTTACATACCTTCTGTGCTGATGTGCCAAAAATCTCTTTTCTGATTCTAAAGCCGCCAAGAGGGAAGAGCACAATGAACGTTAAAGGCTGTTTATAGTAGCTTGTAGGACAGGTACTGAGATGAAATCATCAGCAATATATTACTTTTCCAGTGGGGAAAAATCCAGGTATTGGCATGCTCTAATAGGAGTATATTTTGTCTACAGGACATTCACCTTCTGCTTTTTGGTTTAGTGGTTTGGGATGGGGGTTAAGTGGAATTCTCAGCCAAACTACACCATAAACAATCTCTACATAGTGAATGATGCCCAGTCTGTCTTATGATGACTTAATTAATGTTCATAGTCTAAACTGCATGTCTCATGCTTATATTTTGTGGAGAACAAAACTGCCCTTTCACATCCAGACCTCAAGTGGGAGAACTGGTAATCCTTATAAAGACAAGGACAATTCTGTGGGCAAGGAATACTCTGTATATGCCATCTTTCTAGTACTCCCTGAAAGAGCACTTTGTGCAACCTGCAATAGGAAATAATGTGGCAGAGACAGAGCTCCTCTCTGTAGGTCAGCCTCTGCCTCCAAGCAGGAATACCTGGGTCCTGCTTCTGGCAGATGTTGATCTGATGTGATTCTAAAGACTTCCAGTAGCCCCTCTTTCCCTGACAATCTAGTCCAGTCCAGGGTATCCTTATCAGTAGAAAAATTTGTTCTAATGACTGACATCAATTTATACTGCTGTTGCTTATTAAACCCATTTATTCCTTGTTGTCACCCACTACGGACATGCAAAATGCATTATCCTCCTCCTTTGTCAGCAGCTGTGTATGTGCTTAAGAATGCATGTGCCCCCCTAAAATTGAAAACTGCACACACAGAAAATAACGGAAGCTACGTTTTTTCAGCCACTGAAGGCAGGTAGCCATGTGAACTAGATTCCTCTTTACACTGCTGAACAGTACGCTACCTAGCATCTTCTTCTGTTTGATGTGTTCACAGAAGTTCATAAGTATGTACACTAATGTTTACACACACTAATGGTAGGAAGACTGAGGTCTTAAGGAATAAGAAACTAGCAAAAAAAGAAACCCTTTGAACCTCCTTCCCCTCACCCCCTCTCCACCTCACTTGGGCCACACAGATTTGAAAACTACTTTCAGATCCATAAGGATACATCTTAATGGATTGGCAAGAATAACTAAATTTTGGGTTTACAGAGTATTTTTTTAATTTGGAATTTTCAAAAAGTGTTGCGGAAACACTGATTAATTCAACTTGACTGTATTTACTGGGTGAAAGATACTACAGCGTTATGCCAACTTCACAAAATAGGAAACAAGACTAGACAGGTTCAATGCAAAATTGGGGATGATTAAAACTAGACATCTTAACAAGTGGTCCAGTTTTCAGAAGGTCTGAGCCCTCCTTAGTGGTACAAGTTTTACAAGTATCTACTTATGGCCACTAATAAAACTGAATTGGCCAACTATTGAAAAGGAAACAGAATACTTAAAAACTTTTTTCTCATCTTTCACAATTCATCTTTTTGTTTACTATAATTCTTTTACTACTTTCCAAACACATTTTCAGAAGATACTGTAAGAAGAGATGCAGCAAGGCTATTTTCTACAGACTTAGTGGCTTTATTACCTTCTTTAATTCTTTTTACTTTGTTTGAATACAGGCATGCAGGAAAAACATAGTCTGTATTAACCACTGGAATGAACATAAGTCTTGGGTGGTTGACCCCAATCTATCTTTGATGACAACTGAACAAAGAAATACAAACTCACTTCCATATGTTGCTTACTATTTGCACTCAACCAGATATTTAAACATTCTGAGAATCTGGTCATTCAGCATTGCAGGGAAACTTCAATGAGCTTTTGGGGGAACAAGGGATGCAGGATGTGACCCCCTAATGTGAAGCTTGCCAGACTAAAATTAGATGCATTAAGGAATTTGTATGGACACTTGCAACTAACTCTATTTCTTCTTGGATCACAGTGGCATTCCGCAAAATTAGTCTCTATGTCTTAGACCATCTGAGGAAAAAAACTTTAATCTTTCAAAATCTTAATTATTTCTTTGTTTTAGACATAGTCTGGCTGCAAAAACTTAGTTTCGCTATAATCAATGATTTTTAATCAGTCTTTTTACCCTTAAAATTTTAAGACAATAAAATATTCTGTACAAAGTTAGAAGGTAAAACTTTGACAAAGCCCTGCTGTGTGAGGACACATGGTTACATTTTAAATTAAATGCTTAATAAAAGTAGGTAATTTTCTTTGGAATTTTGATTTGGGAACTACAGTTTTGACTTCAAACTTTTTTTAGTTCAGCATTTTAACTTCTTATTTTTAGAGAGACTTGTCACTTTCATTGACTTTACTGTCAGGGATTAAAAAATCAAAACCAAAAGACAGTGTTTGTTTCTGCTGAAAAAAACATACTTTGAGACCCATCCCCAAGATGTATATATAAAAATGTGCCTTTTTTTCATGGAAATTTTTGAGCATGGGATGTTGTTTTTTTTTTAATTTGGAATTCAGGCAAATTTAGAAATTATGGATAGCCTGCATGAGATAGAAAACTCATTCTTCACATAGCCTGATTGATTATTCACGTACTTTTACCATGTGCAAAAAGCTTAAACATTTTGCTATTTGACAGTGTCAAAGTAGAGGAAATAATTACCTAACTTTTAACATATGCAAATTTGAATATGTCCTAGAAATTGCAAAGGAATAGTTGTGAATAAAGTAACTAAAGAAATGTTGGCATTGCTGCTCTAGTAGTGGTGAGTAAATGCCCCAGACTGCAGTTACAAAGTCAGATCAGTTCTGAGATTTTTGCAGTACTAAGATTATGGGGGGATGGGGGTGGGGGGCTCGTTTGTATGACTTCAAAGCATATCCCCATTTGTTTTCCTCATTTTTCTGCAAAACTTGTTTTCTAACATATTAGCTGCACTAGAAATTTATTAAAGTTGAAGCAGCTAAAAGACATGGATTGCTTTCAGCTCGGCACATTCATCTTTAACCTACCCTGCTATAGTCTCTCTTGATGCCCTTATGTCAACTGACTTTGAGTTTTTGTGTCTGCAATGAAAGTTTTTTGACCTGGCATTTGGCAGGCAAGAGATCTGGGAGAATTCAGGAGCATATGGATTATAGGAACAGACAATACAAGCACATTGGTTTGCATAAGTCAAAGGGACTTAGATGCAAAACTACAAAGATGGGAAAAGACAAAGGTAAAATTGGAGGGGGCAGAAGTTTTATCCCTTGAGCCAGCACACGTGCATTCACATAAAAACTAGTTAGTTTGCACAGGTAGAGTGTTGTGTGGCTTGAGACTCCCGAAGCAGCTGACCAAGGTGATAAGTGTGCACCCTTTGGTCTGGCATGGATCAGGCTCTCTTTCCTCCATCTCTCTTTCTGGGGAAGTGAAAGACAGAAATGAAGACTTGGCATCAAGCTGAGATTCACCTGACGATGGCAAAGTGTGGAGAGGGCAAGGCCCCTCCCAGAGTCTTTAGTTGTGACTCTTGGGAGGGGACTGGTGGCAAGAAAGAGTAGCACAGACAAACTTGCTGCTATACTCTGGAGTGACTGAAAGCAGAGGAATAGTGACTTTCAAAGGTTAAGGTTGCAGCCTTCACAGTTAATCAGACTCCATTGTTGGTGTCTTTTCTGCTGTCCACATCAAGGAGCCTGTCTGACAGCTTTGCAAAAGAGACACATGAATACACACACAAATTAAATTACCAGGATTGCTCACACTGAAACATACAAGAGCAGCATTACGCACACGTTTAAGCGCTTGCAGTTTGGGGCCTGCAGTATAAGGCATATACTCGGTCAATTAAAAGCTACTTTGTTTTACTTTGAAATCTCACTTTTCTCTCCTTCCTCCTCCTGTGTATTTATTCTCATACATTTGTAAGACTTAATTAGCGGTGCTGCTCTGGACCTGCGTATCTTGCCACTTGTTCAACAACCCATGGGAGACCATAAAAGCTAAATGCCTTTGAGCAGAATCAAATATTTTTTCTTTAAAAATAACAGGATAAACATATCAAACACAGCTTTTCTTTTTTCCTTTGCTGTAAGCAAGCATATGTCTTTGGAAAGGGTGGTTTTGATCATACGCTTAGGCGAAAGGGTGGTTTTGATGATATGTTTAGCAGTGGGGAGACAGCCTTGCAAGAGGAAAGTTTATTGGATACTTGGGGGGAGCAGCTTATATAAACCGTCCCCAGTTCTGCAGACCTGCTCTTTGCACACATTGTGGTTTGGTTTTTTGGTTTGTTGGTTTGGTTTTTTTTTCTGAAGGCAGCCTACAGAGCCAAGTTTGGCCGTGAGTAACAAAAGCCTGGCAGAGGGCAAGCCCAAGTCACCTGCCTACTCCTGGAATGCCAAAAGCACCAGAAGGCTGGGGCAGAGGGACTGGGGAACAGCTCAAAAGCTCGGACACTGGGCAAATGAAAACATTACCACAGCTGAGGACCATTTCCTGGTATTTCACTGCTGTTTTTTAGCAAGCAGGGGGTGGGAGGAGGAAGGGTCTGGAAAATATTAAATTGGCCCCAAAGGGCATTTAAAAAAAAAGTCTGGAATTTTGCAGACATTAACCGTCTGCTGCGTGGCTGTGTGTTTTTCTTGGAAATCCAGCACAGTTATGTAACATGTTTGGGCTTTTTTAACTTTCCTTTCTTTTCAAGGTACCACCAGAGCTTTTGGCTAATGTTTTCATCATTATAACAAAGTAAGTTTTAAGTATGTGTTCTTACTTTTAATGAATAGCTAATCTGATTTAAGAACAAACATAAAACCTGAACAATTCTCATCCAGATCTGCATTTATGCAGAGGTTTGCCTTTCTCTTTCTACTGTGTGAGTCCCACTGTAAAGCGGCTTTTGACAAAAGACAATACTCTTAGCTTATTTACTTTCAGCATGAGGCTTTATTTGGGGTGGGAGAGTTAAGGACATAACTATACGGGGAGCAGTTTAAATGGTTTAGCATACCCCCTTTTCTTTCTAATCTTTCCAGGCACGTACACTGGGATTATAAAACACATGTCTTTTCATTATGTTTCCCAGACACGGTGAAGTTGTTAAGTCTGCCACATCTGTCTGTCCTTTTTCGACCTCCCATATTTTTGGCTTGGGGTGAAAGAGCAGCGTTTCCCCCGTAATCGGATGGCAGAGCAGGAAAGGGGGTGTTCCTGCAGCTGAATAGCAGAGCACAGTAAATGACATCTTCTCTGAAGCCTTTTAACACTGGCCCCTTTTGGGGGAAAATTCTTTTGGTTAGGTTTTATTTTTGGGGTATCAAAAGGAGAGGTTAATGGAGGTAGTGGATGGAGTTAAGAGAACGGCCAGAGTGTTTCTTTTTGACATGTGAAGTTTGTTCGGTTCTTTCTCTGGAACAATCCACAGGAATTACTTCATTTGCATATGCTGGTCTCAGGTTGTGACCCAGGGTAGTTACAGGTATTGGGTAAGTGGGTCATGGAGATTCAGTTCTTAGTTCTTGATGGGAATTACATTCACACAGTTTTTTTCTAAACAAAGCTCAGAACAGTTTTTAAAAGTATCTCAATAATAACGTTACCTATAAAAGGAACAGAGGAAGTAGAGGAATTTTGACAATGTAGAGAGGCTACGCTTGTCTTGCGGAAGTTTCCATTTCTGGCTCTAATGTACAATTCACCTATATGTGTGTCAAGATGAGATTCAGGCTTATTTTATTCTACCTCCCTCATACTCATGCTGTATTCAGATCTGGAACCTGATTAAGATAGCCGGGGTATCAGCCCCACCATGGCAGAGCTCTTTACTGCTATTCGCATAAAATGTTGCTGATACCAGGGCCGACCAGTGTAATGTATAGTAACTTTTGTTGATATAAATCCGTGGGCCCTGGTGGGAAGCATCCACGAGTGCTGAGGGAGCTGGCAGATGTCATTGCAAGGCCACTCTTAATAATCTTTGCTCAATCACGGCAGCTGGGAGAAGTGCCCAAAGACTGAAGGAAAGAAAATGTCACTCCTGTCTTCAAGACAGGCAAGAAGGAGGAGCCAGGGAACTACAAACTGGTCAGCCTCACCTTGATCCCTGGGAAGGCGATGGAGCAGCTCATCCTGGAAACCATTTCCAGGCACGTGAAGGACAAGAAAATCCTCAGGAGTAGTCAGCATGTCTTCACCAAGGGGAAGTCATGCTTGACCAACCTGATAACCTTCTGCAATGAACTGATGCACCTGGTAGATGAAGGGAGAGCAGTGGCTGGTGTCTACTGGGCCTTCAGTAAGGTCTCTGACACTGTCTCCCATAACAGCCTCACAGCCCCTTAAGATGTTGCTGTAGAGGCTAAATGAACAGACAGTGAGGTGGATCAAAAACTGGTTGAATGGCCGGGCCCTGAGGGTGGTGATTGGTGGCATAAAGTCTAGTTGGAGGCTGGTAAGTAGCGGTGTACCCCAGGAGTCAATACTGTGTCCAGTCCGGTTTAACATCTTTGTTAGTGACCTGCATGATGGGGAAGAGCGTACCCTCAGTGAGTTTGCCAGTGACACAAAGTTGGGAGGAGTGGCTGATAGGCCAGAGGGGCGTGCTGCCATCCAGCACAACCTTGACAGGCGGGAGAAATGAAGTTCATTGAGGAGAAGTGCAAAGTCTTGCACCTGGTGAGGAACAACCCCATGCATCAGTATATGCTGGGTGCCACCCAGCTGGAGAGCAGCTTGGCAGAAAAGGACCTGGGGGTCCTGGTGGACACCAAGTTGAACATGAGCCAGCTATGGGTGCTTGCAGCAGAGGAGGCTACTGGTATCCTGGGCTGCATTAGGCAAAGTATTGCCGGTGGGCTGAGGGAGGTGATCCCTACCCAGAACTGGTGGGGCCATGCCTAGAGTACTGTGTCCAGTTCTGGGCTCCCCAGTACAAGAGAGACATGGACACACTGGAGAGAGTCCAGTGAAGGGCCACGAAGGTGATTAAGGGACTGGAGCATCTCTCCATTGAGGAAAGGCTGAGAGAGCTGGGACTGTTCAGCCTGGAGAAGAGAAGGCTCAGGGGGATCTCATCCAGGTCTATAAATACCTGAATGAAGGGTGCAAAGAGGATGGAGCCAGGCTCTTTTCAGTGGTGCTCAGTGACAGGACCAGAGGCAATGGGCACAAACTGAAACACGGGAGATTCCCTCTGAACTTCAGGAAACACTTTCTCACTGTGATGGTGACTGAGCACTGGGACAGGTTGCCTGGAGAGTCGGTGGAGTCTCCATCCTTGGAGATATTCAAAAGCTGTCTGGATGTGCTCCTGGGCAACTGGTGCTAGGTGGCCCTGGTTGATCAAGGACGTTGGACCAGATGATCTCCAGAGGTTCTTTCCAATCTCAACCATTCTGTGATTCTGTGATGTTAGTATTTAATGATTATTATACTGAGTCTGGAATTCACTCTAGAAATAATAAACCTGATAAACCTAATTTTCCCTCAACTCTGCATGCTCTTTCCTTCTCAGGAAAAAAACAGTGTTTTGGAAAAATTAACAGCAGTGCTGCTCTTGCACAGTTATCAGAATCAGGGCTTGTGACTGACACCAGTGCATCATTCTGTCATTCCACCAGTGTCAGAGGGTCTATGTACTGCTCTGCATAGCTGAGGTACCATTTTACCTCCTCCAGAAGAGAGTACTTAGTTTCTTCAGTCTTTAGAACTGGACGCTACGTCTAAATTCCTTACCAAAAAGCAATAGTGTTTGTGCAGACTTTGGAAAATGTTAAGTGTTATGGAAGAGCACATTCCTTCTTATTTGCTTGGCTCCTAGATTGTGCCATTTAAAGCACTATGCGTTAAATGCAATGTGTTATTGCTCTCACAAAACACTGTTGATTGAGCTCTGTTCAAAACTGGCATAGATTGATCTATCCTATTTAATACTTATTTTTTGTCGGCCCAAGCAGAATGAGCTGGCTGACATTTTTCTTCTAAAAACATAATTTTTGTTATGTCCAGATAATCTGAATAATAAGAAACAGCCTGTTAACACATACTGCTAAGGCTAATGGGAGTCTTTTGGCAGTCACACACTGGAATAACAAAACCTTTCAGTACAGAGGGAAGCTAAGTATTTGAAGAACAGAAGGCTGAGAATTGCACAACCCTGACAATATGTGCAAAATTTAGGAGCTGCTCCTGTTCCCACTGCAACAATGCTAAAAATTCCCTGAGCTTTTGAAAGAATTTCAAATAACTTCTGTGCAATCCTTTTTTTCTCTGTAGATGTTCCAACACAGAAGCAGGGTCATGAATATAATTTTTGTGCTGCTTAGTAAAAATAACGGCACCACAAGGAAAATCTTCCTCTTGCCTGACTAATCCCTCTCCCACCAAATAACTGGCTATAATTTCATTAATGACTTCAGGCTGGTGCGTTTCCTGGAGAGTTAATGGCAGACAATGCTAATACGCTTCGCTTTGCTTCGGGCTGTGGTCATTATTCTCTAGGAAGTGATCTATGTCTTAGCCACAGTTAGTTAATTTGAAATCATTACACATCTGTGCATTTTTTCTTACTTCTTTCCCCACACTCCTTGGTCCTCCCCAGCCTCCCTCTGGTTTTGCTAGTGACAAGGCTGAAACCCATCTTTTCTAACTGCTAACAATGGTGGAGAAAGTAGGAGGGGGTCTGCATAGTTAAGGAAACTCTTTCTTCCGCTCCTATTTACTTAAATAATGATGGGTCATCAACGCTTGCCTGCCTCTCCTATAAATAAAAACACATTTACTACTTTCTTTAAAAGACACCCTTTTCATTGCAGGTACTGCAATGGATCAGGTTTGTGGTAATGAGTTCCCTGAATTACCAATTAATGGAAGTTGAGAGCGTTTGACATGTAAAGGACCGGGTCACTACCTTGTGGAACCCACAGATAAAATCCCCTTCGAATTATGAACAAATACCCACTGAATATTTTTGCATACAGGTGCCAGGGTCAAGGACTAATCCAGAGGGGAACCTGGCATTTGAGTCCCAAAATGTTCTTGGTTACCTCTGTTAAAGAAAGTTGTAATAAAATTCTGTGATGTCTTTTGCACGGTTAGCTGACAAGCTGCCCAGCTACATTTGAAGAATCTATATACAAATGGAAGTGGTAGCACTAGTCAAGAAAGCTATAATACTAGTTATCTACCAGCAGCATGCCTCTCTGTCCCCTTCTAATTCTTGATTCTACTTTGGTTTTGAGAAAACAAATACTGTTTTCTTAAAAATACCAGAACAAGCAGCAGAGCCATACGAAACATATTAGTTAAGCTTTGCCAACCCTTTCACACATACCAAGTCATATTTAGAAGATGACAGTAATTAAAAGTAGGGTCAAAGCAATGGAAGTGATCATTCCAGTGAGGTAGAACAGTGAAAAGTCTTTCAGAAGGGGCTGACATTTCCACATTTATACCATTTCATTTCTGCAGAGTGATTTCATACCTGTCAATAGCCATTCCTATACTGTCAAAGTAACGCTGACAAATTCTCTCCTCTTCCTGCCTTTTATTTGTGTGTCAGTCAACAAGAACCTGGTGAAGTCCCCTTGGAGTGGATGAGTCAGTTCAACTGCCAGTTGGAGAGTCTGCTTTTGGCTAGCTCATAGAAGTCACCTTCACATACACTTTCCCATATTATGACTCCAGTCAGTTTGGGATAGTTCAAATACAGCTCATTAGTCACGATTTGTGACTTCTCAAGGAAAAGCTTACATGACAATATCAGACCTTCAAGTTATCTAAGAATAGCTTTTCCTGTACAATGACCCTTTCTCCCTTGATCTATTCCTCATCCTGCAGAAATAACCCATTTGTGCATTCAGACTCTTTGAACACAGAGTTCAGGCAATGAAGGGCGGGGGGGAGAAACACAGGAAGATTTATGCAGTGAAAATAAGCTGACAGCCCAGAAACGACCCCATGTAGGCTACTCAGTGTATACCTGAACTCCTCTGTGCACAAGATCAACTCATTTTATGAAGTAAAATCACTTAAGTCACTTGAAGTCAAGTACCTGGCATAATGGGGGCCAAGTACTCAATTAGAACATCCAAATGGTACAAATAAATAATAATAGTGTTAAAAATCATTTAATTAATTTTCCTTTTTAGCTGTATAAAAGACATTGGTTTGACCTAAATCATAACATGCCAGATGTTATCACAACACAAATGTTCAGAAATGATTTCTCATCTCTTCTGTTCCTTGAGAAAAAACAAAACTGATTGACCCAGTTCCTCCAAATGTATTTTAAGATGCCTCTGCCAGAACACTGAAATTCAAATGTTTGGAAATAGATAATGAACTCTCTCTGCTGTTCAGTTACAGACATCTTTTACAGCGTGACAGTCAAGTAAATGTGTCTTGAACTTCTCAGGACATGTCAGAGGCAGGGAAGCACTGATCTATACCGCATCCTTTTTTGCAGAGGAGGAAACTCGGAAACCCAAGGAGAAGACAGGTGAAAGTTTTTGCCCACGATCCCTTCATTATAGTAGCAAGTGTTGCGCCCTTAGGTCCTGGTGGGAGCTACAGATTCTCAGCACTGTGGGTAAAGCGGCTGTGCCTTTCCTAAAGCTGGAGATCTAAGAATTACAACATGCAAAATTACAGCACATTTCTGCAAACTTAAATTGCACAGGGTAGCAAACGTCTTTGGTCAAGAGGGAAACAGAGCCCCTGTCTCTAAGCTTACAGTGCCGTGCTTCCATCACATATCCTTCTACCCCCTTAGCAGTATGCATTCTCTTGCAGGCAGGGAAAATAAGGTCTGTTAAAAACTAAAGGGAATTCATTAATGTACACAGGCAGGCAGATTACACAAAGGAGCAGGACATTCCTGTAGGTTCTCCCCTTCTGCAACTGTTTTCAGAGTCATTCTTGGTGTCAACTTTACTCATTTTTCTCTCTCAAGTTACTTGGGTACTATCAGCTTGCTTTAGTGACAGATTGTTGGAAAGCTTGCTTTTCTTCTGCACAAAAGCAGCGCGCCGTCCGAAGCAGACTGTTTTGCGAGTTTTTAGTTTCGTTGTTATTGTATCCATACCACTCAGTGATCCAAAAACCCTCCCACCAGGATAGGGAAGGCTAAGTTTCCCCAGCTGGAGACAGAGCTTTCGGCACCGGCTCTCTGATTTGTCGTGCCGGCCCCGGAGGGGGCACGGTCTGGTCAGCTCGGGAGCCCGGTAACAAAAGGGGAAGCGGAGAGAGAAGGAGCTCGGAGGGCGGCCGAGCGGCTGACAGCCAGGGAGTTCAGCCCGGCTGGGGAAGCCCAGCACCGGCCGCGCAGGGACGGGGGCTCATGGCTGCCGGCGGCGGGTGAGGAGAGGGCAGAGCCCCGGGGCCGTGCTGGAGGCGAGAAGCGGCCGGGAGTGCCCCATGGGCGGCCGGGCGAGCCTGGCGTGCCGCGGGAGGGAGCTGCGTCCTCTGCCCCGTCGCCGCTCGGCGCAAGAAGAGGCCGAGACGATGATGCAGGTACGGGGGATGTGCTCCCCAGCCCCGGCGCGGAAGGGGCAGCCGGGCGAGTTTCGGTGCTGGCGGGGCCGGGGCCGGGGCCGGGGCCGCGGCCACTCCCGCCGGGCTCGGCGCCGCCACCGCCGAAGGGCGGGCCGCGGGGAGGCGCCTGCGCCCGGCGCCGGGAACATCGCCTCGCCCCGCCGGGCCCGGCGGCGGGGCCGCTCCGCACCGCTCCGCACCGCCCGGGGCGGCGGGGGCCGGGGCTGCGCGGGGCGTGCGCGCAGCGGCAGCGCCCGCCTCTCTCCGCGGCGGTGCGGAAAGCAAAGGCGCGGGGGTGCGGGGCGGCGTCTCGGCGCCCTCCGCAGCTCCCGGCCGGGGCTGCCCGGCGCCCGGGCTGAGCACGGCGCAGCCCAACGCGCGGCTCCAGGGCGAGTACGCGGCGGCTCGCTTTTCCCGCTGCGCCGGCTCGGTCACGGCTACTGAGCCCGCGGAGCGTGGTCAGCAGCACGCTGCTCCCCTGCGACACCGGCCGCAGCTGGGACATGCTAGAGTATGCCTTCGCCTTCCTACTCGTGTGGCTATTCCCTCTTACCTTTGAATATGCACCTAAATCGCTTTTGGGGGCAGTTACGGAAAAGAAATGTCCAAAAATGGGGATGGGTTGATAATCCTGAAGTACACATAGCAACTTTTCACGGCTATGAAAGTTCGATCAACTTTAAATAATTCTGATTTTAAGCCCACTTGATCTCAGTGATGGGTTCCCTTTGACTTTATGACTGTGGACAAAACCAGAGAAACTGCCGAAATAGCAGCCCCTCGGCACAACTGCAAATAGGAAGTACCAGAAACCTCTCCAGAGCTTTAGCCAAGAGCCACAGAACTCATTCCAGAGGCTCACTCAAGCATCTCTAGTTCTGGTTTGCTAGGCAAACCTCTGGACCTTTGAAGTTTCATGCGCTTCCTTCTGGGTTACCTCTGAAAGCTTGATTCAACAATGGATTTAACGTAATTTTAAGCATATGTTTAAATGTTTTTGCTGACTTGGGTTTGGCACACTGTAGCAGTCTCCCTCTCTTGCATGCTTAAGTGAGCAACCTCTTTCATTTCAAATCCCTTCTGAAAACATACCATTTCTGTTGAAACCTTTTATGATTAGTTTCCCAGAAATTCATGAATAATATACCACACAAGTGGTAAACTGTGGATGTATGCACTAAATATCTTTACTGGTTTCAAGCTCCCTTTGACCATCTCATGTGCACTCTATCTGTGAAACCATCTCCATCACTCTTGTGTCTAACCTTTCAAACCAAGCAGCTTCAAATAACCATTTTATTATAAAAAGCTGCCAACGAAATATCTGAGCGTATGTTTTCCTGCCAGAATTGCTTTCCTCTGAGGTGTAAGATGGCCTGTGTTCAGTTGTAGACAAGTGACTCATTTAAAGGGCTGACATTTTTGCCTTTTCTCAGAATTAGAAGAAGGAGCTTTATTCCATTTGAAAGCCTATACAATGATTTCAGTGATGTCTTGCCAAAGAAACATTAGCCTGTGACCTTAGGCACAATAGTAAACCTGAAAATCATAATGTTACAATGGAAAGAAAAGTTATTGTAACAAACTTTTTTTTCCCCAAGGACTGATAAATACCAATTTTCTTGTAACTCTTAGCTCCAGCACCATGAGTACAATTTTAGAATCTTAATGGAGCATGCTTTACTAGAGGGAAGATTACTAATTGGTTGTTGCACAGTGACTCATTTGGTACCAGGACCCCAATTTTGCTGGATGCTCTTGAAACACATGAAGAAAATGTTCCACACTATATGACTTTGGGAGCAAAAGCCATGGCTTGTTCTCTTTTTCATGCCAGCACTTACGTTACTAGGACTTAGTTAGGGATGGGTAACCGTATTGCTCAGAAACAGTGTCACACTGCTGTGGTACTTGTTCACCATGACAGTTTTGCCCCACCACACTTGGTTCCTGCTTTTCTTTGTGGCTGCCTGAGTCTGCTAATTAAGAGTCTGCTGCTTGGAGGGCCCTCCAGCTAATTAATGTTATTAATATTGCTTAGGAGTAGCTCCTTTTAAGCTGGATTTTACTTCCAAGTTCGTTCTTGATTCTTCCTTTCCTTGTTAAGATATCCTGAAGGGTCAAGTGAACTTGAGCATTGAACCCAGGAGCAAGAGAACAAGCCAAATTGTGTTAAACTCCTCTTTCTGTGACACAAGGACAGGGAGAGGGTAACACCAAGCAGCAAAATAAAGAAATCTGGTAGTTCCTTAGCACCAAACCGTAGGGATATAGCAGGGACTGCTGGGGCTTAAGCAGAGCTTCACCATCCGCATACCAAGTTCCATGAAATGGATTGTCTTCATTCTTCTCTTATTATATATTAGTATAAATCAACAGTTTCTTCCCTGAAACCAATTGCATTTCATCAGTTTTAAATTAGTATGAGTGATAGGGGAAGCTGGGCCAGTAATTCTCAAAATATTGGTTATAAAATGAGTTCAAATGATGGAGTAGTCTACAAAGCTGGCATAGGCTCCAATTTATGCTGATGTTATGGAACAGAAAACATGTGGGCAGGATGTATTAACATCAGTGGCTTTATTTTACATCTGGAACATGAAAAAGGAGGCAACAAGCAACAGCTCAAAATATGAGCTTTCTATATTGTTGAATTTCTATTGATCTTTCTCTTCCAGCAGGAAGATACGTAATTATACAATAGGCCATCTAAATTTCTACCACTGGATGGTTGAAATAATTGTAATATTAGACAGAATATGCCAAAAGGTCTTAACATAAAGTTGAGGGGAAAATAGCATAAATTTGAATCTAGGAAGGTGTTTTAAAGAATGAGGGGGTCTGTTTGTTTTGTATTTTCAAGGGGAGGGGTAGATTTTTCTAGTATGATTACACTAGACAAGTATTTTTCTCTTGAAATCAACTTAAAATTGGCACTAATGCCACAGGTTTGCAATTATGCTTTTGGTTAGGCCTTGTCCTTGGGTGGTTTATCAGCTTTCTGTGAGTGACTATTGAATTCCCCATTCAGTCTGGGCTGGAGTCAGGACTCAATGCAAGCACCATGTCTGTCTCAGTTTCTGTAGGTAATCCTTCCTGAGGATCCCAATGTTACCTGAAAAAACTCATTGTCTTAATCTTTACTTTTTAACCACATCTTTAAATTTCTTTTTCTTTGTGTATAATATTGTAAGGGAGGTGAGACTTCTTAGAGGAGCAATTCCTGGGATGTTTGGTTTTTTTCCTTGGAAGTTGAGTGTGGGAGATAAGAACTTGTTTGCATGTGGTTTCTGATAATTTCAGTTCAAGGACTGCTGTTTTTATGGCTCATAACACTTTATGATAAAAAACACCTGTGTTTTGCATTGATGATATTCTCTTGAAAAAGAAAAAAGGTATCTCAGTCCTGCTGTCTTATATCTGCACGCAAAAAAGCAATAGTGAAAACTGAAGTGGAAAGTAAAGTAAATAAAGTAAATTTTTCATAGTTGCTCAGCAAATACATAGAAGACATAATGTTTCCTGATCCTCAGTGTAATGCTTATGCACTGCAGCATATTACTTTTGAAGTAATGAGTTGTCACTTGTGAAAAGCAAAGAAAAAGGACAGTCCAAATCAATCTCTGTACTGTCTTCTCTGTACAATAGGCTTCCATATTATATCTTAGTATCTCTGACTCTGGGTGAAAGCGTGCAAATGTGAGGATGCTACTCTACATCAGAGAGTAGTCACCAATATTACACAGTCAATAATCTCCCTGCAGGAATATTCTGGCTTCTGCTACTGATGACTTATTTGTACAGATGGAAAGAATCGGAAGAAAAGTAGTTCTTCCAGGAAGAAAGATTTTAAAGGGTTTTTGGATTGAATACTAAGCAAATAGCAGCATTGGCCCAAAATGCCCACAAGCTCAGAAGTCTTTAGTATCATTTCCTGGTATTGTGTTAGGGAACAGAAAATTCAGAATAAAACAACAAGAGTCCTTAAGAATAATCTTTTTTTGCCAGTGCCAGGTCCTGTGTGCTGACTGCAGGCCAGGATGATGACAACTGTAGAAGACCCAGCCAGTGGGGGCATTATTAGTCAAATCCTAATCAAAAAGCTGATGAATCTTGTGAGCCAATCACCCTTTTGTTAATAAATGTGTTCTTTCATCTACTGAATACATTCTGGAGAAAAGTAGTGTAATTTTTATTATTGCATGTAGATGGGAAATCCCTTAGACTATGTATCTTGTTCCCACTCCATTATTATTTAGCCAGTCAGGTCAGTTCATGTAACGATGTCCTTGTTGCTAACCTTATTTAGTACGCGAGAATCTCGGGGAAAGTGGAAGCTAGCCTAATACAGACCATGTAACAGTATGCAACTGGAGTTCTTTTCAAGGTCTTCAGCATGATGTCTGGTTCCTTAAGTGCAAGGTGTCTGTCATATTTTTAATGACCAAGGAAAGGAAAAAGCTTTCCAAAAACCTCAAGCAATTTTAGCTGCTGTATGAGTTAGGTTTCCAAGTGGTCTCTGACAGGTGAAGTACACTGAAACATAATGGCTGTTACTGGAAAGAATTACATCTTCACTTCAGTATTCTGCCTTCTGTCTGACAGCTGTGATATGTCCTGTGGAAAGTGGGTGGGATAGTTTTCAGTCATTTTAATCCAGTTTTATAGTGGTTTTCAGCAAGAGGGAAGTAAAGTTTTGTGGGTTTTTTGTGGTTTTTGTTTGTTTGGTTGGTTTTTTGTTTTTTTGTTTTTTAGAAAAATAAATGCATCTTCAAAACTTAACAAAAATAATTTCTTAGAGGAACTGATAAGCAAAGAAGGATTTAAAACACTTTTTCCTTCTAGAAGAATATTAAGTAGGAAATGCTAGTAGGAAAGAGGAGGTTCCCTAAATGGCTCAGTTACTGCCCTCAAGTGATGTCCCATAAGATGAACAACTTTCCCATGAAACTTGCAAGAGAAAACATTTTTTTTTTCTGATTTTGTGGGTTACTTTGAGCATTGCTCTTCCTTTATAATTTCAGAATAGCTTCTTCCCACAGACTATGAATGTTAAATTTTATTATTCTAAAAGAAAATTCATTGTTGGTTCTGTTTGGTTGGGTTTTTTTAACCTAAATAGGGAAGTTTCCTGGATCTTAGATAGTCTTTGGTTATCCAGAAAAATGATAGAATAAAAGTCTTAGAAAACAGTGAGGGAGAAATGAATGTGTTGAATAGAAGTAGGTGCAATGTGCCTCAAATCTAGCTGCTTGAAAGCAAGGAGGTTAAATAGTTTCAGTCACCCCACCATTTCATAAAGCTGTTTCTTCACACAGATGGTTCAGATCACAATTCCATCATTGATACACATTGTTTAATCATCCAAACCAATGATTAAATTATAATAGTTATTCAAAGCATGGTACATAGTACATGACAAGACTGAGTCCCAGTGGCTGGATGTTACAGCTGCCTTAATGTTGTGAATTCATTTTATGTGACCTGACACTTTCTATAATTGATAACTTCTTGCAAAAACGTTTCCCCTTCACATGGCCAAAAATCCCCCTCCAGTTTTAATACATAAAGAGCCAAAATAAGTGGGATTAGATTTTCCAGCTAGGCATGATTTTGCCACGTTAACTCGCGTAAATGCAGTGGGAATGTAAAAAGTAAGCATGTGCCCAGTGCTGAGTGTATGCTAGGTGTTTCTCTGTGTGCGTGTGTGAGGGGTTGAGATTATGTTTTTCTTAGTTTGTGCCCTCTGTAGTTCCTTGCAAGATGATGGGGAGAGGAGTTTGACTCCGCTTCACAACATCTGAAGGCATTGCGAGATACTGTTTGGCAGCTCACCCATTTAGGACTTGAATAATGTTTTTGTCCTTAGAAAAAAGTATTAAAATAGTCCAGGATTTCTTGCATTTGTTGTCTAGCATTCTATGCAGTCTCTGCCCTACTGTTTCACAAATTTCTGAGTCAGAAATTATTATTCTGCTTAACTGGTAGCTCATTTTTTTTCTTGGAGTATTACTCTGGGGTGTGTTTATGAAACCCTGTTTTCTTGTTCAATGACCTGCCAGTTATAAGATCAAATGGGAAAGGAAGTTTGACCTAGAAGGCACAGTGCAGATTTTATCACCATAGAAGGACAGCAAGAATGAGAATCACCTGAAATGTATATGTGCACCTCTATGCTTTATGTCTGAAACAATTACTTTAATTAAAAAAGTTCTGTTTGCAATCTGTTTGGATGATCATTGAGAATACCTCTACCTTCAAAACTGGTAGCATATCTAAAATAAAACTTGTATGTAAAGTCTTAGACGTTCTTTTTCATATGAAACAAATGACAACCTCAGATGTCACTTGTCAGAGTATGGGAATTTTTAAGTCATCATTTTGATTCCAATTTTGCAGGTTTTCCATTGTTTCTGTCACAACACAGCACTTTTTTCACCATTCCATTTATTTCATTACAACCAAGATGAAAGACACTTAACCAAAAAAACTTGGTAGCACAGCCTGTAACAGATCTTCTTACTTCAGTTTATCTGTGCTTTAACTATCAGTCAATACCGCTTTCTACAATAATGGGTTCCTGGCTGTTTGTTTTATTCTTATAAGGTCTTTGCAATTAAAGCCAAATACCACTGCCTTGTGGATCTTCCCTTTTTGGATTAAGGGCGTAAATAGCTGTTTCAGCTATCACAGATAACATAGATGTGAAATGTTTTAGAGAGTCAACTGCTACTATTGTTTATCAGAGCTATTCCAGATCTGGGGAGAAAAAAATTGAGTGAAGCTAGAGCTAACTGAAGTGAATAGGCACTGTCATTCGTTCCTGGCCAGCTTCATTTTATAACACATACATAAAGCTAAAGGAAGAAGTCTTTAGGGTAAAGTGAAGTTCATCTCAAAGTCTTTGAGATCCCTACTTATTATCAGCTATCCAGTACATTTTCATGTAAGGACGCTTATCAAACTTCAAGAGCTCACTATGGCAAGGATGACCACTTCAAATCATGATGGTCAGGAGGTCTGGTATTTCTGAATTGGCTTTTGAAAACAGAGTTAATTCCCAAATCCCATGTGATGACCAGCTTTGAGCACGCCTTGCTCCCTGACAATGCTGCTGTTAATCCACAGATTTGTCATGCTGCTGTACTTGGTTTGTAGATCTTCCCGCTAGGCCTGGTCCAGCTGGTCATGGAAGTTACTCCCTCTCTGGGGAAGGGTCAGCCCCTGTTCCATCCCAGCCTTTTCTGGCTTCCAACCTCAGCCAGTTGGTAATATAAGGAGAGCTGATAATGTGAGAGTTACCTCGAGGTGACTTACTGTTGTCTAAAACCATTTTGGACTTTAAGATAAGTTACTTATGTCCCAGATCCCCTTCAAAGTCACCAAAGCTAGGATTTCTCTGTCACTTCTTGGACACTTAAGTTATAATGATAAGCCTAATTGCACCTTTACTCCCTGGGTATGAATATGAGCAGTTTCTGTAGCAAGAGTTTAGGTTTTAAAAAAAATTAATACATATATTTTTAGAAAATGCAGCACATAATCTGTACATGTACATGTGTGAATGTATTCACGTGCCCACACTGGTTGTTATTCATATCTCGTATCTTGTGAACCCCAGAATGTATTTGACCACATGGCTAAACGGGTGGTGTATTAGTTTTAAGTAATGCAACGTAAAGCAATACGTCATGATCATGATGGATCTAGGGCATACCACAGAGCTGTTCCTTTCCTTAGGTCATGATTTTTAACAGTTGAATTATGCCTTTATACATGCTGCCTTACACATGGTGTCAGCCTTTTTTTCAGGAGCTGTGACACATAGAGCAAGATGCATCTTTTTGGTTCCCTTATAGGGAACCACTCAGGGTGGAGGGACCGGGTTGGTTATGTTTTGACTGTATGACTTGCAAGAGCTCTATTAAACTGCTGCTTCCTGTTCTCACAACTACCTGGCCTTGGACCTTTTGTACCTTCTGCTCTGAGAAGACTGTCATCCACAAACCTTCCCAGCTCTGACCTACCCCAAATGCAGCTAACACTGTGGAGGCATTAGCCCTCTGTTACATGTCTGGCAGGAATGTGGACCACAGCTGATGGAAAATGGGCTCTTGCTTTTGGATCTCCACTGTTACCAATACTTGCCATACTGTTTGGCTGTGCCACCAGGGCACCAGGCAGATGGCTGTATGGTGACACTCGGGGAGAAAACATGTGGAGAGAATTGGGACGATATGTGGAAATACTACATACTCTTTCCTTTCTGTTAATTGATGGAGAGCTGCCAGTGATGAATCAGAGCTCGATGTCATAAGCCACTTCTTATTTATCAAAAACAGTTGTAAGGGGGACAGAGAACAAACGTGCTGTTCAGCATCTTGTTTCTGTTGCTCCCTGTTCTCTGTCATCCAGCTACAGGACGCTAATGAAGAGCCTACTCCTAATGCTTTTTTGTTAGTTATCCAAGCAATCAAAGCCAACAAATGCTTTTTTTAAAGTAACAGACTCTCAGAAACTAATGCAATTTTGAGACTTGAAAGAGCAAAAGGTTTTCATTATGTTTTTAAAGCAAATGTCAAACATAAACTCTTTTTCATGTCCGTATAAGCCCAACGGGCATGGAATGCCTGCTTCCTGCCAAATCTGGTATTAACTATGGCTATCACTTAGAGGGAAATTAAAACCATTTGGGTCTTTGTCCTTGAAGGCTCCCCACGCGATTTATGAAGGCTCTCTGTAGATTTATTGCAATGTCAGTTCATGGGTTTTCAGTGCATGTATTCAGTATGGTGCTTCAGTGACGGGCTGATCATGTTGTGGTCTTGAATGCAGTGGTCCAAGGGCTTCATTTAAGTATATGCACTGCGGCACCAGCCTTCGGCTGGGGCTGCACGGCTAGAAGGCGCGTCCCCTGGGTGGTGGATAGGGGATCCCTCTCTGGAGGGTGCACCGGATAAAATTGAAGAAAGTGCCGCAAACCAACGCAGCCTAAGGGAAGGCCACCCTGACAGAAAAACCACTGGCCCTCCAAGTCATGGGGGTTGGGCAGGAGGCCAACTACCTCCTCCTGGGAAAAAAAAAAAAAGTTGCAGAAACGACGAGCATCAACTCGGAGATGGAGAAAATGAGTAATGAAGTGAGGAGGAGGAGATGGAACTGGATCGGTCACGTCTTGAGGAAAAAACCAACAGAAGACTGCGCTGTGGCCCTTGGGACTCCAGAGCACGCAGCCGCAGACCGATCGAAGTGGAAGAATGATGTTCGCGCCTTGTGTGCCTCCTGGCACTGAGAGAATTCAGATTCAGACTGTGGCACCAGGACCTAGACATGGGTGTGTGTGTGCGTGCACGCATGTGCAAGAGAGAAAGAAAGATGATACAGAAGATGAGCAAGTTCAACCTGGGGATTTTCACCTGAGTTTCATACAGCTGTAATTTTGGTGGGCAGTTAAACAAAAGGTTGTATTTTTAGCCTGTCTTTTAAGGTATTTGGAACAGTTTTCTCTTGCCTTTGTGCTTGAGCAGGGGAAAGTGCTACTTTGTGCATGAATGTTTTTGATGGGCACTGTAAGAAGAACTATATTCACATGAAAATAATGATTGTGAGTATAGCACTTCACTCAGCTCTTCCAGTGCCGTGGCACCAGTGGCAGTACTAACTTGAGGAAGGCTGAAGTCATGCAGAGGAAAGTCTGGTGGCCGATCTGTTGCCCTGAGGTCCTGTGGTTGTAATTTGTCTAAGTACGAGGAAGCTGAGCTTCACAATTACTCTGACACAGAAGTGTGTCTTCTGTTAACTGCTTATGAGACATTTGACCCATAACTTTTCCCTGAGTCATTCTGAACTTATTTCCTAATGACTTCTGGGTAGTTCTAGTTGCATCAATGTGTCCCCACCTGGGAAAAGATGAGAATCTGTTGGCTCAAACAGAACGAAACTTGCAGGATTTTAGGGTTCATGTGTTGCAGTGTTTTAAAACCAGTGATCTGAAGACAAAAGCTGTAGTGTTCTTCGCTGTGGAACCATGTCAAAACAGTATGGGGATGCCTTTTCTTTCCTCAGCCCTCATTTGGGAAGAATTCCTATTTAGGAACGCATTTACACATGTAGCCTGAAGACTTTCAGGATGTGAGGGTCTCAACAAAAGGAACGCTGACAGAACCCTCAAAAAGAGTGATAGGGTAGCCTCTGTGTCACCAAACCATGACACTTCGCTGTTTCCCCACAGAAGAAGGAGCATATTTTTAATGTATCAGCTGGGATCAATGAATGCACTGAACATCCATAAAAGGAGAAATGGAAGAATACTGTTTTGAAAGTGAAAAGATGTTTTCCTTATTCATCTTATTTCTCCCTTGCAATCCGTTTTGAAATGCCATTGATGCTAAATATTCATTAAAATGTAGAATTAATTGACCTGAACCAAGTGCTTGGTTTCATTGTGGATGGCCCCCATCTTGAGAGGCTCTTCTAGAAGGGCAGAAACTGAATCTTAGGCAGCTCTGACTGAGATTCCAGCAATGCTTGCTTCTTCTTGGGTTTTGCAGCTCTGTTGAAGTTGTCAGTGTAACAGCATTGGAATGTCATTCAGAAACTCAGCAAACCTGAACTGGTTTCAGCAGTGTCAGAGGGCATTAGATGGAAAAATGAATTACGTGGAACTCACCAGAAAACAGTATTTTCAGTTTAAATTGTTTTAAACTCCTTTTAATTCCAGCTCAGGTAAAGTTAGCTGCAAAGGACTGGCTCACAAGATTTAAAAATATGATCTTAACTTTTTGCTGAAACATGGTGAGAATGATAAAACAGGGTGAGAATGATTAACCTTGCTACAGGATTGTGCACAAAATACTTTAAAGTGGTAGCTGTTATGAAATACACCGTGGATTTAGTAATTTCCTTACATTCATATCCTCTCTGTTGCTTCCACATACTGTAGAAATTTTCATTAAGAAATCTATGTATTATACTTTGTGACAAAAAATAAAAGCAAGGAATAAATAAATAGCAAGAATCCTTGTTAATACTACTGCAGTTGCATTTCAGTGCTATCTTCAGTATTCTGATCAATTATCACCATAACTTTTTAAAGCTAAAGATCTACTTAATTGAATTATTGCCTTCAACGCTTTTGTATCTCAGATGTGACTGCAAACTAAAACCTGGCTTATACCTGTCAAACACTGGCAGGGAAAATATGAGAAGTGCATTTTCAGTCTATGTTTACTGAGAAGAAAGATTTGAGTTGGGAGTTCGTGGTATGAAGCTGGAATCATGACTTGAATAAGCATCAGTTTGCAGGGATTTGACACAGATGAATGGACTGCTGGCTGCTGGATTCTTGAAAATTGTTTGAACCTCCATTTTTGGCTAATGGTGGGGGGAGAATCACATTTTGCCCTTCCTGTAATAAATCAGAAAAAACTTGCATAAGGCATTCCTCTTCTAAAATCCTGTTGGCAGTTTGGGCCATTATTCAGAAACTGGGAGCCAGGATTAGAGAGGAAACCTTGCCAAGGAATCCTAAAAATAGAAAGCTGAAAAATATTACTGGTGTCACTGAAAGGCTTACGCTTCTAATTACTTTCATATTGTGGCCTTAAAGTCTATGAAAATCAGAGTGCATTGAAAGCATTCTTCTGAAAATGCTTGCATATTTTAAAAAAACTTGCAAGCTGGACATTGAGCTGTGGATCATATTCTCCTAGATGCTAAGAAATCTGACTGTCCTCAGTATATAAGGTAAAATTTAGAAATTATATTACATGGGTGGTTTCCCGCCCCCACTCCACCCTTTATACTGTCCTTTTAGCTGAGGGGATAATTGGATTCTGGAATGTAGAGGAATTTATAGTTACATCTCACTTGATCCAAATATTAATACTGTTCTCTTATTTGAAGGGTGATAATTTTGCTTTAAGCTACATTTTAAAAAGAAAACACAAAAAATCATGCTGAAAAAATATTTAATATGTAAATAATTCTAATACTTTTTAAAAGCTGTGCATTGTCCCCCTCCACATGACTTTTACCTGCTCTGTGTAAGCTATTTTTCATGTATGCTTTCTTGCTAAATATTGATCTGGTGGAGTGTAGGAGCTGCAGAAATGTTCAGGGTGTTCAGCAAGACATATAATGACTATTTACTTCATTATGCTTCCATTGAAGATAAGTTCTTAACAGATATAAAAATTAAATTGCTTAGGAAAGGAAGGCCAGTAAAGTGTTACTGCTTTGTTAATAAGATGGGTTATTGGCTTTTTTCTGAGTTTTTTTTTTTTTTTTTTCTTTTCTGGAAACGCTAAGTAAATGAAAACATTGTGATGGTTCAGAGACTCAGTGTAGAGAAGAATAATTGAAGAATAATAGAGTCCTTATAGGGACCTGGTTTAGCCTCATATTGTGTCCTTTTTCTGTGCTGTCTCAGTTCTTTGCATGAAAAAAGGCAGCGGTTGACTGACAAATGCAGCAGTAGTGATGGTAGTTTTTGGTAGTGACAAAAGAGAGATGTATCACTCAGTGGTGAAGGAAGATCTTTGCACTGAGCTCATGTGCTTCCTTACCTATGTCCTAGATTTAGCTTAGCTATTTGTTTTCTAGAGTATATCCCAGATAGTGTGGCATATAATGTCTATACTGAATGTCAGACTTAAAAATCGGAAACCTCAGCATCAACATCCAGCTTCAGGATGTTGGATTTTATATCTTATTCTTAAATGAAACTACAGGAGAACCCTGTTCTGACTCTCTCAGAGTGTATGTGTTGGTGTTGGGGATGCAATGGATTAGAAATCCAAGTACCTTTTACATGGTGAGTTGTTGCTGCTGCTGTTGATAATAATTTTGAAACCCATCTATCCATCTTCTGGTCCCGTGAGGTAAGAAAAACTTTCTGTATGTGTGTGACCTGCAGATTAAAATGGTACTTGCAGCATCAGTTAATACTTCATCTGTCCACCTTGCTTGGCTTATAGCCTACTCTTTTGGAGAGACTTTTCAACTAATTCTCAGACCTCAGGTATTTAACTTAAGGAGCTGGGATGCCAACATCGAAAACCATGTTCACAAAAAGTCCTGCTAAAAGGCTGCCTCGCTGCTGGAGAGGTCTGAACTCGCTGAGTGCTTCCTTCACAGTTTTTGCAGTATGCCCACTTTTAGCAGTGGCTAGATCAAATAGATCTGGTAGTGTCTAAATCACTAGTGGAATGACTCTAGGGTACAGTCTTTGCTTACATGGATTAGAAATTCTTACAGGACCTTTTTGCCTAAGAGGCAGCTTCCTTCTTTTTGCTGAAGTCATGCTGTACATTCCTCAGAGGCACACAGAGATTGGGGGATTGAGGAAAAATACTGTACCCAGTGTGACTGTGCATCCTGACCATGATATTATGGTGACTGGAAGACCACCTCAAAGTATTGGTTATAATATAGTCTCATGGCCTGCTGGACTATGTATATTTTGAGGCATACTTTTCTGACTTCCATTGACTGACTTCTTTTTATTGACTGGAAAGATGTCGTTTGCTTCTCTTGTGTAGGTTTTTGCGTGACATTAGGACAAGGCACAAATCTACATATGGGATTATAACCTGTTTTGATTTTCTTTTAAATCACATATGAAAACGTTTAACTAGGACATAACATTGTGAGCTGTGGAATACTTGCAAGCCTAGTTCTCACAGTTGAATACCATTCAGAGTGTGGGAAAAAAGGAAACCTTGCTGCAGAGAGAGGCTGCTTCTGAGCCAAATGGATGACATCTGAGACCTCCGATTAAACTGCAAGAGGAGGAAAGAGTTGATAATTACAGCATCAGATACATACAACTCTCAGGACGTAGCAGAAATCATAGGCTGCAAACATAACTGGCAGAGTGGACCCAGAAGTAAGTTCACGGGGACATATTTTCATTCTGGGCAGACAGTGTGAGGCTAACTGGGTTCAGCTGCAGTGCTAACCAGGAAGGGAGTTCAGGCTTTGGAGATGATATGGTGCTGTCAGTTGCAAAAAGTGCAAAATGCAACATAATGTCTTGCTTTCTGACAGACTTAAGAAAAAAATTGGTGCAGCAGTTTGGTGTTGTTTCCTGCATTTATTGTATGTTCTTCAAACACCGTCCTTGGGAGCTGAATAACCAATGTCAGCAAAGAAGTGTTCTGGCTTTTGCCCCCTGGCTTTTTCTGCCTCAGTGCATGTTGCACACATTCTCCTAGTGTTATGGCCATCTGAAAGGACAGGTGTTTACAAAGGTGCAAAAATGATTTTCAAGGAGATGAGAATTATTTTATTTTTTAGCCTCTGTCAAAACTATCTAGAAGACAAGCACAAAGATCAAGGGAGGGAAATCCTGGCTCCTCCGGAGTAGCAAATCTCTGCTTGGGTTGCTAGAGCCAGAACATCAACTGCAGACCTTTCATTAGGAAAGGCCTCTCTATAATTGGTCCTTGTCCTTCTGACTGTTACCACTACTACTGATTGGGATATCCCTGAAGAGCTGTGGTATCTATTTGCAACATGCATTGCTGGTGGTGAAAGTTTTCCAGTGCTGGGAAGGAGGTGTGGGTTGAGAACATTGTGCTTTCCTTATGAAACCGGGGTGGGGTGGGGTGTGGGGTGGTGGTGGTGGTGAGGGGGTGGGTTGAGGTAGTAGCAGCAGCAGCAGCCAGCAATTCTGACTAGCATGGGTCCAGCACTAGGACAGAGTGGGAAGCCCTGCAACCAAATATTGCCACATGGGGCCATTTGGAATTACCATGCATACTTGCACCTGGGCATATGCTGTGGCCTCTTGCTACGTGATACAGAAATGATATGTTTTTATTTGTTTGCTCCCCTTCTCCCCTCAAATTCCAGACAGACATAGCGGGGGGGGGGTGGTGGGTTGAGAGCCTGTTCAATGGCCATTGGTCTAGGTGTACTAGAAAGTGCCAGGTGAAAACAGAGCAAATGAAATCCGAGACAGACTGGCTTCTGGAGAAGTGGATGAAAGCAAATGAATCCTAAGAATTCCACGATATGTTTTCCAACATTTCAGCTCGTGATTAATCTATCATAATTAAGGCTAATTACCAAAAGAAGAAAAGGGAACATCAGAGTTACGCTGGTATAGGGGCACTGAAGACTGTATTAGGTCCCCAGCGTTTGTATGCAATGTGGTCTGCTCTAACCAAACCCTGTGGCAGTGGTAGGTGAAGGGAAATAGCCATGGAAACAAATATGAAAGTCTTCTGTATGCTTCAATTAGGTCTAATACCTGGCCATGGCAGTCTTGTCAGAGAAGAACAAAGGACAATGAGTCCCATTGCTGCCTCCTTCCTCCTGTTCAGCCTTTCTCTCCCCCCCCCATTCTGTTCTAACTAATTGTTATTATAACTTCATTCTTTTTTTTTTTTTTGCTTTAAAATTACATCCCGCTCCAGCAGACTTGATTTTTTAGTGAAAAAAATATTTAATAATTTCCTTCCTTTTCAACTGTTGTAACTGTACTCTGTGAGTTACTACAGGAAGGGTATCTTACTCCTGACTTCCTGATCTGCCTGCAAGCTGATATCTGGTGCCCTCCTGAAACGCACAATGTTGATGGATGGTCCACCCAGCCATGCCAGATTTATGTAAACACGGTTTATACATTTAAAGATGCCAGAGAAGCAGACATTTAATGTTTACTCAGGGTCTTTTGGCATCAGGAATTAGAGAACAAACTTAACGCATCCAAAGCCACATGCCTTCTTTAATTGCACCTGTATTAGATTTGGTGAAGGCTCACTGTTTTGTCACGCAAGGGATTTTTGCTGATTAATTACTGATTGGTAGCTGTGCAACCAGGCTTAGTCCCTTTTTGGCTCTCAACAGGAGGAGAAACTGATCTTTAACAGCTATTACTCTTCCCTCTGCTTTCTTCCTACCCCATCTGCATAGCAAAGCTGCTGCTTGATCACTCTCTTGACCTTAAACTTTTGGTGACTGGGAGAAAGGAATAAAGAGAGAGGGTAGAGTAGGGGGGGACTCTGAAGTAGGAGGCAGGGAGTGAATGATTTGTATGTGGAGATTCAAAAAGGAAGGGAGAGAGCAAAGGAGATGTTGAACAGGAAGGACCAGAAGTTGGATCTGAAAGCGAGAGGTGCAAAGAAAAGTGGATGAGAAGCGAAACAAAAATAGCTGAGGAAGTTAGACATGGGGTGGGGAAGAGACGGGGAGAGGGAGCAAAAGATGAAAACCAAGAAGAGAGAACTTACCACAAGCTGCGTATATTTCTGTAATATGTATGTATTGGCTTACATTAATATTTATCTAAAAGTTATGCATCTAGGCTTCCTACTTAAGTATCCCAGAAGATGATTTATTCAACCCATGTTAAGACGGGCTACTGGTGTTTGCTGACTACAGAGAGAGCTCAGACAGTTTAAACTCGAAGTCCAGCTTTTAGCTGGCTAAAGTTTGGTAAAATGATTTCTACTTACTGTATTAGAGTTGGATATTTTTGTTTTAAAAACTGTAAAAGGTGTCTTTCTTAGAGAGAAGAGATCTTGGCGTTCTTATAGGATCAGGATGGAACTGTAGGTCAGCACCCTTACTGGTGGGAAGGAAAAATTGTTTTGGTCAAAATAATCTAGCTTGACGCTTATACTTTCTTTTCACCTGTGTGTGGAGAATATAACAGTGTTTGGTTTGTGTGTGTGCTTTGTGTATCACTAAAGAATCAACTCTAATAGCTTTTTAGAGATCTTGCCAAAATGTGAAGGTGTAAATGCAAGCATAGGAAAGGTCTCTGAGCACAGCACCTTAAAATGGAGATTATGGGGTGGGGGCGGGAAGTTGCGATTACATAAGAAACTTAATTCTGTTAATGAGCTGTCCCAGGCTCCACACTTGTAATTATGATCTCGCCGAACTTCAATTCCCATGACTGAGAATATAAACCTTAGTTACTGTTACTCAATGTAAACTAAAGGATCTCACTATGTTTCTTTGTTATCTGACTTCTAATTACTTATCTAGCAGCACTGAAAGCTGTGGGCTTGTTTTCCAGTAGAGAAGGGGAAAGCATTGCTTTGAATTCAGTTGCGTTAATCTGGGATGCTTATGGAAAAAACATTGCTAGTTGTTCTTGAGGGGAGAAATGAAGAATTTTTCACACACACATGCGCTTCTGCCACATTTAAATGTGTGTCTGTAAGTGCAGGTGTTTCTCAGTCCCTGTTGTTTGAAAGTAAAGTATTAGGAACTTTTTGCTCCCCTGAAAAAGTTTTGAGCCTCTGAGTAGGGACCCACTAGAAAATGTCTGAGTATAAATAACTTTGCTAAAATGCTGCAAGGAGTCTTGGGCACTTAGGACCATCACAGGGTTTAGGTTCAATTGACTCTGTGTACCTTCTTACAGGGAAAGCCAGAAGTATATGGTGATGTTTGCCTTGGCTGTGCTAAGACAAAAAAGCAACGTGGTTACTGTGTGTATGTGAAAGATTAAAATACCAAAAAAGTATAAGGATATAGAATATTTCCATGGGAAATGAAAGCATTAAGTAGGCAAGCAAAATTTTACATAGGAAAGAATACTTACTGGAATATATGGCTTCGGGATTAAATGTTTTGTATTCTTCTCTACATCTCTGAAGACTGAACTGCAGAAATGAAATTAGCACAGTACAGCCTAGCAGACATCCTGGCACAGATTAGCCAAAAGCCTTTTCTGTGTTTCCTGTATGATTCCAGGCCTGTGTTTGACCATTTTTATTATGAAGTCTGTAAAAACTGAAATGCGTGCACGTGTGCTGGGTCCTCCGTATTGAAGCTTTGCGTAACCATTTCTCTGCATGCTCCTGCAGCATGCCCTCGTAGCCCTCGTCCTGCGTGTCCCATCCACGCAGCCAGCACCCTCCTGCTGACTGAAGCTATGGCGGTGGGTTTTGTCGCTCAGAGCAGCGTCACCTTGTCGTATGAGCATCTATCAGGTGCTAATGCTCTGACCTGATCCTGGAGGGAGTAAAAATCGATCAATTATTAGTTATTTATGAGTTATTAGCAGCTCTGACCAACGTGCGCGTTTAGAGAAGAGCAGATGGGTTTGGCAGGGTTAGCGTACCAGCTGGCAGCATCTGCGGCCGTAGCGGAGGCGGACAGCGGAGAGGCCCTGCACAGCCGGGGAGCAGCCGCCGGGCTGGCCGCAGGCCTGCGGCGGGCCGCCGCTGCCGCCACCGGAGGGCACTGCAGTCCTCCCGCTCCGTAGCAATTCCCAGGCACGGCCTCATTTCTGCGAAATATTCTGACGTCTCAAGGGGAAGTGTGTACTTTTTTTTTTTTTTTAACAACAAAAAGCTAACTCCTCCTCGTTCTAGGACTAATTAAGCCGGCTCTCTTTTTAGTTGTACTCCAATATTTACATGTTTACATGGTTTCATAGTGGTTACCATGAACAGCTTGTGACTTGATCTCCTTTCACTATTACTCCATCTTTTTCTCTAATTAACCATCACTGCCTCTTGTTTCCCTGTATATGCTTTTACATTCCTTTTTATCCTTATTTTTCAGGGTGACTGTGTATTGGTTTGTTTTTTGTAACCAAAATAAAAGAATAAAACCATAACACAATCCTATACAAACCACTTATATTTTAAGATAATGGTTATGTAAATCAGGAAACGACAATATTAAGGGTGCCCATGCAAAGAATCCAAAGGAAAGCAAAACCAAAACCCAAGCTAACCACCAAGAACAAATGCAAATATCTTTTCCTTAGGCCTATAAATAGCTCCTCTGTGACCTGTAGCTATCCTAAATAAATTTGTAACCTGAAAAGTGTATATTTATTTAACTTGACGGTTTCTCTGATGAAAATGGAAGTGCTTAAAAGAGAAAGTCTGGGATCTATCAGACCACAACCTGAACAGAAATTTTATAAATGTTTCCAGAAACAGAAACATTTGTGGGAATTAAGGCTCTTGTAATATACCCTGCTTTTGGTTATACTAAGTGTTCTTTTCTTCACATGTGATGAAAGCTGGCTGCACTGGGGAGAGAGGTCTCCCTGGGTCAGGTGCCACATGCCAAAAAGCCTGACTTGCATTTTTGTCAAACTCGGAGCCATTTCAAGCTGTACTGCAGCACTGCTGAAAGACAGAGGAAGTGACTCTGAATGGCTTGCAAGCATAGAGATATTCAGCATTTCATGCCTGCTTTATTACTCCTTCCAGCTTGCTTTCCTGCTGATTTTTAACTTGTAAGCAAGCTATCTCCATAAAATAAGTTGTGTCAGCTGTTAAGCTGACTCTATTGTACAGTGTGACATTTTCCAAGCCTCTGTTCTGCAGTCTGAAGGAGCTGTTGCACACTCTCATTAATCTCAGGGCTCCTTCCATCCCCTCCCTTGGGCTACCATGGCCATCACTTGACCCTAAACAAGTTAGTCTCCATCTGCTGGTTTCTGTACATCTCTGCTGTGGTTCATTTTGTAGCTTTCTGTGAGTTTGACTGGTCCTTGATTCCTCTGGCACTAGAAAAGGAGCAGCAAAACATTAGGGATGGCCTGTTCGTCACTGACAGAGAGAATCTTGCCTCAAATGTCATAGTATTTTCATAATGCAGAGGAAATGAATGAGAGACAGAAAAGCTTCTCTTTGCTCAGGTATGCTTGTAATTTGATGTGGGTCTTGGCCAATGCAATACACAAACATAGGTGGTGAAGATTTCCTTCAAAGGTTGCTGTTTAATGCTAACTTCAGCTTAGAACATGAAGAAAAAGAGAATGGGAGAATTTTCTCTAGCACAGAGCTCAATCAGAGGACTTCAGCTGCCTTAAAGGTACTGTCCCAGGTTTTCACCCAGTTTACTGTCATGCCTCCAGAGGGAGAGGTAGTGAGGGGGAAGGAGCCCTTGTTGACCAGGAATGGGGTGATTAATGGAGCCTTGCCATGGTACAGGGCAACTGGCAGGAGGGAGGGGGGAGGCAGAGGCCGAGGCCAAATTTTTGGCAGGTTTGTGAAAGGCAGAACTGTTCTGTTGATGTGTGTCCCTCTTACCACTTAAGGACAATGTTAAGTTTGAATTCAGCTCTGGCAAACACTGTTTTTCTCTTTTGTGCTCTAGATGCTGAAGCTTGTGTTTCTTTACTGTGGTTTGGGCTGTGGAGAGGCAATTAAGTGAATGCCCTTTGGTTTGGGATAGGAGGAAAGAGAAGTAGTAAGTGCATTTAAAATGAAGATTTCTATAAGCAGCAAGGTTAATTAAATCTGTTTTCCTGTACTTTAGTGTCTTGAGGTCAGTCTCCTGAGCAGACTTTTTGATGAGCAAGGATGTGCTCTCGTGATGGTATTCTTTTGATGGAGGCATTAGTATAGTTTGCATCCTCCAGCTAACTGCTGTTTTCAGGAAACCTGAGGGAACTATCCAGGGTTGAAGTTCCTGAGTTTAAAAACTGCTAGAGAAGCCACTAAAGACAGAGATCTAAAGCAAGGTGATTTTTGTACTCACAAGTTATAGTTATGAAACCAAGCTAAAAATAAAAGAAAAAAAGGCAAATGCATTGTGCAAGGCCACCACGGCCTGCTTTCTTACAGTTAGATGTTTAGGATCTGCTGGCTCTCACACTACAGCTTGCTGTGAACTTTCAGCTTGTCACAAGCATTAAACAAGCACATGTTTTATAGTAAGCTGGAAGGCTTCTGGGAATAAATGAAAAGCTCCAGCCAGAGCTGAGTCAGAAAAATCTGGCAAACTTGCTTGAGGATGCTCTGTAACAGGCATGTTTAAAAACCTCGGGCAGTTCTGATGCCACTGAGAGGTACTTTTTAAGATGAGTCTATATAAATTCAACGCATTTACATCCTCTTTCATGAAAATTAAACCTTTATTACTGTTAAACATTTTTTATAAAGGATATCCAGGTAAAAGTGCTACTGGAATCTTTATCTCACTATAAAACTTTTAAGTAATTTTACTCTGATCTTAACGGTTCTAGCTGATTATTAGAGACAGTAAAAGATTCACCTTTTGAGGCAGGTGGCATTTGACCTATCTGTCCCTCAGGGAGAAGAAAGCTGTTGACTGGCAAGCTTGAGACAGGAGTTGAAAACACTTGCATCAAAATGCTCAGTACAGCCTCAGAAATTAGGATGATTTGGTTAAACATCTGAATGACCTTGGAAGAGATGGGCCAGGGTCACTGCAATTAATCTTTTCAAGGAGATTCTTTTCTCAAGTAGTGTCAGTCATAATTATCTGCGTTTCCACTGTACTAAGAAAGTGAATGCTTTGACACAATACACTGTTGATTGTGTCCTTCATATTATAGTCACTGGTATATTGCCAATGGCTTCCCATATAATCAACTGAGACACAGCTAATCAGGCTCATGGTGTATTCCAGATGTCAGTGGCTAAATTCATGTTGCAAGTATGTTCGGTTTTTTTACTACTAGTTAGCACTCCTTTCTTTATTTTGTTATTTATATCTCCAAGTTTTCTTGGTGAGAAAGGTATTTGTGTGAATAGAATAAGGGAAGTGATTGATGTTTTATCTTTCTGCGTAGTTTTAAATGCTTTTCCTTCCTCTCAGTCTTTATTCACAGTGATTTTGTTGTCCTATAGCACAGTGAAGCACTAGGCACATTTGTCTTGAATATGTCTTTCCATGGTGATTGAAATGAAAGGGAGCATGGCTATGTGAGGCTATAGTATGAACTGCATCGAAGTAGGTGGTTTAAGATATGCAATGGTGTATCTTAAGATACACAAGTCGCATACACTTAATAGCTGCCTATGGAGCTGCAGAAGAGGGTTCACAAACTATCCGTGGGACACTCAGACCCTGCTGGCAGTGTTATAGCTGTCTCCCTCCAGCACTGTGGATGCTGAAGTCCAGAGAGGTGGCATAAATACTTCAAGACCAAAATATCATCAAAATGTGTGCAAATTATTTAAAACATTGTAAAGACTTGTACTGAAAAAAGATGTTAGTGTTCAGGAAAGTTTCTAATGTATTAGTTTGTTACTTTTGCTAGATTCTTTCTTCTAAACATTGACAAAAAGTTTTTTGAAGGTATTATTTATCTACAAAAAACCAGACTAAATAGGAGTTAGCCTTATTGCTAAAATCAAAGTTAATTGACATTAAATATGAATTTAAATAAATCTGAATTAAATATGAAATCTGATAATCTGGAGATAGTGCTAAAAGTGGAATAAAGAGAAGAATATTACAAACTTAGCAAAGGGGGGTGATTTAAAAAGACTGTGCAGATACAGGCATTTGTGAAAATACAAAGGCTTGAGCAAAGTAAAAGGGCAGATGTAAAAACAAAATAAATAGATAGAAACTAATGTAATTCTGCTTTATGTGCAGATATTTATGTGCAGATACTCTGGTGGCAGAAAGGCACCCCAAGTTCTGAGGGCTACTGGCCTTGCAGAGCAGGAGGAAGCTAGGACTGGATCCCAGTTAGAATGAACTGTGCTGTTTGAATAAGGGATGGGCACATTCATAGTTGACAAAAAGGTGGACACCAGCAAAGGTAAAGCAAGCACTGTATAAATTAGCTCTAACAGCAACTACATATGTGGTGATCAAAGCT
The DNA here is from genome assembly GCF_965183815.1 of Platalea leucorodia. Taxonomy (NCBI): domain Eukaryota; kingdom Metazoa; phylum Chordata; class Aves; order Pelecaniformes; family Threskiornithidae; genus Platalea; species Platalea leucorodia. The sequence goes on from NC_138823.1 coordinate 106,174,251, forward strand.
GAAAGATAATAAAAAGGTGCCATAAAGAAAGGAAACATAGTAAATACAGAAGAAATAAGGACCAGTATTGATCCCAAAGAGTATTCATGGTGGAAAGGACAAAAAGTACAGCAGGGAATTCCACTAGAAATGAAAGAGTCGCTGTTGGGTAAACCTTATTTCAAACCATAGCACTCTTCAAAATTGATCAATTAGTCAGTCACTCCAAAGTAGTTATTTACATGATTCCCTGATTTCTCTATCCATATCAAGGATGTTCTGAAAAAGGGACAAAAATTCCTATCTCCAAAATTTTGGGAAGTATTTTAATCCTAAAATGAATGTGTAGAGAAGTTTCTCTTACTCTTTTGTATGGATGAGGCAGTGGCTGACAGCATGGGGCTTACAAGACCTGGGCATGGGTTAATATTATGCTAGGAAAAATTGTTGTATGTAGTTGTAAAGCCAGCCTACTTCACCGTATATCACTTCCCGTGATAACTCACTGAAAAATGGCAAGATGCTTTGGATACAAGAATAACGACATGGATTTAATTGTACCTCAAGTCACTGATATTATGATAAACTATTTGTTCCCCCCATCCCCTTCTCATGCAGCTAGGGATTAGCTGTAAGCAAATGCTGTTATCTGATCAGTACTGTTCTGTGATCTGTGCAAAATAAGCTATGACCTTAATACAGCTCTTACTGAACAGGTGTCTGATTTGAGTGATTATTGAAAACCCAGACTGAAATGGTGCTTATTTAGTGTTACGGTGTTTCAGATATTTCATCAAAATGGTCAAACGAGGTTGGATAGGCTGAGTCTCTGATGGTAGAAGTAACCTCTCTATTCAGTAACCTCTGCTATTGGAAGTACCTAGGCTGAACAAGAGTAGGGTACTTGGCACTTGCACTGCTGATTAAACCTGGCCCTAGGATCTAAACCAAGGAAAAGAAAGTAGCCTTCCTTTGCACAAGGGCATTCCCTTTCTTTATTTGAGTTTAGTTTCAGATATATAATTACCAAACATTGAACACGAGATCTCCCCTCCACTCCTATACCTATAAATTACAGAGCAGTAGTTAGTAGAATTCCTCAGGGCAACAAGAGTTAAGGCTGCATGGTGTGCACACTTGAGGTTTGTGGCCACATTTGCAAACAATAAATGTTGTGTTTTTATCTTGTTTCCCTTGGGGAACATTTTTTGTGTAATCTGGTTAAATGGTACAAGGATTATAAGTGTGTGTGTGTGTGTGTCTGTATAAATACATACCCACAATTTATCCCCAGGCAGAAATATGAATAAATCGTTAAAGGTCAACAGTTGCCTTGTTGCTGAGCCAGTAGGAAGAGGCTCTCTTCTGATGAGCCAAAGAATTATGCTTTCTTAGTTATGTGCACTCAGATAAGTTATCGGAATGTGACTGAAACTCTTGAAGTTTGTTAAGGTGCTAACATATCTTAAGACATGTTTTCTGCTCATATTGTAACTTATTCCTAGCATGCATCATGGTGGCCTGATAACTTGGCTTCAGATGTTCTTTGAAGTTACAAACACAACGCTGTGATCTCAAAACACAGTCTTTGGTGTGTTTCAAGTTGTTTGAGTTTTGTACCTTTTTATGGGGGCTGTTTAAAATAGAACCCTAGAAGCCCACTGAGTTTCCTTTTCTGGGCCATCTCTCCTCCACTATTGCTGAACTGAGTGTTAGAAGAGAAGGGGAAAAGCCTTAGAAAGAGCAATCACAAAAATCTGACTCATGCAGTTAGGCTACCACTGTACATTTTTCTGCTATTGCAGTAGGCATAGGAATGATCCAAAATAGCCATAAGCTCGATAGAGCTTGAAAGAGAAACTCCCTTATTGCACAAGAAATTTGAGTGTGAGATAATGTCCCTTATTTTAGGCTTAGTTCTGTTCTCTGTACTGAAGAGAAAAGCACTGTACCTAGCTCATTTCAGTGGTGCTGCTTTTGGAATAATGCGAGATCAGGAAGATCTGGCAGCCTGTAAATTTGACATAGATCAGCTATTCTGTATGAATTTTGCTGACATAGGCAAACAAGTAGATGTGCCTTGCCCACAGCAACTTTCTGTAGCTCTAGGCAACATCTTGTTCTGCCTGTAGCTTTGAGAAAATGGATGTGCTTAGCTGTACTGTTCATTTTATCAGGAGTCTTGCAATAGTTTAGTGTTTTTATGAAGTCCATGTTCTGCAGGTAAGTAAATAATACATTAATCTCGGGTTTCTTTATTATGAGTAAAGTTCCTGGTTGTGGATAAAAGCTTGAAAATGTGAACTCTCCAGGCTTACAAAACAGAGGGCAAAGAAAAGGAATTAAAATGAAGGTTATTATGGATGAAGGAAGAGTTAGTGTCAGAATTTTGTCTTGCTCTACGTTGTAAAATTGTAAAGTTGGACTAGCACAGCCATGTCAACTGGGAGTCCTTTTAGGGAAAATCCCCTTTTCTAAACTGATGGATCACTGCTGACAAAGCCTCAGTGGAGATGGAGGCCTCCTGGCAGAATAATTCTCGGTGTGTGGCTCATGCTGTTTGAATAGGTGAGATGGCTGTAATGGCAGCAGAGACCCTTTAGGCCAGCACAAACTAAGTCTGCACTAGGAAGTTGTGTCAGCATAAGTGGCCCAAAAATGTGTGGTAGCACCAATTAGTGGTTCCCAAGCTCTGTCCAAGAAGTTAAGGGCTTTCCCAGGTGCCTGAATGGACCTAGAAACAGCTCATGCCAGTGCTTCCTGGTGCTTACCATAAGTAACATCTTTGTCTCTACTTGTGCAAAGTGGCATAATCTGACAGGTAGGCAGAAAGCAACTTTTCAGAAACTTGTACTAGGAACGCTGAATTATAAGAAGGTGGGGGTTTTTGTCTTTGTTGAGTACAATGAGACAATATGAGTACCAAAGATGTGGTGAAATTGTTAAAACATTCTCCATCCCTACGACAGATTTCAATGAGAGAATTTTTTGTTTTCTGTCCTAAATTTTTCTTGGCTGGTACTATGCTGAGATTTGGTATCGAACAAGTAGCTAATGTAATCCCCTGTGCTTTATAATTGAGGAAAAGTTTTAGCATAGCAGCATTCTCGCTCAACTCTCAGTTTTGGTTTGTCATGCAGAGTTGAATTGAAGTCCTGGGAAGATACAACAGGCTTATTTGTGTCTCTTGTTCACACAGAGTAATGCTGTTCCTCTGTTCTGTTTGTTATAGTTAATTGGAGATATTTTCCTAATTCATTGTGACTACAGTTGTGTTACTGCAACTCTCCTGAAGTCACTGAACAACGTAAGCCCATGCCAGAGTTGAAATTGGTGTCTTCCACTCTCCCTATATGATTCAAAGTGGGGAGGAAAGGACTATTTTGATTTATAAACTGTGGAGTGTGGAGGGGAAAGGATACAGGAGTTTGAAACAGGATGGGGTGCCTGGACCCTGGAGGCAGACATCTGTCAACTCACAGGAAGATATTTTATTAAAAAATTTGGTCTTGTTGCATCTCCCTTTCAAAATGTACATTTACAGGTTGGGTTCCACTCTTTGGGACCTCTCCTTTGAATCATGTCATTGTGAATTAGAAAGAAGACATCATATTCCCTGAGGAGAGTAACTTCCAGCCCTATAATCTAAGAGAATGATAGATGAGCCGTTCAAGTCCTTAATGCTTTTGTACAGCTGACATTATAATGAAAGCTGAGGGAACTTCCTTAAACTGGAGATGGTATGTAGGACTGTAAAAAGGAGCCAGGCAATAGTGGAGTCACTAGACAAAGATTTAAGCTCCTTGGGGCACAGCCATTGGTTTTATGTATTACAGAGACATAGCATACTATGCTTAAGAAGGGATAATTATAAGGAAACCCTTGGTCAAATAAATTTCCTGTTTATAGTATTTAAGGAATGTGGCTCTATCTACCTTATCTAAAGAATCTTATTTTCAAATTAATGCCTGAAAACCCAATTCTCTGGCTCCGTATTCTAGAAAATAGGGGTGGCTAAGCTGCAGTCCGTGAAGGGTCTAAATGGACATGTAAACTTGTAGCTACTCATCTACAAGGTATTGTATGGCTTCACTGATAATTGGTAACTGATACTACTGGACCATAACTGGGAGGTAGGATGCTATGCACAGGCTTGGAGAAAGCTTGCTTTCTTGTTTGGTTTAAGGAAATCCACCCATCTCCACTAATTAGTGTATATGCATAGTAATGTTGTTCATAGGCACACAACATGTACAGCAGATTCTGTCTCAGAGCTGTTATCTCAAGAATAAAAAGTCCTCTACATGTTATTCTGAGTTGGGCCCTGTTTCACTGTGTGAAGAAGGGAGGTGGAGGAGGAGGAATGTATCATTTTGAAGCTCCCGCATCACCAAAAAAAAGGGCAGTTGCCAGTGCTTAGAGTACACAAGGAGCAATGCACTAAGGTTTGATATGTTACAACATCATATTCTTGGTTCTCTGTTTTCTTGAACTTTGTGTAGCCAGTTGCAGCAATTTTTGTATGCTCTGCACTAAATTTCCAGTCACGTTGCACTGGGTGTATGATACATGGCATTTGATTCATCGTTGCCTCCCATCGCAAGAGTTGAAGAATTGTGCAACTGATCCCTGTGTGTGGAACTTCTGTCTAAGTCGTATGAGAGGAACTGATTGAGTTCTCAGAAGAGTGAAAAGCAGCAACTGTTTTACTTTTAATTTAGTTCTCTTTTCTGCCAGTTTTCTCTGTATCAAGTAACACTTGACTTCCCTCACTCAGTACCACCAGACTTGTGTTGAAAGTGTCTTCTGGAGTTGGAGTTTTTTCTGGACTATAGTAGTGCTAGTATATATTATACAAAGCACCAGTTATACAATGCATTAGAGGCTTTTCTGCAGCCTTCACAATTTCACTTTTAAACTTGCCAATTGTCGTGTTTCTCACTAGTTTCTTCTTAATTCTTTTTTGTTCTTTCAAGAAAAACAAAAAGGAGGAACAGTTCTAGGAAACGAGAATAGCAAAATGTTTATCCAATAATGTTAAGTACCAGGCATTTTTTGTTATATCACAGGGCATTAAGTATTGGATGACATGAATATTTACACACATGAGTGCTCATTGTATCATAATATAATTGGACCTACCTTAAAACTGCATAGTCCTACTTCTACCTTTTATGGTTATTTTCACCATGCCTCTACTATCCTGTAGTAGATGATGTAGGCATGCCCTTACTTCTGCCTTGCAAGCTGATAACCTGCAAAAATGCAATAATTTACTAGGAAAATGTGGTAAATTAGTACAAGGAGAAAATGTTGTAAATACTGTGCAAGATTCTTGTCCTTGTCCATTCTTCATAAAGAATCAGTACCAAATGAGAATTAGATTAATGACAGATTTTTCTGCAGCACACTGTAGATATGGACTGAAGTTACTCATACAGTTTAGAGAGATTTTGTATTTCTCTTTTGGTTTTGTACCAACTGAATGTTTCGGAAGGTTAACATGGATTGATGTTTCATTGCTGCACCTGTAACACAACCACTGGTGTGTTTGATCAATCAGCAGATTTAACGTGAGCTTTTTGACCACCACAGATATCATGTTCCATACCAGTGATGGAAAATAGGTCGTGTGGGTTGATTCCTAGAACATAGAACATGGGGTTAAATATGGTCAGTTGGTGTGGTAGCTTGAAAATATATGAAATTGTGGCTTAGTGCCCTAAGCTGACATATGCAGGGGCAGTTCTGTAAACAGTACATGAATGAGATGATTATTACTTTTACAGCACTGCAGTTATAAGGATTTGTTTTACTGAAAATGAAAGAAAACAATAAAGCCTAGTTACCAGAGAACTCCGCTTTTTTCTTGTTGCAAATAAAAATGTAAGCACTGTTAATTTGTGCCTTTTTTTTTTTTTTTTTTTTCCCCTCCACTGACTGCTTACGAAAATAATTTTAAGATCTGAAGTTCAGGCTATGTTTGGAATTGTTTCTCACTGTCTTTTGTTAAGATTAAGCTATCATCTGAGTAAGATAGTTTCCTAGCAATCTTCTCCAAACCAGAGCTCTAGGTTCCGGGAATTGCCCAACTTGCAGATGCATAGAAAAGTGCCCCTGAAAGAAAACTTGGTAAACTGCTTATGTGGGAAGCTAATACACATTTTGGCAGTACTCTGAGGTACTGATTATAATTTATTTTTGTATTAGCAGAGTAATCTATGAACCATTTTCTCTTCTCCTGAGGGAACCAATTGTTTTGCTTTAGATCAGCTTTAAGAAAATCAGGGCCAATCAATTGAATATTCTCTTATATTACTATCTAGAGGGGTTTTTTTATATTGTTTTTTAAAGTACTGTACTTATTTTACAACTCTTCTATTATAAAATACTTTAGCAGAAAGGTAAAACTTTACTGTCTTTGTTATCTTGGGAAGAGGCCTTACCAATGAAAGGTAAATCGTATTGCAGCAAAATAAGTGTTGCCTGAAGAATAGTGAGCCTGTAGTACAGACTGGGATTTAGTGGTTATTGTTCATGCCAGAATACAGAGCTGCTGGGGTGACATTTATGAAACACTGTAAATTCTTATGCTACTGTTTATGTTACATAGCTTTAAGTAGCTCCAAAGAAAGTGTTATTTGTGGTCTCTGACATTGAAGTCAGATTATAAATTTGTATTAAGTGGCCTGCTTTGAATGAGCGTACCAAGTTTTAGGAGCCTTGCGTCGAGGGAAGCTTGGTATATGTCAAGTACTCTTGACGCAAATGTGATGTATATCTGTATGCCTTGTGAGTGGTTATAAAAATAGCATATGTGATCACTGTATGTATTTTATGCACATGAAAGAATGCTGTTTTGGTTTGGATTTGTGTTATTTAAACAAAATAGCAACAGGTGGATAGGACTGAAACCCATTTTTCTGTGCCCTGATTTCTGGATAACTCCGTCTCCCAAGTTCTTGGTTGCTGACAAGTGTGGATGGTTAGTTTCAGCTCAGTGATGATAGAATAAGCAGTCCCTCTTCATTCTGATTCAAAAGCTTTATTTGTTTACCTGATACATTACTCAAATTTGGGTGCTTCCGTAGAAACCAGTAAGAATAAAGCACCATGCAAAATCAGGGGCAAGTGACCCCCACCGTGTAAAAGATATGAGTCACTACCATCACTCCTCTTACTCCATTCTTTGGAATTTTTAAAAGTGTTTGTGGTGCCATTAAAGTAGAAAGCAAGACTGTTTTGATTAGCAGGTTAGCTTAGCAACTCCCTTCACACAGCAGATTCCTTGATTCAGCAAGTGTGTATCTGAGATGAATGTTTAACTTGATTATTGACTACACCTCTAGGCAGGTTCAAATACATTTAAAGCTCTGTAAAACACAGACACAGATTTCTCTCTCCCTTCCTATTCGTCCTCATTCCTAGAAGAAGTGAGGGAAGGAATTCAGAATATAGAGGTGATAATTACACATGTAAACATACATGAAGATACTGTTTGCCAAAGCCATTTGTTACAAAATGTAAAGAACATGCAGTTACCCTAAGCTAACACTGTGGCAGTAACCCTACATACTGAACTTCCTGACATGGAGTCTTCACGTTGTATTGCAGGTGATATGCAAAATAAATACTTTCTTTATTTGGCTAGTGTCATTTATGTGTAAAAATATGTGCATCTGCAAGCTGGTATCTGCATATATATGAAATATTGCCAAAGAGCAAGCATTTCAAAATCATGTGTCAGAGTGCTAAATCACATGATAGTTTAAATTTTTAAAAATACAATAATTTCTGCCTTCTTCCCTTGGGGTTTAAGTTTTGAAACTTTTGCTTGAAAGCTAGAAGCTGATTGTAACTCTCTGTTTTGTTGGTGAAATCTTCAGGTAATCACTTGATCCGTGTGACGGGGCTTTAAGAAAAACACCCAATGTTGTGAGGCTTTGAAGGTGCTGATTGTGTGCACCTGTGTACTGCTGATTAAGAGCTTGATCCCGTTCCCAGAGTCTCTTGGCTTGATTTAGGGACACATTAGGTATTATTTAAATATGAGCCATACAGCGGGGCCATGCAGATGGCATTGATCCAGCAGGAAGTCTAAGAGAAACTGTGTCTCAGAGAACAGTGAGATGCACATGTCTAAAAGGTTTGTAACACACGTTCTCTTTCTCTGCTTGGCACAAAGGGAGAGAAGAGATTTAAGATGTGATGATGAATAAAGGATTTTGATTATGTCTGTCTTCTAAATATGCTGGAGCTTTCCTAGCAATACAATATAGTCTTGTCCAAGTGAGACACTAGGCATGTCTGGGACCTAATTTGTCTTCTGTTCCCTCAGTGTTCATTATATTGCTATCTCTCAGTAAGTAATGTATCTGTATTTGAATGTCATTGCCTTCCATATGGTCACTGTCTGCCTATTCCCATAACACGAAGCATTGCAAAGAACAGACTTAGATTTGAACTTCAAAGCCCAGCTCTGGGATCTCTGGAGATCTCTGTTTCTTGGGGGTCCTTCCTCCTCGATGCAAAGGACTTGCAAATATTAACCACTATATTGCCTAAATCAGCCAGGGGAAAATGCCTAGTGCTAGAATGGGCTGGTTGTAAATCTTGCCTTTAAGAGTAATAGAGTAAGGTATCTATTCCTGCTTAGGATTCACTTCCATGAGCTTGTTTCTGGATCAGGCTACAAGGTCACGTTGGTATGGACACCCCATTTACACGGGTCCTAGTCATAAGAGCGATGTTCAAATCCTTTCCTTTGTCTCTAGTGATATGCATCCACCTCTCAGGTGAGGCCCCAGCTATCAACTGATAGTGTGATCTGGGTTAGGCATCTCAAGCCTATCAATTAAATTCCACTTTGCTTCAGTGAATATATTTATTTTTTTTTAGTGCAAGGAACGAGCCTCAGGTTATGCCTGTTTCAGCTAAGTTTCAGGGTAACTTTAGGGGTGAAATTCTTCGCCATAGGAAGGACATGAACTCTCATTTCTTGCATCTGGGGTGAGACCTCTGCTTTCTGAAATGCTGAGCAAAAGGGCAGTAGTACCTCTGTTTCCTCCCTGCCCTGCTCTTCGGCTGTTTTTTATGTCATGCAAGTTACCCCATTCTGCAAGCAGCAGCAGCAGCTGTGATCCAGCAAGTACAGAGGACAGTGCTTGGTTTGTGGATCCTGCAGGAACTCCAGGTGCGGAGCTGCCCTTTCTTGAGCTACTTCAAGGGAGAGGTACTTCTTGGTGTGTAAATAGCATAAATGTCAGCACAGTAAAGAACTGTACTTGCACGAACACGTGTACGCAGGGAATCTGTGGCCTTAGGCAGCAGCTGAGCTGTGATTCTGAGGATCACCCTGGCACCTCAGATGCTGTGCTGAGAAACTTAGGCCCGTGCAGGCCCCTCAGCACCCAACTGGTTTTGGCCCCGTTACTATGGCCGCTTTGCACGTGGCTGCCCAGGGCTGTTAAGCTCTCCCCGCTGCCGGCAGCCATGGCTGGCCGTCCCGGGGAGAGGTAAGTGCTCCTGTCCCAGGAGCTGCAGCTCCCCGCCTCGCAGTTAAGCTCAAAGCCGCCGGGGCACGGGCTGGGAAAGCCCAGCCTTGCCGGGCTCCCCTCGCCCCGGGGACACCCCCGCCCCGAAGCGACGAGCCTCCCGGGCGGGGGGGTCAGGCCTGTCCCGGGGCCGCGGGGGGATCCCGCCAGGTAGCAGGGCCGAGGCGGGGCCGGTGTCACCGCCGCAGGGTGAGCGCAGCGGGGAACGGCCCGGCGGGGCTGCCCCGCACCCCCCTCCCCGGCCGGGAGCGGTGCTACGCGCCTCTTCCCCGCCTCCTCCTCAGCCTCGGTCGAAGCGCTGGAGGTTTCTCCCGGCGGGAGGGACCGTAGGAAATAAAAACAAGAGTGTGCGGCGCTGGGGGAGGGGGATCAGCGCTCCGGCTCTCCAGCCCAGCCGCCCTGCCCGGCCGCGGAGCCGGGGAACCGAGGTAAACTTGGGCGGCCGTCGGGAACTACGGGAGTGGGAGCGCGCCCGCCGGTGCGGCGGCGCGGGGCTTTGTTCCTGGCGGGGCGGAGGAGGTCCGGCGGCGGGGAGGGAGGCCCCTCGGCGGGCCGCGGTGCCTCCGCGGCGGGGGCTGAGGAGAGGCAGCGGTGCGGGGCCAGCCGGCACCGGGCGAGGGGGGACCGTGCTCTCGCCCCCGGGGCGCGTTCGGGTGGGGAGGGGCGGTGTGGCGGCGGCGGGCCGAAGCGTCCCCCGGGGCCGGCCTGCCTGCCCGTCCCTGGCGGAGCGGGCCGGGCGGGGGCCGGGGCGGGCGAGCGGGATCGGGAACGCCGTCCGCTGGGAGAGCGTTCAGGGGTTCCTGCTGCGGGGAGGGCAAAGGTGGCGGAGCGCCGCCGCGGGGAGGGCGGGATGGCGGCGGCGGGCCCGGGGCTGCGCCGCCCGCAGGCGGGGGCCGGCCGAGGGGCCAGGAAGGTGCCCCTGAGTCTCTGTAGCCAGGCCGGGTCTCTCCATGCCGGGCAGCTCAGCGGCAAGGCATGTGTTTCTTTCCTGGGAAGTTACTTAAACCTGCGGGCTTGTCAGGCGGGGGGAACACCCGGTGCGGGGCTGAGGTGCCGTCTGCTGCCAGCCGCTGCTGAGACTGCCCCACACCGCTGCAGCGCATCCGTTTGGTGTCCGTGATAAACGGTGGTGTCTTTGGTGCCCACCCAGGTCTCTCCCGATGCCCAGCTTCTACCTGTTGGCAGCGGTTTGCCATCACTGGCTAAAACTGCCAGCTGTCTTACAGAAAGGTCAAAATCTCTAGTTTACTGGTGCCTTTCTTAGATGAATGATCCTTATGGAGGATCGAGGTTCAGGATCTTTGTGTGTCTTCTGACAACTGCCCAGGTCGTAAGCTACTTCTGGCATCGGCACAGGCCAGACAGCTCAGGCTCCAGAGCTGCGACCCTCCAAGCCGGGATGATCTCCTCAGCAGTAAGGAGTTGTGCCTCAACCAAGTGTCTCATTTCCAAGCCTAGGATTAGGTGATAATTACAGCATTTTGTGTAATTTGAAATGCTCTTTTTTTTTGTTGTTGGGTTGGTTTTTTTTGGAATGCTGTTTACATGTTAAATAGTATATTATTTTTTTGTGTTGAGGAGTGCCTGGGTGGTAGTCATTACATTTGTAATAGCAGTGTTTACATTTTACAAGGTATGAAATGAAACAGTGGCGAGAGCCGCAAGGGCTCTAGCTGTACTAACGAGGCTTTGGGTCTATTTTATGTGATGTTTGATAGGAAACTTCTGGATACTGCTCAACACAATGACTGATTACAGATGTCTTAAGTTGGCTAATTCTTAAAAGAAACTGCTGCAGTTAGCTAGTCAAGTTTATTGTATAGAAGGCCAAGTGGGGCTTTTGCTGAAAATAATGAGATTCTTGATGACTTTGAAGCTGTGAAATAGAACCTCTGAAATATTGGAAGTAGTGGGTTTTTCATCCTATATAGCCAAAAGGGGTTTTTTGTTTGTTGTAATTAAATTGATTACTTCTAATAAGTAATGTTAATTGGAAGGCTTAATTAGTCTTTTAATTTGTTTGAAGTACAGGTGCTCACGAATCAGTGCTGTATTGCCAAGAGTTTTCCATGAGTTAAATTAAGAACAATCCATTTCATTTCAGCGTAGACTTGTATGTACCACAGGGAATGATTATTTAGAGAAGGCAGTGGCCACAAGTGGTTTAGTCAGTGTTCATTGCAATCTCTAACTTAATCCAAAGTACCTTTCTGCAGTTCACACTTTGTTTTACTGAACAACTGTGATATTTTGGGATATCGTTACCATTGGCATTACCTTCTTTGGCCTGCTCCTGTTTCCTGGTCATGCAGAAAATATTTATAGCTGGAACATACAAAAAGATCCCTGTTGTGGGTTGTTTCTCTGGCTGTGCTGCTTGCAGAGTGGCGTGCAAGTTCATCCCTCCAGCTTCTCTCTCTTTTGACCATAAGGTCTACAGCTGGCAGAAGATGTGGTATCACTGAGATAGTGTTATAATAGTGCAGAAGATTGGAAGAATACAGCAATTTCTTTTGTGTCTGACAAAGCTGATGGAGAGTTTCTTCATGTCTTTTGTGTCTGACTTTCCTTCTCTGGAAATGACCAAAACAACAGAGAATGAGGTGGTGTTTTGGAGACATCGGTGAGGCTTATTGGAGTAAAACATTATTAGTATAATTACTTGTGTGTCTCCTAAACATACTCTTTAACAAAAACAAAAACAGAGATGGTAACCAAATTAGCAAGCAGTGCTAAAATGGCAGAACAGGTGTAAAGAAGGAAAACAAAATGTGGTCAAACATTTGCAGTACAAGGAAATTAATTTAGAAGTCACTAAAAATACTACAACAAGCATAATGGTTGGCTAGACATTTAATTTTAGGGCTTAGAGTTCTGTTTTATTCCTAGTGAGAATTTCTAGTGGTGGTGTTCTGGCTGCAAGTTGAAGAATCGAATTGTTAACTCATTCACACGCTGGAAGAATCTCCCGATCCTTACTGAGTACCTACTGAGAATGTACAATTTCTTCTGTAGTAATGAGTGCTGAATGTGCCTTGTCCATCAGCTTCACAAAACTTGTCAGAAATTTACAGCTTTATTTTTTTGAGTGGAGAAGAAAAGTACTGAAACAGCTTGCATGTTACTGTTTGTCACTGTGTTCTTGTGATATGAAAAATACTATGTATTGCTGTAAGTACAGGTTTGCCACACTTTTGGCCTTTAAATGCAACCTAAAATATTGCATGGGTAGTCTGATTCCTAATTCTGACACTGAGTCACTGAGTGAGGTTCGGAAGATCAGAGTTGAAGTGTTTATCCAGATGTTAAGTAAGGTACTCATTTACCTCATGTTGATGGTTTAAGAATTAAAACTAATTGTTTCAGTGAAATAGCACTGTGAAGCAATTCCTGTTGTTTACCGTTCAGAAATGTCAGACCTATTTAGCACTACGGTGAATCGATAGGCTAACACTGGCCAGCAACAAGGAAGTGAAGCCTAGAAAAGAAGAACCTCTGCAGGTCAAGTTAACCTCAGCTCCTGTGCCTTCTATACAGAGGTCTGAAATACAGGACTGAAAGTAGTCAGAAGTTACCAAATCCTAACGAGAGGCTTTATGTATCAACTACACACCTGAGCTATTGCTGAAGAACCTTCTCTTGGAAAATCCCTCTTGATGGACACTCTCCAGCCATGAAGGAAGATGTGTGTGATAGGAGAGATGGGGGACAGGGAGTGAGTTAGTGGTTCAGGCTTTTGTTGTTGTTGTTGGGGGTTTTTTTTTGAGTGTTTTTTTTGGGGGTGGGTTGGTTTTTTTTGTTTGTTTGGCTTTTTTTGTTTATCCTGGCCTTAGTACCTTTGTGGCTGGTAGGCGAGAAGCAAGCCAAGTGACTGTACAGCCTCTCTGAAAGTCAGTTCTGTCCCTGCTTACTTGTTTCTTACACAGCAGGCCTGGATTTGCATGTAAGTGTTTGCAGGTGTTCAGCAGCAGATTATTTTAGTGAGGGGCAGAGGATAAGGTGGGGAGAAGCAAGCATCCTGGAAATGTCAAAGCTATTAAAGTTTTGGCAGGCCAGTGTCCCCAAAGTGAGGCCTGCCATTTGATGATGAATGAAAACTGAATTTCAGAAAAACAGCCTGGAAGATGATGTTTCTCACCTGGGGACACAGCAATCTGCTGCCCTGCTCCTTGCAACACCCCTAGCATTCTGAGAGGAGCATACTTTGTTGTATTCATTTTGGCTTTTAAAATTAATCCTTTAGTGCGGTGCTTGGAATGGCAGGATAAACATAATAAGGAACATCTGATAAATGAGAGAGTGAGGAGTTTTTTGTATGTTTAAACTATCTTTATGGCAGTGTGGGAGAGTCTGCAATGATAATGGTAATGCACTTCATGCATGTAAGTGCCCCCTCTGCCTTTTTTCCCCACTTGATTTGGTAGTCTCCTGTATTGGTGTACTTCACCATGTAACTGTGCTTTTAAAGTTGCTATTTTTTTTTTTTCTTTTTTTTTTTTTTGCATAGTTTAAGAATATAACTGGACTTGCACACTGAGGACTTCTAAGTTCAGGAAGGGGGTATAGCTGTTCTGTGCTTGATGTGTTAAGGCAGAATTTCCATAGCCTGCAGGGTCTGTTGTAGTGATCTGCCAGTGATAGGAAATTAACATTGCCTTGCTTCACAGGGACTAGGTGTTCACCTTTCTTTTTCTTTTTTCTTTTTTTTTTTTCCTGCCCATGCTACTATCTAATTACCCTGCGGGTACAGACTTGTGTGATAACAGAATTGAGATAATGAATTGCTTGAGGCATAAGGTGACAGATTGATTTGCAGTAATCTAATGGACAGGTGTGTTGATGCAGCCTCCTTCCAGTGCACCTCCAGTGGAAAAGATCTGAGGAAATTAAGCAGACTCAGAGACAGAGGAAGGGAAGATGCTGTTATGTCTTTGTAGTTCCTTAAGCTACATAGACACTCTTAGCTTTGGGGATGGCAGAAAGAGGATGTTAATCCATTTAGGAATGTATTTATTTGTGATTTTGGGGAACGAGAAAGAGAATGGTGGTGTTTGAAGAGTGGTCTGTTAGGTTTACATATTCAGGAGGCACTTCCAGAGCTTAGCTTTTTTATTTAATCTGTCCGTTTTGCATTGATTTACTGAAACACAAAGGTGGTGGTAATATCTTTTAAGCCTTAACCATAGAAACAAACAAAAAAATGTAGAGTTGAGGTAATCTTTTTTCCTCCCAGTTTGTTGAAAGCTGTATGCTTGTGGACAGGGTGAAAAAGGGAGTGATCATGACTTTAACCTGCAGATGTATGTTTTTTTACTTTGAATTAAAATGCTGTATTATTATTTGTTCTCTTGAAGTAGGTGATTTTAGTGGGGTAAACTGTGGAATCCTGCAATGTAAGTGAATTTGTAGTTTTTCCCTTGTGTTGAAAACAAATCATTAGACCATATATAAAACTCCCAATGTACCATTCTGCCCTCTTGTCCCTTGCCAATCATTTCTCAGACTGTATGTTTTCTAAGCACATTCCCACTGATCCATAGAAGTATATTTACCGCTGTCTTTTTAGTTGAAGTGAAATGGGGTGGCTTCCTTCTTCCATTGGTCTTTCTATACTTGCTCTTTTTCTGCAGCTAGTACTACTAAACTTCATTTGAGGAGGTAAAGTGAAAAAAGAAGCTACTAGTGTGTAATTTGATGAAGGCTATTTACATTTGCATAATATTGTCTTGTTGGGTAGAAGGGTCTCTGCCGAAATATTTTGTCTAGCAGTGTTTATTTGTACCAATAAAAAAAAATACCTTGCACCTTCTGTCTTTCAGCATGAAAATATTTTGGACAAAAACTTCAGGTTTTTGCAAGACTTCTTGATCGCCAAATTAGGACACTTTTGTGTCCTAATCACCTGTATTCATCCCGAGTAATACATTTTGAGGCTTTTTTCTGCCCTTAGGTTTCTGTATCTCTGTTTTGGTGGTTCAGCAGGTAGCTGCAGTTGAAAGTGGCCCAGGGGACACTTCCATCTGGCTTGCCACCTTTTCTCTGGAGGGGATGAGGAGGGCCCAGACAGCTGTGTGCTAAGTTCTGCACCTTCTTCCAGCCTGCTGGTCAGTGTCAGGTTGCTGCTGTTGCTTCTTATCCTTGCAGAAGTGGCTGCCTCCTCTTCCTTCTGTCCTCTGGCAGCCGCGATGTCAGTAGCTCAGTCCTCCTCTGTGCTGGCTAGCATAAGTCCTCCTGTTTCAGGGCAGCAGCTGGGTTTGTAGTGACCAGCCGAGATGACTTGTTGCTATTGGGCAGAAAATTTGGTAGTTGGGAGGGTGGGGGGAATTGAGGGCATCCCACTGGGAAGGAAGGAGGGGAAAAAGTTGGTTTGGGGATCTGAGACTAGATCATTGTAGTAAATAATCCAGTATTCATGGGGCCAGGAAGAGACAGATACTGTAGCACTGTGTTTGGGGTGCCCATCTGCAGTGTGGAAGCAAAGGAGAGCCGGAGCTTGAACCTGAGCCTTCCGCATCATGGGAGAGTGTACGGGCTTAGGGGTCCTATGGTCTTCCCTCTTTGTATGCTCTGCATGCAGACTCTCCCCCGCCCACTTCGGTGCTTTAGTATGAAGTGGAAGTGCTGTACCAGGAGAGACTAAGAGGTGCTATGGCCAGGCGTAGCTCAAGCATTCCTGGCTGTTTGATACCAACCACAAGCTAATGGATTACTCCATTAGAGGTTTCTTCTGGAGGTGGGGTGGTTTATAACTCCGAGCTCTAGCAGTGTTAGGCTCTGTACCACATTGTGGGCATCCTTGTTTTCTGCCCTTCCTGGGGCTACTGAAGAAGGAGATGTGATCTGTGTTCCGCAGCCTTATAAGAGTTTTCCCCAAATTGTAAAGGAATTAGTCATGGAAACACAACTTGTGTGCATCCAAGCTTTTGTTTTGTCTAGCTTTAGTGATTAATAGGTGATAGTGACTTGTTACAGGATACTCTTCTAGCAGTCAGTGTCCTGAAAATAGTAACTATGAGAGCAAAGAATATCTTTGTGGGTATTATGTGCTTGTACATCTGGGAACGTGTGATTTCCTGAACATATGTGTTAGCTTTTGTTTACCTGGTGTATCTGAGCCTTTCTATAGTGTTTGCAATCCAAATGTAATTTTTCATGAATTGTTGACATTGTACTTTTGCCAGGTTATGGGTAATTTGCCTTTCTTTTGTTATATATATATGAAGAAACTTCAGCTGCCTGGATTTCAGTAACAAACTGTTCCCTTTGGGTTTGATAAAGAAGTTATCTGATTTGAGTTCATAAACACACAGCCTGTTGCTATGGTCAAGAAGTGAGAGCCTGGAACCTGACTAGGTCTATGGTTAAATTCATTGTTGTTGATTTTAGTATGTAATCAATTTAATTTGTGTTTGAAAAACCCCTGAAAACACTTCCTTATGGACACAAGTATCTCACTAATTAAAAATAAGCCTTTCCTGGGGTGTGCTATCTTTTTTGCAGTCATTCACTTATATTTATTTTCAGTTGAGATGGATTAGATTTGGAAGATGAAAAGTCAAGTACAATTTATGACCTATTACTGCAGCTTCTGGGAAACCTGGCATTTCCAGTGACAGGTTCAATAGATTAGGGTGTTTAAGATCAAACTCTGGGGGAGGATGCATGTTTTTAGTAGTCGACTGAATTTTAAGTAATAAATTTTTAGATTAGTAGATTTCAGTCAAAACACGGAGATTGTTATTAGTCTGTTTCTAAAAATTCCTCTCTGCTTTCTCTTGCCTAGTCCAAATACTGGATTTTTTTGAGTTTAAGTTTATGAGCATCTAAAAAACTGCTATTCTCTCGTAGCTGCTCTTGCTTTTTGATTGTGGTTTGTTGAAAGCAAAATTGTATTTTTCAAATATCAGCAATGCACCTATTTTAGAAGTGCATCTTCAATCTTCAATAAAATATGACAAGTAAATATTGGCAAGTCTCATACACTTTCTTTATGACTCTGTAAAGAAATAAGTGGCGGTAATTCTGTAGTTGTTTTCAAGAGTTCCATGTTTTGTGCTTTTATAACCTTGCAGTTGTTTGCTTTCAGCAGATACTCAGCAATGGCCTTGCTGCAGCTTGAGTCCAGCTGTTCTGCGTTATTTGGAGAGCTTTCATGTTCTGCAGTATTTTTATGTATGCCAATATTCCTTTACTTGTCTTATTTCTTTCTGTCTTAGATACCATGGTTACTTAAAATACTTTGGAGCTATCATGCCACTCCTTTGTCTGTCTGCTGTACAAAAGCATACTTAAGTGTGTAGGCTTGAATCTTATGTTAAGATTCATCTGACTATATTAAATTACATATGTGTTTCAAGATGCTTAATGATGGGGCAGGGGATGAAACAGGTTTAATTCTGGCTGGAAACTTAATTTTCTTCCATAGACTTCTTCCCATTTGAGGCTTAAAAATTTTGCATTTTCAATCTAATATCTTGCTTTTACTTTTGTGCTGCTTCATGGGATATGCTTCATTTGTGTTCCTTGCTGCCCCCCTCCCCCCCCCAAGCACTGGACTCCAGGTAGTGGCTTTCCTGAAGCACAATGGTTTTATCGCCAGAGTTGAAGAAGTGCATCGTGGGATTTGTAGTTCTCGCTAAAGAAACTAATCTCTAGAGGAATTATGCCAGAATCCAGCTAGAATTCCATCCCCCGGGAAGCACAAGAGTAGCGTGCCAAAATCTTTTAGCTTTTGCTGTGAGTATTCTTTTGTCAAATACCTGCTTTCACTGCTGTGCAAAGGTACTTTGAAGCAAACAATAATTTTTAAAAATGCAGTTTTGACGTTTTATTTCTATGTAACTGAAACACTTTGACTGTTTCCTCTGTGTGTGCATGCTGTTACTCTCAGTTTTATTTTGAAATGCAGATGCTCATTCTGTCCTGAAGAGATAATAGCCGTTCTTTTTGTACGTTAGGGGCACGAAGTGTGTCAACAAGCTAACCTTTCCTGAAAGCTAAAGACTAGGTCATAAGGCACCTCAGCTTTGATTATGTTCTGCAGGAGAAAGTGTGCTGCTCCCCAAGAAAGAAAATTTGGGAGCTAATTGGGAAAGAGTGGCTGTGTTCAGCTGTGACATCTGGAATCTGCAAGTACAGAACAGTAGTTCTGGGGAAAACCTGGACTGACATGTTGATTCATAGTCTAGTTTAAGATAATAGTATCAAATTAGTCAGTGATCATGTGGTTAAAGAAACGTGTTGCCAGAAGGAACTGCTAAATAATCAGAAGCATCTTTGAGAATTGTTTTTTAATGGCTATTAATTAATGGTATTGTCATCAGTAACAAAGCTTGAAATGTAAAATGATAACACAGTGAGAGAATTTGACACTTAGAAAATGGATCCCAATAAGGCTGTCTTTTTGGAGGTAATAATCATTCCTACCTCTTGCAAAGCAACTTCAGGTTCTCAGGTGTCATCTGCATGGTGATGCCTGTTGTTGCTTAACCAGGTGGAATTGTGCATCCTGTGCTTAGAGCAGGGCTGTGGGTGTCACTGCTGTGGGAGAAGAGGAAGGGAAGGGCTCTGCCCGCTGGCAGGCCTAGTGAAGCTGGCAGGCCTGGGGACGCTGGGCAGTTCTGCTAATGGGGTGGGCAGGCTCTTAATGGGCAGAAAGCCTTAGCAGTTCCTTTTAAGCTTGGAGTTTAGGAAGAGCTGAGAGCTGGAGGGCCTTGTCACTCTTGAGAATCGGACCCTTGCCAGTGAGAAAATGCAGTTTCTCTTTCCTGATGGCACTTCTGAGCTTTGAGTCACGTTCCTCTGCTTTCAGCTTCCATTCTGAGTATTGTGAATTCATTCTTTTCCTGGGCGTCCTGGAACGATTTCTTTCTCCTTCAAGTCTTTCAAGGAAATGGACACTTCTTTTACAGTGTGCTTGTAGGGGGAGCGTTGCCTGTATAAACATTTTTGGGTTGTTCAGTTTACTTGCTTTGGCTTACTCATGTGGGTGCTGTTACAGTTATTTGTAGTTGTTCCCTAATGAATAAGTTCTCTGAAGACCTGTAGAGCTGAGAAGGGAAAAACATTTCAAAACAGAGTAGGAGTGTTTAAGCAGGCAGAATTTTTCACTTCGTTGTACTTGAAGTGGTGAGGGAAATGAAGCATGTATGCAGAGCAAATCAAGGTTTTTCTACGAGTCATTAACTATCTTTTGACAGCTCTCAGAAGAGTAGTAAGCTTGCTCCATTTATTTTTTTCATGACATCAAATTGGGCACCAGTTTCCTTTGTTTACCATGGCCCTGAAATTTGCTGTACATACTAACAGATTTGGGAGTTTCAATTCAAGTAACTCTGACTTGCTGTGTTTGGAACTGAAGTTCTCCTGCATTTTCTAAAAGAAAAGTCGTCTTACATGAAGATTGAGTGCAACTTCAGTGTGATATGGCTGATACAATGAAGTATTTCAGGTGTAGCTGGATACATTAGTTAATGAAGAAATTTAATGATTGGGAAAAGTGTGAATTCACCTGACTGAAATTACAAGAATACAAACTGAGGATTTCACAGACTTAGGCATGTTGCCTAGAGGCACAGAGAATTTCCTAGGTATCATACTTATTGCTGAGCAGCATTCAGCAAGAGAAAAGGTGTTCAAGAGAGAGGTGGTTTCATGGTTTAACCCCAGCTGGCAACTAAGAACCACACAGCTGCTCGCTCGCTCCCCCTCCTGCCCCTGGTGGGATGGGGGAGAGAATCAAAAGAGTAAAAGTGAGAAAACTCATGGGCTGAGGCAAAGACAGTTTAACAGGTCAAGCAAAAGCTGTGGGCACAAGTAAAGCAAAACAAGGAATTAATTCACTACTTCCCATTGGCAGGCCGGTGTTCAGCCATCTCCAGGAAAGCAGGGCTCCATCACGTGTAATGGTTACTTGGGAAGACAAACGCCATCACTCTGAATGTCCCCCCTTTCCTTCTTCCCCCAGCTTTATATGCTGAGCGTGACCATATGGCATGGGATATCCCTTTGGTCAGTTGGGGTCAGCTGTCCCAGCTGTGTCCCCTCCCAGCTTCTTGTGCACTCCCAGCTTACTTGCTGGTGGGGTGGTGCAAGAAGCAGAAAAGGCTCTGGGTAAGCACTGCTCAGCAGTAACTGAAACATCCCTGTGTTACCAACACTGTTTTCAGCACAAATCCAAAACATAGCCCCATACTAGCTACTATGAAGAAAATGAACTCTGTCCCAGCCAAAACCAGTACATTCTCCACCCCTTATTTCATACCATTTATGTCATGCTCAGGTCTCACACTATCCAATACATTCTCATTAGCCACCACCACCCTTCCCATCTTTTGATATAATACACAGATATTATTCTCTTAGTCTGTGGACCACCCCTGTGAAATGTCTGTAAAATGTCCATTGAGTTCATTTAGTCCATGATTTTGGGCTCCATCTGTTACGGTGGTCACTCGGGACAGGAGAGGTGGTGTGTTGTGTGGAGTTATTGGGCACCAAAGCCAGCTCAGGTCGAGTCACTGCTGCACTTGCACTGCTTCTTGTAAGGCTTGTCCTCCATTGTTTCAGGTGGCTCCTGCTATAGTAATTCCTACAACATGCAGCTCAAATCATGGGTTACAACAATTTCAAGGTATTTCCATCACAGTCTCCACCCCTGGCCCCTTTGGGCCATGTTACAGTGTTTAACATTGCAATGAACTCCTCCCCTTGCCCCTGCTCTGGCTTGGCCTTATCCACAGACCGCTGTCCCTTAAGGGTGTACCTGTTCCAAGTGGAGCCTTATCTATGAGCCACAGTGTCTCCAGGGGTATACCTGCTGCGGCATAGACTTATCCACAGCCACAGTCGCTTAGAGGTGCACCTCTTCCAGCATGGCCTTCTCCATGGGCTACAATGCCTTCAGAGATGTACCTGCTCCAGCGTGGCCTTACCCATGGCTGCAGTCCCTCTAGAGGCGTACCTGCTGTGTCATGGGCTTATCCATGGCTGCACGTTTTGAGGTGCTCCAGTATGACCTCATGCACAGCCCCTGATACTTCAAGGTGGTACAGATGTACCTGCTGCAGCATGGACTTACCTACAGCCACAGATGCTTCGAGGTGTACCTTCTCCAGTGTGGACTTATCCTTGGGCCGCAATCCCTTCAGAGGTATACCTGCTGCGGCACAGACATAACCATGGCCACAGATGCTTAGAGGTGTACCTGCTGTGGTATGGGCTTATCCACGGCCACAGATGCTTCGGAGTGTCCTGCTCCCATGTGGAGTCATCCACAGGTCGCAGTCCCTTTGACTCAAGTTCACACTGGAGTTCCGGCCTGTCCAGTGCAGCAGCACAGAAACAGCAGCGATGCCCTGGCCATCTGCCAGCCCAGGCACATGGCTGTTGCTGTTATCAAACTGTTCCCAGGCACAGCAGAGTAAGATGATAAGCAGTACAGCAAGCAATGAAAGAAAAAGAAGCCACTAATGAGCACTAGATGCTGATATACAGTAAGGCAAGCAAGCCCCATGGCAAGCACAGAAGCCTGTTGATTAATAGCTAAACAGCAATAACAGTTACAAATTCGATCTAGCACGTTCCAATCAAACCTGTCATTATCTCAAACCCTTGAAGCCCCACATTGAGCACCAAAAAGGACTGTCATGGTTTAACCCCAGCTGCTCGCTTGCTCCTCCCTGATGGGATGGGGGAGATAATCAAAAGAGTAAAAGTGAGAAAACTCATGGGCTGAGATAAAGACAGTTTAATAGGTCAAGCAAAAGCTGCACACGCAAGCAAAATAAAACAAGGAATTAATTCACTACTTCCCATCGGCAGGCAGGTGTTCAGCCATCTCCAGGAAAGCAGGGCTCCATCATGTGTAACTGTTACTGGGGAAGACAAAATGGCATCACTTTGAATGTTTCCCCCTCCCTTCTTCTTCTTCCCCCAGCTTTACATGCTGAGCATGACATCATATGGTATGGGATATCCCTTTGGTCAGTTGGGGTCAGCTGTCCCAGCTCTGTCCACTCCCAATTTCTTGTGCACCCCCAGCCTCCTCGCTGGTGGGGTGCTGTAAGAAGCAGAAAAGGCCTTGACTCTGTGTAAGCACTGCTCAGCAATAACGAAAACATCCCTGTGTTACCAACCCTGTTCTCAGCACAAATCCAAAACATAGCCCCATACTAGCTACTATGAAGAAAATTAACTCTATCGCAGCCCAAACCAGCACAGGTGGTCAGTGGGAAAGCAGAGGAAAAATGAAAATACTCCTGCTAAAAAGCGGTATGAAAAGGCCTAGAGAAGAAAGGAAAGCATTTCTGGGGTGGTATTTTCAACTTGCATAGGTTATTGAATGTAGAGTTCCTGGGAAATGCAACGATTGAGATCACTTTGGGGCCACAGAGTCTATGTATGCTGTTATGCCTTTTTGTTGGTGGAGATTAAGAATTGGCAGACCTGAGTTATGTGTTGTTTAACCCAGGCTGTTCCATACTTCAGGAGTAAAAAGAGCATTTCTTGATTGTGTTTTGGCTCTTTCAGTTATTTGTCTCTTGCTAGGAATCAAGATTTAATTTTTAGTATGATGTATTTGTAATGAATAAATTGTGGGGGGCAATGACAGATGACCTTTACACATACAGACTTCAGCAAGATACTCTGAAGAATAATAAAGTATTTGGCTATAAGGTCTGTACCAGGTGGTGAAGTACTTCAAGATGCCTTTTGTATTTCTCTTCATTATTTGTAGTGGAATAATTTTTTTTAAGATGTGCTGTGTTCTATTAGTTACCCATGTTGTATCAACAAGATTATTGATTAACCATGAATAGTTGTGTACAAATTTATTTCCTAACCAAATGACTGAAACTTTCTAAAGGGGAAAGAGAAATAACACTAGCTTGCTGAAGAAAATCATAGCATCATAGAATCGTCAAGGTTGGAAAAGACCCTTATTATCATCGAGTCCAACCGTTAACCTAACGCTGCAAGTCCATCTATACCATGTCCTCGAGCACCACATCTATCCGTTCTTTAAATACCTCCAGGGATGGAGACTCAACCACTTCCCTGGGCAGCCTGTTCCAATGCCTGACCACCCTTTCAGTGAAGAAGTTTTTCCCAATATCCAACCTAAACTTCCGCTGGCGCAGCTTGAGGCCGTTTCCTCTCATCCTATCGCTTGTTACTAGGGAGAAGAGACCAACCCCCACCTCGCTACAGCCTCCTTTCAGGCAGTTGTAGAGAGCAAGAAGGTCTCCCCTCAGCCTCCTCTTCTCTAGACTAAACAACCCCAGCTCCCTCAGCCGCTCCTCATAAGACTTGTGCTCCAGACCCTTCGCCAGCTTCATTGCCATTCTTTGGACACGCTCCAGCACCTCAATGTCCTTCTTGTAGTGAGGGGCCCAAAACTGAACACAGTACTCAAGGTGCAGCCTCACCAGTGCCAAGTACAGGGGCACTATCACCTCCCTGGTCCTGCTGGCCACACTATTTCTGATGCAAGCCAGGATGCCATTGGCCTTCTTGGCCACCTGAGCACACTGCCGGCTCATGTTCAGGTGGCTGTCCACCAACATCCCCAAGTCCTTCTCAGCCATGCAGCTCTCCAGCCACTCCTCCCCAAGCCTGTAGCGTTGCATGGGGTTGTTGTGACCCAAGTGCAGGACCCGGCACTGAGCCTTGTTGAACCTCATACGGTTGGCCCCGGCCCAACGATCCAGCCTGTCCAGATCCGTCTGCAGGGCCTTCCTACCCTCCAGCAGATTGACACTTCCACCCAACTTGGTGTCATCTGCAGACTTACTGAGGGTGCACTCGATCCCCTCATCCAGATCATCGATGAAGATATTGAACAGGACCAGCTCCAGTACTGAGCCCTGGGGAACACCACTTGTGACCGGCCACCAACTGGATTTAACTCCATTCACCACTGCTCTCTGGTCTTGGCCGTCCAGCCAGTTTTTTACCCAGTGCAGAGTGCACTTATCCAAGCCATGAGCAGCCAGTTTCTCCAGGAGAATGCTGTGGGAGACAGTGTCCAAGGCCTTACTAAAGTCCAGGTAGACAACATCCACAGCCTTCCCCTCATCCACTAAGTGGGTCACCTTGTCATAGAAGACAACCAGGTTAGTGAAGCAGGACGTCCCTTTCATAAACCCATGCTGGCTGAGCCCGATCCCTCGGTTGTCCCGCACTTGCTGCATAATGGCACTCAAGATGATCTGTTCCATGACCTTTCCTGGCACCGAGGTCAGGCTGACAGGCCTGTAGTTCCTGGGATCCTCCTTCTGACCCTTCTTGTAGAGGGGCGTTATGTTTGCTAGCTTCCAGTCATCTGGGACCTCCCGGGTTGACCAGGACTGCTGATAAATGATGGAGAGTGGCTTGGCCAGCTCCTCTGCCAGCTCCCTCAGTATCCTCGGGTGGATCCCATCTGGCCCCATGGACTTGTGCGCATCCAGGTGGAGGAGCAGGTCAGTGACTGCCACCTCTTCAACAACTGGGGCTTCATTCTGCATCCTATCTCCATCTCCCAGCTCAGGGGCCTGAAAACCCCGAGGATGACCAGTCTGACTACTAAAGACTGAGGCAAAGAAGACATGAAGTACCTCTGCCTTCTCCTCATCCTTCGTGGCAAGGTCACCTTCTGCATCCAACAAAGGAGGGAGATTCTCCCTGGCCCTCCTTTTGTCGCTGATGTATTTGTAAAAACTTTTTTTGTTGTATTTAACGGTGGTGGCCAGTTTAAGTTCCAGCTGGGCCTTCGCCTTTCTGATCTTCTCCCTGCATAACCTCACAGCATCCTTGTAATCCCCCTGAGTCGCCTGCTCCTTCTTCCAAAGGCAGTAGGCTCTCTTTTTTTTCCTGAGTTCCAGCCAAAGCTCCCTGTTCAGCCAGGCCGGTCTTCTCCCCCGCCTGCTCGACTTGCGGCACATGGGGACAGCCTGCTCCTGTGCCTTTGAGACTTCCTCCTTGAATAAATAAAATAAAAAGTATAGAATAAAACAAACCTTTTCTTCTATTAATTCAGGTGTTCATATATACAGAAGTACTTCCAAAAATGTGATATAATTTTAGAAACCAGTCCTCTGAGTACCTCCTCCTTTATTGCTAGCTTTCTAAGTGTAGTGAAACTGAATTACTGCTGACATTTCAATTATGTTAATGCACAAATATATTAACCTTCCTTTCTATCTGTTACATTGTTAGTTGTATCTAGACAGTTTACGCTCCTTCTCAAAGTTACTTAGCTGCATGTCTTCCCAATCTTAAAAAAAAAAAAGCTATCTCTATTTTAGAGATGGTGCACAACTGCATGGAAAAACTAAGTCATTTGTTCATGTTTCCCTAGAGGTCTGCGGTCAGCAGGGAGCTTTTGACATTTCCAGGATCCAAATGGCGGGATGGTAGCTGAAATGGTTTGTGTTAGCTCCCTTTTATCTAATTTTGTGTATAGTCTCCCTGTAAAGGAGGCAGTGGCAAACGTGTGAGCGGTAATGAAATAAGAGAACTTGAAAGCCCAAGGATGGATTTAGCAGGTGGAATTTGAAAGTAAAGCTCCTCTTTCTGGTCCATCACTTCCTATTAATGCTGCCTGGCACAACTCATGTTGTTTCATGAGTTGTTGGAGCAACTGATGTTGCTTGTCAGTGAGCCCCATCATTCTGTACATGGCAATTTCCAAACTATACACTCTTCAGTGTAGTGGAACTGATCGATGTAATGTGGGTGATAGCAGGATATATTTGCTTGTAAACTCCTAGTTGCATTGCCTCCTTAATTTGGCCAGTGCTCTGATGTGGTGAGAATTGGCTGTATTAATATTACTCTTGTAGCTCTTACCAACCCCATCAGCTACTAGGTTTCCTGTTTCTAATACTTTTTGTGAAAAATAGGAATTTTGATGCTTCTGTAGCAATGAAACTGGGCCATTTATGTTAACACTGAGCTTCTCTAGGCTTTTTTTTGGAAGAATATAGCTTTTTTTTGTCCACAGTTTAGCAGAACAAGAATCTCTCTTCAGGCCCTCTCCAAATCATGATAGTTTTCAGCTTGCCTAAGAGAAAGATGTAGAAGAGTTTGACATCACAGATGCCTTTTTGACATCTAACTATATTGTGTAAAATACAGTTGAGCGGTGGCAGCTCGAATGTGAATAATATCCTCGAAATACTAGAAGAGCTACCTGTGATAATGCGTATACTTGCTTTTCCTAATTTCTCTAGCTTCTCACATTCACTTCTTCCTGTTTATAAAGCGAATTTGCTTCAAAGAATCTGTAATACAGATGATAAATATTACTTTTGCTGTTTTAGCATTTGGAAAGGACACTCATCTGTGTGATGCAGGTGCCATTTTCATCCTGAACCCACAGTGAATCTTTTTGATGAAGCATAGTATCATGTTTGATAGACAATGGGGATAAAATTGTCTCTCGGCTATCTGCATGTGCATGTCTGGGGATGGAGGGGGAAAGGAAAAGAACATTGTTTTTCAAAGAAAAGGAGGGTGTGTGTATTCTGGGGAGTATCATATTAATCTAAAAGAGCTAGATGCATTCTTTGAGCTTGACTTTTTGCTCTGGGAGGGACTGGGGGGACGTAGTGTGTGTGTGTGTTGGGGGGGGAGGTGGTGAACATTCCTGGAGGGGATTAATTTTGAGGTGACTCAAACAGACACTTTGATCCTTTCCATCTGCAGGTTGGCTTGTTTTAGCTTGTTAATATATGGATAGCAAATTCCCTCCTTCCTTTTATGTTTGGAAAATTGCTCATAGCCCACACATGGCTCTGTAATTGGGGAGAGATTGTTCATTCTTGCCTGCAGGAAGACGTTTGTCTGTTGAGTTGAAGTTCCAGACTAGATAGAGGGAATGCAAGAAAAATGTAGATGAGAAGCAGGGCTACACAACTCTCATTTAAGCTATGATTCTTGAAGAAACGGGTGTTAATCCATCTGTGTTTGCATCCAGAACATCATGCATTCTGCAGATTACAGAAGTAAAATTGCTCAGTAGTGCTCTCAGCCTCCCCTGTGCCTCAGTATGTAATGGTGTCGTTGCCCGTAGGACATGGATACTGCATAGAAACCTCAGTGAGTTTAGGAAAGTTTTCTTCATCGATAATCTGCAGTAGTTAAACACTCTCATGAACATAATCAGATTTTCTTGTTTATTTCAACTTCAGACATTTTAGGAATGAGTAGGAATGATTATATATATTTAAGTGACCTGAAAGTAGACAAGGGTTTGGTGATATCAAATATTATGCTCTCTGAATCACACTTCTTAAAGATTGTTAAACTTGTGTTCTGTTGAACTCGTATTGCCCTGCCTCCTCTCAAGTTGCTCTTTTAAGACAAGATTTTCCAAAAGTATCAGGATTTTCTTCGCACTGGATTGTCTCAGAGTTCTGGCTGGGTGCTTATCCTGCAGGTAAGATAGCACTGGTTAGGTTACAGAGAGATTTGATCTCCTACCTCTTCCCCCACCCCAGAAGACGCTTTGGAAAGGTTTGTGTGTGTGCATGCGTCGTTTGGAACTTTTCGTCTCTGTGAGGGTATATCATGCCACAAGTGAAGATTTTATTTCTTGTTCAGGATAGAAAATAGCAGCACGTAACAGCCAGAGTCCTGGCATAAGCTTATAATGTTTATTTAGTGGAATTTTTTCCTGTGCTACTTATACATCTACATTTAAAGATTTTAGGGGCTTGCTTTAGCTTGGAGTGTTGCAGTTCTCTCTTTGATTATTTTAAGGTCTCACAGAATTTTGTTCATAAATGTGATTGACCAAGGGGTCTGGCCATGTTCCAGGATGAATAATTGCAGTCTGTCCTCAGTTTTGATTAGATGCAACACTATTCCCTTATCTCTCTGCTTTTGTAGTTGGTGGCTCACTCTGGATGCTTTGGGGTCCTAAGGAAAGAGTACAAGGACTCTTCTCACCCTCCTCACAGAGGCTTTTTTAAAAGAAGCTCGGGGGGTGATTTAATACTCTTAAATTCAAGGTGACTTTTTGTCACCTGCTGGTGGCTGGGCCTCTGCTAGCAGGAGTTTGTGTATTTGAGGTTAAATTTGAGTAAACCAAGTCAAGCATGGTTTTTTTTATGTCTGAGAGGTCTTGCACTTGACCCTCATAGGTGATATGGTAGTGTTTTAAAGAAGAAAAAAAAATCAACAAATCCCACCATTTTACAGGAGCATTAAGTGGTTCCTAATAATTGAATTGCTTTCTTAACAAATGTCTCTTCAACAAAAGAAGCTGATGACTCAAGCAAGTTGAGTGAGTGAAAGAAAATTAACTGTGTAATAGCTGCAAAAATGAGTTTTTTGAGAACTGCGTTAGATATCGGGACTTCCTATATGAAGATCTTTGGAGGTCCTTGGAGGATGATTGCATGTTGCATAGGTCATGGTGTAAGTAAGCACTGCTGTAGGTTATAAGCTACACAAGCTGATGTTGGCTGTAATGCTTGGAAATTATGGCTGCTATAAATAATGGCATGAGTTGGACAACTGTAAGTGTAAGTCTAAATTCCAGGTAGTCCGATTCTGCTAGAAATTTTCACTTAGATGACCTTGCAGGATCACCCTTCCTGCCTGGGACTGCTGTCACTGGAACACTGAGTTGCATGAATCAAATCTTAATCTGAGTTCAGGGAGCCTTATGTTTGGGGAATACCTCACATAAACCAAGAAGTCTATAAGCAGTCCTCTCCGTTTCATGGAGGACGCTCCTGTGACCACATTCAGTCATAGAGAGACAGTTAAACACAGCTATCCTCCAAAGAGGCAGAGTAATAGAAAGATCTTAATTTTTCTGCAAAGTGTCATTATGACAAGATGTTTCATTTAGTCTGAAGGCATCTGTCTGCATGCAGCACATGAAAGTAGTAGGAACAAAAAGGGCATCTGTATGTTGTTGTACAGGTATTATACAATTAATACCTTGTGTATATGTGCACGCTTTGCATGGAAAAGATTCATTTGTTGTGCTTGAGCATATAGAGTACAGTAGTTCAGGTTACTAAATCCCAGGATTTGGTTTGGCTTAACTTGAAAGGATTTTATCACTTGTTCTAAGAAAAAAATAGTAAGCTCCACCCTCTTTTTGCTTGCAAAATGATATTTCTTTGTTTAAAGAGATCTGCACTGGTATTGATGTCTCACTACCTGTTCTGTCAGCAGTAAATTTTGATTTCCACAGTTCAAGGTGCTATCATGCATAAACACAATGTGCTGGTGGCTGCGTGCGGGACTGCGTGGGGACAGGTTGGAGTCTCATAGGCGCGTGGTGAACTGTGGCCTGTTAGGTTGCTGAAGGTGGTGAATGAATAACTGAACATTTTCTAGAAAGTGGAAAGAAGAAAAATTAATCGCAGCTAGGGGAAGGTGACAACTACAGTCAGTATAGTAATAAGCTGTGAACTAACTTAACCTGAGCTGAAAACTGGCTTGAACAGTTGTTTGGTATTTTGCTTTCCTTTATGCATACCCCACCCCATTAAACTCAGTGCAGAGCTGGACTGGAAGAACTTCAGTCCCAATGGGATCTGAAACAGGACTGAAATGAAATGTTGCCTTGATCCTCTGGTAATAATATTGGAAAGCTTTTTCAGATGCTTTGGGAAACATTTTTATTGCTTACTTAACTGTTGTTTGATGTACAGGGGAGAAATGGATATACTTAGAGCACACCCATGTGGCCGTGCAGGGGTTAAATGCTATTTAAAAATTGTTTTAATGGGGGGGGGGAAGTTTCTAATTGTAGTGAAGTATTTTTGGAATTTGCCCTGTCAGTTAGCAATATTTCACTAATTAAAGCAACCCTTTGTTTAAACTAGGCTGACAGCAGTTCGTCTGGAGAGTTGGCTGGTGGACAAACCGAGGTATGTTCATTCCTCAGCAATTCAACCCATTTTATATGCTGATGTTTCTGAAGTAATGCTTTTAACTTGGAAGAAGGTAATCACATCTGTGAATTCCTTGTGGTTTCTCTGCTGCTGAGGGTTGCAGCCTATAAACAATTTTATTGCCTTAAAGCCTTGTGTGTAATGAAAATTAACAAATAAAACAAGCATACAGGTACTAGGCTCTTTATGGCTGGAGGCATCAGGTTTGTTTGAATGACAAAATTAGGGGATTATAAATTTTTGCTGGAAGAATGTTAGCAAGAGGCAGTTCTCTCTTGTTCCCTTTCTCTTGTGTGCGCTGTTGCTCAGGAGAACGGTGTATGTTCTGACTGTGGTTTGGTCAATAAGGTTGTATGTGTTTGTGGAAAAGTGGGTTCTCGTTTGGAAATTGTACATTTGCTGTAAAGGAGAGGGAAAGGGCTATATTGATATATAGTGCCAGGTTGAACAACAAAGACTGGAAATTTTACAGGTTTTCATGCCCTGAACTGCATTATATGAAGAAAGTCACATAATACTAACAAGCCAACATACAAATCTTGAATAGCTAACTGTATGCTTGCAGGTTGTATTTGCCCAATGCTGTGGTATCGCTGATTGCTTATAGTTGCTTGGTTTTGTCAAATGGCTTGCTGCTTGTAAAGAAGCCTACCTTGCCAGATCAAAGATCCTGAAAGAGTAATACTTCTGACTGTCCTGGCATTTTGAGTGAAATCTGTTGAGTGATGAATACCTACAGACTAATACTTTTGGCTAGACTGAGACTTGGTAGCTTTCTTTTGAAAGGTTACCTCTTCTTCTTTAATAGACGTTCAGAGATACGCCTCAAGTCTTGAAGAAACATTATTTGTGTTTTCTTTTCACAACATTTATAAAAATACCAGCCTGCAGATCTGCCTTGTCAACAGATCTGCAAACCTACCTGTCCAGGCAGTGGAGATACTTCAGAAGTTTTATTTGATTTCAATAGCAATATTGATATACTACACGATCCGCTGTGTAATAAGGAAGAACATACTGGAACAATTGGATGTCAGAACCAGGATGAGCCTTTGAAATGAGCGTTCTCTAGTCTCCCTTGTGTTTTGTTGTACATTCCCATGAAATTGTTTCAGGTTTTGGCAAGTGTACCATGGGACTGTTACTTCTGTAAATTGCTGTGATCTAGAAATTTGCCTTATTTGAAGAATCTGTTCTAGGAATGTTTTCTTTTTTTCTGTGGGGCAGAGGGAGCAGTAACTGTTGTGATAATGAATTAAATCCTCTGCAAGTGCAAGAAATCTTAAGCTACCATAGAGTAAAAATTACAAATGCTTTAAAGGAAACTGTCATTATTCTGAGAGAAGGGGGAGATAACAGAATACTTTTCCAATGTGCTAATATGAAAGTACCCTTGGTGCAACAGACAAGAGAATAGAAACTGAAGAACCCTGATGAAGCAATACTGATGAGATTGGAGAGTATTTGATAAGAAGAGTAAGGATTTGTGGAGCTTCCTGGTCATTAGAAGGAAGAATTTAGGGTTTCAAGTAGATTCTGTGGGCATTTAAAAAGGATCGTGAAAGTCAAGTTCAACATATGTTATAGTGAGTTTTTCTTTACTCACTGTGATAAGAGATCCTGATTTTAGAGACAGGGAAATAACTAGGATAGTTATTTGGAAATTTAAAGTGAATAGTTATTTTGAGCTATAAGGAAGGAGCAGGTCATTTGAGTTAAGTAACAGTTGCGTTTTATGTAATTGTTTTTTTCAATGTAATAGTTTAACTATTTGTCCTTGGGTGAGTGAGCAAGTTAATCAGCTACAGAGCAGGCACTGTATAATAACTCTATAAATGTCTATTGTGTTTGATTTCCATTTCCACAAGAGCTTTAGATCTTGTAGCTGAATGTGATCCTTGTGCTTAAGCCATTTTACATTATCCTGGTTCATTCACATGGCAGAGGAGAGGAATTGAAGTTCCAAGCCTCAGGCCAGTAGCAACAAATCTTTTCCTGGATGAGTGGGAGCACACAGGGCTCCCAGTTAGTAGCAGCCTGCACTGGTCAGTGACTGGAATTGATGTCATTTGTCAAGATGGCTGTTTTCTTGTACTCCTACTAGAGGTTAATGTTTGAATGGGAATAGCTAATCGGAAAGGTGGAGACCATTCACACAGGCAGGCAAGGGTGTTATCCTATATCCAGGCTGTAACTGAAGTGACTTTGAAAATGGTTACAATAATAAGGTGGAGGTAAGGGTAACTTAATTCGAATTTTTTAAGGTAT
The DNA here is from genome assembly GCF_965183815.1 of Platalea leucorodia. Taxonomy (NCBI): domain Eukaryota; kingdom Metazoa; phylum Chordata; class Aves; order Pelecaniformes; family Threskiornithidae; genus Platalea; species Platalea leucorodia. The sequence continues at coordinate 106,206,955 of NC_138823.1, forward strand.
AAAAATCTGTGGTTCAGCAGAAGTAGGTATAATTATGATGATTAGCTTGCTATAGATGCATTCTTTTACCGTAACATGGTATGCTTTGCTGTTGAGTTTTTCTTATTTTCAGAGCTGCAGGCCAAACATCAGAATGTATATGTGAACTGAACATTATATAATTTAATACATTTACTGTGAGTTCTTCTCTCAAAAAAGGCAAAGCTTGAATCTGACATGGCAAGTGCTTTCTCTTCCTATATGACAAAGTGGGACTGCGTCTTGTGCTAGGCATGTCTGCCAGCGCCTGAACCGCCTGTTTTCCGTAATACTGATTCAGGTACCAGAGTGGGAAGGGTGGTTAGAGCTGGAAGCAGTGTGAGGATCAGAAGAGGAGCCTTATTTTGCTGTTTGCTGCAGTGAGTGATGTATCTGTTGCCATCAGGCTAACCTTGATTCCTCCTTAGCATTTTTTAAATAGTTGTGCATCATGGAAGTGTTGTTGTAGTATGAATGATAGTTTCAACAGGAAGTTTTGACACTGTTGCTTGGGTGTTTTTTTTGTTTGGTTGGTTGGTTGTTTTTTTTTTTTTTCTTTGTGTGTGTGTGTGTGGTTCATGTTCTTCAGTAAAACACAAACCTACCTAGTACTAGCCTTTGCTTTCTCAAAGTTTCCTCTGATTTGCCTGGTAGGGCTTAGGTGAGCGCAGACTCTGTACATCATCATCTGTGGTTAGTAGGAATAAGTGAATGTGATTGAGACTTTCTGATTTAGTGTACTGTTATCATATGATTAAACACTTTGAGAGATGTGTTCAGCGTGGTCAGTACAACTAATCTTGTAATATCAGAGGAAAATAAATAGAAGGTATGCAAAATCTACAGTTGCAAGTAGAGTGGTTTTCATCAGCTTGTGTTCCTGTAGACTCACCTGACAAGACCACACAGGAACACCAGGAAAAACACAAAATAAATGGCTAACCACAAGTTGTCTGCTGTCCGATGAAAGTAATGAAATTACATCCTGGAGCGGGATTGTTGACTAAACATTTCTGATTTTTGGAGTGGCACTTACATTATCCTACAAACAATTTTTGTAGAAGTCTCTGTAATATTAGTTTGGTTATGTTTCCTGAAAATGGGTGATTATAACTTGATGAAAAAAAATGGCAAAGCTTCAGTAAAACAGCAGCAAAAAAGTGAAACTAGATGCTATGAAAGAAATGAAGTTCTACCCAAAAGTGCACAATGAAGATTTTTATGTTCCACATTGGGTTCTCCCCCACTTCTTAAATTACTGAATACAAAATTTTGTAAGCCAAAAATTTTGCATCCTCAGGTTTAATGAAGTACAGAAAATGGGCCTATTTTAAGTTGTTATATAAAAGATATTGTTTTAGATTACTGATTGGAACAGTCATAACTATATGAAGTAAGATAACTTTATAAAATGAAGAAATAGTTAAGGACATTATTCCAGTCATACATACACATGCACACAGAGTGCTGTTTTCTGTATGTTTTCTATCATTAGTGCAGATGGTAATCTGTATGGGATTGCATGTTTAACTAGAGCTGTTTACATACTGAACCAGGAATGTTTGGAATACCATTGCTTCTGGCCTAGGGGAATAAATTGAAGTACATACTTTGGGGTGGGGAGCATAGGTGTTGAGTGAAGATGTTCTGGCCACAGATGCTGCTCTGCACGCTGTTCCCTGCTTAGTGTAACTCTAGCCTTTCAAAGTACGATGGCCGGGTAGACTTCACACAGTCATTAATACTGTCTGCGTCAGTAGGTCTGAAGAGCCACACTGATAGCCTGGGTTGAAATAAAGTAGTTAAAGAAGGAAGTGTGTGGGGAGAGGAGGAAACTGAACTGAGGTTGCCATTTTTCCATCCTAGTGAATGACCTTTAGTGAGGCTTTCCTGCAGACTTGGGAAGCATGTTATTTTCTACTTCTTGAAGATGTAACATAATGATGTTATAGAAGGCAGATCCTGACTGATGACTGATACTTCCCTGATATATGCACTTTCAGTGTGTATGCTTCCTTAGTACAGCAGCTGCTAAATGCACATGTATATGAAGTGTGCAACTATCAACTTGCTTACCTCTCTGTATTTCTAGCCTGGACGCTGACTTTCTCTGGAGGATAGGGGGAGAAAAAAGATATATCTGAAAGGTAGCAGTGCTGACAACAGAGTACCTGCATGAACTTAGTGCCAAATTGAGTATGTAGTAGTGTAGCACACCTGCCTCAAGCTGGATTGTGAAGGTAAGAGCGAAAGCTCAAGCTGTGTAGCAAAATTAGCCTATATGAAATTGCTAAAATTATTCACTGCATTAGTATTAATAGTATTTCTTCCATTTCTCAGTGACTGATTTACTGACATGCATCTTCATCCCTCTCAGCTGTTTTTCCTGGTCAATGTTCTGGCACACAGCTGCTACCATCTCTCCTTGTTCTAGCCTGGGTCTGACCTCTTCTTTAGCTCCTCCTCTCCCTTTCTCCACTTGCTTTGCAGATTTCGCCTAGTTGGTTTTTTGGGTGTTGTTTGTTTGTTGTTGTTGTTGTTGTGTTTTTTGTGTTTTTTTTTTTTTTTTTAATATCTGGTTTGTTCGTGTCACACCGAAAATTGTTTACTACAACACATAGTTCTTGGTAGCTCTTTGGTATTTGGCCTTGTAACTAACTGCATCATGTCATAGAAGGGTTAGGTTGTACATTGCTGCAGTCCTTTCTGCGTTTGCTGCTTTTTTAAACCGGTTCATTAGGGACTATTGAGACAGGGGGAGGAGACACGCTTAGAAGCATGTACTTTGTTCGATCTTTTTGTGTACCTGCAAGAATTCATCTGCAGTGGGAAGAGATTTGATTAGACATTCTAGGTGAAGATGATTTAAAAAAAAAAAAAAATTAACTGTCAGCATTTCAAGGGTAGACACCTGATGTCTCTTAATTTTTACTTTTGTTATGCCCTTCAACATTTTTTTTTCTGTGAACTGAAGATAAACCAGGTATATTCAGAAATAGCCTTTTTGCCCCAGTTATTTAAAGATGTGAATTCTGGTCTTCAGATGTCTAGCTTTGAATATGTGGGAGTTCCAATCTTTGTGTAATAAAAGCAGTGTTGTAGCCTCAGAGATGTCAAGGCCAGTTCATTTAACAAAAAAAGAAAAAAGCCATTGACAAACACTGAGCTTTCATGATGCACATAGTCCTTTGCTGCTTTCAGGCGTTTCCTTTGTACAGTATTTTCCCACACAGAACAAAGTGTTGGTTTGCCAATGAGATGGAACGAAAAAGACAAGTTTTCCAGTGTCAGGAGTAACAATTGTCTTAATGGACTTTCCATCTGTCTACTAATTGCTTTTCCACCAATACAGATTCATGTGCAGGGGAGAAATGAAGGTGTTGAAACAAAAATGCAAAGAACTGATGAAATGGAAAAATGTGAGAGCTGCTGCTGTTTTACATTATGAGTGAGGAGTGACCACAGGCCGTTTGTTCTTACTGGGAGAAGAGGGGATGAACCACTGCTCTCTACAGGCGACTGATTCCTAGGGATAGTTAGATGAAGGAGAGCAGTGAGGATTTGGCCAGAGAAAGGCAGCCGCCTTGCCTTCCTCCAGCAGGTGTGCTGCTCTGCCTGCATCCTGCTGGAAGGAGTGTGGGGGCTGCTAGCGGGCGGGCCCTCAGACACCCTTGGGCACTGTTTTTCTTCAGCGGATGTCACTCACCTCTAGGCAGACCTGGACCTATTGTTTTCTGCACTGAAATCTCAGCCAGATCATAAGGGGAAGGACTTGCAACTGTCTGGGAAAACAGCAAATATGAAAAAGTTCCAGTATGTTGTTTAAAGTGTGGAGAGAGATTTATCTGATGATTAGTCTTTTCCAAATACTTTACTCTCTTATATTACCTCTGCATCCTGTGGAAACCATCTTTCAAAGAAAGCTGATATCGCTTTGTCTCAAGAATGTAAAACTTTGAGAAGAGCACATTCAATTGCTGATCTAGATGAAGGACCTCTTCCAAGGTGAACTGTCTACAAATGACAAATGAAAATCTATGCGGCATGGAAGAATAATACATGAAGCATAGGTCCTGTCTCTTGTTAGAAAGCAGTAAAGTTGCTGTTACGTTCAGTCTGGCTCCCTGGGTCACTTGGTAGGGTGACTGAGGCTGCAGACCCCTTCCAGAACCCTGTGGCAGACTAGGTTTGTGCTGCTGCTTGTCTATCGCATCTTGCCCTGCCTTGCGTCTGTCTGGCTTTTAACTTCTTAGTTTAGAGCTGTAATTGAGACAGCTAAGGTGAAGAGCGTTGTGTGTGGAAGCCAGTGCAATTTCCCTTTCAGCTCATCACCAATGTGCTTTTTCTGGCAGCTGGAATTAGAAGCAGCTATACCTGGAAATGTAGATCTAGAGACCCAAGCGCTAAGCTGCGTGAGTTGAACAGTTGATACATTCTTTTCAGTTGTTAACTTGAAACATTATATATCAGGTCGCAGCATGTATAAAAGCATATGGTAGAATGAGAGCATGTCCAGCAAGGGATAACCGAAATGGTCAGGGGGATGGAACAGCTGCATTTTGGGAAGAGACTGAAAAGCCTGGGACTCTTCATTTTGGAAAACGGAAAGTTTAGGGGGAATATGATCAAGGTTTTACAAAAACATAAAGATGGTGGGTAGGTTGAATGAGGCAGAACTGGTCATGCAGTCCCATAGTGCAGAAACTAACAAGTGGCAGAACTGGTGGGAGTTTACTTTAAAATGAACAAAGGAAGGTACTTTAAACAGGGGGGAGTATGGCCTTCTGGAACTTGCTGCTGCAGGTGGTCATGGGGCAGACAGTACCAGCATGTTCAAAGCAGAGTTTGACAAAATGAGTGGAAAACGGGTCCATTAACAGATCCTAAGAGGATGGGTCAGGGACGGACCTTCCAGCATCCCTGGTACAGCAGGAGCATGGACAGAGCAGGACACAGAAGAGGCAGGGCTGGCTTGCTCTGTTTGAATAGTGTCTCCCTTTGACACAGCGATAAAGTGCTTGGGTGGGTAAGATGGATGTTGTGCTGACCCAGTAAAGCACACCTTATGTTTTGAGCCATATTTTCTACAATTGGCTGTTGATGCGCTGAGGAAACCTTGAATGTAGGTGCTTTGCACATCTCTGACCTTGTTCTTTAAATCTACGCAAGTCCTGTAAGGTTATTTGGATAGACACTTCCTGTTTAGTTTTGTTTTGGAAAAGTGTATAGCTTTGAAATCCTGGTACCTAGGGAGAGTTTCTTATTAAAACTATGAAGACCCCCGATTTCTTTTGTCTGAGAAACTACAAAGGCTTCTGCTGCTTAAAATTATAGCACCAAATATTTTAAATAAGGGGAAAAAAGTACTTTTTTCTGTCATTTACTATTATTCTTTGGCCCCTTATGCTCATACAGTAAGGCAGTACTACCAAATCATAAGATTTTTTTTCCTCTCAACATGAACTTTACTCAGCTGGTTCAACAAGACATTTTTTCCCTCACCAACATCTCCATGTGACCTCTACTTGAGTCACAAGTCAGGACCAGACTCCACTGGGAGGGATTTTGCCAGCTCAGGCTCGCAAAATTTGATTTGACCCTAAGTCAAATCTCTCTTTTCTAGCTCTGGCTGCTTGTCTGTGTTTCTGTGAAATGCCTTGAATGAATGGGGAGTATATGGGGTGTTTAACAAATACTCTCTTGTCTTTGCAATCCCTCTGAAGTTATTTGGTAATAGTAAATGGTAGTGATAGTAGTATAACTAGCTATTTGTGTAATTTTAGTGTGCATGTGTGTAAATATATGTATATATGTGCTATGTCTGTCACTGTAGAAATAATCTCTGAATGTGAGTGAAACAGCCAGAAATGCCTTATTTCAGTCTGTGTAAAAATCCTTTGGTGTTTTTCATTATTTTTCCACTCTCTTGTATTCTCGTCATGTAGCATGGGCTCTGCAAAATTTATATATTCACTGGTGGTAGTTGTGTATGTACTTAAATGTGTGTGATATATTCAGTTAATGTCATTTGGCTAAAATACTGTGCCACTTCTGAAGCAATAGTATTTTTTCCAAGAGATTATTCTCATATGGAAGAGCTGCAGAGAATCTTGTGTTATGGTGTTTGCTATTTCTGGAAAATTCTTCATTGTATATTCATCTTGTCCTTGTGTGAGTGAGACTTTTGACGTAATCACTTTTTATAGTTACACAAAAAGTTGTGGTCAGCCCTGTTGTTCTAAAAGCCATTTTAGAGGGTAGATGGGTAATATTCTATTACTTGGCCTGTATGCACGGTAGGCACTCTTTAAATATTTTTCTGGAAATGAAACCTGCAGCAAACGTGGAACGCTGGCTCAGGAGTAGGAAAGTTAAAAATGCTATTTACTACTGGGAGGGAAGAGAAAAGCTCTAAGCTATCTTGTGTGATCAGTAATACCAACTGTTGTATTCTGGGCAGTCCTGTCTCATCAGTATTCGCTTCAGGAATGCTAGTTATGGGGAACTGTGGATAACCTGATGGGATTTTATTCTTTGATTTCTCCATGGGAGCTCTGAGTAACTGTGCAGAAATCATGGGACTTTTGCTGTGCAGACTTCATGTAAGAGATGGGAGGAGAGGAAGTAGAGAGGTGACAGAAGTAATGACAAGTAACCTTAACAGAAAGGGCTGAAAGGGGTTGAGTTGTCTGGCATTCCCCTCAGCTAGCTGTGCTGTTTTCTTTCCTTAGCTGTGTGATTTATTTTTGGAGCAATCTTACAGAAATAGATATATGGCTTAGTTTTGCAAAGGTTTTTTGACTGGGGCTCAGTCTTTTCATGAAGACTGCTTTCAGTCTTCCCTTATTTGAACTTTCTTTTGCACATCCCGTCTCCTGGTTTCAGCTGGGATAGAGTTAATTTTCTTCCTAGTAGCTGGTATAGTGCTGTGTTTTGGATTTAGGATGAGAAGAATGTTGATAACACACCGATGTTTTAGTTGTTGCTAAGTAGTGCTTACACCAGTCAAGGTCTTTTCAGCTTCCCATGCTCTGCCAGGTGCACAAGAAGCTGGGAGGGGGCACAGCCAGGGGGGCTGACCCAGACTGGCCAAAGGGCTGTTCCATACCGTATGGCATCATGCCCAGTATACAAACTGGGGGAGTTGGCCAAGGGGCAGCAACCACTGCTCGGGGACATGCTGGGCATGGGTTGGTGGGTGGTGAGCAATTGTATAGTGTATCACTTGGTTTATATATTATTATTATTGTATTATTATTACTACTACTATTACTGTTACTACTATTCTATTTTGTTTTACTTCAATTATTAAACTGTTCTTATCTCAACCCATGAGTTTTCTCACTTTCACCCTTCCAGTTCTCTCCCCCATCCCACCGGGGGGGGGAGTGAGCAAGCGGCTGTGTGGTGCTTAGTTGCTGTCTGGGGTTAAATCACAACATCCCCTGTGGGCATTTCCGTAGTCCATAAAAGGCGGTGAAATACCCATTCTGTTAATACACTGCTACCCCCTCCCTCCATGTATTTAAAATAATAGTCATAAGCATTATATCAGCCAGTGGATTTAAAGCTACCTTGGAGAGTAGAAGAATGTACAAAGAGAGTCCCAGGAAATTGCAGTAGTGGTTGTTAAGTTATTTAGGGAGAGGATGGGGAAAAAGGATCATATTTGCATGACCATGGATGGGAAGTGAACAAAAAATATCTTTGCTTTATATGATTTTTCTGATGTGCTAAGAGGGTTTTTATGGGCCACGTAAAATTCAGCAGGAGCAGAGTCTGACATAGGGAAAGTTTATGGGGCTTTGCATGTGTGTTTATAATTTTCTCTTAGCTGGAATATATGACATGGATTGTTACGAGTTTTGGAGATAGAGAAATGATGTACAAACAGTTTTTGGTATTTTTTTCTCCACATAGAGTAACATCTGGAATTAACGATTTCTTTTGAAAAGTCTGATTATTTTTGTTGAGACTTGTATTTCCTCCGAAGTATAATTTAGTCACTGACTATGGACGGAACCAATTCTGTAGAAGTAATAAATAATCAGCTATGTTTGATTATTCTTTTTTTTTTTTTTATTGAGCATGTATGTATGTGAATATAGTTATACACTTTTCTTGAAGATTATTTAAACAGGTTTTATTTTACAATATTTGCTTGATTCTTTGATGGAGCTTGATTAAGCTCTGTGACTATCTTTTTAAAGAATGAAACATTATCACAATTGCAGTTTACATGTTGGAAACACGGAGTTGAAATAAACGTTGCTTGGTTCTGTTCTTTATTGCATAATTAACTGTTATGTTGTGGTATGGTATTTGGGAATAACACTGTGAATGCCTCTTCCATAGGTGTAATGAACCAGTGTTAAGTCTCTGCCAAGGAGGAACTGCTGTATCAGTATTGCCATAAACCAAGTTGTGTATCTTGAGTGCTTTAGTCTGTATTGGCTTAATTGAAATCTGGAGAGTGTTTTTTTGTGTAAACTGCTTTTCTCAAAACATTATGTCTCAAAAGTCTTCTGCAGAGTTGCTGTGAATTTTTTTATCTGATGATGATCAGTATGTTGCTACTTAATGAAAATGCTCAGTGATGAGGAGTATTTGAAATTCATCATAGCTGAGGATGCCCATGTAAATCTTTACACAGTCTGCTGTGTTACATTAATGCGATTCTGGGATAAACTTTCAGCTTCATTAGATTTTTGTGTGCCATAGAGAGCAGAGCATGGCCAAAAATATTTCCTTGTGTGGTAAACAAGAGAATTTCATAATGCTAGCAATTGAGACTAAGCATAATTACAGCCTCTTCCTCGGGCAAAAACTCCAGTCCTGTGGTTCTGCACTGTTTTCTTCCAGTTTTTGCTCCTAACAATTAAATGCAGTTTAGATTCCAGTCTTGAGCCTCATGAAAGTAGCGTTGCTTGCTGCCTGCCATGGTTGCTCTCCATTTTTCTTCTTTTTTCCTTCTTCTCCCCCCCCCCCCCCCTTCTTTTTTTCCCTCCCTTCTTCACCCCCATTACAAATGAAATGGACAGATTGACTAGTTGATCAATTAACGTCAAGACCTACTTACACTAAACTCCAGTATCTTGTTGGTAAGTTCTTGTGACAGTTGTCTTGCTTTGGAACAGTGCAAGTGTCAAGGCTTGTGAAGAAGTGCTTAGGAGCTAGGAAGTAAGGAGAAGCAGGCCTAAATACAGAATAAACTTTCTGTGAAGTTTATCCATGAACTTCTGCAAAACTGTCCTTTTCAGAGCGAGTCGCAGACATGTCCTGTAAACTTTACCCAGAAGTAGAACTCTGAAGGGAAGAAGAGCAGATAAAATCTAAAATGAGAATTCTGTTTTTTGTCTATATATCTACAAAGCAGAGAAGCTGCAGCAACCAGCGGAGATGATGGCATTGCTGATTTTTTTACATAGAAGAGGCTGTAGAGATGAGAGACTCTCAGCTCTTTGGGCATGATGCCTGAACCCATTTTGGCACACAACCTCCTCACATCAGATTAGTGGAGTTACCTGGATGTAATGACACTTTTCCTTCCTCCTAGACCTCTGTCTCTTCAAAAACATCTCTTGTATTTTCAAATGCAAAAAACCCAATCATGACAGAGATTTTTAGAAAATAATAAATTTGATCTGTTTGCCATCAGGTATGTTCCTCCATAATGCCAGAGTTCAGCTGTTCTTTTTCTTTATGGTTTACTTTTAATATGAATCATAATTCTGACAACATCTTTCAATTTAACCTGAAGTAACATGATGCCTATGTCAGCAATGGGAAATACAGGGGAATTTGTGGCTTCTGAGTGACTGAAGTGTCTAATGAAGCATTGTAATTACAATTCAAATTTATTTCTCAAGTGTTTCATCCCCTACTTCAGCCTTCGGGGACGTGGGCTATTCTACTACTTCTCTCACTAATTTCTGCTGATTAATGCACTTCACCGGTGGAAGGATTTTCCTGAGAGTCCAGCCAGAGTTTTCTTCCTTCAGCCTAAGTAATTTCTACCATGGTGTTTATGGACGTATGTTAGTTATCTTGGCTTTACACTGTGGATAAGTCTAACAATGTTTCCTGAAGCTATTCTTAAGATCAGGCTGACTGGATCCCCACTGGTGAGCATGGCCTCCAAGCACCCAGGCCTGCTCAGGGTGGTCAGTCACTGCCATTTGTGTTCCTCAAGGCTCCTCTGGAGTTTTGGGTAGGCCCATGTGGAGGCAGTACTTGGAAGGTGACATTTTTTTTATGGCTGTTCTTGTGCCTGCTGAGCAGCTATGTTGTAGACGTTTTTGGAGACGGTAAACATTTTGCCTAGAGCCACATGTTGAATTGCTCAAAGCCACAAAGAAATCCAATGTTACTTTATTGCCATAGACTCATGCGTTGCACGGGGCCGGGAAACTTTCTCATCAGACGTATGGGTGGAAGCTTGGCACTGCAGTGGCCTGGCCTGGCTGCGTGCGGAAGGACAGCTTTCTGCTGCTAGGCACTTATGCTGCTAAAGCTCAGCGCAGTTGTTGAAGTGTTGAATTAAAGCCCATTTGCAGTACTGAATTTTTAAGGACACTAAGGTGCAAATGTGAAATGAAAATGAGGAACGTGAAGATTCATTTGGGGTTTTTCATGGTCTGGCGAAATATATTTTTGTTTTTGAATAGGTAACTGATATTTCCAAAAAGTCTGCCAATGAAAGTGAAGGTTGTTATACCCTTCCAGAGGAGATACTGCCTCTGTCATAGGCTTTTGATAGCCCCCTCTGTTGTGTTACCTATATGTTTCCTAAGTTATAGAAGACATGTAATACCCATCGCATATATGGTATTGACTGCTGCAGATCTGTCCCAAAGTAGAAATTTCATTATTGCGTTATATTTTAGCATAATATTTCAGTTACTGTGACACGCTGTGGAAATAATGTTCCTTTAAACTAATGTACTTTTCTTACGCAGGAAAGAAGCAAAAGTGATTTTAAAGTTAGCAATCTGTTCCAAAGTCAGCTTGCATGGATGCTTTTAATTAATCAAATGAAAAGCCCAAGCTGTCTTCTGCACCAGATGAGTTAAATTGGCTACTCTCTTAGAGCATTACTTGTTATTTTTAACCGGTTTAAGCTGAACCAATGCAAGTTTTTATGTAGATAAGACCTTAGGTCAGAAGGTTGTTGGTTCATATCATAGAGATTCTTCTGTATTTCCTCTTAAAAGGTAAGTCATAGAGTGAATTCTGAAGTTATGATGTAAAATGTCTTGCAGTGTCTGTGTCCTGATATGTGAGAGGTTTCTCACACTCTCTTGCTTCCCACACTTGAATGTGGGAATAAGAGTGAGGATGAGAGAGCAAGTGAGAGCGCTTTGACATACTACTATTATACTACTGACACACTGCTGTTATATTTAATTTAAAATTATCTATATTTCACTTTGAAGTGTGACTCAAAAGCTGAGGGAAGGTCTGATGTTATTCCCCTTGCTTCCAGCCTCAAGACACAGCTTCAAGGTCTCACACCTTCAAAAACAAGTCTTTTAAGAAATCCAAAATTTGTGGAATCTGCAAACAAGTAATTGATAGCCAAGGCATTTCCTGCAGAGGTGAGTAACATATGATGTGCTTTGTCTGTTTACTTTCTTGCTATGTGAAGGAAATTAATTTTATATTAATGTTAAAGTTTCTAGGAATCCAGGTTTTTGGAATTCCCCCGGACTAAATATAAATGTTACCTTGGTTTATTTACTTCCTTTGTACAACAATGTTCCCTGCTTTTGTTGGGGAGTGGGGTGCTGTAGTAGGTAATTGGACTTGTATAATGATGTGCTTTTATTACTGTGCTATTCAGGCAGGTTCCAGAATAAGGCAATGCCTGTGGAGGCTCTCTGAGGAGCATGTGAGTGATGTGTGCACCGCGGGTGACAGATGCCTCTAGAATTCAGCCTCCAGATGAGGAAGTGTGTGACCCTCACTCACTGAGGCATGAAGGTTTTCTCTGCATTAATTTGCAAAAATTCACAAGAGCGGCCATCTATTTATTTACTTTAATTTTTCCAGTTGCGTTATGCTCTATCTAATCTTTAGTCCTGCAGTCTAATCACTCACAGAAACAATAAAGAGATCATCCTTCTGGATGCACAAACTAGAGAGACTCAGCTGCCTCTGGCATTGCTGCCTGCCTCCTTAGTGCTGTTTTCCCTCACTCTTCTCCCTTGCTGTGTAGAATTGAGCATACTTGCCTCTTCTCCATGGGATACCTGTGGTGGAATTAAATCTTGGGAAAGTTCAATAGGTCCTTTCTGGAAGTTATCCAGGGATAGAGGTTTCAGTCCCCCTGATTAGCCTGGTTAATGTTCAACTCCTGTTATTCCATGTTAATAAAACAGTCTCTTTACTTGCTGCATGCATGGTTTACCTCTTAGTAAGAGAATGCTATTGTCTCTTCATCTGAAGCGTAGTCACTGTTTTCACTTAGAGGTGTTTGCACCACTTCCCAGTTCTAGATGGATCTCTTTCTCCCACCTCCTCCCTCCCATACACCTTAGGATCCCTCTGAGGGTTTGAGAGGGAGGTGAGAGATTTGGATGTGGAATGTGGCCATTTCCTGAGCTAAGACGCAGACTTTGCAGATGAACAGTTAAATGTAAAATACCTCACTTGTTCAGCATTGCACTTACCATCATAGGAGTGGTAGTTATGTATGTATTTCTTTAACATATTTCTTCTGTCTGTCCTTCTGGAGGTTGGTTCCAAAGTTCTTAGGATTTAGTTGTTTTCAACTTAGCAGAAATAGTATTGTTGGAAGGAACTGGCTGAAGACCCTCTTGATCAGCTTCAGTATAAAAAGCACTGTACCAGGAGGGAATCAGTACTTTGAAGAGAAAGGCCTTGGGGGTGGGAATAGAAAAAAATGTTTGCCAGTTTGCACTGGTTTTGAGTTCTCACAGCCCAGAGCTGAAAGTCTCAAATTCACAAAAGCTGTGTCAGTGTGCTTACCTACCAAAGGTGCTAAGAGCTTTACCATATGTCTTGTAAACAGGTCAGAGGGTAGTATGAGTCTGAGCAAGTTTTCCTTTTGCCCCGATGTGTGATAGCTTTGATTGGAATACAGAAACTAACAGTACAGGCCAATGTAATTTAACACCTCTTTGGCTAGCATTTATACATGGTTCAAAATATCAGAAAGAAAGCAAAATTCACATGTATTAAAACCATGAAGGAAAAAAGCTTTCAGGAAAAACAAAAAAAACCCGAGGAACTAAAAGCACTCCTACTGTGATCCCTCCAACACGTTCCCCGAACGAATGCGTTCATGGCTATGATACATCTGTGTCCATATCGAAGTCTGTCTGGGATAATTTTCTCTAGGTTTCTGGGTGCAATTTTCAGAAGGACCCCCTTGATAGTGTCACATAGCCCGTTTTGTTGATGTGAGCACCAGGCAGACCTGCTGTCCTCCTTTGCTGCTGGTACATTTTGATTGTTAGTTGCTTGATACTTACCTGGGGGATGGGAGCAACGGGGGTTGCCCAGAGTGACGTGATGACTCCAAATAGTTTCAATTCAATAAGAACCCATTTGTATTTTAACTTACAGCATGGGCTTTATAAAGCAGAGTTTTGGAAAAGAGAGAACTAAAAGTTGTCTGTTCCGTTGCCAGCACTGCAGTACTTGAAATGTACCCTAGTACTGTGAAACTCTATTAATGTGAAGAAAAATAAACCAGCTGTTTCAGAGCCAAATCCTGGTGCTGCTGCTTCTGCTAAATTCTCCCTGATGTTGCTGAATGGAAGTGACCAAGTTGGCGTTGGGGGGAGGGAGAAGAAAAGCCTTTAGTTAAGAAGTCATAAAGTTCCTTTGTGTATTAATGAGAAAATCTTGCTTTTTAACAGTTTCTCCTCAGAAAATAATAGCTCTTTGTACAGACTGCAGGTTCCTTCCAGACTATAGTATCTTATCAGTTAAAGGAAAGTTACGTGTCAAGAGAAATGAGGGGAGGGGAGAGGCTCCAGATTGGCCACTACATAGTATTTGCTGTTTATCTAGCAATGAATCATCTACTTGTTGCAAGAAAAAAAAGCCATAACTGGGTGTTGTGTTGGTTAGATAAGTTTTCATTAGCATGTGGCAGTCATTTTGGGGGTGTGTTGTTTAGCCCTCTCTTGCAAAATGTGACCTTTGCTAGTAACCAGGTCTGAATATGGTGCCTAAAAGCTTTCTATGAAAAATGAATGACTGTCTGAAAGGTACGCCTGAATGATGATGTCCCTTTGTCCTTGTATACTTCAGTCCACCTCAGTAAAGCACACTCAGTTACAGTGAATTTATTTTTAACAAGCTCTACAAAAGCAGTGGCAAAAAGGAAAGGCAGATTTGAAAAAGGGGAAGCTCCTGGCTGTCTCCCTGCCTGGTAAACGTGTTTGTAGCTGGGCTGTGTCTTTGGTGCAGCTTCTCATCATGAAGAAAGGGCAAACAGCTGTTGATGGATTTCTACAGTACCTGTACATTCTGCAGTAAACCGAGAACTACATGACTCCCCATGTCTCTTCAGCATTACCTCAAACTCGAATGCTTTTGAGCTCTGGTTTGATCTTCCCTGCGGCACAGTTCAATTTAATTCAGGGCTAAGCAGATACACATCGTAATCATGCACATTTACATAGTTAGCCAAAGTGTTATAAAAGCCTTTTTTTTTTTTTTTTAAACTACTTACCCTAAATATTGAATATTCAGTATTTTATTTGTAAACAAGCTGTCATAATGTAATTTTTATGTGTTTTCCAAGTGAATTCCTATTTTATTATATTTCTTTTATGTTTTATGTATGTAAAAATATAGATTTTTATTTCTGTTTTACTTTATTTTTCTTTGCTTTTTAAAATTATCATTTATCTTTGTTGTGTTGTGATCAAATGACTGTTAGTGTAGAACGGAGAGCTTTTTAGATGCTCTGAATCTTCCCAATCTCTAGAAAGTACTTTTCTGGCAATTTAAAAACTGGAGACCAGATTTGGGAAATTCGAGTAGTTCTAAATAATGCAGTATTATTTCTTAGCTCTTAGAGCATTGATGGGTGAAATAAGTATGAAGAATTGAAACACTTTACACGTCTGTTGATGAAACTCCCTTCCTTTCCACTTGACGACTAAGTTAACGTGTTTAGGTGCTGCTAGTGAGGCTTTACATGCCATACAAAGCGTTCCATGACCTAGATTTTGAACTCAAAGCAATTAATCATAGCTTGAATGAACTGAGTATCTTTTTGTTAATCTGACCTAGCCATGAATGTGTTGGTTTTGTGAATATGTGTTGGAGCAATCCCAATAGGAGTGCTTGTAGAATTTTAGTTCCTCAGGGTTTTTTTTTATTTTTCCTGAAAGCTTTTTCGCTTGATGGTTTGACTATATGTGAGTTTTGCTTTCTTCCTGATATTTTGAGCCATGTATAAATGCTAGCCAAAGAGGTGTTAAATTACATTGGCCTGTACTGTTAGCTATATTGTGAGCAGAGAAATGCTTACCATGGTATTCTGTGCAAGCTGAGTGTAATAAAGAATACAATTCACCTTCCTTACTTACAATTAATCTGTATAGTAACTTCTGTCTTCGAAGTCAGTTAACATATGGTCTCATACAAGTCCTGGACTGTTTCCTTGAGCATGTAGCCTGAAGTGATAGTAAAAGGTACATTTTCTCATCAAATTACAATACCTGTGTTTAATCAAGAGCTTCCAGCTGCTTACAGATCAGGATTTGAAGACAATTGGAGCTGTTTTTCTTCTTAAAGAGGTTTGGTATTTTCTTTTGAAATTCACCTGCTTGTTTGTGATTGTGCTTGTGGTCGTGGCTAGCGATCCACTTAAAATCTCATTTGGGGTTAGCTGGAGTTACCCAATACAGAGAGTTCTCTGTATTTAATCAAATGTTCATTGCTTCTGCAAGACAAAATACATTTTTATATTGAGACTCATTTGGAGCTGACAAACTGTTCTTAAGGCTTGTTTGTGCATACTGTATGTGTAAAATATATGCATATTTAATCTTATATGATAGCAGCTGGTTTTATATGCTCCATCTTTCAGTAAGTGCTAAGTTCAGTAATAACATATTAGTATCTTAATAATGTGCAAAGCATGTCTGTGGTTACAGTTCTGGCAGACAAACTAGAAAGCTAGAAATGTCAAAGGAATTCGTATCCTGCTTGGGCCAGTGGCATTACAGTTGACTCTAAATGGCGAAGCATGTAGTGTGTATTTGTGGGGTAGGGGTGTTTGTGTCACCCTGGTCTCCATGGAGTGATCCTTGTGAAATAAGATCCTGTATTGCTAGGCACTTACATGGGTGCATTATGAGATCTATCCATCTATCAATCTTATAATACATTACATATAAGATATTAACTGTAATTTCAACATAACTATAACATAACCATCTTGTGGTTAATTATGGCAATAGGCATACCTATATAATTATGCTAATATTATAATGCAGGAGATCTTTGAGAGAATGAAAAGACTCATCAAATTAAAAGGGTTTTTCATCATATCACTCTTGCTTTCTGCGTGATGTTTGTATGTACACTTACATGTTTTCTTGAGCACTGATCCAGCAAATTGTATTGCCTTCCATGGGACTGTTTTAAGATGGTTTCAAGATAACTGCTTCAGTTAATACTTTTAAGATTTGTAACAACGGATCTCTTGTATGTATGGCTCAGACTCGTCAAGAAACAGCAGAAAACAAACCAAACAAGCATACTGTTTTCCTAAGCAATGAACTGCTAATTACCTCCAAATTTAAAAGGTATATGGACTTGCGAGAAAATGAGACCTAGAATTTCTTTTTGCTAGCACTGTATGTTTTCAGTTATGATCAACATTTGATGATATGACAGACATCTGCATGTAAACCAGGATATGCAGGCTGTAGGACCGAGGAGCGTGGTCTGTTGTTGTCCCTAGAGCAGATTAATAGCTTGTAGCTGCTGTGAACTCCAAGGAAGAGGGATTATGGAATGCCCAAGCCAGGGTGGGTTAGGCAGGGACCTGGGATCTTGCTATAAAACCTAATTTGACTGTCAGCCTTGTTTGTGAAGAGCATCTGGTAGGATGTCCAAGGGAGACTGCATGAATTGATTCAGTGGCAGAGAAGTCTTTTATAGGAACCCCTCAGAAATGGGTGGATACTGACCTGGACATGAGTGACAGTGTACTGTTCTGGGGAGGAGGAGGCTGGAAAGAGAAACGTGGAGTGCAGCCATCTGTGACACCAGAAGCCTGGGAAGGTCAGCCCCTCTTCTCTAGACAAAAGGTGCACACAGTAAATAGCAACTTCCACCAGATTAGTAAAATGTACTTTAATTAACACAGCTGTACAACCTATGCATTCATATTTCAGCGCAGAGCTTAGATAGTGAAACATGGAAGCTATGTGCATAACGAGCAAAGACATGAAAGAGAAGGATGAATAAAGACTTATTGGAGCATACATAGATACAGAAGAAGCCACTGTAATTAGTAGGCATTACACAAGTGGTGTATAAGCATCCTGGCTGAACACAGCCCTCTCTGGAGCTGAGAGAAGCTGTAAAACTGGCATTCTTTGATGGCATGTTGTTACCCCAGTGGGAACTGGGGGAGGAATTTTGGCAGAAATCTCTAAGGTACGTTCATACTAATTTAAAAATAAAAATTACACAAGGCAAAAACCTCTAGTGGAATGTTTAATGTTCATAGCAGCCAAGCTGCATCACAGATATTAGATTATGTTTCAGAAAGTTGTCTGTAGTGAAAATATGAGTTCCCTATTTATTTACCTCATAAGGACCAACTTAATCATGCCAGAATTTGATCTGTGGTTATAAAATTTATTTTAAAGTTCAAACCACTAAGGTTTCTAAAAAGCTGCAGCTTCTGTTCATTACAGCTAATAAACTAAAAAGAGGGGGAAAAAAAAGTGAAGTAAATAAGTAAATGTGATCCCGTGTGGCCCGCCCTGCATTTTTTGCAGGAAAACTGCCATGTGATCTGGTATACCTGCAATTTTATAAACTTAGCCCACTTGAAGAGAACCCAAAATTCCTGAGGGTAAATTGAAGTTAGAATTAGCTGCACTAATCCAAAAATCTGAAATGAAATGCTACCATCATTAGAGTGTATAATTTGAATGTGATGAACTTGATATGCCATCTGGGGAAAGGAACCTCAAAGTAAATCTTGACGCATTTGGCTAAAATCTCACAGTTCTACCTGGCTTCAAAAGAAGGTGGGGAGGGGGAACTACCATGGGAGACAGAAATAATGTATAGGAAGATAAAGTTTAAATAAAGAAGAGATGGGGGAAGAAGTCTGTTAAGTAATGCTGAAGAGTTTGTTCTGGTACATGAGGAAAGCTTCAAGAAACTTAGCTGGGCTACAAACATAACTCCATTTAGACACATTCAGGATCTGAACCCTGGAAATAGGTAAGAGGGGGAGTTGTTAGCTGATTTTATTCAGAGTCCCCATCTATTGTCATTAATGAGATTTAAAAAATACCCTTGGAAAACATGCCTACAACTATATAAGTACATGAAGGATCATGTTGATGACCTCCTTTGCATAGCCTGTATTGTTTTCTCTTCTGGTGGAGGTCTTTGTCACTAATGTTTTCTATAGGAAATATTTTTCTCTTAATAAAGACTTTCCACTGCTGTTGTTAGCAACAGCAAGTGGAATATTTCATCTGCGGGAAAGCTCATTCACAACACTCTTTACTGTGTAGCCACCCCAAGTAAAAAATGCTGAAGCTTTGCACAAATTTCCCATAACTGTCTTTTAGCCTTCATCTTCAAAAACAATGTCTGCAGTCCCTGTCATGAACTGCTGGGAGCAATATTCAGATGAAGAGACAATGGTTGGCTGAATATGAAAAAAGAACAAAAGAAAATGTAGTAAAATGTTTGAGGCACAGGAAATGCACCAGCAGATGTTGTTGCTGTAGCGTGGCTGTTAGACTTGTGACATCTTCGGCATGTGACTCTGATAACTTCTTAAAAATAGAAGTGTTTACTTTTGCAACTAAAGCCCAATATTTCCAGCTAGAGGACTCTTCCCCCACTCCCACCCAAAGGAATCTCTGCCCCATGCAAAACTGCATGCCATCTTATTTTTAATGCTGCAGTTAATAATTTCCATGTGTCTGTTTTTCATACTGCTTTCATTTTGGATCTTTATCTTGAGTTGAATTGTTGCAGAGCTGGTAGGAACAGGTCAGCAGAAAAGTGTGTGTGTTGGTGAGAGTTTTTCCTAGTAATGTGATCACAATGTTATTAAACCCTTGTCAAAATATAAATGGCCAGCAAGTTGCACAGTTCTCTCCATTTGGGACATTTTGGTCATGGATGTCTTTCTGTACCAAGATCTGCCTGGAGAAGACCCTGTTGTGGTGGCCTTGCTATGCGTTTGTTAAAACATCTTGATTTGGTTTCTGAAAAAAGGAAAACATCTTTTCTTCTGAGCCAATGACAGATTGGGATTTTGTTCAAAACATTTCCTGCAGGAGGGAGATGTTGCTCAGTAGTGATATCTAGCTAGCCTAGCTGCTAAAATGGCTGGGCTTTACCACTCCTGTGGCACTCTGATGCCCTTCTTTCCATGGTACTAACAGAGAAGGATGGAATTGGGAACTATAAAAACTAAGTCTTGATTACACAAATCTTTTTATATGCTTGGTTTAGATTACATTTTGTTGTGGATCATCAAGGACTCTTCTATTACTGTGAAAAAATAGCTGTAATAGCATCGCCTGTTTTTGGGAAGCTGCGTTGGAGATGCTGAGGAAAAGAAATCATCTTTCAAGCAGCTAGGCCTGTGGTTCGGTATCCTAATTTATTATTTGTCACCAGGAAGTTAAAAATTAATATCGAGAGCTGTACATATATGCTTTTGGGGCAAGTGATCTTTCTTAGAGATCAGTGAGGTATTAAACTGAGTTACATCTCTTAGATTCTCTATTTATACGCAAGTTTCTGCCTCAAGAGGATTTCTGAATTATCTTGTGTTTACTCTTGCCATACATAGTTATTTAAAAACAAACACACAAAAACCCACCATGGACAATCACTTGATAAAAGCTGTGGTTAAGTGCAATGTTGTCCTTATAAGCTAGTCATGTTTTAATATTCATTGCATGTACAGTGTGACAGAATGTTTGTGTGGAATATATGGAATATATTGTCATACCATATGTCCATTAAATGCTAAAATACGGCAAGGTGAGTAGCCCTTACCACACAGAGAAAAACTTAAGCTCTTTATCCTGGTAAACCATAAATCATTCTGTGCTTAGTTTACAGAAGTACTCTCTTACTTTGTAAATACATTGCTGCTGGTTTTCAGAGAGCATCTTGCATGAATGTAAGAAGTAGAACTTTCATAAGAATTTTGGAGCTTAAGTCTGAAAAATATGATTCACTATGCTTATCCTTCTATCTACCCTGGCAGCAGTATTAAATTGCACGAGTTAACATATCTTCATTTTGATGCAAAGAAATGTCTCTTTCTTTTTTTCTTTCTCCTCCTTTTAAAAAAATGGATTCTCAGAGCTATTGTTTAGGAACTGTTTTGAAGTGTAGTAAATTGACTAAATATGGCTTAGCCTTCATTTCATTGCCAGCCAGCTTGGGACAGTTGTTCTTGGAACTGATGCCACAATCCTTAAACACAAATTTGGAAAGTCTGGTATGTGACGAGGGCTGATGTGTGGGATGCAGACGTTCAGCTGTTCAGCTGAAGAACTGAAGTAGCCTTGCTGAGTGTGACATTGATTAAGTTGTCCGGACTGTTTCGGGCACATTTTTAAATTCAAATACACTTGGGCTGTAGTCCTGAAAAGAGCTGAGTGCTATTTCGCTTGTAAACTTTGCCTGAAGAATGCCAGCATTTGGTAGAAGCTGCTCGTTGAGATCTTTTAACTGTAAGTTGCATGTATTTTCCTTACAGTTGATATGCCGTGAGTATGCTCGGTTGTTCATGTGGTTTTGCATTGCATGTTTGTTGCACTGAAAAGGCACGGGTTGCACAGTTGTGGTATAATACTGCTTTTTTGGCCTTAGAAATTTTCTGAAAGTGCATCTCTCTGCTAGTTAAGGCTTTCCGTAAAAATAGCTGGCATATTGAAATGTGATTCAGTCTCTCTGGCAATCTAATGATTGAGGTAATCCATCTCTTTGCAAGTACTATGAATGCTTGGGCTGAGACAAAACCAGCCTTGGGCTGAGGGGGTGCGACCATCCAGGCAGGATAGTTCTGCGAGGTAGTAGCATTAGCTGTGGCAAGATGAATTCTAAGTAACAAAATACCAAGTTAATAGATTTTTCTCTGTGGGTGAGTGGTTAATTTGCTAGTGTTGGTGAAGGGATCTCTCACTGTTCATGATGTTAGCAGCAATAGTGGAGAAAACTATATGAATTGCATTGTAAAAGGATGTGCCTGGAAAGGCAATGGTGCTTCTCTCCGCTAACTTGTCTATGCTCAGATACTTGGAGAGTTGTGGCTGCTGCAGCACAGCCCTTATTCCATTCACTCTTTCTCTATGTGCCTGCATGCTTCCTCATACGCAATCATTATTTTCTTGATATCTCCCGTTCTTTCAATTGTTGCTCATACTTGCCCCCCTCTATGTGTGTGTGTGTGTACATATATATATATATATATATTTTTTTTTTTTTTTTAATACATTTTTTTCCCCCTTCCCTTCTGGAGAAGGGATGGAAGGTGTGGGAAATAAAGGAGACAAGAAAATAGAGGGACAAATTAGTTTAAAAGTACTCCGACTTAACTCTATCTGTATTTTAAAAACAACCTCGAAGTTTATTCTTGTGACTTTACCATACTAGCACTTAAATTGTTAGTAGGAATTATCATCTAGAGATTGATAATTGGCTGCAGGTTAGTGATCCAAGGTATACTTTCTTCCAATCAGTTTTTAATTCCTAAGCAATGTTTTATGCTAACAGCCTTTTTCTTTTTTGCCTTTTTTTTTTTTTTTAGTTGGTTTTAGCAAGTGGTTGTATGTTTACTACAAACAAGACTTCTGTGATTTTTGGAGTGTGTGTATATGTGTACATACGTTCACACACACACACACATATATATTTGTAAATGTTTATACACACACACATACTTACATAGCTCTTTATATACATAAAAAGATTACCTTACCAGCAAATGAAAACTCATTTTACATTTGCTGTACCGCAGTGGGACATATATAGATGATGCAAAATGCTTTGAACACTTGAGCATCTGGTAAATGCTAAGAACAGTCCGTCAAAATGTGCTCAGTCATTTTAAGTTTTGTTGTTCTGGGCAAAGATTTGGTCTACTAGTGAAACTCAGACCTGTCAAGAAAAGGGAATTGGTGTTCGGATCTCTTGCTTGGGGAGCCATTTCTGTTGTTGGGATGTAGCTGGTGTGCCTTGTAGGAGCAATGTATGCAAGGAGCACTTTGACGTTCACCTAAGAGGGAAGGGGGAGAATCTCCTGCTGTTGAGCACAAAGGAATGCTTTGTTTGCTCCCAGCATCTGGGCAGTCAGTGATCTCATTTTAGGGTGCTTATTTCTATCCAGTTTTATTATCATAATCAGCTTTATTAGTGAGTGAGAGAAGGTAGTGACTTAACTCAGTCTAATCCATGAAAGTGCTGGATTTAGATATGAATAGGGTGTTTCTGGATGCTGAGGAGTGAAGCTGTCTTTATGAATGAATCAGATCTCTATCCTTAGAATGTTACAGATTTAAATACCTGAAAAAATACATGGGTTTTTTTTCAGTCAGAGAGCTTTGCCTGATGTGTATTTGGCCAATTACCTCTTGGGGCTTTAGTCTTTGTTTCCTTTGAATCTCATAAATATAGCAATGCTGTGTTTGTAAAGTGTTCTTCCTTTAATTATGTATGGAGTTTGTACGCCATATTTCTGTGTTGATTGTCAGTTTGAATGGGATGCTGCTGCAAGACTCGGTCTTGTTGTTGCTATCGAGGCTAAACTCATATCTGACTTCAGTGGTTTCTTTCCAGCAAAGACAGAACTGTTGTGTTACACAAGAGCAGCAAACTCTGACTTTTCATGCAGATGCAAACTGAATGGCTGCATTTACTATTATCTACGTCTTTAGTAAAGATTTTGTGTATTGTCGGTGACATTCGTGATTTGGTTTTGCGTGAGCCAGTAGCAAAATCATGGAAGTTGTCATGGAATGAAATCTATTCTTGTTTTGTATTTCATCTTGCCCCCTAGAAATTTAGGCTTAAGCATCAGTAAAGAAGATGAGAACCTTGTCTGTAATATCAGGGCTTCCTGACAGATTTACTGTGTTATTCTTTACTTTTTTGTGATTGTATCTATTTTTCTTTTTTTCTTCTCCCCCACCCCCACCCCCCCCACCATTTTGCAGGAGATCTCAAAGTAGGCTATAGAAGAAACAGATAATATGCATGCATATTTTTAGAGCATCTGTTAGCCTTTTGTGAAGTCAAAGCTAGTCATGCTGATTTAAAATACAGATTCTACTAAATACGTGGTTTTGGTGCATGAAATCACTTAATGAATTTAGGCATCCCCCATGCTGTCACACAAGAAAATAATGTTTTTCCTCATGGATTAAAAGCCATCTTCCATTTGCTTTGAGGTTGATAGCATTTGTAAGTGGTATGTGCTTATTGATCATTGTCAATGCTAATAGTTAGAGCAGTGTATTTGTGTGAACACTAATAAGTATTTAAATAAAGAATCTCAATCTTGTGAAGCACTATGAACAAAGAAATCATTCCTAACTTATACCTGGGGAAAATAAGTGAACATAGCACCTACAAGTTTGCATTAGAAAATGGGTCAGTAAGCCTTTATTTCCCTGAGAAGTGACTGGAGCATGAGGGTTTTTTGTTCAGCAGCTGACGCACTTGAATCTGAAATGGGCATGGGCACGTATTTCTTGGTGGTTGTATCTTTCCTGTTGGGTAAGGCTGTAGAGTATCTTTCTCTTGGTAGAAGCACCAAGAAATGAGCATGGCTTTCAGCTTCAGTGGTTAGGCCCCCGTTAATCTTCCAGTTAAACTTCTGTGGTATTCTGTGGCTTACTGATCTTGGAGATTGAATAAGTAAATTTTTCCTGAATTTAAAATACAATTTAGCTCACAGTAACCCAAAGGATAGACATTGCATGGAAATAAAGCAAATTTCAGAATAAAGAAGGAAGTGCATATAAATGGAAAATCTGTTAAAACCAGCCTGTGTCAGATTCTAGCTATTATGCTGTTGCATCATAGTTATATCACTGCTTATCTGGCTACTTTTTAAGTTAAATGCTGTTTTCTGAATCTAAACTTGCTAGTACGATTCATCCTTTCCTGCTCTTAGGTCAGCAGGAATTTAAAGGAAATCAAGTGCTTACCTCTGGGAAGTAATGTTTGCAACACTGTGTAAACTGTATTTCACAATCAGAAATTAAAGTCTGAACAGTCATGGTCACTTGTGAGTTTGAAGTCACCCTGCTTTTCTTAGGTCTCTGGAATGGTTGATATGACTACGATTCATAGGTTACATTGGGAACAATTTGATCTTACTATCTGTGTTATTTAGATGGTAACACTTCTGGTGCATGTGAAGCTGTAAAGGCAGGTGTGAAGATAATCAGCCCGTGAAGTTTAATCAGACATATGTAATCAGAAGCTGATGGAATGCACAAATCTGATAGCATTGCTGTAATTAATTAATCTTTTGGGAATGGGTAAGAACTAAAAGCATTTCTTCTTAGGGTTTTTTGTTTTGTTTTGATGTATGTAAATACTTTTATATATGCAGACTTGAGTTTGGCCAGATCTCTAGTAGAAAGCTGATCTAAAGAAATGGAGGGGAGAATCCACCCACTTTTTTACTCACATATTTTATTTGCTTTTGTTTTAGTTTGCAAGTATGCCTGCCACAGGAAATGTGAAGAAAAGGTAAGCACATATATTTGCCTTCCTTCTTGCTGTTGATCCACGTGTATTTGAAGTTGAGTCTACAAAAGCTGTATCAACTAATTAAGAATAAGATGATTATTAAATCAGATGCCTAGCTGTCAAAAAAGAGTAATTTTTTTTGCTGGGGTATTGTTCTTGCCATTAATAAAAAACAGGTCCCTATGTAGTCAAAACATCTGCACCAGTGGCTGAGTTTCTCGTTCCTCCCACAGGAGGACATGTTTCAAGTTGAAAACAGCAAGTTAAGTGGGTGAAATACAAACCACACAGTTTTACCAAAAAAATAAAAAATGTATCTGAGTGAATAAGGTGTATATATGTGTACACACACACCTAAATATATATACACACACCTGTGTGTGTGTGTTTGAGTGTGTGTGTGTATATATATACACCCCCCCATATATAAATATATATATATATAAAATATTTTACAACAACAGAGATTTAAAGACAAACTTTTGGCATTGGATTATGAAAAGCATAAGCATATTATTAATTTATTTTCAGTGTCTACTCTAGATAGTTTCCACCCAGTTCAGTTTCATTACTAGATTTTTGTTAGTTTTAAAATCTCTGAGTCTCTTTCACACACGAGATCAGTACTTCCATGGTCTCATATGACGTAAAATTTCCCCATCCCTAGATTTGTGTAAATCAAAGACATTTACAGAGTGTTGCAGCCTAAATCTAGCAGTCTTGGAGGGCTTTACTTTATTTTACCAGAACCACCCTCATGGGATAGTATTCTCTGCTTTTAACTAAAACTTTTCGTTAGTACTTGCTATCTATGAAGACAGCATTTTTTGTAGTTAGAGCACTGAGCTTCTGGAGACACCACGGATCTAGTCCTACTACCTGTGTTGTTGCCTTGACGTTTGGCCTTGTGCAAGGATTTCTTTGTTTCAGTTCTTCGAAGAAATATAACTAAATTCAAGAGAAGAACCTCTACTTAGTGAAGGACTTGGAGATCTGTCAGGCCATTCGGGGAAATTCTAGTAAATACAGGTGTCAGTTAGCTGAGCATCTCCCATTTTGAGTGAAAATGGTACTTGTGCATTTGAAAATCACTGCGTTACGTGGTATGCTGAATAAATGCAGGATTTTGTTTTTTCATGAAATAAGATGATAAAGTACAGGCAGTGATAATTAAGTTTGCAAGTAAGGTATTATTACCTTTTGAAGTTTTTCATCAGCTATATGCATTCAATAATGATTAGTAATAATACTATAGTAATGGTTGTCTAGAAGTAGACAGGAAACAGTTTAGTAGAAAGAAGTACTTTTTATGAGACCAGATGATGTAATTGATCCCTCTTTGCGCAGTAGCTTTGGTTCTCCAAATAGCACTTGCAGTACGGAATTCTACCAGCTTCCATGGGGAAGAATCTGATTTGTTGATCATGTTCGTAGCTTGCAGATTTGCTTGCGTAGGTGCTACATAGATCTAGAGTTTCCAGAAGTGATGGTATGTAAATGATGCTGGAGACTGTCGTAAGAAATTCTTTAAACTTGTTTTGGAGACAAATAATTTCATACGTGTGCCATATGTTAAAAACGGGAAACCATATTTCAACTAGTATTTATGCTCTCAGGCATTTGGGTGTTGAGTGTTGAAAAGACTAAGATATGGAGCGCCAAAAGTATATAGTAGCGTAACTGTCATCGAGATACTGTATTTTTTTATGGTTTTTAAATCATTAAAAAGAAATTACTAGCATGTATTATAGAAGATAGAAAAAGAAGGTGTGGGAACAAGACCAAATTTATTTCTTACAAGAGACTTTTTTTCTGATTTTCAGAGGAGTAGTAAGGCAAGAAGTAGCTTAAATTCAGAATTTTTCTATGAGTCTTTTCTCACTACTTGTGAGGCTCACTCATATGTTGTATATAATCTTAATCATTCATCCCGATTCAGATCTGAATTTTGCCTTTATTGCCTAAAATGGCATCTGTATTTTCATTTCATTATCAGTTTAAAGCAAGAATGATTCTGGTGGTTTTTAAGCTGGACTGAGAATATACTAAGGCCATCTAAGGATGTTGCAGGCAACCTTGAGGATACCTGTAACCATAATTATATGCACTGGTTTAGATCCATGTGTGTGGAAAGAGTTTCACGGACCCCGCTGATGCACAAGTATCTCTTCTCACTAGAATATATTTTACCTCCAAGACAAGTATTACTCCCTGCATTTTCTATAAAACTACCCTGTCCACAGCTTATGGGGATTAACTATTTTTGCATTAGTTAAATATCCCCCAAGGCAAAATGAGTAAGCAGTTAGTCAGCTGATAGTCACATGGAAAGGGAGTGAATGAGAACAAAGAACGTTGCACTTAGGAGATCCTGTAGTCATTTTGGAAAAGAATAATGCATCAGCATGATAAAGCATTACTTGAAAGACTACTGGAGTCATGAGTGTTCATAAAACGATTATTATGTGCGAGTCTAGCCATAAAGCCCCGTAACAAAACAGATAATATCATAAATGTGTTCAGGTAAAAACAGCAGCGCAGGCCTTACACTGGCAACGCTACAATGCAGGTTTTCAAGAGTTTGTCAAGACAATACCACTATTATGCTTGCAAATGAAAAACAAAGATTTCTTCTTATATAAGTCATCCATGAAAATAAAGTTTACGCAAACCTGAGAGTAAAGTGGATGCTGAATTTGATCAGAAGGTACAAATGAAGGAAAAATCACATTTTGGAATTGTTTGGGATGTCAGCTGCTGCCTTGTAGGATGAACCCTAAATCAGTTCTGTGAGGGTTTTCCAGTTGTCCCTGACATAACAGTAAGTACAAAATAACAAGTGCAGGCAAGCATTATAGTAATATTTCAAAAACTAGGGCACAACTGGAAGAAAATCTGAAGTTACAAAAACAAAAGAAAAGAAGCAGAGATTAGCTTGTACCAATTTAGGCTGTTGCATTTAGTGCAGAAAGATTATAACACCTGAAATTATGTAGCATCCACTAGATGGGGCGGATGGATACCAATGTGAAAATCAGATGAGATGTAAAACAAAGTTACACCCCCCCACCCCCCTCCCCCCCCAAAAAAAAGGCACCAAAATCCCAAACTCCACTGTCTTGGAATTGTCTGTGGAAAGAAAAACAAACAAAAAAGCAAACATGGTGGATGTCTGGATATAAAACCTTTAGAGAGATATCCATCTCTGTCAGGTTACTGTTTGCAATTTAGCCTTGAAGGGGAGGGTGGGTGCGTGGCTACAGGGATGAATTAATGGAAATTAAGGATCCACAAATTCAGAACAGATGTCAGGAAGCAGTATTTCACACAGAGAGCAATGAATATGTGAAGACATCTCCCAGGCAAGTTTGTTCAGATGAAAAGCAGTGAGGTTGCTCAGGACTGAAGCGATCTAATCATGTCCTGGGAGATGGAGCTCTGAGTGGGCTGTGCCGTAAATGGGCTGGTCAATCTGTCTGCTCTGAAGACGTCCCTCAACTCTCACAGCCTGTGTGAACTCTCATAACCTATTTGTGAAACTGTCGGCTGCCTACCTGCCAGTGCAACATCAGAGATCTTGGTGTGCACCAGGGTCTGTAGAAGCATTTGATTTCAGTACAGCCTCTCAGGACAGCTGTTTTGCCTGTGTACTGCTCGATGGGCCTCTTCCACGCCCATCAGCGTGGTGTGCATTGAGTGCTGATTCAGGACAGCCCTGTTGCTCTGAGCCTCAGAAACTTGATACATATTAATAGAAAGACACATGGTTGTATCTGTCTGCGTGTTGATAGAAAAGAGACCCTAAAAATGCTGTCCTTCTTGAAGGGTGCCGGGGTGTTGTTAACTTGCTGGACAATAGTGATGCCTCTTCTGATCATGGGAAACCCTCGTAAACTTGTCATTGACCTTGTATAGATTAAGCTATTGTAATATATTTGGTTTTGCAGCAGGCTTATTTAGAACTAAAGCCAACCTTTAAAATCGTTGTTATACCAGCATATAATACTACCTCAATTTACTATAAAATTTTTGTGTGTGTGTGCTTTAGTCATCTGTGCTTTTTTTCTTTAAAGTGATGGGGACGGAAAACCACTCTAGAAGAGTTTGCTATTCCTGTATGTACTGTATTTTAAAACTCTCTCTAAAAGGCAATGTTTTTGTTTTCACTCTGAAAAACATTGTAAGAATGAATTCTGAAAGAATTTTGTTTTGCTGTATAAATCCCAGTTCATTTAGGTAATTACTATCTTGTATGGCCTCAGTCTGTGCGTGTTTAGCTTGGAAATGTTTCTGTATGGCTGTTTCTTCAGATGTACGTATCTAATTAGTGTTCCCTGGGGTTTCTGAGGCTACAGCATGTCTAACGCCCCAGGGCTTTGCTCTGGATTTCGCTCTGGGAACTTGAGTCCCCTTTGTTTTGTAGCTTTGTCTCAGGGCGTGTGTCACTGCATATGATATAGGAATACTTGTTTGTCCCACCACAAGGCTTTCACTTAGCTCTCTGTCCTGGGATACCATTTTTTCCATCTTTTATTTTTACTCTGTCAGTTAGGTATGTGGTATAAAGCTGGGGCATTGGAAGGCATCATCTCCTGACTCTAGCCAAACTTTGTTCTTTGAAGTCTGGGAATTTGAAAACCAGTTTCTATCTCCTGTCCTGTGGGAAGACTGAAAGTGGGAGGGGGAACCTCTTCACCATATTTTCGTGACCTGTTTCTTGTATGCTAATTCTCCCTTTTGAGAACTGACTGATTTTATGAAGTTTGTAAGTAAATGCTTAAATTCTCTTACAATCAGTAAGCTTAAGTATTTGCCGAAGTCTTTGCTGAATCAGGTGTGATCCAGCTTTATGCCTTTGCCTGACGAAGATTGCATGTATCCTTAGTTCAATCTGGAGGATATTTTTGCTATGCTTAAGCCAAAAAGACATTTTCTTTACAGTTTGATTCTTTGCTAGTCTGAAATGATGTTTCAAAGAAACCAATATCCTAGGCAGATGGCTCTATGGCTTTTTCCAGTTCCAGTAAGATTGATTTATTTATGTATGGGTTTTATTCAGCACACTTCCTCCTTCACCTTTTAAGAAGTTGTCTTAGGCATCTCAGTGGAGTGCAAATTCAATCAGAGCTTGAGAATTTTCTATTAAGTGTCTAAAATCCTTGTTTAGGCTCGTTTCCTGAGCTGTAGTGTACCACTGGAATGCTGGTGAAAGTAGAACAAACAATTTATTACTTTCAAGTTCTGTAGTTTATTTTTTGTAGAGAAAGAACAGATTTATAATATGTTCTTAGCATTTTATCCTTTATAAAACAATTTTGGTGGCTTTAATGATAGAAGGTATAAACTCTGATGTGACACTTTGTCCTGCTACTTTTCTCAAAGGCCACGTTTTTTCTAATTCTTTTTTTCTAGGCATTTATATCTGAGAAAATGTAATTCTTGCCTTGACCTTGCTGTTCCTTTTTCTTTAAACTGTTTAAGCTGTTGCTGGTTGAAGAGGATTGAAAGAAGGCTTCCCACTGTCCCCAAATCCATAGTCCCTTGTGATACCCTAACCTTTTTTGTTCTTAGTCTTTTTAACAGTCTAAGAAATATGAACATGATTACAGAAAAATGCATAGAAATAAACAAAAATTTAACTTGAATTACTGTAAAAAACATGACTAGCAGCACTACAGAAGGGAGAGTGACAGTAATCACAGCAATAAAAAATAGTAAGGAGTGCTAATTGGTTTTGGTCCTGGGTTGCGTATTCAACTTGTATTGTGAAAATAATGAACTTCCTAGCTACCTATCAGTATATATCTGTATATATACGGTGACTAACATTGGTCAGCTATTTTCAGTTCTGAGACTTAAAGCGCAAGCTGTATTGGCTTTCAAAAGGCTCTACTGACTTTTGTCACTTGGGTACTTCTTGGACTGGCTTGTGAATAAACCTTGTGCTTAGTCGGGGCAGCCTTGTCAAGGTTGTAAGGCTGGGCTCTGGCTCTTGCAGTGGATGGGCATGAAGGCAGATACCTCTACCCTGTGAAGAGAATCAGTGGCCCTTGGCAGTCCAGTGGGACAGATACTTAGGAGAGAAACATATGATGCACTGCCATATGACAGTTTCTCTTGTGTGTTTTTGGAGCAAGAACAGAAGAGCTTTCTCTCTTTTGTGTAAGGTTGAGGAAAAGAGATGGCGTATATTTTGTCATCCTTGCCAAGAGTTCCAAAGCAAGTCATCTGGACTATTGCTTCATTTACCTTCCTGAAATTTAGTTTAGACTCTGAAATGATGTCTAATGTAATAGTTCCCACCAAGTGGCTGACAGATATACATGCTCATATGCGTTTGTAACATACACGCACATGCAAACAAGGCAACTATGTGAGGTATTCCTTTTTTTTTTTTTTCCCCCCAGTCTGGCTTCTCTATAAACAGAGGTCTGATGTAATGCACTGTAACTCATTGTAACTGGAATGTCCCTTGAACTTCACCAGAAATTCACCATTATCTGAATTTAAGATTAGTGCACCCTGGTCCATCTTTTAAACAGCTCAATTAACTGTTCAGAATTGAGTTATGGACAATGCATTCTTGTTAGTCATATAATAACCAAACTGTATTTCATTTGTGGATTAGTTTCATCTACTACATGTACTACTACTACTTGTGTAAATAATGTCCAAGTGAAAAAAAAACAACCAAAACCACCACCCCGAACCCAAATATTTTACCTTCAGTCCTCCTTTATCTTAAGAATACTGAATCTAATTTTTGTCTTGTACATCTTCCTCTCTGCTTCTGTTTTTACTTTTATGCCTCCTGTATCAGGAGTTTAGTTTAAATCCTCATCTCAGTTGTGCACACTTGGCTTCCTTTGATTTTTTTACGAAAGATTTGAAAGAAGACTTTCTATTTAAAAGTTCTTCACTTCTAACTCTTCTGTATTGCGCTGAAGTTATGTGAGCAGAAAGGTGGTGACTTCTCACTCTGTGTGCAATGCATAGTATGTCCTGATTGCAGGACACTACTTATTGTTCATTGCTGAAGAGTAAAGTACGTAAAGGAGCACCTCTCTAGACTTCCATTAGCATTATAAGAAAGAATTTTGACTTGTAGCCCCAGGCAAGGGGACTGAAAAAAAAAAATTAACTGAATTTAATGTCAGTGCACCCTGTTCCGTCTTGTTAGATTACTAGTTCTATTAGGACCGTGAAACCAGGGAAGAGACTGACAGCCGAAGCGAGTAAGCAAGGGGGCTGGACTCTTCAGAGTGGTGGTGAGGCACTTTCTCTTCAAATGAAAAAAAAAAAAAAAAAAGTCACTGAGGTTTCCAAGGGTACGGTATTCCGGCTAATGTCTGATATCTGCTGCTTCTTTGATTACCGCACTGAAACTGGTGTGAAGGGTGGCCCAGTATGTTCACGGTGATACTTGGTCAGTTTGGAAAGGGAAGCAACTGTATCTTGGATGTTATAATTTCTCAAACGATTGCCAATGTTCTCTCTTTTTTCATCGTTATAATTATTTATTTGTTTTCTATCTGATTTGTATGCTGCATCAGCTTGCTATTGAGGGAATTCAGCATGTGTATTCAAAAGGGTGGAAAGAATTCCTCTTTGAATGTTCAAAACAATACAAAATCAGAGCAGAAGCCCGATTTGCAAGATGTCAAAATGGGTATTACTTTTTAAAGAGATAGCTGCTACTTTGGTAGTGAAAGTTTAAACATAGTGTTTCTCTTGAACTTTCTAACCTTATTTCATACTTACACTCAGTTGCATTTCAAGCACTAGAGATAATGTGTCAACCTTTCTCAGAAAAATAAAGGCAGTTTTGGGGAAAGAGACACAAACAGAATACCACAAACTTTTAACCTAAATGCCCAGGGTTTGACAGTCATTACATTGTTATTTTTAAGTGATTTTGAAGTAAAGTTCTTAGTTTTAAAAATAATTGAGCAACCAGGAAAAGATTTGCTTTGCTGAGATCAGCAAAATACTGTCAACTTTTACACCTTAGTTAATATGGCACTGTTGAAAGTGTAGATGAAAACCATCACGACCAGCAGTGGACCAAATAGTGGCGACTTCGCTTCTCAAATGGGTTCACGTGAGTTTGATTTTGGTTTTGTTTTTTATTTCAGTATGGGTCTTCCTTAACCCTTTCAGATTTGTGCAGAGGGAATCAAGGACTTCAATGAAAACTTGTGTCATGTTGTTTCCAGGAGACAACTGTGTGAGTGAACCTCTGTGGTTCACACATTTTTGTGGGAATCCATAAATCCAAACACATTCAATAAGGCCGAAGACTTCAAGGATTTTTTTTTTTTTTCCTTCGTAGGCAGTGTTTAGCGTGTTATATTACGATGCATGCAGCCCTTTTAGTGCTACCTGGCATTGGGCTAGAGTGAAAATGTTTGCAGTTGAAGTCCAAGGGATTACTGTAGGAGTTTTGTAACTGACATATGCAGCTCAGAGGGGTCTTCTGATGGTACCCAGAAGCAGTATTTTGCAGATCCTCCTGTCTGCAAAATATTCTGCCCTCTTTTAGATATAATATCACTGCAATGAACTGTATAATGAATAAACCTTCAGATTCAACCAGAACTGTAAGCTATTGAGGGACACAAGGACTTGAAATTGCTTTATATGGGCATAAACCTTGCATTGTTTAAGCAGCAGAAGTGCTGTGCTGGAGCGTTGTGTATTTGGCAGTCAATTTGCTGGGGCTTTCCAAAAATGAAGAAGTATGTTAAAGTCTGCTAGTGTTTTAGATAAGAACTCTCATTTAGACTTACTGTTTCAGATAGCTGGCTATGTTGTGCAAGACCCAGCTGGTACATGTACAACTTCAAGGTTTGTTTGTTTCCTTGCTGATTTTCTTTTAAAAATAAATCTAGCTGTTGGCAAGGGGAAAAGAGGATAAGATGATGTTAGTAAGGGAAGGAAACAAAACAATTAGTGCTTTTCTTTGTTCACCACCAAAATATGGATAGGTTACATTTTCATGACAGATGTGAACTTTCCACTGGAAAATCTTAGGATGTTTTAGGAGAGTTGGGGGTTTTTTGTTTGTTTTTTTCCTCCAATGCCCTGTCCTGTTTTGGCTGATTTTGGGAAGGATCTCTTTACTGGTCCAGTTATTTTATGGATATCTCTGATCCTTTCTGTATAGATACAGGAGATCTCACACAGACTTGCAATGTAACTTTTTTTTTTGAGAGAGGTAGAAAGGCATTGGTCAGCCTTTTAAAGTGGGGTCAAAGAACCCGGGAATGATGCATTTTACATTGCCGCTGCTTGGAATGCTCCCTTAGTGTCAAGGACTATTATGGAACCAGAATTGTCTCGACATTGCTGTTATACCGCCATGCGTCTTAATCTCGTCCTTGGGATTGTATCGAAACCTCCCCCGACATTGGATCGGGACACTTAGGTCACATTGTATAGCTCATGCCACATTCATTTCTGGGAAATGGGCATTAAGTAGCTTAGAAGAATATACCACTCCTTTCTTTGTGAGTTACTGTTATAGAAAGTTGTTTACCCTTACTGTATATGATGCTCTTAGCTTTTACACAAGAGGCATTGCTTTTGCACTGTTACAGCTAAAGGCAATAGCAACATCTTGAAGAGTACTCTGAACATCAACAGTGGCTGTAATTGGGTAGCAGGCAAAATGGCCCAATGATGTATGGCATTTTGCACCATTGCTCTGTGATGCTATGTTGCTTTTGCTGGGGGTTTTGGTGAAGAGTGCATACTCCTAGAAACTGGTTGAATTCCCTCTTGCAATATTGCATCTCAAAAAGTTGGAGCCACCCCAGCCTTAGATTGCAAGGAGTTTCCGTACTGACTTGATGGAAGAATGGAAACTGAGTTATAGACATCATCATGAATAACCATAATTTTGTGGAAATATAGAATGAAAAAGAGTACTATGTGTTTTGAAGGTTATGAGCTCCATCCCAGAAGAAGTCCTGAATGTTTTGAACCAGCGAGCTGAAATATCTAAACTTTGTTAGAATTTGCTTTTACTACTTCTGTGTGATAACACGGCATTTCATAGTTTTTCTAGTAATTATTTCTAAAAGACTGCTTTCCTTGTCTTGTTCTGTCTTCCTGAAGAAAACATTTAAAATACCTCTCACAATTAAAGCATAATAAAGCAAATTCAGTCTTAGTGAAAGCTGTCCATTTGGGAGAGCTAGTTTTGATGATAAAAAATACGTATTTTAAGTCTGTCATAGGGAGAGCGTTCTGTACCCTTTTGTTGCATTATCTCTTTTCTGGAAAATTGAATTTGGAATGTACATGTTTAAGACTTCGTTTTAGTACATTTTGAGAGGAGGGAAATTTGTTAAAATGACTAGAGGGCTACGAAAGCCAAGATTGTGGTATAAGAAAGTCAGAAGTACGGTGATAAAATTCAGGTGCTTCCAGTGCCTTCATGTTGGCCTCCAACAAAGTGTGCTCAACCTCAAAAATGGGCAAACTGGGGCCTTGTAGAGGGACTGCTTTACAACACGAGAATACATTTTGGTGGGAAAGTGGAAGGTTCCTCCTTGGTTCGCAACCCTTTAGGCTGTTTTGGCCTCCTCTGGCTTGCTGAGCAGTGTACTCCAACAGTTTTTTTCCAAAGGATTTCTGTAAACTTCCTGCTAGAGAGGTCACTTTGCCTCTTTGACATGACTTTTGCAGACCTTCTGTCACGGACTGAAACCAGGCCTGTGCTAAATTGCCGTCCGTATCTTTGGATTACCTGATTCAAAAGAGCTATCTTTCCTTCTTGTGATGTAACGCATTTGTGCATTAAACTGGCCTTAGTGAGATGCAGAGAGTCATCCTGCAGATGGATGGTTTTCAACTTGAGGGAAATAAAACAAACAAACAAAAAAACCAAACAAAAAAGCCTGAAACTCATTACTTTACCAACAAGTCTGACCTGTGACTTCTGCCTGCATACCTTTCTGTGATGTTGAGTAGAAAAGACTGGCATTGCTGCCTTCTGGAGCCCTCCTCCTCTACCACATTTCCCTATTCTCTGTAACACGTATTAAGAAAAAAAATCGCCCCCCTTAGGTTAAAATAAGTTTATTGTTTAAATATTGCTTTCATGTTATCTTTAATACTTTCATTTGATGGGCATTTATCTGTCCCAGATGTTAGAGGCACACTGGAAGCAGTGAAACCTGTGGGCTGAGCACTGACCTCTGCAGTTTGTTGTGACAAAGCTCCTGTCTCCTCCTCCTAAAACTTCTGATACTTCTGTGTCATTTGTGACCACAGGAACCATAATCCTGTGGCTCTTATCACCGTTGCTCAGGTGTTGGAAGCAGCCTGAAACTCTGAGAAATCACACCAACATATATGTTAAAGGTGCAAAATTTTGAGGTACAGCAGATCTGGTGCATGGCTTGTTTCCGCTCAAGAAAATCCAGTCCATGCTGGTAGTTTGTTCCTTTGGGAGAGGAAAATGTCCGCAGAACTGTATCCCTGTTGCTTGCTAGGGCCCTCCCTGTCTGGTAATTTTGCAAGATTTGTTTGACTTTGCAAATGAAGCATGTTTTCTCATGGGGATTATACCAAAATAAATAGGCCTGGAATCCTGAAAGGATAACATAGTTCACTGAGGAATGTGTACCTAATTAAGCTTGGAGAAGTCAGATCTGGTACAAAGAAAGCAGAAGTCAAGTCTCTTAAAGATGTATGCAATTGCCAAAATTGGGATTTTTTTTTTTAACTGTTCTTTAAAGAAGCAGCAAAATGAGACATTTTGAGCAAAGATACTATGTTTTTGCACTCATTTAGCATCAAATCATTTCAACCTACTTTATAAACTTGTGGTTAAACAGATTGACTCAGGAGGGACAGTAGCTAGCATTCCATTTACAGTTAAGATTGGCAAACTAAACCACAGCGCAGAGGGCTAGTGCAAAGTCCAGTAAAAATCTAGTTTTAGGATCTTGGCTCCTGCTGGCTGATTTAACCCCTGTTAGCAACACCCAAGTTCTGACTGAGTTTCTTGTTCTTTGCTTCTGAATTCTTTTGGAGCAAATCCAGTGATCTGATAAAAGACAGTATTTAATCTCTGGTTAGTGGTTTACAGTTATCATGAGAAACTCATCCATTTTTGATTCTAGGAATCTTCTGTTTCATTGGAGTTTTGAAGAAGTTCTTCTATTTTATCCTTTCCTATGTACCAATTGTCTTGCCCTGTATGTGTTCTTCGGAGAGTTGGAGAACAACTTTCACAACGTAGGTCAGGACTGTGACTTGGCAAGATCAAATATCACAGCATGGAAGAAAGCCAGACTTTGAGGTGGCAAAGATATGTGAACAATACATTTTTGTATCTTGGGATAACTGCATTCCTAGTTACTTGTGAAAAGTTTCTTTTCCTTCAGTGACTTCATTTGAAACAGCTTTGTTGCTTTGTCTTGGGAAATGGGGATTTGCTAAATTTTGAAATCCCTCCTGAAGGTACGTAACTGTGCATTTCAGGTGCTAATTTCAGACTTTGTTTCATAAGGCATAATTCCAAGTAGACAGAAGGGAGTTGTGCATGGGTCAGGACTGCAGGAACATGGCTTAGATGTTACAGCACTCCGTGACTCATATGTTTTTTCCAAGAAACTCATGGAGAGTTTCTCAAGCTTCAGCTGATCCTTTTTACACCTTGATGAGGTGGGTAACGTAGTGTTAGCGTTACTTCAGCAAATAAAAAATACCGAAGCTGAGAAATTAATAAAATGGCGCTAAAATATCACTGTTGGAATTTGGTTTTGAATTCAGAGAGCTCCTGGCTGTGTTTGTTCTGTCTTTCCCTGTAGCAACTTTATCAGAGAACTAGGTGAGAGAAAAAATGTAATGTGTTAGGAAGCTTTTCTGATGTTACTTGGTTTCTGCTGATGTTACGTGGTTTCTGCTTGCTGCGTGATAGCATTATATGTGAATAAATCTTTGCATTTTATTGATAGTCATGAGCCAAGCCCATTAACAGTTTCTCAACTGTAGTTGTCTTTGCAATTTACAATGCAATTTTTTTGTTTGCTTCTTCCAAACTTAATTCAAGACTGCTTTATGCTAATCAAGTACGAGGGTGGTTTCCATAGGGCAAAAGAGTTTGCTGTTCTGAAGTGAGAGTGGAAATGGTGTACAACTGCACCGAATCTCAGTGCTGATTTTACTGTATCTATTCTCTCTTTTTCATTTTGGAAACACTATTGTATCTTGTTTATTAAAATATAATAATGACTGCAAAGTGCTTGTTCAGTTTCTGCGGTGTTTGGTAAGTCTTCCTTTAAGGCTGCTGTTTTCAATGTGTCCAAAAATGCTTCGTTTGAAGAGAAAAAATCAGTGGGTTTCGGGCACACTTTAGAGCTGTTCTGTCTGGCATGAAGTGCTGAGGAGACCTGATATCTCCAGGAGAAAAGTCTGAGTTAGATGCTAATATCACACAACTGGAGATGTTCTATTTAAAAAAAAAAAAAAAAAAAGTGTATTACGATTGTAGCTTTTTAATCCCAAGTTAATATCCCAATAATATCCCTTTTTAGTTTAGAATTTGGATTTACATTTTTAATTTTGTCAAGTTACAAGTTGTATCTTTGACACCACAGTTATTTGAAGATATACTGCACTCAATGTCCTTTAGTTTGTTCCCTTAGCGAGTAACGGGATTTATGATTTCAGTGTTTTGGGGCATGGGTTGGAGAAGGGAGATGATAGGCATGTCAAAAGAAGACAACTAAGCAGAGAAATTTCGTGTGTGTTCGAGACTTAACTCCAAAGCTGCAGATTTAAATAAATAGATAAGTGTGTGTGTGTGTGTGTGTATATATATGTATATAAAAAGACACATATTAAATATTTCCATAAGCTTACCCTTGGGGCTCCTGACAGTCATTTATGCAACAGTCACAAGGTCTCCTAACATCACTGTAATTTTACATTATTTGGAGGATGTCAGTGGCTTCATTTTGCTGCTCTTTTCACCCTTTCTCATCAATTTTGTAACATGATTAGTAGTGAACTAGAATGAACAGATTTTTTAGGAGGTCACGTGTATATTTGGTGAAGATTCCTCCCCTTGCACATCATTTGTGTTACACATAACCTGTGGCAGGCATGCCGGCATTTCTTACTTGATAAAACTGTAGCTTGGAAGAAAGTGATTCATTATAGCCAAATGATTAAATTGCTTTTGCAAAAGCAATATAATAGTGTTTGAGATTTGGACTTTGAAATGCACCTTTGGTAATAACTGGCTCATTCTTTGAAGATGGTTCTTCCTCTGAAAGATCACCTACTTCTTGCATAAAGAAAATAAAAACTAAGGAGAATAAAAATGAAAGATGCATCTGGGAGTGGAAAAAAGCATTTAAATGTAAATACTGGATATCCCAGCAAATGACCTGTAGTACAACAGTGGGGGGCACTGTTGTGTCTGTGTTACAGCAAGTGGGGGCAGATTTTATTTCCTTAGTGCCAGATATCCTGCCGTTTGTTGACATTTTTTTCTTGTTTGAGTTAACATTTATCTCATGTTGGTCGGTTACTCATTAACTGATGTGACTGGTGTTACAGTCGTATGAAGGAAAATTACCCGCAGATTCCTTGGAGTCAGAATTCTTCATCAAAGTAATTACTTTAAATCTTTTTCCATCAATACAGGACTCTTTCAAACTAAGGCTCAATTCAGGAAGTATCACACCAGGAAAGTGTTTCCATATTAACTGTGTGTGCAAGAACAGGTAGTTTGTCTTTCAAGTATTTGCTTGGTTATTTGTGGGTAGACTAATGTGTCTATATGCATGTGTGTGTATGCGCCGGGCACTGAATAGGTAACTACTTTTGAAAATCAGGCAAGGCATTACCATATTCTGGTATTGCTTGTTAAGACGTGAATGTGCAGAAGTACAGAAGCTAAATGCACCTTGGTTTTGTGGAACTATGAAATATTACAGTAATGCATATCCAGTATATTTCTTACAAGAATAAAGATACTATTGAAAGCTGACAAAGCAGGTGATTGCCAATATCTTTTTTAAGATTAGCTGTAGCTTCAGTTGGGGGGTCAGAAAAGTCTTTCTGAAGTTTATTGTTTCGTGCAGTTGGTACAGTGTATGTAACTTTTAAAACAACAAATGAGGCATTTATACTCCATTTTCTATCTCTGCATTAATACTGGATTGAAGTCCTGCAATCTTGCTTTCCAGCTCTATACTTTTTCTCTAAATGCTGATTTTTTTATTTTTTTTTTTTAGCACATCTCAGACCTTTGCAAACCAGGAAAAAGAGTTGGAGCCACTCACATATCCTCAGCGTAGGTTGTCTAGACCTTGTGATAGCCTCTCTGTTATCTGCGAACACGTCAGCTCTTTTGCTTTTAACCTGTCTCTGGATTAACAGTGGAAGAATTTGCTGCAACTGCTCATGAGAACTGAAATTGGGATACATAGAGATCTTGACTATTTTGCTTCACCTGGGAAGAAATATGCTATTTGTGTATATGGAGTCAGAAGAAAAAAAGTCAGGGCGCCTTGGGTGATTCAGTGTGTCTTGCATTGAGTTTTGTAGCTCGAAAACAGTGGGCCAGCTCTTTGGCTGTGCGATGCATTTTGAGTGCTCTGCGGTTTAGTGACAATTCAACATAGTGATAAGTGGCAGTGTGTAAGGGCAAAGGGATTGCTGTATACACGAGAAAGGGTATTACGTGCTTCTTTGGTAGTCCTAAAACAGTACCATCTAATGTGGGTGTTGATCTTTGTAAAAAGAGAGTGCAAAAGACACAAAACCAGGAGAAGATGGAGCCTATCTGTAAAGTCAGGTTGCTATATATATCTGTTGTAGGCATAGTGAAGCTCAGAGAAGAAAAAAATCAAGCAAATGTTACCCGTAACGTAAGCTCTCATCTTCCTACAGCCCTGAGTCTGTGTGAGTTGCCTGAATAAGATGGCACAGATCTGCCAAAAAAGATCCGTAATTCTCTGCTGCAGTTCTTTTCCAGTGGATGTCCCCAGTGCTTTTGTGTCAGCATAAAGGGGATTTTTCTTTTTCTTAGGCAGTGAGTCAGCTGTAATTATCGAGGAGGTTAGAGCAGAGTTGTGTTTTGGTTAGCCAAGGCGAAAGGAGATGCTTGATTCCTCGAGGGTTTTTAACACTGGAGGGAAAGGAGAGAGCAGAGATGATATTTATGTGCTCCAGTGACGACAATTTTATTCTGCAGTGGTTCCAATTATTAATTATGTGTGCATGTTATATTAGTTCATCTCTGCTTTTCCACTACGCTACCCAGCCAGCCTGCAGACTCCTTTGGGGTTTGCATTAATTCTTTCTTTTCTTCCTCGTGTAGGCAGTGAGAGAAGAGTAATCGTTGACGTTTCAATTTTTATCTGTTTTAACTTTAGGTGTTGCTAATGAAAACACTAGCAAAAACTGATTTTTAGTGCTTATAATAAGTGCTCGGTAATTGCATAGTCAGGACAACTGGGGACAGTGTTTCCTCCATAGGTGCAGTGTTTGCTGCTCCTGGTGATGGTGCAGGGTGCGCGTGGCTTCGGTTCTTCCTGCTACAGTCTGCTCTGCCTCGTGGTTTGCCACTTTGGCTTGAAAAGAGAATTGGTAATTGAAGGTGTCATAGGAAGTTTTACATGCTGTGTCAGGCAAGAGGTCACAGAGGCAGGTGTTGTCTTCGCTTTTAGCAATGGGAATGCTATCATGACAGCTTAGTTAACGTCTTTCATGTGTTTAGTATAGGTATTCGGTTGAATAGACTAGTGAATCATGGGTGGCAGTCATGAAATGAGCTGCAGAAATGGAGCTTATTAAGACCTTGGACTTGCAAGCCCACTGAGGAGTCAGAGGGCAGCAGACAAACCTCAAGGGTTCATATCTGTCCTGTTTTCTTTAGGGATAGTGTGGAGATCATGAGGATGCTGGGAGCTGAAAATCAATATGCTACTTTTTTTTTTTTTCTTTTTATAAGTACTTTGTGATTTAAGAAGTGTTGAGAATCAGATATATATCTTTTTCACAAGCAGTTATGGAGGCAAATGCCATCCCTTCCATGCTAGTGGTTAAAAGCTGCTCCTGAGAGTTTGAGAGTTAAGACTGGAGTGGGTTGTCCTGGTGTAGTCAGGTCTGTCTCTTTTTGTCTGTGCTGCTTACAGGACAGATGTTTCTTTTTATTCTTGCAGCTTGCTCTGTTGCATGGACTGAATCTTCTTTTTATTATTCTAAGGATTATAAATGACACATCAGGCCCCTTCTGCTCAGTAACCCACTCCGTATACCATGAGTTGAGAGCTGGTAGGACAGCTCACCAACAGTTCCTGAGAGAAAACTCCACCTTTGTAGTCCAGGTGTTGTCACAGAGTTTCTGGCTCTGCTTGGCTGGCTGAGAGGCAAGTCTGTCCTGGAGAGCCATAATTGTGAAGGTGAACATGTTAAATGAAACAGTTTCCACTGCGGTTAACCTCAAGGTGGTTGGTAACGTGAGCATGCATGATGTCTATTACTGAAGCTCAGCTGAGTGGTGTAAATTGATGAACCACAGTCTTTCGACTGTATATGTGAGGTCTGAGGGTGCCTGCTGTATGGGACTGTATGGGACTGTAGAAAGAGGCTAACACTTGCTCTCCCCTAGATCATAATGTAATCCGAGTTAGGAATGCTTTTCCTGGCTTTCTTTGTGTTTTGGTTTTTGCATATTCAAACAAGGTCATTTGGGGTTTTTTTGGTGTGATGTATACAGAACATGTTCTCCATAGGAAGTGTTTAACTTGGAGCCAAGCCTCTGAGATTATGTGAGTCCACAGAATATCTGGTCTGCTTGCTTTGCTCAGCCCACACCCCATAAAAAAATCCAGAACAAGGATAAGGTATTGGGAACTGCTGAAGTTCTAGATTACTTGACAAGCAGAATACTTATTTATTAACTAAAACTGCGATGATGATAGAAGAATGCTGCAAAGGATGGAGAGGGGGAGAAAGCCCTCCATGTTTCCCTGCATATGTGACCTGAGGGAAGGCATTACTCTTCAACCCGTTTCACTGCTTACAGCATGTGAGCAGAGCACTGAGTTAGCATTGAGCTAATGCTAACTCTTCAGGGAGCTGAGAGAAAGTACTACAGCTGAGAGCAGCTGTGGACACTCAGATTCTGCACCTGGTCTGGTTGGTGCCCCTTTGACTCTGCTTGGATTTCACAGTATTTGAAGGAGCTCAATCAATGGGATTGGGTCATCTCCAAAGGAATTATCTTTTTTTCCTTAATTTATTATTATTTTTTTATTCCAGGTGGTGACACCCTGCTTTTTTCCAAGCAACTACGAACTGGTAAGTGTTTTTGGCATTACTGATATCCATCAGGTTTTAATAGGTTATAAGTTCGGTTATTCCTATAGCCTCCTAGAATCTCTTGTTATTTCAGTACTGTGCCATCACCTTTCCCCTGTGAGGGTTTGGCAAATCAAGGGTCTATTCCTGAAGCTTGTTACTGTGTCCTGTCTCATGCAGGAATCTGGTTGTTTTACTGAGCATTTTGCAAGGCTAAGGATTAAATGGGTGAAATGTTTTCTGCTGTTTAGGATTCTTCTTAAACTGGACTGGATGACCTGCCTGTGATGCAGCAACCATGTGCAGTTGTTGATATTACACTATCTGCTTTTGTTTGTGTGTTTTAAATAAAAGAATAAAGACACAAATTCTTTAAACATACCATGTCTCATGTCAGTTTGCAGGTACAAATAGCGGATGATTTGTTTGGGGCCTGTTATTTTTTGTTGATGGTGGAAGAGAGGAAGTTAATCCACGCTTGCTGAGGATAGGAAAATGATAAGCCTTTTCTGGCTTGTGTGACTGAATTTGGTTATTTTATGTATGTTCTCTGTGTCAGCTGAGAACTCTGTGCGTTGTAGGTATGTGATGCAGCCACTGGCAATTAGGAATCCTACATCTTGCTTCTGCCTTGCTATGTGAATTGGCCAAGTCACTTTGTGTATTTTTGGAAAAATACAGGTAATGATACCTAATGTGAACCACGGAAGTCAAAACGTGCTATAGAAGTGTTGGTTCATACTTTTCTTAATTATTATCCTGTAAAAGAAAGGCTGGAAACCTAAATCAGTGATTCATGGTATTATGAGGAATGCGAATATCAATTCATGGGAGATCTTTCCTAATTTTGACCCAGTAATTTTATGAATTAACCCATGTCAGAGTCTGAAGATCCTGTATGGCATTACTGCTAAAATTATAAATAGAGAAGAAACCCTTGCTTATGTTTGCAGCTCACAGTACTAGGTGTATACTGGCAACCGCAGTTCCTACTTCTTTTGTGTTGTGCACACAACCTGAATATTGATTCTGACATGGAAAATTTGTCATTGTGATTCAGCAACTATTTTAAACATACAGCAACCTGTGGGATATGTTACCAGTCATTACCATTAATAATTCTGGTTCAACTTGGTTTATGTGAACTGTGAACATGGAGCAGTGCTGGTGATCTGGGCCCAAGTGGCTCTGCGACCTGCTGACCATTGAACAGTATGGATGGCAGAAGTGGCAGAAACTAACCTGTTTTAGTTTACTAGCACGGAAGCAGCCAGAGGTATATTTGGTCCCTGAATAAACGTTTACTAGTTTTAGGCAGAAGAAAGGATGGAATTCTATTTAAATTTCTTGCAGAGAAAGCTGTAGGTGAAATATTTTCACTACATAGTGTGCAATATGTTCTTATTACTGAGAGTGAGATTGAGCAATGTGTTTTGCTTTTGATGTGAAATGTGGTGACATTTTTAGATTAGGAGTCTGCCTTGTGCACAAATAGATTTTATCTGTTTAGTGAAGAGTTTTGTTCTTCTGAAGGAGGATAATCTGTGACCA
Source organism: Platalea leucorodia (assembly GCF_965183815.1). Taxonomy (NCBI): domain Eukaryota; kingdom Metazoa; phylum Chordata; class Aves; order Pelecaniformes; family Threskiornithidae; genus Platalea; species Platalea leucorodia. The sequence goes on from NC_138823.1 coordinate 106,251,832, forward strand.
TGTTAGCTGTAAGGAATTTTTTTTACAACTATGTTAAGTGTAAAATATTGAGAAGATCAAGAATAAGTAGTTGAGATGTTTAGATAATAGGGAGGGCAGTACTCTGTTCAAATTAACCAAAAGTTTGTTGCATTGCAATTTGCTGCTGAACCATGGATTTATCCCCATTCATTCCAGCCAAGGAATTCCAACCTTTTACTTCTCACATACATAAATGATGTATACGCCTGCTCTAAATTAGTGCTGCATATATTTAGCCAATGTAATGGTTGCCTGTATTGCTCTCCTTAATGTGGCTTATAGCAAGAACTGTAGTTAAACTCTCAGTGGCATGTTTGGAAGTCTTTGTCGGAAGACTGTTGAAGCCTGATGGAACTCACAGATGCTCCTTTTCTTCAGAATGTGGGTTTTATTGATTATTTTCAGCTAGGATGTCTGTTTCCAAAGAGGCCCTTTCTTCCCATTTCTCATGAGCCATGTATCTCGAAGCTTTGTAATGACATCAGGACCCTCATATATCAACCCAATGCAGCTGTTAGCAGTTTCAGGTGCTAAAATATAAACCAGCTGCTGCTAAATGTTCTAATACTACTTTATGCTGTGATGCACATTCCTCTGACAGGAGAAAGGAGGATGATGTTAGTCCAGCTCTGTTAATTCAGGTCAAATGTTTAGCAAAGATGACCTATTCTGGTACACTTCATTTTATTTCATGAAGAGGCAATGGGTTATTTGTGGCAATGGACTTTCATTGTAGAGATGTATAGCATGACCCAAAGATTTAAAAAAAAAAAAAAAAAAGGGAAAAAATGTGCCATGGTCACTGTTGTCTTTTTTTTTTTTTTTGTCTAAGAGCTGACTTAGCCTATGTAGCAGTTCTAAAATTTTATAAAAATCAAAGACGGCAAGTCTGTTTAAACAGCCTTTTCTGGAATTGTTGGATCGTATTTTGAAAGATTGACAATTACTCAGTTGATCTTATTTTTTAAAATCAACATTTTTAATTAAAAAAATATTGTTAACAAGTACACACAAACAAGTCTTCTCCTCTAGTGCTGCAAAAAGAAGAGAAGGTTTAGGCCCTAACTTTAAAGCTCCAAATACTTTTCATTTCATCTGTTACTTTAAAAGGATAAAAATAAAAGTCTCAACGAAAGGATATTATTTTTGAGGTCATTTTTACATTCTAGGAAGTATTCTAGGAGAGTTTAAGATGCTTCAAGAGGGCAGTAAGTTTGTCTCCTTCACTGAAATTTTTTTTCCATCCTTCAGGATAGTGTATCTTTGAAAAGAATAAAGGAAATGAAACCTTAATTCCTCAGAGGTCCCTCACATATCCTGCCAAATGTCTTGCAATAATGAAACATAGTGTGAAGGCCTGAACATCTTAGCATACATGGATTCTTATCTTAAAATTACTCCATTGGTTGAATGGTCCTTATCACTGCATGACTTGTCAGTTTTAAGGCACAGTTAAGTAGAGGTCTTTACCAGAGACATTTCTGATTTAACCTTTATAACCTTTCTTCTTTTCTTCCCCCCTCTCCTTTTTTCTGCTCTTCTTTTTTTTTTTTTTCCCCCCCTTTTTATCCAACTGGTTACAAAGGAATTCTGCATACATGTAGTGCTGCCATTTAAACATCACATTTCATAACCAGCTGCTATACTGCGGAAAGATTAAGTGGACACTTACCCACCTACTTATGTTTTATTGTAACATCACTTCAAACTGAAGTTGGTTTGGCTATTTTGCTGTCTCAGGTGGAAGTTTAATAATTTTGATAGAAATTGGAGAGAGGGGAGGAGTGGCAGTGGTTCTGCTTTTTTTTGTTTTGCTTAACTCTGTTTTCCTTAAGTATGCAAGCCTCTTCTGCTTTTGAAGAGAAAAATCAAAGACTTTTGCATTCAAGCCCCTCCTAACAAACCAAAAACGTGATTTTGAACAGTGAGTCAGACTGTGCTCTGGCTTGTCTCAAAAGAGGAGGGGAACAGAATAAAACTAATTGTAGAAGAAAAGTTGGGGTTTTTTTTGTGGAGGTAGGTTTTTTCGTTTGGGGGGGGCGGCAGGCGGGTGCTTTTAATTTGCTTTTTTTAGAGGAGTAGGAGAATACCTTGAAAAAATTGCTGAAGAAGCAAGTGGTGGAGTCACAAAGGCCTCATCCTACTTGCATATCTCATTTTTACTTGAAATCTATGGTAGTTAACACGTACCTTCATGTATGTGCCAGCATTTTCTCAAAAGAAACTAAAAGTGAATTTTTGTGAAAATGTATTATGATAGAAAGAAAAACAAAACCAAAACCCAAGTATTTATGGGGAAAGAGAGGAAGAGAACAGAAAACTTTAAGAAAACTCAGTACTCTAACAGTGTTTGAGAAAAAATTAGTCCTTTTTAGCAAAAAACCCATTCCTTTTTTCCGTGGTGCCTGGCAAATGCAATCCTCCCCAGATCCTCTGGCTGAGAAAGATCAGTACATACGACAACATATATTTTTATCCTTACTGCGTTCATTTACTTTTTAAACGCATCTTCCCATTAAAAAAATGTGGGGCGATCTGTTGTTCCCAGGGAGCACAGTCCATCTGTTTTTAATGTGAGCCTGCCAGAGATTTTTGGAGAAATCTGAGGCTGAGTTACTGTTTGTGCTGTTGGGAAGGCCTGAGCGTATAGATGAAGGATTGCATTCTCCAATTTCATTTTCAGTGGGGCCTCAGTACTAGAAGACGTAAGACTGTTAACTTGGGTTAATCAGATATGGCCTCCAAATACCCTGGAGTGTGGTGACAGTGACTAAGCTGAATTAGGAACTGACATATGCAATGGTTTCTCTCTGCCAGCTGTGATTTTGGTTTCCGACTTGAATCAGTAAAATTTTTGCTGGAAAATTGCATCAAGTGGGTTTGATTTGTAATAAATTTCTGTGACTTACAGCTAATTTGCTTCTGGGTTTTCCTTTTTCTTTCTTCTTTCAAGCAATAGCATGGAAATCTTATGGAAAACTAGGAGAATACCCAGCTCTCTTATTTACAGGGACTTAGTTTTTCCCCTATTTGCTACATCCAAACTTCAGCTCACAGGACCTGTGAGATGCATACAAAGCAAGCATTATACACACATAGCAAGCATGATTTAGTGGAGGTAAAGGGCACGCAAAGTCTACCAGACCTCCCCATTGCTATGATCTTTCCTGCCTCCTTTTCTCAGTCTCACGAGAGCGGTTCGGCCAGGGAGTGCTGCAGGCTGTAGCTGCCTGTCTCATGAATGGGCCTGCACATCATGGGAAGGGAAACGCAACACGGCTGTGCTGTTCTCTAGTTTCTTTGCAAATGGTGGAAACACCCAGTGAAGGTTTATATTTGCCTGTTCAGTTCCTGCTTTGTCACCATCCAGAACCATAGTGCCCATGTCTCCATGTGAAGAAAACTTTAAGACTACACCAATCCAGTGCTAAACTGAGTAATACAAGGAAAAAATCCCTTTGAACTGGCAAACATTAGGCGTAAACCTCATTTATGTGTCTATTTTATATACAATAACACAAATAGGCTGCTTAGTTGTTCTGGAAGGGTAGGTGCTGAGTTCAGCTTGTGTATGAACTTTCTGGTGAAGAGCAAAACAGGTGGCACATTTTCCCAGGCACTCTGCTTACGGAGCCCACCAAGTCTCTTTGTACACAGACCCCCAAGTGAATCCAAAACCGGTGTTTTGTGTGTTTTGCCTTTTCCTAATGGGTCTGTTTATTTCTGCTAAGTAGCAGTGAGTGTCCTAAGACTGTGAAATAGTAGTAACTAAGGTTATAGTGATACAGGTGTTTGTCCTATGTATCACCTTTAATCTGGTGAGAACAACTTTGAAGTTTCAATCAATTTGGGGTTTCTGGGTTGAATTAATAGCACTGGTCAGTCTATATGTTAGTTCTTGTGACTGACAGGTTTGTATGTTTAACACTGTGGAGATTTGATAGCTGACAAGCTAAGTAAAGTTTTTAAACAAAAAATAAAACAGCCTCAAAGCTTATTCTCAAGGGTTAACTATGAGCCAGTCTCGTATCATAAGGGTTATGGTTAGTGACGGATATATGCCCTGGTAAATTGTGTGAGGGTTCATTGAATTAAACAAGGTGTTGCTACTATAATTTACATTCTGAAAATCTATAACTGTGTTTCCAGTTTCGCAACTAAAATGTATCTGAACTTCCGTGACCTACCAAAAAAAGAGCTGACAGCTGTATCTCTAGTTCAAAGCATCTTTCCCACAGCAGGCTTTGGAGACAAATTTTCATTTGTACCACTACTGGTGGAGTTGTGTGTCCGTGCAAGTATGCAGGAGTATCTATAATCTATCTTGGGCAGAGGCTGGTGTTCTTAGTTTGGGCAAACATTGTGTTCCTGTGTATGTGCCGCTTTAGCTTTTATTTATTTATTTTTTTTAACACCTTGCAAGCTGTAAGGTACTGCACGGTCTTGAAGTTGCAGGAGAATCCAGCTCTGGTCAGCAAAGCGATTCAACAGGAAGAACTGGGTTTTCATTTTATTGTCTGTGCCATTGTAAGATGGTCTGGTTGTTTACCCAGAATCAGAAAGCAGTTTCCTGAGACTTTTTCCCTCCTTTGGGTGTGCTGTCTAAATAAGTAAGGTTCAATACTAGTTACTCTCTTACCTGTCACTTAGTCCGTATGTGGTATTGTGCCAATGAAAATTATGAATGGGAAAAACATGTTTCATCCTGCATTTTTACATGTTCCTTTCCTGCTCCTTTTATTTTATGCTTTAAATGTATAAGATAAATATTAAGTTTGACTTGCATAAGGTTTGCACCTTTCATCCTAAACTCTTGCGAAGTGTTGCAGAGTGCTGTTTGAACGGCTGTTGTTTTGTTCCAGCGGTGTCTATATTTCAGTGGTGGATATATTTCAGTGATTCCTGTTCTGTATAAACTTTGCATTCAAGATTTTCCAGGTTGTGAAATGATTTTGCATTCTGCAGAGTAAAGATGCAGATGGGGCATTAGCTGTAATGATAATGCTGTTGCTACAGCAGCAGTGTAGCTTGCTACAATTTAGCTTTAATGTCTTCTGAGCGAAACCTTGTTGATTTTTGCACAGAATTTGAAATTGTCTTTTGAAGCAATATTTTTATGCAGTTGAACATTAGGTATTGCTCTATGCACAGTGGACTCTTTGAAGACTTGCGGAGTGGGGAACACTGATGTTTGATGTTTGGTGCAGTCTTACCTAACCTACAGCACTGACTTAGTTCTAGTGTTACTTAGTTTTCTCATTTTGGGTGTTTTTCAAGGTGAAATACTTCCCGTTATAATTCCAAATGGTAAAATCCTTAATCTAGAGTATCTTTTCTTGTGAAATGCCAAATCTTGACTTCGTTGAAGTCTTAAGCAAACATTTTGAGGGTGTTTTTTACCCAGTTTTACCACTCTACTTCCCCATTACATTACCTTGATTTCATGCTGATTGTAGTCATCAATAAAAAATCATGTACTGATGGAAGATTGTGCTTCTGGTGATTCATGTTAGATTTTTGTAGTAATTGATTGGCTCATTTCTTCTAAAAGGTTTATTTTAAACCTCCACAGATACAACTTAGCATGTTTTAAAGCCTTGAACAGAGATTTTACGCAGTGCTTAAAGAAAATCCTAGGTAGTTTATCTTTATCAGTACCCACACAAGTGTCTGTTTTCATGAAAAAGCCTAAAATGAGAGATTGGGAAAAATGCAAAAGGGAATATGTGGTTAACAGCATACATCTCCATGTATATTGTAACTTGGGATAAGCACCCTCAGGAGCTGAGTGCTGGCTTACAAGACCTGAATACACAGGATGATAATGTAAAATCAATTTGATTTCAGCATCTGTTTGAAAGATAGTTTGGTTATTAATACTGTAGAAGGTATGTGTACTTCTGAATGATTTATTTTATTTGTTGTGTGCATATGTTAGGAGGGGATTTCTTAGAATACAGTTAAACTCTCTGGAAAATTAAAGTCAGTTTTGTTAACTTTTCTCCTTTTCAGGCTAATAACTCTGAGGCCATTAAAAATCATGTAACCAGAACTGTAAGTAATTCCATTTTATTTATTTCTTTTTCCTTCACTTGACCTGATTTATTCTCCTGTTTGTGGCTGTTCTGTGTTCCTTATTTCTAAATCAAGCAGGGGAGAAGAGAAGTATCAAAATCTTCATAGACTGATTGTATTCAGAGGAGTTCAGAAATTCAATAAGGTTTTTTTTTTTTTCAGCAGGAAGAATATTAGTTCTTTTGTTGTGGTCAATATAGAGCTCATCTTTTGGTCTTTTTTTGTTCAAGTTACTATGCCATGTTATTTACAAAACAAATGAAATGCCCCTTCCCAGCCATTTATTATTATTGCTGCTGTAGTACTACTGGTACAAGTAGTATTAAATACATTTATTGAAGTGCAATAGAACCCAGTCTTCTAAGTGATGTAGAAATTTCTGCAAATGGGAAGTATTGCACATTTGAATACTCCTAAGTGCTATCAGGATACTTTTAGCACAATTTCTGTGAAATAAGACAAAGAAGAAAAGATTTTTTGAAGTCCTTTGCAGTCCTTTTGCCGTATAGGCCGGAGACCTTCACAGGGGTTGCTTTTGTATTAGCAGTATAGTTTGTTTACTTGGGGTGGCAATAAATGTTTTTGTATAACTGAGGTCATCTCTGTGGTTGAATCCATGCTATTATCCACACTGTTTCAGTAAAATTATAATTATTTCTAAGTTGCTAGAATACATTTGATATTGAAACCAGCTATAATGTCTAGTGACAAGATTGTTTCTCCCTTCACTCTTCCTTAACTAGACAAATTAACTAAAATAAAAAAATCAGAATAGAGCAAACATCTGAGTTATCTGCATGTGAATAATTGGTTTTGACGGCTGCTTCTAGTGTATTAAGCAAAATAATGAGGTACATTGGGAGGAAAATAATTGCAGATCATTTTCTATTGTTAGTTGGACGTTTTTAGCTTCATTGTGTTACATCTGAATGCTTCAGAGGGTTTTCTGTTTGTACTAGTTGCTTATTATACAAGCCAAGGTCATATGTTTTGGGTTTTTTTTTCTGTACGTGTAGCTCATGCACAGCCATTTTGCATGCAGCCTTAATGGCAAGCAATGCTTTTTCAGCTGCGCCTTTTGTCCTGTTGTAGTTTGCATTGGTTGTTATTTAGCCATTAGCAAGTTTCCTGAAATTTTTGGTAGTTACTTTCCATGGACCAGTATACCCCAGGAGCAAAGGGCGAGGGGCAGGGGGTCACTGGGAAATAGAAGAAAGTTCCCAACTGAAACACAGAGGTAGGAACACCTATTCCTTTTTGGAAAAAAGAGGAGGTGTGAAGCTGCAAGGCTGGGAGATGCACAGTGGGGCTAGATGCAGCCATTGCCCGGATGAGGCTTTTGCAGCTCTGGTTCTGTGACCCATGACTGCAGCACGCATCCCATCTGTGTAGCGCTAACGGGAGGTGCGTTCCTTGTTTTCCTGCCTTCACTTCCTTCTAAATTTGTGCCACGCTTGCTCTCCTTTTGGTGTATTAACTGATTTGCAAGAGACTACTTTAACCTGCCTGACTGGTTGTTTTTTTTTTTTTGATCTGGGATTTCTTCTCCCTTCCTCTGTTTCCTTTGCATCTTGTTCCATGGCATCTGGTCCAGGAAAGAAAAGCTCTCTTGCTTTTTCCTAGCAACGTGACTGCTAATGGAATATTTCTAGTGTCAGTCCTTACTGCTTTATAGGAAAGCTGTGTAAACATCAACAAAGAGAGTTTGGCTTGAATTCTAGATAGTGTCAGAAGCAAAATTTTGTTAGCTTGAATCTAATGTTTTGGATAGCTCTGACGCATGGATAACACTTTCTTACTCAGGAAGTCAGAAGTGCATTTTCTTACATTTAGAGGGTTTCCTCATGCCCCTGTGGACTGGAATCTTATTTTATTCTTAATGTTAACATATTAAAAACAAATAAATGAGGCTTCTTGTTTCAACGAAAGGCTGGCAGAAGTGATTCTGTCACTTTCTTTCCAAGAATGGCGTGCACGTCATTTTCTGTTAGTTAATAGGGTGCTAAATTTGTGATGAAAGTTTGCTTCAGTTTTGATCTCTTGCATCTTAAATAGGTCAGAGAGAAACTCGGAGACCTATTTCTGAAGTCTTTCCCTCTGCCACCACATTTTTTCTTTCCACTGTGGACATCCCTGTATCTTTTTACAGAGTTAGGAAGTAGAGCACATACATAGAGGGACTTTGCGTTAGGTGCTACTGAGTCATGCTGTGCAGGACTTATACAAAGCCTCATAATGTGGTAGGTGTGAATTAATGCAGAAACCTTTATGCTCTGCCATGTCTGTTGTGCTTAATCTCATTGCCTGTGGATAGTATTCATTCAGGAAGCTGTTTCAAAGCTCTGGAGTAATTATGAAACTAGGCTACAACCGGAGCTGGCACACATGTATTATTTTAGTCAGTTGAGGTGAACTCCTTACCTAACACTTAACATGGTAGTACTTAAATACAGACATAATAAGTTTCCCCATAGGTTTGCAGTGGAGAACAGTCATTCGAGTGTTAGCACGACTCTGACTCACCCAGGCAGGTGTGTTCCTGTTCTGTGTGTGACAGTGTTACCCAGCTCTAGGGCTAGGTGGTAGCCTCATGAAGCTCGGTGTGAACTTCCAGTCTTGAGACACTGTAGAACTAAAGGTTGAGACATATTACGGCTTTCTAAATGTGAATATGTATGTCTGTAAAGTTGTATATGAAGTAAAACATGAATTGTGCCTCATTCTCACTTGAATAGGGACTTTACATGCATTCGGTATTCCCTCCTAAAGAGCCCTTAGTTGCAAAAATTTGCTTTGTGCCTTCTCTCTGTTATGAATTTCAATTTTTTAAAAGAAGAGAAAAGGATGGATAGAAGACCCAACTGTACCAGGAACTTTCAGGCTGTGAGCAGGGCTGCTTTTCTGAACCTAGGTGAGCTGGAAGATGATCTTCCTGCCCCACTTAGTTCCTTCTTGCCCTGGCAGATTGGTAGATGGAACTCCATATCCAAGTGCCCCACAAACTTTAATAAAGACGAACTGGATTACAAAGCCCTACAGTTAACTTGTTTAGGGGAGCCTGGCCTGTCTTGGCTGAAGTGTAATAGGCAAGAATTGTGGGAGCAGCTTTGCCAGCAGCTAAGAGTCAGGGAGACAGCAAGCTGGGATTTATAACTTCTGCAGACACTGCTACTTGCAAGGGGCACATCTGTCTGGACTCTTGCTGTTATACTACACAGGGCAACAGATCATGATTTTTCCAAAATACAGTATACAGAACAAAAATAAAATGCACAGCCAAACAAATAGCTCTCTGCAGTAGAAATAATGATGAATCTCTCTGCAGAGAGTCAACTCCAAAAAAGATTTTTTTACTATTTTTTTAATATTTACTGCAGGAATAGATACAAAGTAACATAGAGACATTTGTATTCACAAGGCATGAATCTTTGTTTTCCACATTAGGAAGCATTCTAAAGCCAGAGGTCAAAAGATTATGCAAATTTTGGTTCTCATCCAAGACATCCAAATGTGTTTCACTGTAGCTTCTAAAAGCAACTACTGTGTCAGTAGGAATTATCATGGTGGAGCAGTCCAATGATCAGTGTAGTTCATTGTCCTGTCTTTTCTGCAGTACCCTGGAGTATATAGAACTGTTACACTACGCCTTAGAATAGGTTACAGAATTTTTTCTGATTCCTATCTGTGGCTTGGGGAATGAAAATGCCATCACAAATTTGGTTAAAATGCATTCAGGTCTCCCGCTGAGCAGTCTCTCTGTTCACATTCTTCTTTGTGGCTGTTTAAATGGTGAACAATCGTGTGGAAAAAAGTTTCATAAGCTAATTAAAAGCTGTGTAAAATGCATGTAATTTTATGACAGATAAGCTAGTCGCGTTTTCCGATGCTTGTATCAACACTAAAAATAGGCACAAAGAAAATATTTATATCCCAAATAGATCCATGTCATTCTTTCAAAATATGCCCTGAAACCTTTAAGTCACAGCTTTCTCATTGATTTACATTTCAGATAATTGTAGTTTCTTCTCATTGATCCTTACACTTGTTAATGCTCCCATTGAAGAAGGAGCCGAGGAGAGAAATAGAGGAGTTGTGTGAATGCATGTCAGATCCTGGAGCCGTGAGTTTTCAGTAGTGCTGTTCCTCGGAGGAGCATGTAGTTGATGTACATCTGTCTCAGCTGTTAAAAAGAACGTGGTCCTTGAAACCAGTAGTTCTTATATTCTGCTGAGATTGCTTTTAAGCAGATATTGTATTATTATAGTTCAATGCCAGGAACAGGGCCTTGGAAAAGGCTACTGGATGATTTTTCACTTGGCTTCCTCGGCCTGCGTTTGATTCTAGTCTCAAAAGGGTTAAGTCGTTATCCCACCTGGTATTTCTAAGCCCATGTGTGGGCCCACATGTCTAGTTTTACTTTGGTATTGGATGCTAGCAGTTTACATATTAGGTTTTTGATATTTTTTCCAGAGCTGTCATATAAAACATAGTAAATCAGTGTACTGACAAAATGCAAATGAATTTATCTGGGGCAAAACTGATCTCCCTCCATGATCTTTCTGCTCTCTGAAGCTCTACTACAGAGAACTTTAGCCTATGAAGTGTGTGAGCCTACTAGCTGTACCTAAGTTCCCTTATTCAGTTCTTGGAAAGGTTGAGGATGATCATCTTGCTGAGACACATGATTTTTTTAGAGATATGGTTTATTTTCTTTTTTTTTTTACAGGCATTATTTTTTACTTGCTGTCCCAGTTTCTTTCCTTGAGAGGCAGCCTTTTGTCATAGACGAGGGGATGCAGGCTTAGCAGAGAGTTTATTTCATACTCCTCCTATTTCTGGACTAGCGTAGAAGTTGTCTCAATGCCACCTCAGTGCCACACTGTGTGAGATGGCCTGTACTATATCTGTGTCATGTTTTTGCTCTGAAGCTGTGGAGAAACTGGAAGAGAGGTTGCAAAGGTATGAGATGGAGCCTGCTGCCTGGGACGGGCACAAGCTTGCTGTTTGAGGCAGACCAGGTAATCCATAAGCAGGTTCACCCTCTTTGGTGTCAGAGGAGGGTGAATAAACAGGACTGATCTCAAAAGCCTGTTTTGTCCAACCTGTGCTTTAATTGCTGTCTTGCCCACTTCCTATGCTTCCATTGACAGCAGGCTGTGCTGGGAAACTTATGTTCTAGTGATTGTTGTGACCTGGTGAAAATGATGTAGAATTAAATATGGGCCCGTTTCTTAGCTTCTGTATCATGCTGTACTGGACTCTGGGATGGTCTCGTCTGAGGACTGCATTTTTGAGAAAGCTGGGACAGCAAGCTCTGCAATGTGCCCAGGACTAGATTCAGGAGCCAAAGATGGTAAAAGCAGCAGTAAGGAGGATGTCAAAGGAAAGAGTTGCATGGCTTGAGCTTTCACTGGAAAAGGGTAATGATGCAGTGCCTTGGATGCAATGAATTTGCTCATTACTATCATTCTGTGGCTGGAAAGAAGACAGTTGTCTTTTGAGAAGCAATTGCTTCCCCCTGCTGGCTTTCATACAACAACTGCAGCTAAACTTGTCTGACCAAAAGGCTCTTTGCACTTGTTTACATAGGGATAACTTTTATGTGTTATTGTTTGGGATCGATGTGTTTGTTTGGGATATAAAAATTCCTTAAAACTCAATGAATAGGTAAACGGGAGGTGTTTTGTTTTTTCAAAACTCTGCTTCTCAAATGGGTGGTTATACTGTCTGGATTTCGAGGCAGTCCCAGGGAAGCAGGGGAACAAGAACCGTGGGGAGAAGCTCAAGGAAGAATAACCTCAGGGTGGTCTGTCTTACTGGCAACAAACCAAGTGGTAGTTCCCCTGGATCTATCCTAGTTACAACTCTAAATTTTTAGCCAGGTGTGGTTAAACACCCCATTTTGAGCCATTATTTTTCATTCCCCTTCATCTTTTCTGCTGTTGTTGGTTGACAGGAAATGAAAATTGTCTCTAGTTTTGCAAGATTTTCTGTGTAATTGTCCATCCTGGGAGATGCCAGATGGCATTTGCTATGTTGGAAGAGATACGCCAATGTTTTGCCATTTGAGAAAGTTGGGATAGCAAGCTCTGCAATGTGCCCAGGACTAGATTCAGGAGCCAAAGATGGTAAAAGAAGCAGTAAGGAGGATGTCAAAGGAAAGCGTTGCATAGAATCATAGAATCATTAAGGTATGTTTTGCCATTATCTCTCCAGTGTGCAGCAAAGCAGGAAATAGTGGGTTTTTTTTACTTAGAATCATAGAATCATTAAGATTGGAAAAGACCCTTAAGATCATCGAGTCCAACTGTTAACCTATCACTGCCAAGTCTATCACTAAACCATGTCCTCGAGCACCCTTCTTTTAAATACCTCCAGGGATGGAGATTCAACCACTTCCCTGGGCAGCCTGTTCCAATGCCTGACCACCCTTTCAGTTAAGAAGTTTTTCCCAATATCCAACCTAAACCTCCCCTGGCGCAGCTTGAGGCCATTTCCTCTCATCCTGTGGCTTGTTACTAGGGAGAAGAGACCGACCCCCACCTCGCTACAACCTCCTTTCAGGTAGTTGTAGAGAGCAAGAAGGCCTCCCCTCAGCCTCCTCTTCTCCAGACTAAACAACCCCAGCTCCCTCAGCTGGTCCTCGTAAGACTTGTGCTCCAGACCCTTCACCAGCTTCATTGCCCTTCTCTGGACACGCTCCAGCACCTCGATGTCCTTCTTGTAGTGAGGGGCCCAAAACTGAACACAGCACTCGAGGTGCGGCCTCACCAGTGCCCAGTACAGGGGCACTATCACCTCCCTGGTCCTGCTGGCCACACTATTTCTGATGCAAGCCAGGATGCTATTGGCCCTCTTGGCCACCTGAGCACACTGCTGGCTCATGTTCAGGCGGCTGTCAACCAACACCCCCAGGTCCTTTTCCGCCAGGCAGCTCTCCAGCCACTCCTCCCCAAGCCTGTAGCGTTGCATGGGGTTGTTGTGACCCAAGCGCAGGACCTGGCACTGAGCCTTGTTGAACCTCATACAGTTGGCCCCGGCCCAACGATCCAGCTTGTCCAGATCCCTCTGTAGGCCCTTCCTACCCTCCAGCAGATCGACACTTCCACCCAACTTGGTGTCATCTGCAAACTTACTGAGGGTGCACTCAACCCCCTCATCCAGATCATCGATGAAGATACTGAACAGGACCAGCCCCAACATTGAGCCCTGGGGAACACCACTCGTGACCGGCCGCCAACTGGATTTGACTCCATTCACCACCACTCTCTGGGCTCAGCTGTCCAGCCAGTTTTTTACCCAGCGGAGAGTGCACTTATCCAAGCCATGAGCAGCCAGCTTCTCCAGGAGAATGCTGTGGGAGACAGTGTCCAAGGCCTTACTAAAGTCCAGGTAGACAACATCCACAGCCTTCCCCTCATCCACTAAGCGGGTCACCTTGTCATAGAAGACAACCAGGTTAGTGAAGCAGGACCTCCCTTTCATAAACCCATGCTGGCTGAGCCTCATCCCCCGGTTGTCCCACACGTGCTGCGTAATGGCACTCAAGATGATCTGCTCCATGACCTTTCTCGGCACGGAGGTCAGGCTGACAGGCCTGTAGTTCCCCAGATCCTCCTTCCAACCCTTCTTGTAGAGGGGCGTTACGTTTGCTAGCTTCTAGTCATCTGGGACCTCCCGGGTTGACCAGGACTGCTGATAAATGATGGAGAGTGGCTTGGCCAGCTCCTCTGCCAGCTCCCTCAGTATCCTCGGGTGGATCCCATCTGGCCCCATGGACTTGTGAGCATCCAGGTGGAGGAGCAGGTCGGTGACTGCCACCTCTTCAACAACTGGGGCTTCACTCTGCGTCCTATCTCCATCTCCCAGCCCAGGGGCCTGAAAACCCCAAGGATGACCAGTCTGAATGGAGATGATTTGCGTTTATGGATAGTCTGCCCTGTGCTGTTGAATCCTGTGCTTGGTGAAACTTGTATTCTGCTGGTAGGTGTGTATGACTTGGTCCAGAATGAAGAATCCCTTCTTATCAGTGAAATGACCCTGAAACCATACAGAAATGCTGGGGGAAAAAAAAGAGAGGCAATCACAGAAGTTCAAGATTGGTTTTAATTGACTGTTGAACCTGAATTCAGTCAGAAGCATGGTAAGATACAGCTCACATTTACAGATTGCCTGTTGTGAGACATGCTGTAACAGCTTCTTCGTGTGTTTGAGACCATGTTGTAGGGGTGTGTGCATATATGCTATGTGTTTCATAAAACCTTTAAAAAGCTTTTTCAGTAACGATTTTGCCTCTGTAGTAAGTCACGTATTACATTTTTGTTGGATTTTGTTAAATATTTTAGCTGTGAGGGGAGAAGTTAGTGGTGTAGTGATTGGTAATTAGTAAACAAAACAAATAGTAAAAAGAAAAACTGAAGAGAAAAGAATGCATAGCTAGCTACAAGGTAATTAAGCCATGGAAGAGAGGAGGAAGTGACTATAATTTAGAGGACATGCAGAAAAATGGAGCTGTGTCCTTGACTGTTTCTCCATTTGCCAACAAGTCACTGACTGTAGGCAACGTATAATGTACAAGGTGATCCTGACCTTATGAAGGGTTAAGTAAAATTTAGTAGTTTGGTGCACCATAGATAGGCAATGGGAATTTCCAGGGTCTGAATCAAAGTACCTTTTGAAGATGGTAGGGTTCCATTTATTTTGGGAGCTGTCCAGAATTTGTATAAAAGCATACCCATAATGACAGACTGAAGAGTATTGCAGCTATTTGAGACCATGCAATGAAATGTGATGGCCAGATGAGATTTCAGAATAAGAGTCCTTTTAAACTGATATATTTATATTTTTATATGTGCAACCAATCAGCTAGAGTTTTAAACTGTATTATATGTACTTGAACAAAATTTCTTTGCAAACAGCACTGGTAATTTAAGTTTTAAGTTGTACCAGCTATTGAATTGTGGAAGTTGTCAGGATTATCCATTTTTGTACAAAGAGCAGGAAAGTACTGTGCATTTCAGTAGGTGACACGGCATGCATATAGTAAATATAGATCTCACTAACAGGGTTTTTTTCTGCTAGTGGTTTGCATTATGTTATTGTTCACACGCTTATATGCTGCATACTCCTAGGTTATATGCTAGTTTATATGCCGCAACAGTGTACAATAGAGAATGATTTTACCACTTATTTTCTTACCAGAGGAAGCCACTATGTGACTGATTATTCAGGTTACATGGAGGTTTAGTCATAAAATTTATTAAAAAATGGTGGAAGTACTTCTTAAGCAATGGATACGTATGTGTGACCAACAGAAACCAAGGAAGTGGAGGGAGAGGCATGTTCTGCTAATTGCTTTCTAGTTATAAAACCAAACCACACTAAAAGGTTTGTCTTGAATTTCAGTTATTAGTTGTTTTCTTGTTTTGGCACCTACAGCCTTTAAAATCTTAAGAACGGACTGAGTAAAAAGAAGCTGAAAATACCATAAAGTTTCCTCATTTTCTGTTGTCTAAGTAAGACAGGAACTAGTGGAACTGGGACCAAGCACTTAGGTGAGGTGCACCTTATGCCATCAGGTGTGCTTTATAATTTGCCAGAACAGCTCATTTCCAGAAATTTTGGAAGAAAACGTTCCACTTGCACACTTGTATGT
This sequence comes from Platalea leucorodia, assembly GCF_965183815.1. Classification (NCBI taxonomy): domain Eukaryota; kingdom Metazoa; phylum Chordata; class Aves; order Pelecaniformes; family Threskiornithidae; genus Platalea; species Platalea leucorodia. Next base: position 106,267,583 of record NC_138823.1, read on the forward strand.
GTCCTAGCTGTTCCCAGATTCTGATACACAGCATCCCGTATGGAAGTTCTAAGGCCTCTTCCATTGGAACACAATTTATTTGGTTTGGGAATATTTGTCATGTGTGTAGCCAAGATAGGGTTTATCAGCTTTCCAGCCCTTACCCTTCATCTAAATAAGCTTTTCTGTGCAGTTTTCTGTATAGTAAGTATAAATTCAGGGCAGGAAGACAAGTGAATACTCTTTCTCTTATGGAGTTACTGATGCATGATATTAAATTGAACCTCTGATTTTCTGTATAAAAAGATATGTCTAAATGTAAAGTAAATATGTTATTTATTTTTATTTAATGTTAGTGTAGTAATAGCTGTCTTTTCTAAAAACCTGTCCTTGAAGGAAGGGATATTGTTCCCTCTAGATGTCTCTGTTTCTCTCCATTATGTACAGACAGCTTGGGTGGCTATCACACTGGAGCTTAATTCTGAGACAGCTAAAATTAGGTGAGAAAAATTCTCGTACTAAGGTTCATGCGGGAGAACATTTTAACACTTTTTAATGTGCGGTTACTATTACTGAACAAATGGAACTACAAAAGACACACTAAATTCTCATAAAGCAAAACGATTGCAGCTCAGGCTTCTATTCAAACTCCCAGGACTCTGATACTGGAATAAATTGAGTATATTTTTCAATATTGTCATAAGAGAATCATTTGAGAGGAACTTAGTTTTGCAGGTTTATACAGAAATTCAAGCTCCATCATATCAGGAGTCCTTTGAATGTTTTCTCTAATCTTAACGTAGTTATCAAGAAGAGCACAAAAGACAACCAGGCCTTTTCTGGCTGTAGTGAGTTGGAAAAGGTAGTAGTGAGTCTGTATGAAGAGCTGGACATAACCTGGCCATAACCACAGTGTTTGCAGTCAAAACATAAGGCAATGATAGTCTCTTATCCTATTGTTGGTATAGTTTTCCACAGTATGAACACAATAAATGAGGAAAAAAGGCAGGAACACAGACATCAGTGGCAGCGAGGAAGGTACCAGATTGACTGCTCTGCTTTCTTTGTTCCAGAATTCCAGCAGTGCTTCGAAGAACTCCTCTTTCAGTTGTGACAAAGGATCACGGCAAGTATTTCTTTCATATTTTGCATAGTAGTGTCACATAATGCTGTGGTGGGTTTAGGTTTTGTTGTTTGTGGTTGTGATTTCTGTGAGTTCAGTCTTAACCTGCTAAGCATGGACCATTTTTACCGTCCCTGTCTGAGAAAACAACTGGGCATATTTACTGTGAGCTTACTTTTAACTTAATGACTGGAATCTTCTGATTATCCTATTAAGAAGGACAAGGTAAGGTGCCTGGTTGTGCCCTCAACCTGGAAAAGAAGAAGTTAGAGTAAACAGTGGTGTCTGTTGCAGTTTGGGGACTAGTTTTGGATTCACTTCAGTGTTACTTAGAGCAGATTTCAAAATGGTATCTATCTGCAATCCTTTACAGATCACTGGTGTATCTACCAATTTGTAAAGCCTTTGCAGAATTCTACAGAAAAAGAGATTGGTGCAGACATAAGTACCTATACGTTTTCTATTTAACTCTCAAATTTGTTGCACTAGTGTTTGACAAAGTTGCTTGTATTCATTTTACTGCTTTTCTACAATATTGGTTGAAAAGATTTTTTCCTTATAGTTGTGATGTGAAGAACTCTGATGTTTGGCTAACTCCATTTGTGTACTGAACTGAATAATTTGAGCTCTGTAGGCATTTAATAAATTCTAATGAAAATATTGGAAACATCAGATGCTTGACTGTATGAGTCGAAGTTGCAGTTTCTTCTCATTAATATGCTATGTTTGTTCTCGGCTGCTTTGCACTGAACTGCCACATCTCATTTCTTCACAGAAGTGCAGACTTTGATCACATTATGGAGGAAGGCTATGAACTTGACCTCACTTACATCACAGAGAGGATCATCGCTGTATCCTTCCCTGCTAGCTGTTCTGAGGAAACTTACCTCCACAACCTGCAAGATGTAACCCGAATGCTCAAATCCAAACATGGAGATAATTACTTGGTATGTGTAGGATCAGTCTTTTGAGATAAATCTTCTGTCCTGCAGAAAGACCACTTGTAGGTCCACATATACCATTATAAACCAGAATTGACTCATATAAAGCCTCTTTGGTCCACCTTCACAGCTTTACAAGCAAGAGCAAGATTTTCAGTAGTGTTTTAAGCTTACTGCCCTTGGCTTCCCTTTCATCAGGCGGTGGTAGATTGTAAGGCACAAGATAGTAATAGTTTGAAGGTGACCTGTATGTAAAGCTTTACTGGTTCAAATTCACCTCTTCTCAGTGGCCTTTCCCATGCAACGGCAGTGTTTTGGTATTTGTGAAATAAGCTTATAGTCTCAGTCCAGTTAAATCTTGCTAAATACCTGTTTGTATGACAAAAATCTGATACATGGTGAGTCTTGTTTAGACTGCCCTCTCTCTAAGTGGGATTGCAGTCAGTTTCTTTTGCAAAGTCTGGATCTCTGGGTTTTTTTGGTTTTGTTTTAGTTTTGTTCTATTTATTTCTTTATATTCTAATGAGTACTTTGGACATTGGCTGGCTTGGTAAAAAGAAAGTTTGATGCTGGCTGCTCGAAATATGTTTCTGCAAATTTGCAAGATAACCTGGCAAACCACAGCCAGGTTGTAGATCTAGAGAGCTCATTTTTAAACTATCTTTTGTTTCTCATGTTTCAAAGACCCCTTCAGTCTGCTCAAGAGGCACATGTATAGCAGTGGAAAAAAAAAACCCAAACCCCAAAAACTCCCCCAAAAAGGTATGCAAGTGAGCAGTTCTGCTGAAGTTGATGAGAACAGTTTCACACTTTCATTGGGTCAGGGTCTCAGCTAGCAGAACATATACTACAAATCAGCATTTGTCATTTCTTATCTAGCTGTTCTCCCCCCAGATTTTTATATATGTATACACTGCTTTATTTTTATTTTTCTTTATGTTTACTTAGCAGTCTATCTCTTTAACTGTTCCTTATTAGGCACTAAGTGTATGATAACTTACTGTCTAATGGGTTGACAGAAGAGTTGGAAGATCTCACAGGCTAAGCTGTATTTAAATAGCTATGCCATATCTTCCCTGTGAAGTTTTGACAGACCAATATTTTCTTGCCAGGCACTCAAATCCAAATATTTAAAACCATACCACCCTCCCAGACTTTCCTTTGTTAATTCTTGTGCTGTGCAGTTATTTTGCATGGTGCCCAGGTCTCTCAGTATACCTCTGACTAAAATAAAGCCGTGTGAAATAAATAAAATGTAGCAGAATTTTAATTGTCCTTTTCCAAAATGTGCATTTAGTTTCATCGTATAATAACTGAATACCTAAAATACATTTGCTAGTGCTACCTGACTTCAAATGTTAATTTAGTTTAGTAAAACAGTAGGCAAACCTGAAGCCTTACCACTGTAGTTTCTTGTAATTATCATTTGTTTCAAATACAGCTATTTACTACATAAATTATGGAGTCTTGATGGTTGATATTTTTTTCTTTCTTTCTGAACAGGTGTTAAACCTCTCTGAAAAGAGATATGACCTTGCCAAGCTTAACCCAAAGGTATTGGTTGTCTTCCATAACATACCTCTCTTTGTAGTGTTAAATACAACTTAAATGGCCTGATAACCCCTGAAGCTATGCAAGCATTGATATACAGAGGAAGAGAACACCTTTTGGAAGATGATAAAAAAACCCCCCATGCATCCCTTTTTATTTTTTCCCAGGTTCTGGTTTGTGTCTGTTAGGTCTGTGCTTTACATAGCCGTTCCTGTTGTCTTCTTAGACTTTGCACCCAGGACCTGAAGCCCGTTGTGACTACTGAAAAATTCCTATTGAGTGATATAAATTTTACTCCAAGTATACTTTCTTTGCGCAGTCACAGGATACTAGGGGTTATATACTGTAATGTACAGTCTGATCACTGAAGCTAGTGAACTCTGTTCAGATATAGACTTCCCTTTTGTACTATCTTTTCATAGTTGCTTCTCTGCACAATAGAGACATAAAGAAGGGAGCTATTGATGTCTGTCCTTTGTTCCTCCTCATCAGTTGTTGTATTTGTTTGTTGTAAAAAATGATATGCAGGTACTCTTCAGCAGCTACTATAAGGCTAAAGTAGCACAGAAGTATATTTATAGCAGTAGATTTACAGGCTTATACACTACCTGAGGAAAAATATTAAAAGAACTCTTAATTTTGACCTTTTGAATGCTTTATTGATCATGAAGGATTTAAGTTGTTTATGGTTACTGTTTTGTTAGGGTTAGATATGCATATAATAATAATAGGTTGAGTAAACAGTATTATATAGTAACTAAAGTTGAATAGAAAATATGAACAAAATTTTGAGATGTCAAATCTGTTCCACATGAAGGAAATAAATTGCAAATTAAATAAAAAACCCCACAAAATACTGGACCAGGCCAGTTAACATTCTTTATTCTAATTTTGACCTTCTAAATATTTTACCATTACAAAATACCTGAATTTCTAATTGAAAATTCTTTAAGAAATCAAGAACTTCAGAAATGTTGTCACTTGTGAGTGGTTGGTGGGTTTGGGGAGGGAGGGGAAGTTGTTTGTTTGTTGGTTTTTATAAAAGTACTAGTATCTTAAAAAACCCAAACAAATCCCCTTCTTGCCCTTAAGAGACCTGTAAGCATATTTTAGTTACATCATGGCATTCTAATGACATGATTATCTGGGGTTGGAAAAAACGTGGAGACTCTTCACCATCATAATTATTTGAAGCCAGATTGTAATATATAGCATTAGGGCCAAGGTGTCTCTTGTGAATGTTACTTGTTTAATTGCAGATTATGGATCTGGGGTGGCCTGATCTCCATGCTCCACCTCTTGATAAGGTGTGCACCATCTGCAAGGCTATGGAGTCATGGCTGAACAATGATCCTCAACATGTGGTGGTGGTCCATTGCAGAGTAAGTGAGCTTTGTCTATACGCATCACCTATCAGTTTGTATTCATTTTCAAAAACCTTGTCCTTTATCGTTGCTCATTTTAAAAAATAAAGAAGTTTGATCTGTTTTCGATGTTGGAAACAATGTGCCAAATCTTCAGTTGATTTAAGTAAGCTTAAATCCACTGACCTTGCATGCTTGTTACATATTGCTTTTTATGATAACTGAAGTTCTAGCCTCTGCTTGGGGTATAGCATGCAGTGATGTTAGTTCGCTTCCTTCAAAGGTCAGTGCTACTTCTGTGAGTGTATTTAGAAGATTGAGGTTTTTTCATCTCAATAGCAAACTCTTTAGAAGTTCTTCACGTTCTGTGACATCCATGGATTTTGTTGCGGGATAAGGATAGGTAAGATATCACAGCTCATCCCTTATGGTTGTAGGAATTGAGGGCATTAAGCACCTCCTGGGTAGTTCTGACAGGTTCTAACTGCCAGCATCATTGCATTGCCTTACAGCAAAGCTATCATTGTGCAGTGTTAGTTCTTCTCCTTGCTTGCTCACAATGAAGAGAAATAAAGAGAAGCCTCAATTGAATAGAGATAAAATGAATTCAGAACTGAGTTAGTAGCTGTGCTGGTGACACTTGAGGCAAAGCTGTCTCTGTATCACTAGCAGATGATACTCTAAACAGAATGAGGGTCATAATGGGACCAAAACTTCTCTTCAAGTCAGGTTGTGTAGTCCCCAGTCCTGAATTGCTTGCAGGCAGAATGCCATGATTGTATGAAACACTATTGAATTCTTACTAGTTGCAGGACTGCAGCCAGGAGAATGGCCCACACCTGGGACAAAAGAAAAGGGGGCAAAGTATTCGTAGGTATTTTATATACAAATTGGTAACGTGTATTGGTGATTAATGCCTTTCGGTAATGACTTTAAAGTTTCCAACCGCAAAGAGAGATACAGCTACTTGTATCAGCTGAGAGACTGAAATTGTTTTGAAATCTGTGAGAATTACTGCTTGGTAAATTGTATTGGATTTACATCGTGTAAATTATTCAATAAGATTTTGGAACATTTTTTAAATCTATAGAAAAATAAGTAGTAGTTGTTATAAATCTCAGGTGCTCAGGAGGTAAAAATGCCCAAACCTGTCAGACACTCATATGATTTCCAAAATAGGTATTTTATAGCATTTCATGCCAGAAATTGCAACATAGTCTAGACTCGTCTTGAATGATCTCTGGAAAAGGTAATATAAAATTAGAATAGTTGATACAATGTTTGTACTACTGGTCAAGATTTTTTTTTTAAATAATTTCCTCTCAGTCAGTAAGACTTGACAGGCATGCACATAGAAATTGTACTTAGCGTTTTTATGTCACTTGTCAGTCAGCTTGCATAGACAGACAAGCTGCTGCCCATCATTACCACCTTTCCAACAGATGAATACATGAGCAAAAGGACTCTCTGAATCTCCTGTCTTAAAGTTTTGTTTAGTATGGGTCTTAAATAAAATAATGGCCAATAATGTAATAAATTAAATAAGTTATCATTCTCTTTTTCCTAATACAGGGAGGAAAAGGAAGGATAGGTGTAGTCATATCATCATATATGCACTTCACCAATGTTTCTGCAAGGTAAGTTGTGAATAATGCATATTGTGTGTTTTTTACAATTAAGTAAACATCAGAAAAGATGCCTTTTGGTTGTAGTACTGTTTGTCGGTTAAGGTTTGTCAGATTTTCTCCTCAGAGAGTCTTGGGCCATGTCTTAAAACAGCCTGCTTTCATGACAGAGATTTCTTGTGGTCCTGCTTTCAGCAGGAGGTTGGACTAGGTGACACCCTAAGGTCCCTTCTAATTGGAGATATTCAATGATTCTGCAGGAAAATTCTCTAAAGGGATGAATGAAGAAATGCGCAAGAAACTATTTTTATATAATAATACCGTCTTTATTCTATTAAACCCATCTCTTTGCCACATCCATCAAGTTGCCTCTCTTGAATCAGTGAGAAACTATTCCTAAAGTACTTAAGGAAAAGAGTTATTAGAATCTGGGATCAATATTTGAATAGGGAATTCCTAGACATTGATCAAAGTGCAGAATGAAGTTTAAGAAATAATCTAGACTTCATCTTGTGGTCAGTTCAAACAATAGGTGTCTGGTTACTTGGTTTTTATTGTTTCTTTTTGAGAGCTCAAATTATGAAATGACAATTGACAATTTATGTCAACAAAGATAAAATTTGATAAATGGTCTCAAAAGGATGAAATTTGTTTGTTTGTTTGTTTTTTGTTTGGTTTTTAATCAAATTGTTTTCCCTTGGTCTCTTTTATATGTACATATATAAATGCATTAAACTAAAAATGCACTGTAAAGGCCATGGTTAAATCAAATTTGGTTCTGAATTCACACCAGTCTGTGAGTAATAGATTTGATGCAACACTGTGGTGGATGGAGTCCTGAAGTCCTGAATCACTACAGGCTAATGGCAAATTCTCATGGATTTCAGTAAAACTAGCATCTCAGAAAATAATCTGTGTTCACTCTGGTAAGCCTGATCGACAGGTAATCGTAGGCTAAGAAATTAAGGGCATTATACACTCCAATATGTGCTGAAAAAATAAATACATATATCTTCAAGTAGTAATTGGGACAGTGATTGCCACAATTTTATAATATGTTGTTGAGAAGTATTGTGAACAACAAAATCTGTCAAGTGAGGATAGTATGGTGTTGTGATCTCAGTGTTGCCATATTGCGTCATCCTTAAAAGTGGTACCTGGCTATAAATACATTTCAGTAATGCCATAACAGAACAACGCCTGGATGTAATTGTAAAGCCCAGTGATGAAAGGGGTTCTCTTTTACCCCAAACAAATTCAGGATTGCCCCAGTGAGGTTGCAGGGGAGGAGCGAGTTTGGAAGCCCTCCTTTAAATTTCTGGATATCTGTCAGCTCCTATCCAAAATTTAACTTTTCTGTGTAAGAATGAGGTTGGGGAATTTTCCCAGCTAGGATTTGTATATACCTAGCATTATCAAGACTCTTCAAAATGGCACGCAGCAACCTCACAGAAGCAGAAATTACTGCAGGTGCTGCCATTGAGGGTGCCAGCTGCTGTGTCAGAAGTGGTACTCAGAAGACTTTGAGGATATTCACACTAAATAAAGTTCCTAATTGCATGCACACGGCAAAAAATCTAGGCTTAGTGAAAAAGCCTTACGATGCAAACTCCTTTCTGTTATATGTTATAAATTATTTTCTCATTTAGGAAGGAGTAACGTACTGTCAAATTTAATGAGGGCAAACAGAGCTCTGTAATAGTTGGTAAACTCTGTTTTAACAAGTAAAGTATTGTCTGTCTTTGGCCAATTATGAGTGGGTTGCCTAAATTCTGGGTGGTAGTGTGGGTGAAGATGTATGATGGGTTGGGTGAAGAAGAGAGTTTTTGGGTCCAGGATATTCTAAGCACACACTATGTAATCTTTAACATCCATGAAGAAAAGGCATGACTTTACAGGCTGATCCAGCACCCTGTCAAGACAGTCAGTAACTTCTGATTAATTTTTTGAAAAGGTATAAATTCCATTTTTTAGCCTGATATGCATATGTATACTTGTCACAGTTTTTTCCCTCGGAACTCGTTTAGGTTTAAATGTGTAATTTAAAATTTGAGATTCCAGATTCTAATTGTTTTGAAACTTCTGGTTTTTTATGTCCTGATGTTAATTAACACTGTCAATTACATCTGTTAAGAGACACATTATTTTATCTGGTATAGATACAACAGAGTCAGCATAGCGTGTTACTTGGCATATGTGATGAACAGCATTCTTACTGATTTTTCGCTCTTCTGTTTCTTTTCTCTGTACCCTCTTGCCTTCCTCTGCACAGATGCAGAAGACCCCCATCAGAGACATTCTGGATAGAGAACAGAAGAAAATGTATTTTTCTGAATATGTTGCTCCTTAATTGTGCATTTGAAGAGTTTGTGGTTGTCTGATGCAAAACATTTCTCTTTCAAAGATTGACACTTTTATTTTAAACATTCTCTCCCTTGGTGGTGCAGGGCACAGGAAGCAAAGACTGAATGAATTATTTGACTGCTTAAATGATCCTCTAGACCAGCATCCTTTGCGCCTCATGTACTGTACTACAGTCAGAGCTAGGCAGTGGTTTTCATCTCCATAATGTTGCTGCTTCTTTTTTAAAAAGAGAATAAATTTGTATTTCGCACAAAGAACTCCCCAGTGGCACTCTCAGGAAATTATGGCAAGTATCCTTCTTTTGCAGCCTGAGCTGCTTGGCTTTGCTAAAGTTTATTGCGTTATGATTTTAACATACTCACGTTGGAAATATGCAATCCAGTTAATTGAATAAGGGAGTAGGCGCTTTGCCTCAGGAAGGAAACTGCCTTAAGGTGTGGAATGAGAAGGTGTCAGTGGAAAAAACATTCTTGTCTGACCTGTAAGTGCCCGAGTTGCTAGTTAGGTGCTTCTTTCTTTTCTTTTTCCTTCCTTTCCTTCTTTTTCCTTCCAAATATTTTGGCATATTTCAAGCAGTAACCTGCTGAATTTCCAAGATAACCCTGAACTGGAATAACATGGTATCTGTGTCTTTGTTTTGACAGTGCTGATCAGGCTCTAGACAGATTTGCTATGAAGAAATTCTTTGATGATAAAGTTTCAGCTTTAATGCAGCCATCCCAAAGAAGGTATTTAATTTGTTTCTAATTCATACCAATAAATGTCACCGTTATCTTCTGCCCCCATCCCATACTCTCTCCTCCGCTGTGTGAAGGCTATTTCCACAAGATCCTCCAGTGATTCCTGAACTCTCAGCACTTTATCTTATATTAATATTCCTTGATTGATGAGATCTCTCCTTCAGTTCCTGCACGTAGCCCAAGACAGATAAAACCTTTTGTACCACACTGTTATCTACATGTGTTCTTACTGCATTGTTTGTTAACAAAAAGAGATGTCACAATCTATTTCTTGATTGCTCCAAGTTAATAATAAACTCATTTTTCTGTGGCATAAATGATGTGTATGGAATGTGTGTTGATTAGTGTGCAATAAAGATCTTACTACCACTTGTTTGGAGGATCTGCAGATTATGCATCTGCCCCATGTCCATGCTAGTAAATGTTTGTCAAAGCATGCATTATTCATTCTATCTATCTGGATGTCTTACCTTTTCAGTCTGTCTGCATGAGTAAGGTTTAGTTAGGACTCAAAGTAAGCACTTTGGAAAGTGAACAGTTCTGCGGTTTGCTATTTAACCTCATTTTGATGAGAGGTAATGAAGGATTCACTACCAAAAGAGGTTATATCTATCAGACAAGTAATTGTGATATACGTGAATCTTCTTTTAGAAACACAAAATATCAGCTGGATTTGATTGTAATTACTGTTTGGTTTTGGTCTTAATCGGCATCTATACAGTACATTTTTTAGAAGTTGTTTAAAGGATAAGGCTTTGCTAGTAATTAAAATGGAAAAATAAGTAGTAACACCAAGCATAAGGCATTTGGTTCTGTCAATCTCTAAATAAGAAAAACTTTTCAGTTACTTCTTGAACCCATTTGGTGACCTGCACAGTTCTTTTTCACTTGAAAAACAGTAACACAGCATTCCCTTAAACTTGAAATAAACTTTTCATAACTAGAATTTTACTGTCCTCTTTTTTCTTTTTTTTTTTTTTTCAGTTTTTAATGCCTGCATGTATGTGTGTTGCATTTTAATAATAAGGGTTTGAGAGTGATTCCTACCAGATAGAGAAGTGCGAACTGTAGAAGCAAAAGGAAATAGATGTTCTTAATCTTCCCATCAAGAAGCCTTATGCAGCAGGCATATTTCTGTGGAACCCTCACAGCAGCCTCTGTGAATTGTGCGTCAGGGCAGTTTTTACAACCGTGTTGACAGGAAGCTTCAGTAGCTACAAACTCAGGTGATCCGTATGTGAGCCCTAAAGCTAGAGATGAAATAGGTGTAAACGGTGGTATTTAGCTTTCCTACCCTCTTCAAGGACACTTTGGCGGGGGGTGAGGGTGGGGGGGTGGGGGGGTGGAGGGGAGAAGTCCCAGAGACTCAGTTCACATCCTGACTGATGGAATTAGCATCTTTGCTCAGCAGTACGGAACTTGAGCTGCCCTTGCCGTCTTCCAGACACGTGCACACAGAGGTACATACTCCCCATGAGAACAGATGAGGTTCTCCAAACCATATGTCAGAACCGTTCTCCTCCTGAACCTGGCCTTTCCTACCTTTGCCTGGCCTGGCAGTGGCTACTAATCCTATTGGAGAGAAAGAAAAACCAACTCTAATATTTGTGGGTAATTTTATAATCCTTTTTTAATCTCATTTTGATCAGTTAGTGTCCTGAACCACCTTTTTAATGTGCTTTTTCTCTGAAACCATTCTTGGATAATTAATTAGCGATGTCCTTGTTAAAATCCAGTCGATATATAAAGAGGTATAATTTAGGTGAATATCAAAATAATAAAATTCGAAAATACACCCATTATTTGTATTTTGAAACATTTTCTCCACTAAGTTTTGCCCAGAAAAAAATAAAATTGTAGCCATTAAGTGCATTAGTCCTGAAAATATCACTTAGCTTTTCCCCACTGCTAGCTGGATGCTGTAACAGTGGTAAGAAAAGCAACTGTAGACCAGATCTCCTCTCTGAATCAATTCTGGCAATACTTAAAATGGATACTTATTCTCAGATAAGCAGTTGAAGGTTTGCCTGAATAAGAAGTGCAGATACAGACCCTTCATGTTTAAAAATTCCTCGTAAACCTTCAGGATAAATCTTTGAATACGCTTCTCAAAAATAAGCCAACTGGCAATAAGCCTCTTAAATGCACCTTGAGAAAGGTGCTTAAAAATTCGGTCAAAGTTTTGGAATAATTAAAACCAGGTAATGGTAGAGAAAAAATGTTCAGACCGAGAGGTCACTGACAAAATGTTTTACCACACTTTTTTGTCATGTAGGTGTGACAATTTGTAAATTTGTGCTTTTGATGTACCAAATATTTTCAGAAAGACTGAAGGAGGAAACCAAAAAGCAAAGTTAACATTTCAAAATAAAGCGAGCGTTGCTAGCTGTCTGTAAAATGAAACCTATTTTAAACCAGCACAACCCCCATTCTGGGGTAGTAAAGCTGTCATTGTTGGGCAGGATATCTTCAGTTAGTTAGTTTAGTGTTACCAGGAGCATGCAGTAAGGGACTGGTTAACGAGATCTGTGTGTAAAGGGGGAAAAAAGCGGTGATTTTCTTTTTTCTGTACATTCCTGAGAGTGAAGTTAAGTGAAGGTCGTGTCATGGGCATGGAAGAAAAAGGGACTCAAAACCTAGTAGAAAAATTAAGAGAGACTGATTTCCCTTGGTTATTTAAGGAGATATGAAGAATTTGTTTAACACACACTGCAGTGATGTTCACTTTGCATGTACTTGCTTGTGAGCTTGTGACCAAACCAGGTATTAAATAGGAGAAATGCAATGATTTTCATGTTGCTATGGTAGTTTTCCTCTGTTTGGTGCTGAATGAGATCACTTCTCATTACAAAGATGTTATTTGCCTGCACTGGCCTTAATGCTAAGATTTCTGACAAGGGCACTTCTTGCTCGTGTTTTAATGAAATATGCTTC